>NC_041397.2:7607222-8242222 GCF_900747795.2 Erpetoichthys calabaricus | reverse complement strand
TCAATTGCGTAATGAGTGATCACATGTGCTGCGTTCAGTCAGTTCACGTGAGCCGCTCTCTTGTGTGATGTTGCGATGTCCACGGCTTTATTTAATGTTAGCTAAGACCCGGCACTTAAAAATTTCTCGCTACAGCAATTTTAACTCTGTTACAAAGTGATCCAAAGTCTCGTTTATACCTCGTGTCTTCTCATTAAACTTGTATGTCGCGAATATGGTATTGCAAACGGCAGCGGGAGCGTTTCTATAAACTTAATTTAAACTTACGGTTTACACCGTGCTTTGTTTCTGCAGTAGCTGCATTTATGAATATGCTTGTATGCGTCACTCGCTCGCTTCTTATTGTTTCGCTGCCTTCTCAATTGTGTAATGAATGTTTTCTTCAGCGCTCTTTGGGGCTCTTCCTTGTTTTCTACGTACTGTGTTCACAGTCAGTTCACGTGATTACGTGTGAGGTGTGATGACGCGATACACAACTCCGCCTCACACGGCCATCGAGCTGCAGTCTATTACAGTATATGGACAAAAAAGAGGTTCCAGTTATGACCGTTACGCTTTGAATTTCGAAATGAAACCTGCCTAACTTTTGTAAGTAAGCTGTAAGGAATAAGCCTGCCAAATTTCAGCCTTCCACCTACACGGGAAGTTGGAGAATTAGTGATGAGTCAGTCAGTCAGTCAGTCAGTCACTCACTCAGTGAGGGCTTTGCCTTTTATTAGTATAGATATATACACTGTATATATATATATATATGGTGTGTGTTCAAACTGTAGTGTGTGTGTGTGTGTTTGTATATATATGTTGTGACAGACGTCCTTGGACCTTGCCCCACAGGGACGCCAGGAGAAGAGCAGAATCTCCCCCGGAATGCAAGAGGGAAGTCTCCCTGGATTGCATGGGGGTCATGGAGAGCCCAACTCTGTGGAGCAACGTGGCCACTGCCAGGGGTTGCCTGGACAGCTCCAGAACTGTGGTATGCAGCACTTCCGCCACACCCAGACGTGTTACTGGCTGTTAATTGGGAAGCAGCTGGAGCACTTCCGGAGGTCGCCTCACTCCACTCGGGGAGCCGGAGTCGGGAGGCAGAGGATGGAGCTTGCGAGTAAGGAGTGGAGGTGGAAGAAGAAGCGAGAGAGAGAGAGAAGAGCGATCTTTATTGGTGTTTGTGCACTGTGTTTTGTGTGGTGGAAGAAGGGAAAAAATAAAAACGAGTCTGGCTGTGTCCATGTATGAGGTTCACAATGTATATACTGTATATATAGATATTTATACTGTATATATATATATATATATATATATATATATATATATATATATATATATATATATATATATATGTATAGTGAAGAATTAATGCAAGAAGCAAACAGGTTAAGAGTCCCACGTCTAATCGGGACTCAAGTTCATTTCATGGTTGTTTTTTGTGTTGAATTTGCGTGTTGTTTCTGTGCCTTGTGCATACCCATTTGATGTAATCTTGAGCATGTTGGTAAGGGGGCACAGTGTGGATTATTCTTCTACAGCAGCGGTTCTCAAACTGGGGTCCGCAAAGTGGTTTCAATGGGACCGTGAGAAATGATTGCATATTCATACTATTTATATTTTTATAATTATTAGCCTTTACCATCCGAGGGGAAGTAAGTGAATGAGCTCCGTCGTTATCCCCACCACCTAGACCCCACCACTAATCCGCTGTTCCATTATTCGCTGCCACCACATTGTTTTCTCACCGTTATTGCTCGGTACAAACCAGCCTTTATTATTTTCATCATAATCAAAAATTATTGATTCTTTCGTAGATCCTCATGGCTACAACTACAGTTCAAACCACAATGGGGGTGCAGGTGCAGGGTTTGGTGCTGTGGCCTCTGTAATCACTGAAGGTGTGGGGTCTGCATATTCTCCCCGTATCTACATGGCATACTCTCCACATCCCAAAGTTGAGCTTGTTAGGCTAATTGACAGCTCTAAACTGTCGTTATACAGTATGAGCGTGTGTGCCCATGAGTGCCCTGTGATGAACTTAGCACTCTGTACCAGCGTTATTCCCAGTGCTACTGGGATAGGCTCCAGTCATATGACCCTGAACCAGATGATCAAATGAGTTTCATAACAGGAGAAGGAATTGCGTTCATATAATGGAAATCCATCCTTTAATAATCCAAGAGCACACCATTTCTGAGGCGCTGGTCCTGACACTCACTGGCACGGGGCACAACGACGCCAGTCAGTCACAGGCAACAACAATGAGCTTCACATAAAGTGGAAATAAATATCATTGTGACAGGGCTAAAAAAGGCACAAGGAACGGAGGAGGCCCACCTTATTAAACAAAAAGCCATCTGTGGGCGCACCCTCTTTAGCAACACGCCAGTGGTCCTCACAGACATTAGCAAGAATAGCAAATAGTCAAAAATAGAAATAAAGTTTTATTCTGCAAATTTTATGGCTACAACCTGGCTCAAAGTTTCTTTCCTGAGATGTCAAGCAGCATAAAAACATCCTGGGTGAATTTAAATTTGTTTATACAGTATATATTTATAAATGTATACATTGTGGTCCCTCTTGTTTCCATAAGGGGATCCAGGCTGTGGGTGCACCCCAGAATAAAAGGAGGTCCCAGAAACAGAAGACCGGGTCTCCTGACAATGTACAGGGTGAGCCGGTGTGCCCACCTGCATTGAAGAGATGCTCTTCGTGGGTGTGGAGAGAAGCCCCAGACCTGGCTAGAGACAAAGTGGAGCGGACTTACCGGCCTGTTTCGATGTCTGGAGGACACGGGGGCAAGGAGGGAAGCACCGGTGCTTTACCTGCGGAAACCGAGGTCACGGGTGGAGATGTTGTCCGTGTTGTGCTACAGAGGACGCCTGGTATCTCCCCACCCTTCTATACATCATTTTCATGGTAGAACCGTGACTTGAGGTATGCTTGCGCCCCACCCTGTCAGAAGACAGCCCTCGCTGGGACGGGACGCTTCGCTCTACGTGCTTCAGCTGGCAGACGACCAAGGACCTTGCCCCACCGGGATGCCTAGACCAAGGAAGGACCAGGAGAGGGGCAATATATTCCCCTGGACTCAAGAGGGCAGCCCCCTTGGATTCCATCAGGGCCAGGGGGCACCTGGATGGTTCCCGAGCCATGGACTGCAGCACTTCCGCACACAACAGGAAATGCTGACGGAACGGGAACAAGATACGCCCGGAGTGCTTCCGGGTGCAAGGGTAGCACTTCCACCCACACCAGGAAGTGCTGCAAGAAGATTATCAGGGAGCACTTGGAGCACATCCGGGTGTGCCATAAAAGGGGCCACCTCACTCCATTTGGAAAGCTGGAGACGGGTGGCAGTGGACAGAGCTTGCAGGAGAGGAATGGAGGCGGGAAAAAGGAAAGAAGGACTGAGTATTGTGCTGGTTTGTGCACTGCGTTTGTGCTGTGTTGTAAAATAAACGTGTGTGGTTTTGGACATTGTGAGCCTCAGTGTCTGTCTGTGTCTGAGCGGATCTTTCACAATATATAGAAAGAGAGAGACACACACACATACAATATATACAGTGTGTATAATATATAGGTACAGTATGTATATATTATGGTAAACCAGCCCGGACACAACACAGACACACACGTTAATTAACAAATTGTCCCGCACACAACACAGTGCCCCTGCAACAAACACCTTTCTTAAGTCCAGGCCTCTCAATGATCCTTCCTTCACCACCTCTGCTCCTCTCTCCCGAGCTTTGTCTTCTCCGCTCCTGACTGGAGAATGGCGGCATCTTTTATATCCACCCGGATGTGCTCCAGGTGCCCTCTGACGATCTTCCTGTGGCTCATCCTGGTGTGGCAGAAGTGCTGACATCCAGGGCTCCTCAATCCTCCAGGCACCCCCTTGTGGTGGACACGGGCCCAGATAGGGTTGAGCTTCCATGCTCGGTTCCCGTGGCCCCCATATAGACCAGGGTGGTTGCCCTCTCGTGGCCCAGGGGAGGTATAATCCCTCTCCCAGTCCTTCCAGGCATCCCAGCTGGGCATAAGACCCCAGCCAACCGCCACAATATATATATACAGTGCATCCGGAAAGTATTCACAGCGCATCACTTTTTCCACATTTTGTTATGTTACAGCCTTATTCCAAAATGGATTAAATTCTTTTTTTTCCTCAGAATTCTGCACACAACACCCCATAATGACAACATGAAAAAAGTTCACTTGAGATTTTTGCAAATTTATTAAAAATAAACAAACTGAGAAATCCCATGTCCATAAGTATTCACAGCCTTTGCTCAATACTTTGTCGATGCACCTTTGGCAGAAATTCCAGCCTCAAGTCTTGTTGAATATGATGCCACAAGCTTGGCACACCTATCCTTGGCCAGTTTCGCCCATTCATCTTTGCAGCACCTCTTAAGCTCCATCAGGTTGGATGGGAAGTGTTGGTGCACAGCCATTTTAAGATCTCTCCAGAGATGTTCAATCGGATTCAAGTCTGGGCTCTGGCTGGGCCACTCAAGGACATTCACAGAGTTGTCCTGAAGCCACTCCTTTGGTATCTTGGCTGTGTGCTTAGGGTCGTTGTCCTGCTGAAAGATGAACCGTCACCCCAGTCTGAGGTCAAGAGCGCTCTGGAGCAGGTTTTCATCCAGGATGTCTCTGTACATTGCTGCAGTCATCTTTCCCTTTATCCTGACTTGTCTCCCAGTCCCTGCCGCTGAAAAACATCCCCACAGCATGATGCTGCCACCACCATGCTTCACTGTAGGGATGGTATTGGCCTGGTGATGAGCGGTGCCTGGTTTCCCCCAAATATGACGCCTGGCATTCACACCAAAGAGTTCAATCTTTGTCTCATCAGACCAGAGAATTTTCTTTCTCATGGTCTGAGAGTCCTTCAGGTGCCTTTTGGCAAACTCCAGGTGGGCTGCCATGTGCCTTTTACTAAGGAGTGGCTTCCGTCTGGCCACTCTGCCATACAGGCCTGATTGGTGGATTGAAGGGTTAGGGTTGATTTCACCCTACAATATTTTAATTGACCATTGAGAAACATGTGTACCAAGTTTCATGAAAATCACTCCAGCCGTTCAGACGTGATGCTAGAACATACACATACACACACACACACACACACACACATTGCCTTTTTATCACAAAAGTGAGTACACCCCTCACATATATGTAAATATTTTATTCTGTCTTTTCATGGGACAACACTGAAGACATGACACTTTGATACAATGTAAAGTAGTCAGTGTACAGCTTGTATAACAGTGTAAATTTGCTGTCCCCTCAAAATAACTCGACACACAGCCATTAATGTCTAAACAAAAGTGAGTACACCCCTAAGTGAAAAATGTCCCAATTGTGCCCAAAGTGTTCATATTTTGTGTGGCCACCATTATTTTCCAGCACTGACCTTAACTCTCTTGGGCATGGAGTTCACACGAGCTTCACAGGTTGCCACTGGAATCCTCTTCCACTCCTCCATGACGACATCACGGAGCTGGTGGATGTTAGAGACCCTGCGCTCCTCCACCTTCCCCACAGATGCTCAATAGGGTTTAGGTCTGGAGACATGCTTGGCCAGTCCAGCACCTTTACCCTCAGTTTCTTTAGCAAGGCAGTGGTGGTCTTGGAGGTGTGTGTGGGGTCGTTATCATGTACAGTTTCCGAAGGGAGGAGATCATGCTCTGCTTCAGTAGGTCACAGTGCATGTTGGCATTCATGGTGCCCTCAATGAAGTGTAGCTCCCCAGTGCCGGCAGCACTCGTGCAACCCCAAACCATGACACTCCCACCACCATGCTTGACTGTAGGCAAGACACACTTGTCTTTGTACTCCTCACCTGGTTGCCGCCACACATGCTTGACACCATCTGAACCAAATAAGCTGATCTTGGTCTCATCAGACCACAGGACATGGTTCTAGTAATCCATGTCCTTAGTCTGCTTGTCATCAGCAAACTGTTTGCGGCTTTCTTGTGCATCATCTTTAGAAGAGGCTTCCTTCTGGGACGACAGCCATGCAGACCAATTTGATGTAGTGTGCGGTGGGTGTATGGTCTGAGCACTGACAGGCTGACCTCTGCAGCAATGCTGGCAGCTCTCATACGTCTATTTTCAAAAGACAACCTCTGGATATGATGCTGAGCACGTGCACTCAACTTCTTTAGTCGACCATGATGAGGCCTGTTCTGAGTGGAACCTGTCCTGTTAAACCACTGTATGGACTTGGCCGCTCAGTTTCACGGTGTTGGCCATCTTCTTATAGCCTACGCCATCTTTATGTAGAGCAACAATTCTTGTTTTCAGATCCTCAGAGAGTTCTTTGCCATGAGGTGCCATGTTGAACTTCCAGTGACCAGTATGAGAGAGTGTGAGAGAGATAACACCAAATGTAAAACACCTGAGACCTGGTAACACTAACGAGTCACATGACACCGGAGAGGGAAAATAGTTATTTGGGCACAATTTGGACATTTGTCACTTAGGGGTGTACTCACTTTTCTTGCCAGTGGTTTAGACATTAATGGCTGTGTGTTGAGTTATTTTGAGGGGACAGCAAATTTACACTGTGATACAAGCCGTACACGGACTGCTTTACATTGGAGCAAAGTGTCAGATCTTCAGTGTTGTCCCATGAAAAGATATCATAAAATATTTACAAAAATGTGAGGGGTGTACTCACTTTTGTCAGATACTGTAGATATGCTACCGTGGCTGTTTGTTTGTCTGTCCCTGATTTTAAATCACCTGTAGCTTACAAACCGTTTGACTTATTGACCTGAAATTTGTACACATATACCACGTGACCTCTACTGTACGCTTTGGGGGGAGATGATTTTATTCCTCTTTTTATTTTTATTTTATTTTATTGTAGAATCAACTCTCAGCAGTGGGCCAGCAAGGCGGTGGTGTGGCGCATGCATACGGGCACTGTTCTCATCCTTACCACCTTCACCATCACTTCACCTACCTCTTCATAACTTAAATCATTCTTGAGGAAGATTGAAGACTTACAGTGCATCCAGAAAGTATTCCCAGCGCATCACTTTTTCCACATTTTGTTATGTCACAGCCTTATTCCAAAATGGATTAAATTCATTTTTTTCCTCAGAATTCTACACACAACACCCCATAATGACAACGTGAAAAAAGTTTACTTGAGGTTTTTGCAAATTTATTAAAAATAAAAAAACTGAGAAATCCCATGTCCATAAGTATTCACAGCCTTTGCTCAATACTTTGTCGATGCCCCTTTGGCAGCAATTCCAGCCTCAAGTCTTGTTGAATATGATGCCACAAGTTTGGCACACCTATCCTTGGCCAGTTTCGCCCATTCCTCTTTGCAGCACCTCTCAAGCTCCATCAGGTTGGATGGGAAGCGTCGGTGCACAGCCATTTTAAGATCTCTCCAGAGATGTTCAATCAGATTCAAGTCTGGGCTCTGGCTGGGCCACTCATGGACATTCACAGAGTTGTCCTGAAGCCACTCCTTTGATATCTTGGCTGTGTGCTTAGGGTCGTTGTCCTGCTGAAAGATGAACCGTCGCCCCAGTCTGAGGTCAAGAGCGCTCTGGAGCAGGTTTTCATCCAGGGTGTCTCTGTACATTGCTGCAGTCATCTTTCCCTTTATCCTGACTAGTCTCCCAGTCCCTGCCACTGAAAAACATCCCCACAGCATGATGCTGCCACCACCATGCTTCACTGTAGGGATGGTATTGGCCTGGTGATGAGCGGTGCCTGGTTTCCTCCAAACATGACGCCTGGCATTCACACCAAAGAGTTCAATCTTTGTCTCATCAGACCAGAGAATTTTCTTTCTCATGGTCTGAGAGTCCTTCAGGTGTCTTTTGGCAAACTCCAGGCGGGCTGCCATGTGCCTTTACTAATGAGTGGCTTCCTTCTGGCCACTCTACCATACAGGCCTGATTGGTGGATTGCTGCAGAGATGGAGGACCTCTGGAGCTCTGACAGAGTGATCATCGGGTTCTTGGTCACCTCTCTGACTAAGGCCCTTCTCCCCCGATCGCTCAGTTTAGATGGCCGGCCAGCTCTAGGAAGAGTCCTGGTGGTTTCGAACTTCTTCCACTTACGGATGACGGAGGCCACTGTGTTCATTGGGACTTTCAAAGCAGCAGACATTTTTCTGTATCCTTCCCCAGATTTGTGCCTCGAGACAATCCTGTCTCGGAGGTCTACAGACAATTCCTTTGACTCCATGCTTGGTTTGTGCTCTGACATGAACTGTCAACTGTGGGACCTTCTATAGACAGGTGTGTGCCTTTCCAAATCATGTCCAGTCAACTGAATTTACCACAGGTGGACTCCAATGAAGCTGCAGAAACATCTCAAGGATGATCAGGGGAAACAGGAGGCACCTGAGCTCAATTTCGAGCTTCATGGCAAAGGCTGTGAATACTTATGGACATGGGCTTTCTCAATTTTTTTATTTTTAATAAATTTGCAAAAACCTCAAGTAAACTTTTTTCACGTTGTCATTATGGGGTGTGGTGTGTAGAATTCTGAGGAAAAAAATGAATTTAATCCATTTTGTAATAAGGCTGTAACATAACAAAATGTGGAAAAAGTGATGCGCTGGGAATACTTTCCGGATGCACTGTAAAGGCCAGCTTAAGTGAAAAATTATGAAAAACATACTATGTAATGTTAACACAAACAATGGCTTAATCAGTTATAACGTGAAAAGATGCCAATGAGAAAAGAGAAGAAGCGGGCCGCTAGGGTGGAGGAAAGAAGAGCTGCTCAGGAAGGAACAAGCACATCAGCCTCTGAGCAAACAAATGGTAAACGTACAGAGAAAGAGGATGAAGACTATGAACGCTCAAGTCAAGTGGATTCGTGCAGTGCGCCCTTACTGGTAGTTCTATAATAATTCATACCTGACAGTTGAATTGCACAGTTGGTGGCTTGGTGCGATTAGTTCTAAAAAATTAAACACGAATTTTCACTAATGTTTAGAGCAGTTTCTAATCAGTTTCTCTCGGAGTTGAATCAGAAAACACAAATTTCGACCATGTGACTTCTTCTACGCATGTTGATTGGCCCTGACTAGTTCATGCATCACGAATGGAACAAGTCTATGATATTCATGTGATTCATACGCCTGATCTGTGGATGAGTTCATTTGGGTCTGTTCTCAACACGATACTGTTCGGTTTCGTTGGTGACACATCATTTATTCTGAATAAACTGATTATGGCACCGGAGAAGCACTTAACATAGAGAAAGGGTCGGATACGGTTATTATAACAGTGGTATTATTATTTCTATATATTTTGAGTTAGTTTTGGATTTGTTAGAGTTACAAAAGATGTCTAATATTGTAATACCAGCCGACACCCGCCGTCGCATACGGCAGTGTAAGAATAGGAACGGAAAACAGTGAGAAAGGAATTCAGAAATCAAGAAGAAATAAATACTTCTTGAAAGACGCAGTGTGCATGTAGAATTTCCGGCCAAGCAGGGTTACATGTGAAAGTGATAAATAAATCAGGCTTTCCGAATTTACGGACTTTGGCCATTTATTTATTTAATTTATTTATAAAGCACTTTAAAAACAACCTTAAGGCTGACCAAAGTGCCGTACAAAGAAAAACAACACATAAGAACTGAAGAGATTCTTAATAGAAAGTATAAAAAGTATACAAATAGCCAACATACTATACAGGGTTAAAAGCCAGAGAGTAAAAATGTGTTTTTAAATAGGATTTAAAGGCAGCTAGCGAAGAAGCCTGATTAACGTGCTACGGCAAATCGTTCCAGAGTTTTGGGGCTGCAACTGAAAAAGCTCGATCACCTCAGAGTTTGCATCGTAAAAGCATCTGGTCTGCTGACCTGAGAGAGCGAGATGGTACGTAAAGGTGCAGCCGTTCCGACAAATAAAGAGGGGCACACCCATTAAAAGATTTAAAAACAAATACAAGGATCTTAAAATGGATTCGAAAATGAACTGGAAGCCAGTGGAGGGAAGCCAAAATCGGGGTAACATGCTCATGCTTTCTTGTGCCAGTTAAAAATCGAGCAGCAGCGTTTTGCACCAGCTGTAGGCGAGCCATGGAGGCCTGGCTAATTCCAAAAAGGAGCGCATCCTGATAATTGTGTTGCATGTATCTTGGACTTTCTGGAAATGTGGATGGTCATATGATCATTTTGCCTACACGTACGTTTGCTTGCAGTGCGTATGATAGTTCAACGCGCAGATCTTGTTGATGTAATCTGAGATAGTTGAGACTCGCGCCCTCTGTTTAAACGTACGCATCTACGACGTACTGTTGGAATAGTTTGCTGCTGGAGTGCAAAAATGCTAAATGTATTCCTCATTGCTAACCTGAACGTGTGAAATTGGCATTGAGTAAGCCTTATTTGCTTGGCGCTTCTTTTATAGGGAACATGTTGTAAATCTTTGTGCCAGCCAAGGTCTCCGTATCCTGGAGAGGTAGAAGTGTTAGCGTATAGTGGAGAGATTTGGTGATAAATTTGCCCGTGTATTTTAAAACAGTAAAGGACAAGGACTGCTGGGAGATGCAGTTCTTAGAAAGCAGCACTGCTACAATTGATTCTCACTGACTCACAGTAGGACCCTCTGAGATGAACAACTCTACTAGTGCTGCTCAGCACAGAGCTTTCTCTTCTTCATCTTCTTTGTCTGTGTTCCTCGGCTGAGCAAAACAGCAAGTGGTCACCGACTCAGATGACTGGAAAAAAACACTCCTTTTCGGCTCCGAACATTTTCAAATGCTTATTTTTAAATTTCATAGAATAGACTTCATGCCACTTTAAAAGCCAGATCAATTTTCAGAAAACCTGTCAAATGAGTTCTTAGCAGCACAATCGATAATTCTGTCGTGTTTTTGCCATTCTGAATGTTAGTTTATTCTTCCTTTGCTCCTTGTGTGGTAGAGACAGAGAGCGGCCTCTTCCCAAACGGGGGGTAATCGAGGAAAGCAACCCGTGTGCCTGGCTGTGACGTCACAGTGTGGGCCCACCTGCACGGAGCCTGCTGGATCCATTAGGCCGGAAAGTCAATAAGTCTAACGTCAGATGGCAGCACCACACGTGCAAGTCAATGGCAGCTGCAAGAAGGAAGGTGATCTGCGCCGGGGATGGCACAGTTTGAAAGAAGAAATTTCCAGAAAACAGGTGCCTATTTGCAGGAGCTGACAGAATGATCTCACGAATGACATCCTTTGCTTAATGAACCTAATCTAGTTGCTCATTCTGGGGTCTTCAGAGCAATGTTAAGTTTGACACAAACTCACTCCGAAACTCAGACATGCAGACCTGGGTATCATTTATAAAACGTTAGGTGGATTCAAGAGTGAAAATATGCACATGCTGAAGAAAAAAAACAAGAAAATGTGTACGCCAAAAAAAAAAATCACATTTATAAAACCTCTTCTTCTTCTTCTTTCGGCTGCTCCCATTAGGGATTGCCACAGCGGATCATCTTCTTCCATATCTTTCTTTCCTCATCATCTTGTTCTGTTACACCCATCACCTGCATGTCCTCTCTCACCACATCCATAAACCTTCTCTTAGGCCTTCCTCTTCTCCTCTTCCCTGGCAGCTCTATCCTTAGCATCCATCCATCCATCCATTTTCCAACCCGCCGAATCCAAACACAGGGTCACGGGGGTCTGCTGGAGCCAATCCCAGCCAACATAGGGTGCGAGGCAGGGAACCAATCCTGGGCAGGGCGCCAACCCACCGCAGGCCTTAGCATCCTTCTCCCAATATACCCAGCATCTCTCCTCTGTACATGTCCAAACCAACACAATCTCACCTCTGTGACTTTGTCTCCCACCTGTCCAACTTGAGCTGACCCTCTAATGCCCTCATTTCTAATCCTGTCCATCCTCATCACACCCAATGCAAGTCTTATCATCTTTAACTCTGCCACCTCCAGGTCTGTCTCCTGTGCCACCGTCACCAGCCCATATAACATAGCTGGTCTCACTACCGTCCTGTAGACCTTCACTTTCACTCTTGCTGATACCCATCTGTCACAAATCACTCCTGACACTCTTCTCCACTCACTCCACCCTGCCTGCACTCTCTTCATCACTTCTCTTCTACACTCCCCGTTACTCTGTACTGTTGATCCCAAGTATTTAAACTCATCCACCTTCTCCAACTCTACTCCCTGCAATCTCACCATTCCACTGACCTCCCTCTCATTCACACACATGTATTCTGCCTTGGTGGTCCTACTGACCTTCATTCCTCTCCTCTCTAGAGCAGATCTCCACCTCTCCAGGGTCTCCTCAACCTACAGATCATAATGTCATCAGAAAACATCACAGTCCACGGGGACTCCTGTCTAATCTCATCTGTCAACCTGTCCATCACCATTGGCAATAAGAAAGAGCTCAGAGCCGATCCCTGATGTAATCCCACCTCCGTCACTCCTACCGCAGACCTCACCACTGTCACACTTCCCTCGTACATATCCTGTACAACTCTTACGTACTTCTCTGCCACTCCCGACTTCCTCATACAATACCACAGCTCCTCTCTTGTCACCCTGTCATATGCTTTCTCCAGGTCCACAAAGACACAATGCAACTCCTTCTGGCCTTCTCCAAACTTCTCCATCAACATCCTCAGGGCAAACATCTCATCTGTGGTGCTCTTTCTTGGCATGAAACCATCCTGCTGCTCACTAATCATCACCTCACTTCTTAACTGAACTTCCACTAATCTTTCCCATAACTTCATGTTGTGGCTCAGCGTTTCTCAACCTTTAAGTATTTGCGACCCCAGTTTTCATAACAGTTTTAATCGCACCCCTCCTAACGTTTTTTTGAAAGGAGCCCACTAATACCAATTTGTTCTTTTTTAATTAATGATATATCATAAATGCATATTTTATTATATCTACTTAGCTTTTATCGACATTTATCTAACTCTTTATTTATTTTTCTAGTATCAGAATGTAGTTTAAGTTAATTTCTTTTGATTTCAATAGATGTATTTTTCATATTTTCGATTCTTGTCTTCTTTTTTTCACATCTTCGCGCCTCCTTATTTTTGTTACTTCGCGCCCCCCTAGGGGGGCCCGCCCCACAGTTTGAGAACCACTGCTGTGGCCCTGTAGTTACTGCAGTCCTGCACATCTCCCTTATTCTTAAATATCGGCACCAGTACACTGGCATCCTCTCACTTTCCAAGATTCCATTAAACAATCTTGTTAAAAACTCCACTGCCATCTCTCCTAAACATCTCCATGCTTCCATAGGTATGTCATCTGGACCAACAGCCTTTCCATTTTTCATCCTCTTCATCGCTGTCCTTACTTCCTCCTTGCTAATCCGTTGCAATTCCTGATTCACTATCTCCACATCATCCAACCTCTTCTCTCTCTTGTTCTCTTCATTCATCAGCCTCTCAAAGTACTCTTTCCATCTGCTCAACACACTCTCCTCATTTGTGAGTACGTTTCCATCTTTATCCTTTATCACCCTAACCTGCTGCACATCTTTCCCAGCTCGGCCCCTCTGTAGCCCGCAGGTCCTTTTCTCCCTCCTTAGTGTCCAAACTCTCATACGACTCATCATACGCCTTTTCTTTTGCCTTCGCTACCTTTCTCTTCACCTTGCGCCTTATCTCCTTGTACTCTTGTCTACTTTCTGCATTTCTCTGACTATCCCACTTCTTCTTTGTCATCCTCTTCCTCTGTACACTCTCCTGTATTTCCTCATTCCACCACCAGGTTTCCTTTTCCTCCTTCCTCTTTCCAGATGTCACACCAAGTCCCTTTCTTGGTGTCACCCTTACTACATCTTTCGTAGTTGCCCAGCTGTCTGGTGACTCTTCACTGCCACCCAGTGCCTGTCTCATCTCCTCCCTAAACTCAACCTTGCAGTCTTCCATTTTCAACTTTCCCTTGCCACCACTTTGCAGTCTTCAATCTCCTTCAGATCAACTCTTCTGCATAGGATGTAATCTACCTGTGTGCATCTTCCTCCACTCTTGTACGTCACCCTATGTTCCTCCCTCTTCTTAAAATACGTATTCACCACAGCCATGTCCATCCTTTTGGTAAAATCCACTATCCTCTGACCTTCTTCATTCCTCTCCTTGACACCATACCTACCCATCACCTCCTTTTCTCCACTGTTCCCTTCACCAACATGTCCACTGAAATCCACTCCAATCACCCCTTTCTGTCCCTTGGGTTCTCTGTTCATCACTTCATCCAACTCACTCCAAAAATCTTTCTCATCCATTGCACACCCAACTTGCGGTGCATGTGCACTAACAACATTCATCATCACACCTCCAATTTCCAGCTTCATAATCATCATTCTGTCTGACACTCTTTTCACCTCTTGACATGCTGTTCCTTCAGAATAACTCCTACCCCAATTCTCCTCCCATCCACACCATGACAGAACAATTTGAATCCACCTCCAATCCACCTGGCCCTACTCCCCTTCCATTTAGTCTCTTCACACACAATATATCAACCTTCCTTCTCTCCATCATATCGGCTAACTCTCTCCCCTTACCAGTCACACTGCCAACATTCAAAGTTCCTACCCTCAGTTCCACTCTCTTTATCTTCCTCCTCTCCTCCTGCCTCTGGACACGTCTCTCCCTCTTCTTCTCCTTCTTCTTCTTTGGCCAACAGTAGCCCAATTTCCACCAGCACCCTGCTGGCTAGCAGTACTGGTGGTGGTCATTGTTAACCCGGGGCTCGACCGATCCGGTATGGAAATTTGTATTGTTGTCCGCATATTGATTTGGCAAAATTTTTATACCGGATGCCCTTCCTGACATAACCTTCCCCATTCACCCAGGATTGGGACGAAGAAACACACTGGTTTGTGCATCCCCTGTGGCTGGGTTCACATTTATAAAACCTAGCGTATGAAAATTTCTACACAATTTACCCTTCATAAATCACAATCACCTTGTAATTACGTGTTCGTGAACATACCTCAAACATTCACATATGGAGCATGCTAATCAACCTCCTATATATGCAGCCACAATGCTGCAGAACTTCATTGGCTGGTAGATCAACATCCCACCTGAAGCATCGAGGCCATTCAACCTGCATTAAAGAAGTATCTGTCTGTGCTCTGCAACTGACAACACAATAGTCATGTGGGCCGTTATAGCGCCTCTTCTGTGCCTTTTGTGGTCTAAGGGACCATCGTCTGAGCGTGTAGCTTCTAAAACCTGGCAGAATCTCACTGGCAGGTAAAGCAGTCGCCTACCTGATGCATCAAGACACTGCCACCTGCATTCAGGAGTTGCTGGCTGTATTGCTCAGTTGAGACTGCAAGATCCTGCATGGCGTTCTGTGGGTCAGTGAAAGGTGTAAGGTATGCAGTGTCTCAGCGGGTTGCCACTATCACCTGGCACTTGTAATGACGTGATTGCTGTTACAGTGAATAACACAGGCCAAATAAAATACTGAGGACTCAGCCAGTCACCTTACTAATAAGTCAGCCACCGTGTCCAGCACCATCACATCTGTCAGAGCTACTTCACCTTAAAAATGAATTAATTACAGCCTGACGCAGGCCACAGGTGTTATGTCATTAAAGGAGAAGGTCCAACAGGGTAGAAATGGCAGTTGGGATTCTGGGACATCCTCAGCTTGCACCCAGAGGCCAGCATGCTGGACTGATGAGACAAACCTGCTTCACTTCAATACTTCTAGATGTGAAAGGAACTATATAATAGATTAAAAGTTTGTTTAGATTATATAACAGACTACAAAATGTAAATGTGCCATGATGTTTGAAAAATTATACCATCTTTATCCAAAGATACTGGTTAAATAGAGATGAAGTCTTGATATAACCACAAATAGTTAAAAGGCAAGAAATGGCTGTGATAGATAGATAGATAGATAGATAGATAGATAGATAGATAGATAGATAGATAGATAGATAGATAGATAGATAGATAGATAGATAGATAGATAGATAGATAGATAGATAGATAGATAGATAGATAGATGCTTTATTAATCCCAAGGGGAAATTCCCATACTCCAGTAGCAGCATACTGATAATAACAATATTAAATTAAAGATTGATAACAATGCAGGTATAACATTCATTAACTTTGTATAATGTTAACGCTTACCCCCGTCACATAGTGTGGTGGAGGAACGATCTCCTCAGTGTGGAGCAGGATGGTGACAACAGTCTGTCGCTGAAGCTGCTCCTCTGTCTGAAGATGATCCTGTTCAGTGGATGCAGTCGATTCTCCATGATTGACAGGAGTCTGCTCAGCGCCCGTCGCTCTGCCACGGATGTCAGACTGTCCAGCTCCGTGCCTACAATAGAGCCTGCCTTCCTCACCAGTTTGTCCAGGCGTGAGGCGTCCCTCTTCTTGATGCTGCCTCCCCAGCACACCACTGCGTAGAAGAGGGCACTCGCCACAACCGTCTGATAGAACATCAGCAGCATCTTATTGCAGATGTTGAAGGACGCCAGCCTTCTAATGAAGTATAGTCGGCTCTGTCCTCTCTTGCACAGATCATCAGTATTGGCAGTCCAGTCCAGTTTATCACCCAGCTGCACTCCCAGGTATTTATAGGTCTGCACCATCTGCACACAGTCACCTCTGATGATCACGGGTTCCATGAGGGGTTTGGTCCTCCTAAAATCCACCACCAGCTCCTTGGTTTTGCTGGTGTTCAGGTGTAGGTGGTTTGAGTTGCACCATTTAACAAAGTCCTTGATTAGGTTCCTATACTCCTCCTCCTGCCCACTCCTGATGTACCGACGATAGCAGTGTCGTCCGCGAACTTTTGCACGTGGCGTGACTCTGAGTTGAATTAGAAGTCCGATGTATATAGGCTGAACAGGACCGGAGAAAGTACAGTCCACTGTGGCGCTCCTGTGTTGCTGACCACAATGTCAGACGTGCAGTTCCCGAGACGCACATACTGAGGTCTGTCTTTAAGATAGTCCACGATCCATGCCACCAGGTATGAATCTACTCCCATCTCTGTCAGCTTGACCCTAAGGAGCAGAGGTTGGATGGAGTTGAAGGTGCTAGAGAAGTCTAGAAACATAATTCTTACTGCACCACTGCCTCTGTCCAAGTGAGAGAGGGGTCGGTGTAGCATGTAGATGATGGCATCCTCCGCTCCCACCTTCTCCTGGTATGCGAAGTGCAGAGGGTCGAGGGCGTGTTGAACCTGTGGCCTCAGTTGGTGAAGCAGCAGCCTCTCCATGGTCTTCATTACATGTGACATCAGGACGACAGGCCGGAAGTCATTCAGCTCACCAGGACGTGATCCTTTGGGACTGGGGTGATACAAGATGTTTTCCAAAGCCTCGGAACTCTCCCCTGTTCCAGGCTCAGATTGAAGATGTGCTGTAGAGGACCCCCCAGCTCCAACGCACAGGCCTTCAGCAGTCGTGTTCAATCTAAGACATCCAAAGTGAGTACTGTGTGTGTGTAAATGGCACCCATTTCACGTATTCAGTTGGCTGATGGTGTGATTCAATGTTGAGCTCCGGTAGGCACTATAAGCTCCAGCACATCGTGATTTACAAATTATGCACTGATTATCCTTTCTTTCTTTCTTTCTTTCTTTCTTTCTTTCTTTCTTTCTTTCTTTCTTTCTTTCTTTCTTTCTTTCTTTCTTTCTTTCTTTCTTTCTTTCTTTCTTTCTTTCTTTCTTTCTTTCTTTCTTTCCCTCCCTCCATTTAAACACTGGGCACACAGTCAAGAATCTGAGCTCCCATAAACCGAGATTGACAGGCCGCGGCCTTAGAGGAATACAGTAAGTAAGATGTCAGTGGGATGAATATTTAAAGAGGGCCCTGTCATAAATCATTATGTTCAGTCTTTTTGAGAAAGAGGAATGAATGCCACAGAGAGAGAAATTATTCCTACTGTGGAATCCAATATTCAGACCGATGTCTCCTCACATTATCGGAATTGTTCTTGTGACTCGTTTGTTCGAAGAGAGAAAGGACGTCTTTGTAGACATCATGAAGGCATTTGTTGCAACCAGAGGTTGTGATTGGAGGAATCTCAACTGTGTGTTACGACAACCGTTAACAGGGCTCTGAAGTTGCAGTCCAAAGTGTGTGCGCTGATGTCACTTGTAGAGGCGGAAGGCATCACTTTTTAGGCACTGTATGTCTACTATCATTCAATATTTTATAAATTCACAACATTAACAGCTTTAGAACTGAGTTTCATTACGCACACAGTTTCCAAAAGCCGCCACTAAGCTTCGTTATGCGTGCAAAGTCTTGCGGTCACAAAACGCAAAGCTCATGGAATAAACACAAGATAATCGGCAGATTGATGCACAGCTTATTAGACAAAATGAAACACGCATGGGGAACGTCAAATGTGCCTTGTGATGAAAGCACTTCTCACAAAGTCTGATATAGCAGTAGCAAATGATAAAGGCGAGGCTGTAAACACGACAAGAAGTCCACTCAAACCCTCAGCACAATGACATACAACACAAATGTGGTAGAGAAGTTTGGAAAACAAGTACAGATGGACAGAAACTGTTAGGAAATCGCAAAAGGAAAACTCTCTCCCAGTGCATCTGTTTCATACTTGGTAGTTCCTATCATTTGACAGTAAACGTGAATATTATTAGTGGAAGTACCCAGCATAACCTGGGTGTCATGGTTCATGGTTTTTGTTTAGTCACTGGCTGTGCTACCCGTCTAATCAACCTCAGCTTTAACATTTGCAATGTACCTTTCATGTCCATGTATCCCCCTATCTCTTATATCATGACATGCATATCTGTCTGTTTATTAATTATATTAGATGTGCTACCCTTTTGAGGTGATTTGAAATCTAATCAATCAATGCAGACCTCAGCATTAACAATTGCAATGCACCATCAACTGGAATGTATTTTGTAATGCATGTACATATAAAATGCATTGCATGTGTTATTCCAACACTTGGTGCGTCAGAAACATTATAGTAACAAAACACATTGCATTTGTCATTCCACCAGACGGCGCAACGCAAAAATTTGTGGTGATAGATGATTAGATAGATACTTTATACAGACAATAACTTTGTATAATGTTAACGTTTACCCCCCCCCCCCCTTGGGTGAAATTGAAGAGTCGCATAGTTTGGGGGAGGAACGATCTTCTCAGTCTATCAGTGGAGCAGGACAGTGACAGCAGTCTGTCACTGAAGCTGCTCTTCTGTCTGGAGATGACACTGTTTAGTGGATGCAGTGGAATAATAATAATAATAATAATAAATTGCATTGCATTTTTATTTGCAATAGGTGGTGTATTGCAAACATCTGTAATGATAAAATGCATTGCATTTGTCATTCCAACAGATGACACAAAATTAACACATACAGGTTATTAACAAAGTTTTCCTACTCATACTTTAGCACTAGACATTTAAATTTAAAATGCAAATTCAACCATCAATTTTCTTTAAAGGAACACCTTAAACATCTAGATAGATAGATAGATAGATAGATAGATAGATAGATAGATAGATAGATAGATAGATAGATAGATAGATAGATAGATAGATGTGAAAGGCACTATATAATGTAGATAGATAGATAGATAGATAGATAGATAGATAGATAGATAGATAGATAGATAGATAGATAGATAGATAGATAGATAGATAGATAGATAGATAGATAGATAGATAGATAGATAGATAGATAGATAGATAGATATGTTTCTTTTCCAAGTGGCCTACCTTCTGGAAGAAAGTGTTTGCTTGTTTTTCCAGTTTATGTGTTCTTATCAAGTTAACATTTACCTCATTATACGTTTACTTGTTCTCATTCCAGCATGCCTAAGTTTTTAATCTGAGTTTGGTTGTTTTCTGTGTTTATAAGTTGATATCAAATTAACATTTTTCTCAAAAAATCAATCAGTTTTTCTCATTTTAGTGTTTGTTTTTTCCACATATTAAGTATTACCAAATGAATGCTTTTCTCGTTAAACTGTTGCCTGCTGTTATTTCAGGAGGAGTATCTTCTAGTTGCAAGTTTCTGTTAGTTGACCTCAGGGGCAAGTTATTACCATGTTTAAGTTGTCATTTTTCTCATTAAATGATCACTCATATCTGTTCCAAGATGCCTGCCTTCTGGAAAAAGTGATTGATTGCTTTTCCAGGTCACATGTTTTTAATCAAGTTAATGTTTATCTCATCATACGTTTACTTGTTACTATTCTGGCATGTCTATGTTTGTGTTTTGAGTCTGTTTGTTTTCAAGTTGATATCAAGTTAAAATGTTTCTCATAAAACATTTTTTTTCTCATTTGTATGTTTCTCTATTTTTTCAACATATGAAGTATTACCAAATTAATGCTTCTCTCATGAAACTACTGCTTGTTCTCATTTGTTGCAAGTGTATTTTGGTTGACCTCAGGGGCAAGTTATTGCCACTTTTAAGTTATTATTTTTCACATTAAATGATCACTTATATCTGTTCCAAGAGGCCTACCTTCTGGAAGAAAGTGTTTGCTTGTTTTTCCAGTTTATGTGTTCTTATCAAGTTAACATTTACCTCATTATACGTTTACTTGTTCTCATTCCAGCATGCCAAAGTTTTTAATCTGAGTTTGTTTGTTTTCTGTGTTTATAAGTTGATAGCAAGTTAACATTTTTCTCAAAAAATCAATCAGTTTTTTTTCATTTTAGTGTTTGTTTTTTCCACATATGAATTATTACCAAATGAATGCTTTTCTCGTTAAACTGTTGCTTGTTGTCATTTCAGGAGGAGTATCTTCTAGTTGCAAGTGTCTGTTAGTTGACCTCAGGGGTAAGTTATTACCATGTTCAAGTTGTCATTTTTCTCATTAAATGATCACTCATATCTGTTCCAAGATGCTTGCTTTCTGGAATAAAGTGATTGATTGCTTTTCCAGTTCATGTTTCTTTAATTAATCAAGTTAATGTTTATCTCATCATACGTTTACTTATTCCCATTCCAGCATGTATAAACTTTGGGTTTGAATCTGTTTATAAGTTAATATTTTTCTCATGAAATCAATCAATTTTTCTTATTCTAATGTGTTTTTTCACATATTAATTTTTACAAAATTAATGCTTTGCTCACTAAACTCTTCCTCTCTCTTCAGGAGGAGTACATTCTTGTTGCAAGTGTTTGTTGGTTGACCTCAGGGACAAGTTATTACCATTTTTAAGTTATCATTTTTCTCATTAAATGATCACTTGTATCTTTTCCAAGTGGCCTACCTTCTGGAAGAAAGTGTTTGTTTGTTTTTCCAGTTTATGTGTTCTTATCAAGTTAACCTTTACCTGATTATACGTTTGCTTGTTCTCATTCCAGCATGCCTACGTTTTTAATCTGAGTTTGGTTGTTTTCTGTGTTTATAAGTTGATATCAAATTAACATTTTTCTCAAAAAATCAATCAGTTTTTCTCATTTTAGTGCTTGCTTTTTCCACATATTAAGTTTTACCAAATTAATTCTTTTCTCGTTAAACTATTGCTTGTTGTCATTTCAGGAGGAGTACCTTCTAGTTGCAAGTTTCTGTTAGTTGACCTCAGGGGCAAGTTATTACCATGTTTAAGTTGTCATTTTTCTCATTAAATGATCACTCATATCTGTTCCAAGGTGCCTGCCTTCTCGAAAAAGTGATTGATTGCTTTTCCAGTTCATGTTTCTTAATCAAGTTAATGTTTATCTCATCATACGTTTACTTATTCCCATTCCAGCATGTATATGTTTTGAGTTTGAATCTGTTTATAAGTTAATATTTTTCTCATGAAATCAATCAATTTTTCTTATTCTGATGTGTTTTTTCACATATTAATCCATCCATCCATTTTCCAACCCGCTGAATCCGAACACAGGGTCACAGGGGTCTGCTGGAGCCAATCCCAGCCAACACAGGGCACAAGGCAGGAACCAATCCCTGGCAGGGTGCCAACCCACCACAGGACACACATATTAATTATTACAAAATGAATGCTTTTCTCACTAAACTCTTCCTCTCTCTTCAGGAGGAGTACCTTCTTGTTGCAAGTGTTTATTGGTTAACCTCAGGGGCAAGTTATTACCATTATGGCAAGCCAAATTAACATTTAGAGATATCTCAAAATGAATTTTATGATATCTGGAAATGCATTTTAGATATCTCAAATTGAATTATAGATATCTAAAAATACATCTATTTTAAAATATCTAAAAAGAATTGTATGATATCTGAAACAGATTTCAAGATATCTTGAAGTGATATGCTGTACATTTTCAGATATCTGAAATGCATTTCAAGATATCTTAAATGCAATTTGAGATATCTTGAAATATGTTCATGTGCATTTTGAGATATCTCAATTACATTTTCAGATATCTTAAAATCACTTCCTGTAAAATTTCTTATACTTTCAATGGAACTTCCTGCCTATTTTAAGATATCTTGAAATGCATTTAAGATATCTCGAAATGCACAGGAAGTGATTTTGAGATATCATGAAATGTATTTGAGATATCTTGAAATGTGCAGGAAGTCATTTTAAGATATCTTGAAATGTATTTTAGATATCTTGAAATGTGTAGGAAGTCATTTTAAGATATCTGAAAATGCATTTCAGATATCTCAAAATGAATTTGGGATATCTTAAAATGAGAAGGAAGTTATTTTAAGATATCTCGAAATATAATTTAGATATCTTAGAAAGCATTTAAGATATCTTGAAATTCATTGTTGTTTCAGATATCTGAAATACATTTTTAGATATCTAAAATTAATTTCATGATATCTTAAAATGGGTCTCTGCTCTATTTCAGATATCTAACAATGTATTTCAAGATAACTAAAATTGTATTTCAAGATATCTAAAATGCATTTTAAGATATCTTTAAAAGGACACTCAATTATTTCAAGATATCTCAATAGCACTTTCAGATATCTACAATACAATTTAAGATATCTCAAATACATTTCCAGATACAGTATCTCAAAACAGCTTCCTGTCCATTTTCAGATATCTCAAATACATTTTCAGATATCTCAACATCACTTCCTGCTCATTTCAAGATATCTCAAATACATTTTAAGATATCTTATAATAAAGAAGAAGTCCCATTGAAATAATAGGCAGTTTTACAGGAAATGATTTTGAGATATCATGAAATGCATTTAAGATATCTTAAAATGCATGAAAGGTCAATTTAAGATATCTGAAAATTCATTTGAGATATCTTGAAATACAGACACAATTATTTTGAGATATCTGAAACTGTATTTGAGATATCTTGAAATGCATTTGAGATATCCCGAAATGTATTGCAGATATCTTAAAATGTAAAGGAAAGTATTTTAAGATATCTCAAAGCGAGTTTCAGATATCTTAAAAAGTAAATTACATTTCAAGATATCCGAAATTCATTTTGAGATATCTCTAAATGTTAATTTGGCTTGCCATATATAATTTTAAAGTTATCATTTTTCTCATTAAATGATCACTTGTATCTTTTCCAAGTGGCCTACCTTCTGGAAGAAAGTGTTTGCTTGTTTTTCCAGTTTATGTGTTCTTATCAAGTTAACATTTACCTCATTATATGCTTACTTGTTCCCATTCCAGCATGCCTAAGTTTTTTTAAACCGACATGCCAAAGTTTTTAATTTGAGTCCGTTTGTTTTCCATGTTTATAAGTTGATATCAAGTTAATGTTTAGCTCATGAAACAATCCATTTTTTTTCTCATTTGAGTGTTTCTCTATTTTTTCCACATATGCATTATTACCAAAGTAATGCTATTGCTTGTGCTCATTTGTTGCAAGTGTCTATTAGTTAACCTCAGGTGCAAGTTATTGCCACGTTCAAGTTATCATTTTTCTCATTAAACGATTACTCTTATCTGTTCCAAGATGCCTACCTTCTGAGAGAAAGTGCTTATTTGCTTTTCCAGTTTCTGTTCTTATCAAGTTGACGTTTATCTTGTCCTATAATCTTTTGATTCCGTTATGGTATGCCTGTCGCTCTGTTGAAAGTTTGTTTGTTTTGTGTGTTCATGATTTCATTTCAAGTTAAAGTTTATCTCATCAAACAACTGCTTGCTTACATTCCACAATGCCTAACGTCTTGTTACCAGTGTATGCTTGTATGAATTGATGCCAAGTTAACATTTTTCTTGTTCCACAATTGCTTGTTCTTATTGAAAGATGCCTAGCTTGTTGTTGCATGTGTTTGCTTTTTAGAGAGAACTTTATTTGTCCCCAGGGGAAAGCTCTTTAAATAAATAAATGTATAAATAGATAGAAACATAAATAAATATACACACACCAGAATGACCAAAACAAAAGAAAAATAAAGAAGTAAGAAAACTTTTGACTTGGCTGTCCCAATGCAGGCATATTTCTGTTGGTATGAAGGACCCCCATTGTGTTTCTTGACCCACTTCTGCCAAATAATTAATTGTCTGAAAGTCCTCAGTGTTGGTGTGTCAGAGAGAGGACATACAGCATTGTTCATAATGGCACTCAGTTTTGTCTTCATTCTCTCCTTCACTACAACCTCCAGGGGGTCCAGAGTGCATCCCATAAGTGAGTCTGCCTTGTTAATTCAGTGGGCTTCTCTTGAAGCGATGTCACCAGCCTAGCACACCACACTGGCCATCACAGAGTTGTAGAAGGTGTGAAGGATGTCCCTTCCCCTCATTAAAGTACCTCGGTCTCCTAAGGAAAAAGAGTCCGCTCTGCACTTTCTTGTATAGTTTCCGCCGGGTTATGAGACCAGTCCCACCAGTCATTAATGTGGACCCCCAAGTACTTGTAGGAGTGGATCACATATACATCCACGCCTTGAATACTGACCGAGCATAAAAGCCGAAAGAAGAAGAAGATGAAGGCGTTTTGGTGTGGCAGAAGTCAATAAGCAGTTCTTTGGTGGTGCTAAGGTTAAGTAGCAGACAATTCTCCAAGTTCTCAGGCTGACAACCTCTCCTCCGTCTCATCCCCCTAATCAATACCCCCCATAAGTGCAGAATCATCTGAGAATTTCTTCAAGTGACCTGACCTGCTGTTAAATTTATAGTCTGAGGTGTGCAGAGTGAAGGTAGAAACGGATGGCGCTGTTCCTTGTGGTGCTCCAGTGTTGCTCACACAGTCCTTGAGTGTCACAAACTGCGGTCTGCCCCACAGATAGTCCATCATCCAGGACCCCACAGGTTTATCCACAGGGATGGCACTGAAGTCACTGGAGAGATCAAACAACAGAATCCTCACAGTGCAGCCAGCTTTGTCCTGCCTTTTGGAGCAGATAGATAATTGCATCCTCCACTCTGATCTTTGTCCGATAGGCAAACTGCAGTGGGTCCAGGTGGTCTACCACAAGAGGACTCATATAGTCCAAGACCACCCTCTCAAAGGTCTTCATACTGAAGCAGGACATGGGGTGGGGCAGAGTCACTTGTGTGAGGGTCTGGATTGGAGAAGTGTTTACCGTATAAGGAAGGTACAACGTTAGATGTGTGTTTGTTTATCCATCCATCCATTTTCCAACCCGCTGAATCCGAACACAGGGTCACGGGGGTCTGCTGGAGCCAATCCCAGCCAACACAGGGCACAAGGCAGGAACCAATCCTGGGCAGGGTGCCAACCCACCGCAGGACACACACAAACACACCCACACACCAAGCACACACTAGGGCCAATTTAGAATCGCCAATCCACCTAACCTGCATGTCTTTGGAATGTGGGAGGAAACCGGAGCGCCCGGAGGAAACGCACGCAGACACGGGGAGAACATGCAAACTCCACGCAGGGAGGACCCGGGAATCGAACCCAGGTCCCCAGATCTCCCAACTGCGAGGCAGCAGCGCTACCCACTGCGCCACCATGCCGCCCGTGTTTGTTTATTCACTTCACTAATAATAAAATTCATTATTTATTCACCTGGCCAAGTTTTTGAACACACCTCAGTGTTACTCCATACCGATGTTATTTTCCTTGTTGTTAATAAGTTTTTGCTTATTGAAATAATCCTTGTTCTTGGTTAATGAGCCAGGGGTTCTTTTAATGGTTTCCTTTCTCCCTTTCTAGTATTTGTTGGACATTACCCCCACTTTGGGCCTGTGTAGGCCATCAGCCTGCACCTCAAGTTTGTGACCAGTCTATATTAGTTTAGGTGAGGCCTACACTTTTGTTCAGACCTTTGTTACAAGTTACAGTTACAAGAAAATGTAATAAACAAAACTGAGGTTAAAAAAAACCTCTTTGATTGAAGTGATTACAAAATGCTCCCACTTTCAAAACTGCTAACCGAGAGTCCAAAGCCTCCTTCATGTTACGCCTTGCTGACATTTTTTTCCTTGATGTTAACTCTTTGAGGACTGAATATTTTTTCCAAAACATGCAGTTTTCTGAAAAGCACCCAAAGTGAGGGTCTCACATATAAATCAACCTAAAATATCAGTTGCTGGGTGCCGTGGTCCACCAGTTCACAGTCTATTGTGGCTCGAGATGCTCAAGGTTGGCATGACGGCTGGCAGGAATGCGTGCAGGGCCGGATTTTCCTATAGGCTAACTAGGCTTCAGCCTAGGGCCTCAAGATTAAGAGGGGCCTACATTCAAATTGTTAGCAAAATTTTATTATCTCTCATGTAATTTACAAACTTAAAAATGGAAGGTGAAAGGGCCTCATAAGTGGAATAGCCTAGGGCCTCTTTTCATATAAATCCGGCCCCGAATGCGTGGCAGGCTGGCTGACGGGTGGGCGGGCGGCATTCGTGGTCGCAGTGCAGCGCAATCTGGTTTGTACCTCGTGTCATTATGAGTGGCGGTCTTCATCTACACAGACGTGTTCGGCACCACAATTAGCTGGAGATCGATCAGCCGATGTCGGTCCCTCACTGTCGTTTTCAATCTCGATCTCCAGATCACTTGCATCAGAATCGGAGTCCGACAGGTCAGAGTCCAATTCAGTGCCAATTTACAAAAATGTCATCCAAAAAGTATTTTGCTTTGTGCATTCGCTTTGATCTCTCGCCAGATGTCGATGCCATTTTTGTCGTTGTTTACTCTTCTCTACTCTCAGAAGAAGAAGAAGAAGAATCTCGTTCAAACCAACTAAGCTAACTTTCCTTTTAGCAAAGCGAGTGAAACTAAAACGTAATGGCGGGTTTTGTCACCGTTTACAGTTGCTTACTGCTCTCAACGCCTCCTGCTGACAAAAGTCGACATCCTCCCTGAAAGAGTTAATAAGTATTTGCTTATTTACATAACCATAGTTGTTGTTGCATGTGGCAGAGGTTCATCTTATGGATTTCTATACCCCTTTTTTTGGCATTTTAACATTAAAAGCATTTGCCCCACTTTTGGGCCCGTGCAGGCCATCAGCCTGCATCTTACATTTGGGGTCAGGTCAGTTAGGGAAGGTGAGGCCTACACTTTTATTCAGACCAGTGTATGACTGAATGTTACAAAAAATGGTGATAAACACAATCGTGATAACAAAACTCTTTGATGAAGTGACAAAATGTAAAGATGCTCCAACTTTCAAGCCAGCTTTCTAAGCCTCCAAATGCATGTGAACGTGACGCCATGCTGACATTTTCTTTGTTGTTGTTAATAAGCTTTTGCTTACTTAAATATTCATTACTCATGTTTTGTGGGCCAGGGGTTCTTTTATGGTTTCTTCGCTCCCTTTCTAGTATTTTGACATTACCTTACCTGTGCAGGTCTTCAGCCCGCACCTCATGTTTGGGGTCAGGTTGATTAGGATAGGTGAGGCGTACACTTTTCTTCAGGCCTGTGTATGACTCACAGTTCCAAAAATATACAGGGTGCCCACAAAAACACTCCTTGATTTTACATGGTTACAAAATCAAAACTTATTGGAATTTGATTATAAATAAGATGACAGCAAATACATTAACTCAAAACATGTCTTCTTTTCCCCACAGATTCTTATACCGTGAAATTCAAGATGGCGCTCACCCAACAGCAACACAGCTGGTGTGTGTTGGAATTTCATACATCAAAAAGTGTTGTGACTGTGCAGAGTGCTTTCAGATGCAAATTTCACTTGAATCCGCCATGTTGTTCATTTGGGGGTACGTGAAAGTGTACCGTACGTACCTCCACTAACTATGGATGATCTGCAGGAATGCATCGCTGAAGCTATAATTGCGATCACGCCGGATATGCTTCGCAGATGTCTGAGCTCGATTATCGCATCGATGTTTGCTGAGTAACAGGTGGGGCGCATATCGAGTGTATGTAATCAGTCAGTCATTATCCAACCCGCTATATCCTAACAGGGTCACGGTGGTCTGCTGGAGCCAATCCCAGCCAACACGGGGCGCAAGGCAGGAACAAATCCCGGGGCAGGTCACACATACACCAAACACACGCACACACACACACACACACACACACACACCAAACACACATTAGGGACAATTTAGGATCACCAATGCACCTAACCTGCATGTCTTTGGACTGAGGGAGGAAACCCACGCAAACAACATACAAACTCCAGGACCCGGGAAGCAAACCCAGGTCTCCCAGCGCTACCCACTGCACCACCGTGCCGCCCAGCATATTATATATAAAGGTTATTAATTTATTGTTGATCTTATCCTTATTAATAATAATTAACTCCACGCAGGCCTGGACATGGTAAGCAAACCCAGGTCTCCTAGCGCTACCCACTGCACCACCGTGCCACCCAGCATATTATATATAAAGGTTATTAATTTATTGTTGATCTTATCCTTATTAATAATAATTAACTCCACGCAGGCCTGGACATGGTAAGCAAACCCAGGTCTCCTAGCGCTACCCACTGCACCACCGTGCCACCCAGCATATTATATATAAAGGTTATTAATTTATTGTTGATCTTATCCTTATTAATAATAATTAACTCCACGCAGGCCTGGACATGGGAAGCAAACCCAGGTCTCCTAGCGCTACCCACTGCACCACCGTGCCACCCAGCATATTATATATAAAGGTTATTAATTTATTGTTGATCTTATCCTTATTAATAATAATTAACTCCACGCAGGGAGGACACGGGAAGCAAACCCAGGTCTCCTTACTGCGAGGCAGCAGCGCTACCCACTGCGCCACCGTGCCACCCAGAGCACAACCAGCCTAAATGAAAGTCTTTCTCCATTATGTCTCATTCTTCAATATCTCTTAGTTTAGATTTTACCCTTGAAATCTCACCCTTGGTGCCACATTTGAGTACCAAGAAGAGAAACAGAATAGGTAACAAATTATCCATCCAGCTATATCCTAACTACAGGCTCATGGGGGTTTGCTAGAGCCAATCCCAGCGTGCAAGGCAGGAAACAAACCCCAGGCAGGGCACCAGCCCACCGCAGGGCACACACACACACACACACACTGAAGCACAATTTAGGATCGCCAATGCACCTAACCTGCATGTCTATGGACTGTGGGAGGAAACCCACCCAGACACGGGGAGAACATGCAAACTCCAGGACCTGGGAAGCAAACCCAGTTCTCCTAGCGCTACCCACTGCACCACCATGCCGCCCAGCATATTATATATAAAGGTTATTAATTTATTATTGATCTTATCCTTATTAATAATAATTAACTCCACGCAGGCCTGGACATGGTAAGCAAACCCAGGTCTCCTAGCGCTACCCACTGCACCACCGTGCCACCCAGCATATTATATATAAAGGTTATTAATTTATTATTGATCTTATCCTTATTAATAATGATTAACTCCATGCAGGGAGGACACGGGAAACGAACACCCAGGTCTCCTAACTGCGAGGCAGCAGCGCTACCCACTACGCCACCTGATGGGGTTGCCTTTCTGTGAATCATTTCAGTGCCCACTCTGTCTCTTTTATTAGCACTACAGTATGGAAATAAATCTCGATTTTTTTTTTTTGGCTTTTTTTTGCTGTTTTGGGAATTCAGTAATAGGCGTTTTGGGAATTATACTGAAATCTAAATAAGTAGAGTCCTGGGAAAATTATGCTGATAAAAAAATGAATAATTCAGACTCTTTTTAAAAATAAATCAATAAATAAATAAGAGAGCGAATAGCCTTTGCCTCTCTCAGGTCCTGTGCCGATCACGTGGATGCGATAATTCAATTACGAGGGCGGCTCTGTGTACACAAACCGAGGCCTACTGGACTTTGCTTTTCTTTCCCATCAGTTTCCACCTCCAAGAAATTGGAATGATTATTTTTTTCTTTTTCTCCTTATTTCTTTCCTGGCGCTCCTCTACTTCACACAGGCATTTTAAAACCTAAATGGCCGTTGTTGTTTATAGACGGGTGCGTGCCGAGGCACCACTGGCTGTGTCAAGGAGCTGACATTTTCCACGCTTAAGGAGTTTCGTGTTTCAGACAATTATACGGGCAAAACTAATTACACCGCCGATTGCTTTGGGGTCCCGCTGTACTGAGATAGGGGAATTCACGGCAACATCTTTAATTATGGATGTTATTTATTTAATAGGAGAGGGGTTGCCCATTGGATGCCAATTTCAGTGATTTTTTTATAGCCTTGGCATAATTAAAAAAAAAAAAAAACAAACATCATGAGCCCCCAAGACACGAGAAGCTAATTCAAATAATGCAGAATCCATCGTTAAATGGAGTAAGTAACAACTTCCTGAAAGAAGCATGCTGGTGATTTGACCAACACTCAGTGCCTGTCTGTCCAGTCTCAGAATAATGGGTGGCACGCTGAGAGGCACTGCTGTTTCACACCTGCAGGGAAATGGTTTCAGATATCGAACCCTGGTCACTGTCTTTGAGGAGGTTGCATGCAGTCCTCTTGTCCACCCATGTTAGTCATGGGATAAGGAACTGAACACTAAGTGCTGGGCGGCACGGTGGCACAGTGGTGGCGCTGCTGCCTCACAGTAAGGAGACCTGGGTTCGCTTCCCTTGTCCTCCCTGCGTGGAATTTGCATGTTCTCCCCGTGTCTGTGTGGGTTTCCTCCCACAGTCCAAAGACATGCAGGTTAGGTGGATTCACTTAGGAGCAGGCACTGGTACAGCATGTTGCCGCACCCACCACACAACAAAAAAAAAATGTGGGCGACCCCTTGGCCTGGTCCAGCCACTCGGGTCCCCAACAATGGATCTTATGAGCCGGATCACCCTCGGGTAATCGCGCCACATGGCCGTAGTGCCGTAACTGACGCTCCCTCACAATGCAGGTCATGTGCCTCATTCAGGACTCCATGAGCAACACAAAGTCAAACCAAAAGGACCCAAGGATTCTCTGAAGAGACACACATGAAGGAGTCCAGTCTTCGTCTCAGGTCCCTGGATAACGTGCATGAGTCACAAACAGGGAGCACCAGGACTCTAAAGACTTGGACCTTCGTCCTTTTGCAGATATCGGGAGTGCCACACACCCCTTTCCAGTGACCTCATGACCCCCCATGCTGTCCCAATCCATCTACTGACTTCATAGGAAGAGTCACATGAATGTCACTCTCGAGGTAAGTAAACATCTCGACGAGGTCAACACTCTCGCTGCAGACAGACACACTGCTGATGGCCGTGCCAAGAGGTCAAAGGCCTGGCTCTTTGGTTTTTATCAGGACTCTCGCAAGCCCCGACACTCAGACCCCTCACTCAGTCTCTCGAGATCCACCATCAGAGCCTCCATTGACTCTGTGAAGATCACAGCATCTATCTATCTATCTATCTATCTATCTATCTATCTATCTATCTATCTATCTATCTATCTATCTATCTATCTATCTATCTATCTATCTATCTATCTATCTATCTATCTATCTATCTATCTATCTATTATATAGTGCCTTTCTATCTATCTATCTATCTATCTATCTATCTATCTATCTATCTATCTATCTATCTATCTATCTATCTATCTATCTATCTATCTATCTATCTATTTAATATTATATAGTGCCTTTCACATCTATCTATCTATCTATCTATCTATCTATCTATCTATCTATCTATCTATCTATCTATCTATCTATCTATCTATCTATCTATCTATTATATAGTGCCTTTCTATCTATCTATCTATCTATCTATCTATCTATCTATCTATCTATCTATCTATCTATCTATCTATCTATCTAATATTATATAGTGCCTTTCACATCTATCTATCTATCTATCTATCTATCTATCTATCTATCTATCTATCTATCTATCTATCTATCTATCTATCTATCTATCTATCTATCTATCTATCTATTTAATATTATATAGTGCTTTTCACATCTATCTATCTATCTATCTATCTATCTATCTATCTATCTATCTATCTATCTATCTATCTATCTATCTATTTAATATTATATAGTGCCTTTCACATCTATCTATCTATCTATCTATCTATCTATCTATCTATCTATCTATCTATCTATCTATCTATCTATCTATCTATCTATCTATCTATCTATTTAATATTATATAGTGCCTTTCACATCTATCTATCTATCTATCTATCTATCTATCTATCTATCTATCTATCTATCTATCTATCTATCTATCTATCTATCTATCTATCTATCTATTTAATATTATATAGTGCTTTTCACATCTATCTATCTATCTATCTATCTATCTATCTATCTATCTATCTATCTATCTATCTATCTATCTATCTATCTATCTATCTATTTAATATTATATAGTGCCTTTCACATCTATCTATCTATCTATCTATCTATCTATCTATCTATCTATCTATCTATCTATCTATCTATCTATCTATCTATCTATTTAATATTATATAGTGCCTTTCACATCTATCTATCTATCTATCTATCTATCTATCTATCTATCTATCTATCTATCTATCTATCTATCTATTTAATATTATATAGTGCCTTTCACATCTATCTATCTATCTATCTATCTATCTATCTATCTATCTATCTATCTATCTATCTATCTATCTATCTATCTATCTATCTATCTATCTATCTAATATTATATAGTGCCTTTCACATCTATCTATCTATCTATCTATCTATCTATCTATCTATCTATCTATCTATCTATCTATCTATCTATCTATCTATCTATCTATCTATCTATCTATCTATCTATCTATCTATCTATCTATCTATCTATCTATCTATCTATCGCCTTTTATATCTTGGTTAGCCTCAACAAACTCAGACCATACATGTCTGGCAGTGAATCAGGAGCTCTTCTTTACTAACTTGTGTCACTCTCTACAGCAGTGCACGTTATATTCAATGTACCCCCAATGACGAGACTGAACAGACCCCATTACTGACCTGCTATTCTTAACTACAATACATTTTACATTTTTCGGGAAAAGTGAAGAAACAGATTAAGAAGATGTTTGAAATGAGGACTTCAAACCAAGCACATCTATTTGGCTGCTTATTAAGAAGTCGAAAACAGGAAAGTTTTAATCTCAGGATTATTCCACCACACGCATGTCTAGGTGCAGATTTTTAATCTATATCCATGCTATTCAGCAGCATTACAATGTAAGTAAGTAAGTAATAATAATAATAATAATAATAATTAAAGACCCAGAAACTCCTGTGTGCAGGGCTATTAAAATGAGAAAAAGCAGATTCCTTTTAGAAGAGAATTATTAAAAGAAGCAGAACAAATTTGCTGAGAATATTTGTCTCCACAGGCACCTCATGAGCGTATTATGATTTATGAGTGCAGTTAAAATAAATACTTTGACAAGAAGGAAATTGTCTACACGCTATAGGCCAGCTATTATTGGAAGGCTTAGTCTGCAAATATTATATACACGGAAAGTGTACAGAATACCAAATAGACGACGAGAGAAAATCCCGGCGAGGCCCGAAGATTACCACGCTGTGTAATTAAAGTAAAGCTCTGCCGTGTCATTTGAACCATTTATTAAGAACGGCAATCGCCTGAAGCAGGACGCCCAGAACTTTAGCAGCTGATCTTCCTGCCCCGTCACACTAACTGCAGGACTGTGGAGTGCAAGAGGAGGCGGGCGGCACATCGGAGCGCTTGACTCGTGAGCTAACACACGAAACGGCGTGCGTGGAGCAGGACACTTAATACAGTGGGACGGGCGAGTGGGTAGCGCATCATAACGAGACCTCAACGGCTCCCGAGAAAGTGGCAGCTTTTAAGGAGTGTGTGCCTGTTTTTATGCATTTATTTTTTTTCTAGATATTTTAACATAGAAAACCAAAATTGTATTAATCAATTCTGTATGTTAGACCATAACTGGAATTCACTGCAAAGATTTTTAGAAGTGCGTTGGTTTTCTTCTAATGCTTGAACATACAGACAAAAGTAGATAGATAGATAGATAGATAGATAGATAGATAGATAGATAGATAGATGTGAAAGGCACTATATAATGATAGATAGATAGATGTGAAAGGCACTATATAATGATAGATAGATAGATGTGAAAGGCACTATATAATGATAGATAGATAGATAGATAGATAGATAGATAGATAGATAGATAGATGTGAAAGGCACTATATAATGATAGATAGATAGGTAGATGTGAAAGGCACTATATAATGATAGATAGATAGATGTGAAAGGCACTATATAATGATAGATAGATAGATAGATAGATAGATAGATAGATAGATAGATAGATAGATAGATAGATAGATAGATAGATGTGAAAGGCACTATATAATATTAAATAGATAGATAGATGTGAAAGGCACTATATAATGATAGATAGATAGATAGATGTGAAAGGCACTATATAATGATAGATAGATAGATGTGAAAGGCACTATATAATGATAGATAGATAGATAGATAGATAGATAGATAGATAGATAGATAGATAGATAGATAGATAGATAGATAGATAGATAGATAGATAGATAGATAGATAGATATTTTTCATTGACTTTCACTTTGGAATCTTTCTGAGATTATTCTCGAAGACATGGAGGTCAGTGGATGCTTTAGTCAAGACACAGCTGAAATTTTCCTACTCTCCACCCTGCTTTGCTAAACAGACACAGAACAATTTGCCATTGTTAACTTCTGTTCCCAAACCTGACTTCAAAACGACGCCCACAGGCAGTTTTCAGAAAAAAAAAATCTAACTAAGAAAAAAAGTAAAATGCACAATACACCAAAGGAAGGAAGACAAACTCGCCGGTGCTGGAGAAGTCCTCTCCCTGCTCCACTTATTCCTGTCGTTTGAACAGCAGAAACAATAGAGTGTGTGTTCTGCCTTTGTGAAAATGTATGGAGGCTTTAGTTTTTTCAGGAGGAAAACAATTGAACTATTGCATTGTTTCAGTTTTAAACAGCAAAGAAAACATTTCAAGTAAATGAGGTATTTTTCTAGATAAAAGTGAGGAGCAAAAAATAAATAAAATTAAATTAAAAAATGTTTAGGGTGTTTAACTTTATACAAATGAAAAAGAGGCGTAAAAATATCTCAGGGTCAGTTAGAGACGAATAAGGTTTAGCTATGAATTAAATAGTACATTTCACATTTATTGAGACCACATTCTCCAAGATGCAATTATATTTCAGTAAAAAGTGAAATTCAGTTCACTTTCTTCTATGCTTTTTCAGTCCATTATATAGTGCCTTTCATATCTATCTATCTATCTATCTATCTATCTATCTATCTATCTATCTATCTATCTATCTATCTATCTATCTATCTATCTATCTATCTATCTATCTATCTATGTATTATATAGTGCCTTTCATATCTATCTATCTATCTATCTATCTATCTATCTATCTATCTATCTATCTATCTATCTATCTATCTATCTATCTATCTATCTATCTATCTATCTATCTATCTATCTATGTATTATATAGTGCCTTTCATATATATCTATCTATCTATCTATCTATCTATCTATCTATCTATCTATCTATCTATCTATCTATCTATCTATCTATCTATCTATCTATCTATCTATCTATCTATTATATAGTGCCTTTCATATCTATCTATCTATCTATCTATCTATCTATCTATCTATCTATCTATCTATCTATCTATCTATCTATCTATCTATCTATCTATCTATCTATCTATCTAATTGAGTGATCCTGCCGGCTATACTAAAATTAAAATCTGTCTATCTATTTATCTATTATATAGTGCCTTTCACTCCCCCCTGTTGTGCCCTGCAGTTAACCTCGCCCAGGTCAGCACTTTTCTCTTTTGCTTTTCCGGTTTCAGGTCTCTTCAAGTGCCACTGTCACGCCTCTTCCAGTAATGTCACCTTGCCAGACGATGACACCCGATGCCCTGGAGTGTTCATTTCAGACACATCTGTGCTCTCCTTGGGAGGCTGTTAAGTAGACACGTTCTTTGCCAAACTGGACGTGGCCTTGTCACCGATGACAAATGGTGACACAGGAGCACACCCGAGTTCACGTGTGTTTTATGGTATAAAGAAACACAAATTCATTAGAGAGATGGCATTGAGTGATGTGATTTGTTGGCAGCTGCGTCGTGTTAATGAGCTCCTGTCGTTCGATGCCACCCTGCAGGCCTGTGCTTGATTTGACAATGACGTCACAGAGCAATGGAAGCAGAATAACATCGCGGTGGACTGGGGACAGGGGGCCGACTGCTCAAAGTGTCCTTGTGGCCACAGGCGAGTCACTTCACGAGGCTGTCTATCCATTCAGTGAAATTTGTAAAATAATTGAAGCACTGTGTCAAGTGAGGTCCCGACTGAAAGGTGCCTTATATACGGTGACAGATCTCAGTTTGATAACCTAACGCCAGTATCCAGCACCGTGATCACTTAACATAACTCCAAGATGTTGGTTGATTTCTACAAGAACCAGCACAATACTAACATAAACACGACAAGAGAGCGCAGACATAGTGACGCCATCAAGTGATAAACGTGTCACCTCAGCTGTCAGCGCTCAGATAAAAAAGCAAGCCAAACCAAACCCTGTGAGTGGTGGGCAGACCCGCAAGGAACCAGGAGAGGAATATGGGGTACCAGATGGAGTACCCTGTTTAATTGTGAGGCATCAAATCGAAACAGAAAGCGAGAAGACAAAAAAACAAAAAGAAAAGCATTTGAGGGCACTCGGCACATGGATGAGGTGGTCTCAGCCCCTCAAAATATTGAGCAGCGGGAGCTCCGTCTCCATTGCTGGTTGGCTCCAGAAGAAACTGCCATCTTCCAGGGGACTGCCTGCCTGGAAGGAAGCAGAGGAGCCTTCTCGGGGCTGAAGGCAGGGCTAGGCTTCTTCCTTAGGGTGCCTGTTCAGAAAAAGGAGACAATGTTAGCAACGGCACCCCCTTTCTGTCCCGGGGTGGTACTGCTTACCTCGACGGATCCAGGAAGGTTAAGGGGCACACAATCGTGACCACCTGCATTAGCAGTGTTGTGCTGTAAAAAAGAAGGACCTCCTCGTTACTGCTCTTGAGTGTGCTTCGAGAATATTTGTACATCTAAAACGTTCTGCCTACTTTCCCTTTAATGTCGTCGCATTTGTCAAACGCAAATGGCTATGGATACTCCGAGTCACTTTGGTTGGCACATTCGTCAGGTACCAGGGTATCAGCGAGAGTGAAAGGGAAGGCCTACAGGATGGTAGTGAGACCTGCTATGTTATATGGGCTGGAGACGGTGGCACAGGGGACAGAGCTGGAGGTGGCAGAGGTAAAGATGCTAAGATTGGCATTGGGTGTGACGAGGATGGACAGGATTAGAATTGAGGACATTAGAGGGTCAGCTGAGGTTGGACGGTTGGGAGACAAAGACAGAGAGGTGAGATTGCGTTGGTTTGGACATGTGCAGAGGAGAAATGAGGGGTATATTGGGAGAACGGTGCTAAGGATAGAGCTGCCAGGGAAGAGGAAAAGAGGAAGGCCTAAGAGAAGGTTTATGGATGTGGTGAGAGAGGACATGCAGGTGATGGGTGTGACAGAACAAGATGATGAGGACAGAAAGGTATGGAAGAAGATGATCCGCTGTGGCAACCCCTAACGGGAGCAGCCTCAAGAGAAAAAGAAGAATAAGAAGAAGGTATACAGGATAGAGGAAGGCCTAAGAGAAGGTTTATGGATGTGGTGAGAAAGGACATGCAGGTGATGGGTATGACAGAGCAAGATGACGAAGACAGGAAAATATGGAACAAGATGATCTGCTGTGGCAACCCCTAGCAGAAGCAGCCTGAAGAAGAAGAAGAAGAGAAAGAAGGTATGCAGGACAGAGAAAGGCCTAAGAGAAGGTTTATGGATGTTGTGAGAGAGGACATGCAGGTGATGGGGGTGACAGAACAAGATGACGAGGACAGAAAGATATGGAAGATGATCCGCTGTGGCAACCCCTAACGGGAGCAGCCTGAAGAAGAAGAAGAAGAAGAAGAAGAAGAAGAAGAAGAAGGTATGTAGGACAGAGGAAGGCCTAAGAGAAGGTTTATGGATGTGGTGAGAGAGGACATGCAGGTGATGGGTGTGACAGAGCAAGATGGAGAGGACAGGAAGATATGGAAGAAAACGATCCACTGTGGCAACCCCTAACAGAAGCAGCCTGAAGAAGAAGAAGAAGAAGAAGAAGAGGAAGAAGAAGGTATGCAGGACAGAGGAAGGCCTAAGAGAAGGTTTATGGATGTGGTGAGAGAGGACATGCAGGTGATGGGTGTGACAGAGGAAGATGCAGAGAACAGGAAGATGTGGTAGAAGATGATTTGCTGTGGCAAACCCTAGCGGTGGCAGCCGAAAGAAGAAGTTGGTTCTTTGGACTTTGAGAAGGTTCCTAAGATGTGGACAAAGCAGAACTCTGGAATGTTCAGTAGGTGACCTGGCAGAACCTGAGTTGAGCCTGTCCAGTTTGAAGTCAGGAGCCCACTGGGATTTCACAAATCTATTATCATTCGGTCGTGGCTATTTATCACAGTGGGCTAAACCAATAGAGGGTCTTTCTGGGACCTTCATATGTTTGGTTCACTTTGGATCCAAAAATAGCTCCCCTATGGCACAGTTTGTTAAACAGTGGGTTTGCTGTCCATTTTGGGTCACAGGTTGGCACACAGAGCTGTGGGAAAAGGCCGTGTATACGCCAGGTGAAGTGTTGTCGCCCCGCCCCCAAATGCTGATTCACTAAAGGGGAGGGGCATACCAATGGGATGAATGTTGGCGGCCATTCTCCACAGAGGGTGGGATTGACTGTTCATTGGCTGATTCTCAGATTCGTGTTTGACAAATTTGGGTCTCGAAGACACTGAGGAGGGCAAAATTAAGTTTAACAAAATACTGCCCTATGGCATCCTTCTGACTGTCCACACTGTGGTGCCTTTTGTTTCTAAGGGGGCACACACAATACTTTACTCAGCTATCAAAAATTCATGTCCAAAGCCCCCATTTGTAGGCAAATTCAGATGTGGACAAATCTGATGGTGCCCTTCCAGCTCCACGTTCCACACGCCTTCTGAAAAGCATATGTCCCCTGTGTCCCCGCATGCCTTTTGTGGATATCACCGAGCAAAGCAAAGCAAATGTGACAAGAGATCAGGTATTGCTTCTTCTACAAAGATCTTCTGAAATGGCCTGCACAAGTTTGTTGATGGGACCCCTAGAAAATATTATCAATATTTGGATTTGAGAGATTTTTCAGACTCGCAGTGTTCTTGCATTCGTATCACACCTGTCTCCAATCGACAAGGCTTACTATGAAAGGCGCTATATGAAGTGACTCCAACATTGGTTTCTGTATGAACAAGCGGGGTGAACCCCTGGATCAAGTCTACAAGTTCAAAAAGACTGACCGGGTGACATTAAATAACAAGTAGTGCCACTTTTGGTGACAGATTTGAAGGTCACTTATTGGCAGTGCCCACTACACTGGACTGAATAAGTGGGAAAGGAAAAGAATGGATGGATGGCACTGTGACTGCTGTCTAACAAAGCTGGTTACTCTCACCTTCATGAGACCACCCACATATCAAGGGGCTGCTTTCTAACTTGTATTTTTCTAAGGATAGAGAAGGTTTATTACAGGAAGACTTTCTAATCTGAATTATAAAGATGGCACCCCGCAGCCTGTGACCAGAGAATCAATCGATTGTGCCTCTCCGAGCTCTCATCCAAAACACGAAATGATGAGGCTTTGGCAGTAAATCCTTCAATTAGAGTCTCATCAGCCCTCCGCCTCCTCCGAACAGCCCTGGTGACACTCGTTCCATTTTATTTTTGTGATGACTTTGGTGATTGTTGAGTAAAAGAAGCTTTCAAGTGCGGGAAGGAGTCCTAACAGCATGGCAGGAACGTTTATTGCCCTCTCGTCTGTTTGCCGTTCCCATGTTGTTTTCCAGATGCTTTGCAATTTCAGCTGTCCATATTGCTCAAGTTATCACTTCTGGGCTGCCATTGTCATTTGTACTTGTGGCAGACAAATGAAATTCTCCTCATCCGGTCAGCCTTTCTTTAATAGACATGATTGGCACGACTTGTTTCATTGGGCCAGTCGACAACAGTGTGCCATGCAATGGACTGGCACCCAAACAGGGGTTGCTTTACACCTTATACCTGATTTGGATATGGGGGCTACCAGAATGAACGGGTTTTTTTATATGCAGAATATTAAAATTAGGGTGGCACAGTGGCGACCTCGCAGTAAAGAGACCAGAGTTGGCAACCCGGGTCCTCCCTGCTTGGAGTTTGCATGTTCTCATCCAACTCTGTATGGTGCTCCGGTTTCTTCTTACAGTCCAACGAAATGGACTGTGTGTGTGTGCCCTCTGAATTACTGGTGCCCTGTCCAGGGTTTGTTTCCTGCCTTGTGCCCTATGCTTGCTGGGATTGGCTCCAGAAGACCCCAATGAACCTTTTTAACTTCTATTTATTTTGTAATGCCTTTAAATGTATTTCTATATCATAGAGTGCCTTTAATGTCTATCTATCTATCTATCTATCTATCTATCTATCTATCTATCTATCTATCTATCTATCTATCTATCTATCTATCTATCTATCTATCTATCTATCTATCTATCTATCTATCTATCTATTATATAGTGCCTTTCATCTATCTATCTATCTATCTATCTATCTATCTATCTATCTATCTATCTATCTATCTATCTATCTATCTATCTATCTATCTATTATATAGTGCCTTTCATCTATCTATCTATCTATCTATCTATCTATCTATCTATCTATCTATCTATCTATCTATCTATCTATCTATCTATCTATCTATCTATTATATAGTGCCTTTCATCTATCTATCTATCTATCTATCTATCTATCTATCTATCTATCTATCTATCTATCTATCTATCTATCTATCTATCTATCTATCTATCTATCTATCTATTATATAGTGCCTTTCATCTATCTATCTATCTATCTATCTATCTATCTATCTATCTATCTATCTATCTATCTATCTATCTATCTATCTATCTATCTATCTATCTATTATATAGTGCCTTTCATCTATCTATCTATCTATCTATCTATCTATCTATCTATCTATCTATCTATCTATCTATCTATCTATCTATCTATCTATCTATCTATCTATCTATCTATCTATCTATCTATCTAGCGTGCCTTTCACATCTATCTGTATTTTTGATTTCTCTGTTACCTCCTGCACCTCCGACTTTTCTTCAAAGAGGGGAATTCCAGCCCTGAAGTGGCACTCTGCCGCGGTGTACACAATAGCAGCGCCGTCGCTCGTGTGGCTTCCGGAAGGCTGGCACGTCAGGTATTTACCAGCGACTCCAAATCAACTGTGAACAGACACAGGAGGAGGAGGAGGACGGCCTGGTAACATGAGATGCATCATTTCACGTCTAAATGAGATAAGGCCACACTCAGAAGAGAGGATTAGCCGTCCTCAATTGGCGCATCAGGGTTTTAAATTATAGGATGTGCCCAGGTGAGAAAAGAACAAACAGCAGAGCTCACCGGGCGATACGCTTGCGGTTTATCGTTCGTGCAAATGTTGAGCTGAAAAGCTCAGTGATGATGATGATGATGAGCGCAAAATTGACGTAACGTAAGCGACTCGGCCGAGTGTGGTCAAGCTGTTGTAGAGAACACCAAACCGAAACCCACCGACTGACACAGTGACAAGGAAGAGCCCTCAGACTGTGTCCACTCTGCAGGGAGCCCAGTGACGGGCAAGCACTGCATTCTGGTTTGAGTCCTTCGCAGTTTGTGTTGCTGCTGGAAAAGTTCCAGCTGTCTGTTATTTGGTTCCGAAAGTTGACAGGTGGGTAGAAAGATGAATTGAACAATAGCTGAATGCCGCACAATTATTTGAGACATACACAATGAAACCGATAAACAGTAATTACAAAAGACGACAGACAGACGGGCGGGTCCCCAAACGACTCGCAGACGCGGCCTCCACGCTCAACGTCTCAGGTGAAACATCATCTGGACATCTAAGACAATTGGATCGTTGCCAACATTTGCCACCAAGTCACATTCGACGTATTCAATTAATTATTGTTTTATTGATTAGCTTCTTAAAAACGGACACACAATAATAGTAGTAATGCCTGTCATACATAGATAGATGGATGAGAAAGACGCTATGCAATAGACGAAAAGGTGTTGTAATATACTGTGTATACAGTTAAGAAGGGCATATTAAAATACATTGATGTTAAAAGCGCCATATGACATGTATACAGGTAGTTATGAAAGACGTGTTCTAATATAGACATAGACGTGAAATGTGCTACAAAACACAAACAGGTAGCTATGAAAGACACTCTGTAATAGAAGGACAGCATTTATATACATGGAAAGATATAAATCACAATGTATGATAGATAGATAGATTGATGTGAAAGGCACTATAGAATTGATAGATAGATAGATAGATAGATAGATAGATAGATAGATAGATAGATAGATGTGAAAGGCACTATATGATAGATAGATAGATATATATGAAAGGCACTATATGATAGATAGATAGATAGATAGATAGATAGATAGATAGATAGATAGATAGATAGATAGATAGATAGATAGATAGATAGATATGAAAGGCACTATATAATAAATAGATAGATAGATAGATAGATAGATAGATAGATAGATAGATAGATAGATAGATAGATAGATAGATAGATAGATAGATAGATAGATATGTAAGGCACAATATAATAGATAGATAGATAAGAAAGGCATGATATAATAGATAGATAGATAGATAGATAGATAGATAGATAGATAGATAGATAGATAGATAGATAGATAGATAGATAGATAGATAGATAGATAGATAGATAGATAGATAGATATGTAAGGCACTATAAGATAGATAGATAGATAGATAGATAGAGATGTGAAAGGCACTATATAATAGATAGACAGGTAGATTTTAGTATGAGTTTGGTGGACTTGCACCCCCATTAAACCTTCCTCCTCACCTACTTGATTGTCACTGGCACAAAGGGAGAACGCGACCCCCTGCCACTGCCCACACTTTCTCTGCCCGTCTCACCCGTGATGTTTGACGCTCCTCGTGATGATGGCATCTGCTGAATGACTAACGTTATGTAATAATCTGATGGCTGACTGATTTATAAGTGGCGTGTCCCTTAAAATGCGAGTACAGAGGAGTAGTCATCCCCTCCTCACATTTCCAACGTTGAAGGTCTTCACGACGTGTGCTGAGCCAGTTTATGCGTCTCAGTTAAAGTGAAGGCCCAGGTGAGACTCGACTATAAAACTGGAGCCGTTGATAAACAGCCAGCCATATTCATAACGTGTTCATTGGATTATTTGCTCCTTTCCACATTCCAGATTCATTGCGGTGTCACTGGTGGGCCGACTTGAGCTCACCACCCGGTGCCCGCAGTGATCAGGACTTCAGCTGCGGCGCGTGCAGGGTCTCACTGAGCAGCGGAGTCCTTATTAATCTTCCACTCTCCGCGGCTCCCCATTCCATTTTCTAAAAGCCCATTCTGGGAATGAAAAGATGTGCAGTAGACTGAAAATAAAAACGAAGCGTGCTTATCAGTAACCCTTCCAGGCAGGGGCAGCAGAAAACGGGCAGGAATCAATGGGCTCCATTGGGCATGAGGGCTGAGCGCACTTTCATTAAGGATGCTCTTCCGTGTCGCCTTCACCCGCGCCAAGTTTCAGGAGCAAGTTTCTTATCTCGGTGTGGGCAGTGTGAGGTTTCCATGGAAACGAGCAGGTATGTCTCCTGCACTTATTATGGGAAAATAAAATCAAAAATAAACAGTCATATCTGGGAAATAAGCACTGGCACATCTAGTTGGGGGCTTTTACATATCAGCAATTAACTAAAAAAAAAAAAATCAAGTCCTACATTTAGAGACTAAGATGGGGGTCCGCAGTGAAGTCCTTCCTTAATTCAGCTTCTTCACTGAGCCATGGAATTTAAAATGACAGAAAGTCGGGGATAAGAATGGCAGGTCACTGAGATGTGCTGTTCATTCTCATGTGCTCAGGGCCAAAATGAACAGAAAGTGGGCTTCAGCTGTTCAAAATGGGCACACATGTGACATGAGGGGAATGGAGCCCTCCATGTACTGGCAGCCCGGGCCCCCTTAAGATCTGATTTAGGACAAACTGGCACCACGCAAAAGACAAGAAGATATGAAGGGTGCTGTATGATAAATAGATAAATAACTAACAGAGAGATGGTTATGAAAGGAACTATAGAAGAGATATAAATATTAGACAGATGTGAGAGACACCATAAAGTACAGTGTTAAATGTGAAAGGCACCACATAATTAATATATACTGTATAGTGCCTTTATAATCTGTCATTCTTCAGCAGCAATGCAGTGTGACTTTTAAGAGAGCAAAAAGAAGCCCAAATAACTTCAAAAATGCCCACCTGAGGTAAAGCTATCAAGGCCAGCCAGTGATAGGGCAAAAACAGTCAAGTCAAGTTGGGGGGCATGCACTGGTATAGCATGCTGCCGCACCCACCACACGGCGAAATAGCTCGGGATCCCAGTTGGCAACCCCCTGGGCACACACATGGTCCAGTCCCATCCTTCCGGAAATGACCCTCTATCTGTAGCAGCCAGGTGTTATGTGGGCAACCCCTTGGCCTGGTCCAGCCACTCGGGTCCTCAACAGTTAGCCGGATCACCCTCGGGTAATCACGCCACATGGCCGTAGTGCCATAACTGACGCTCCCTCACAATGCAGGTCATGTGCCTCATTCAGGATTCCATGAGTCAAACCAGTGGGACCCAAGGACCCTCTGAAGAGACACACATGAAGGAGTCCAGTCTTCATCTCAGATCACTGGATAACGGCCATGAGTCACAAACAGGGAACACCAGGACTCTAAAGACTTGGACCTTCGTCCTTTTGTAGATATCAGGAGCACCACACACCCCTTTATGGTGACCTCATGACCCCCCATGCTCTCCCAATCCAGCTACTGACTTCATAGGAAGAGTCACCAGAGTCACATGAATGTCACTGCTGAGTTAAGTTAACCTCTGGACGAGGTCGACACTCTCTCCACAGACAGACACACTGCTGATGGCCGTGCCCAGGAGGTCATTAAAGGTTTTTATCAGGACCCTCACAAGCCCAGACACTCAGACCCCTCACTCAGTCTCTGGAGCGCCACCATCAGAACCTCCATTGACTCTGTGAAGATCACAGCATCGTCAGTAAAGTCAAGATCAGTGAATCTTTCTTCACCAAAAGAAGCTTCACAGCCGCTGGACCCCACGACCTGCCCAACACCAGTCCATACAAGCATTGAACAGAGTAGGAGCAGAACAGACCGCTGACGGACCCCAGAATCAACTGGGAAAAACACAGAGGGTCTGCCTCCACTCTGCACAGCACTCACAGTACCAGTGTACAGGCCGGCCATGATATCCAGCAACCTCAAGGGGATCCCGCTAACCCTCAGGATGTCCCACAGGGCACCTCGATCAACTGAGTCCAACTGACTCCAAATACAGGACCATAATAAATAAAATATTTATAATTCAAAAATGCTCTGCAGAAAATCAAACAAACAAACAAATAAATAGATAGATAAATAAATAAATAAATGGAGCAAAAAGGCAAAAAGGAGTTGCATACAAGACTATCCAAGGAAAAAGTGCGTTTGGTGACACTGCCTCCTTCAGCTCCACATAGAAAGAGACATGAAAGGCACTATATAATACATAGATAGATAGATAGATAGATAGATAGATAGATAGATAGATAGATAGATAGATAGATAGATAGATAGATAGGTGTGAAAGGCACTATATAATAGATAGATAGATAGATAGATAGATAGATAGATAGATAGATAGATAGATAGATAGATAGATAGATAGATAGATAGATAGATAGATAGATAGATAATAATTCATTACATTTATATAGCGCTTTTCTCAGTACTCAAAGCGCTATCCACACAGGGAGGAACCCAGAAGCGAACCCACAATCTTCCACAGTCTCCTTACTGCAAAGCAGCAGCACTACCACTGAGCCACCTGTGTGAAAGGCACTATATAATAGATAGATAGATAGATAGATGTGAAAGGCACTATATAATAGATAGATAGATAGATAGATAGATAGATAGATAGATAGATAGATAGATAGATAGATAGATAGATAGATAGATAGATAGATAGATAGATAGATAGATGTGAAAGGCACTATATGAAGATACTAATAAGAAACACCGAATGATACAAATAATGACCACAAGTAACACTTGTAACATAAAGAAAAGAATGCACAAATTGACAAAATAAATACATTAAAAAGAAACTGGAACAAAACCCAGGTGTCATGAACTTAGAGCTCCAAAGCATGTAAATCCCAACAAGCACTTCCAATAATGTCCACCATAAGTGTTTGCATGTCTGTCTGATTGCTATGTTGCTGTTATTCCAACAGGTGGTGCATCACAAACATTTTGTAGTGATAAAAAGCGTTGCATCTGTCGTTCTAACATCTAGTTCATCACAAACATTAATATTGCTTTTAAATCCCATACCAAATGGCATATCAGAGAAACATATGCATTACGTTCATCATTCCAGCAAATGGCACATCACAATCAATTTGTAGATATTTTCTACCACACTAAATCCAGACTAGAGTTCGGAGTAGAGGCTATTCCAGCTAGCATAGGGTACAAGGTAGGAACAGACCCTGGGAAGGTGCCAGTCCTTCACAAGGTGAAAACACACACACACACACTCACACACTCACACGCGCATACATACACTTATCAACCACTAGTTCCAATATAGCATTGTTAATTTCCTAAACTTGCCTGTCTTTGACAGTGGTAGGAAAACCAAACACCATGCAGGGAGGATCCAAGACATGAACCCTGGTCTCCTCACTGTGAGGCAGCCCAATCATTGCACCAGCCCTAAACATTTGAAGTAAGGCATTTTATTACTATAAAAGTTTCTGATGTGCCATCTGTTGGAATGACAAATGCATGCTTTACATGCTTTCAAAATACATTCGAATAGATGGTGCACTGCAAATGTTAATGGTGGGGTTTATGTTGATTAGCCAGATATCAACTCTTCTTAGGCAAGTAGCTAGTTGTTATATAATGTTTTATCTGTTTAATAGTTATATGGTGCCTTATCTATCTGTTATATATTTATTGTGGTATCAGTGCAAAGTTTTTTTTTCTTAGTGTCACTATACCATGAAATAATTAAATATAAAGTGCCTTTCCTATGTATCCAATTGTTATATACTACCTTATCTCTCTACTTAATACAATTTTATAAAAGGGTAAGTGTCTGTGCATGTGTGTGTCTCTCTGGTTGCTATGTCTCTGCCATTCCAACAAGTGGTGCATCACAAATATCAGCACTGTTTTTAAGTCCCATACCAAATGGCATATAACAGAAACATAGACATTGCATTTGTCATTCCAAAAGATGACTCGTTACAGACAACCACAATGAACCACTAGGGGCACCAGAGAGCCCAGACACAACTTCGCAGGGACCACTCCCATTTAAATAAAACAAATTTATTTGCACAGTTACCTTCCACAAAGGTTCAAAAGCACAGTATCCACAGCTCTCCTGAGTTGCTCTTCTTTCCCCTCGACACCTCCCAGGCGAGCTTTGTCCACTTCCACCCAACTCGGACTCGGACTAGCCAGGATCAGGACGGCAAGACATTTTATATTGGCTAAACCCGGAAGTACTTCTGCTCTTCCACCCCAATTGGGGGTTAGGCAGAAATCCCATGCCATAGTCCAACGTTTCTCAACCTTTAAGTATTTGCGACCCGAGTTTTCATAACAGTTTTAATCGCGCCCCCCCCTAACTTTTTTTTTTGAAAGGAGCCCACTAATACCAATTTGTTCTTTTTAATTAATGATATATCATAGATGCATATTTTATTATACCTACTTTTACCAACATTTATCTAACTCTATATTTATTTTTCTAGTATCAGAATGTATTTTTCATATTTTCGATTCTTGTTTTCTTTTTTTCACATCTTCACGCCCCCCCTAGGGGGACCCGCCCCACAGATTGAGAACCACCGCCATAGGCCTCTTTCATTTTCGCAGGACGCCCCTGGTGGCTCCCATGGCACCCAACAGGGATGACATAAAGAACTCCAAGTCCTGTAGTGCTCTGTGGCGACAGGTGGGCCTTGTCATTATGTGTCAGACATGGGATTGAGCTGCAGATCCGATGTCTGTGTGTTCCCAGTGTCGTTTTCCTACATCCGTGCATCTCGCTTGCTATCAAAGCCGCAGCCCCACTGCTGAGCCGCTTATTACGTATTGTGGGTCCTCTCTCTCTGGCCTGTTACATTAACTAATGGACCGTCCCCCGATTAATTGACAGTCATCGCAGTTTCACTTGAAATAAGTCAGAGAGAAAACGCTTTACTGCATGAAGAGGTAAATAAGGCAGAATGAAACGGATTTGTTAACAGTAAGGCTGGATAAGGCGACGTCACTTCAATGGTGAGCCGCCACTCAGTTTCATAAAGAGATGCAACATGGGCGCCGATCAAAGCAGCCACAACGACGAATCCTGCTAATAGCAGATTAGCGGCTTGTCTCCGTTACGGCAGTTAAGGAAGTCTTTGTTCTTGTAGCGTGGACACTTACCAGCCCTGGCTAATCTTCTCACAGCTCCCCTGAGGGCGCATGAGCACTAATACGAGGAGCCATCCTGTTAGCCACTGATACCATTTAATAAACTGACAACATCAGGTTGGGGACAACGTGACTCGAAGGTCTGCCACCACGCAGGAGAAAGAGCTTCCAGTCAGAGTCCTCCACGTGCTGATCGGGAAAGACTTTAGCCGTTAGTCAGGATGGAGTAAACTCCACAGGTGAGCCTCCCATCTGCTGATATCTGCAGAGTTGGGAATAAAATATTCATCTTAACTGTGCTTGTCAAATTATGAAGGAGTGAAGAATTAAAGTGGGGCTGAAAGGAGAGGATGTCCTTCAATATGTCACCTAAAAGCTCAGCAGGCATTAAAACTCAAACCAACAGCTCCTTCAAAAGCCACCCTTACATTCATCCATTGTGCATCTCAGCTAATTGAATTCAGGATCATGGAGGTCAAAACCTGTCCAGGCTGCATTGGTTCAAAGGTGAGGACCAAACCAGGAGGAGATGGAATTGCAGAGCTCTGACAAAAACACATCAATCCATATAGTGTCACGTAAAGTTAGCCAGATAAGATAGATAGATAGATAGATAGATAGATAGATAGATAGATAGATAGATAGATAGATAGATAGATAGATAGATAGATAGATGTGAAAGGCACTATATAATAGATAGATAGTGTGAGATATGGCCAGCCATTCATCCTGGCCAATGCCAACAAGGCCGCCAGGTGGAGCCATTCCCGGCAGCATGGAGGTGCCCCGAATGCCAGCAGGGAATTATGGACAGTGGAGTTTTCCTTTACAACCATGCTGGATACCACAGGGGCCGCTAGAAGGCACTGCAGGGAGGAGCAGCGACTATTTGCCCCACACCCTGGAAGTACGTCCCAGTCACATGGACAGAAGGAATGACGTGCTTCCGGAATGAAAAAGAAGACTTTTGATCTGACTTGGAAGTGCTAAGAAGTCACATGGACTGAGGGTTCAGAAGCACTTCCGGGTCACGGACTATAAAGGACTCTGGGAAATCCAAGACGTTGAGCTGAGCTGGGTGGAAGGGTGGCAACGCGTCTGGGAGTGGAGGATTGTATTGATTAGTGATTTGTTATTGTTTATAAGTATAGTGGAGTGGAGGGTGCTTTGTGCCCATTATTGTCCTAATAAATATTATATTTGGACTTTTATCTGGTGTCTGGTGTAGTGTCCGAGGGTTCAAGAGAGCGAGAGCCCCCTAATTTGTCACACTAGATAGATAGATAGATAGATAGATAGATAGATATGAAAGACACCATATAATAGATAGATAGATAGATAGATAGATAGATAGATAGATAGATAGATAGATAGATAGATAGATAGATAGATAGATAGATAGATATATGAAAGGCACCATATAATAGATAGATAGATAGATAGATAGATAGATAGATAGATAGATAGATAGATAGATAGATAGATAGATAGATAGATAGATATGAATAAAATGCATTGCATTTTTCATTTCAACAGATGGTGCATCTCAGCCATTAATACTGATTTAAAATCCCATACCAAATGGCATATAACAGAAACAGTAAAATAACACAATAGGCGAACACATCAACCACTTGTCCGAAGTCCATCCTCATATCAGTCTATTTATCATTTAGTAAATATTATTAGGTCTTGTTTTTTATGCTTTGATAAATATTAACTTATTAATTGAATTTGTTGTGTTTTTGTGTTACATTTATTCTGTTTTTTTACCTTGTGCTCTGTGGGTGGAACCTCATGAGGCGGGGGCCAGGTGATGTCACAGCTGAGTGTCAGCCTATTTGTTCAGGGTAGATGGCTGGCGTTCTTTGTTTCATCGTTGTTGTGAGGACAGGTGTGCTTGTGAGTTTCAATGGAGTTTTCTTCCTGAAGGACAAGTTTGGTGTTTTCCAAATCGAAGTTACTTCTTCACAGACATGGCACACGTATATGTGCATGTGCCACATGAAATTGTGTTCAGAAATATTTGTCCATAAGCCACAGTTGCCTGTTTGTACAGTATTTGGGAAAAAAAGCCCCTGCCCTTTGAGACATTTACATATGGCAGTGCTGCTGAGCTGTTACAGTTTTATTTGCTTAAAAGCATAAGTGTAATTCAAGTAAATAAATTCTGGTTACATCAGTAACTGTAATTACAAGAATTTCAAGTGTAAGCAAATAAAATGTAAATGTCCTGAAGGGCAGGCATCGTATCTCACATAACGTGAAGTGCCCAGAATCAGTCGGACGACGCTGCCAGGTCTGCGTGTTATTTTAAGACATTACACGTTCGCTTGTTTTACATCGGCATTGTGTTGAGGTTCAATTTGTCTTTTTAAAGAAATCCAGAATTCAAAGCTTATATTTTGACTTTACAGAGGTGGGCAGCACGGTGGCACAGTGCCAGAGGAGAACAGGGCTCACATCATGTGCCCTCCCTGTGTGGTGTATGCATGTTCTCCCCATCTCTGTGTGAATTTCCTCATAGTGTTCAAAGACAGGCGGGTTAGTGTGTGTCAGTGTGTGTGTGTGTGTGTTTGTTTCTGCCATGGACTGGCGCCTTGTCCAGGGTTTATTTCTGCCTTGCGCCATACCCTAGCTGGAATTGCCCCCTGAGATGTGACCCTGGTCTGGATTAAGAGGGTGACACAATGACATGACATGACATTACAGAGACAGTAACAAGTCCACTCAACATGCAGCGGGTTTAGAAAGTGTTGAGGCCGCTTCTACCCTCACACACACCTTTTCCGCACGCTTTACCGTGTTGTGGATTTCTTTTCAAATTGATACATTTGCCATTTTTTGTTCATCAAGCTGCCCTCAATAACCCATCAGGACCACATGTGAAGGTGGGTTCAGACCTCCTGGTCCAGTCTTTGGTCTTGTCACATCTGGACTACCACAGCTCTCTTTGCTGGTGGTGGGAGTACTGGTGTGTGTCACCGAGCCGCTGTAGATGATTCAAAATGCAGCAGCATGATCAACCAGCCAAGGTGGGTGGGCACATGTCACTCCTCTCTTCACATCACTACGTTGGCACCCTGTGGTGGCACGTGTTAACTTCAATTCCTCAGTGCTTGCCTAGAGAGTAGTCAAAGGGTCAGCACCCTAATACATGGAGACCCTCTTTTTGACCATTGCTGATGAACAGCGTCTGGTGATGCCATCTCTGAGTGGCATCAAATCTCAGTCAGATTCTGGCTGGTGGAACGAGCTCCCCACCTCCATTCCAAATGACGCATCTGAAGACCCTCTGAAATTCCATCTGATGTTAGCTGTTAGGTTTTGTAAATCTGGGAGGTCTAACTCTCCTTGTGTCTTGGTCTTGTGGTGGTCAACTTTGTCCTCCTGTCTTGTCACTCTAATTCCCAAAGTGACCTCCAAACTGAGAATTTACCCCATGTTTTTGATCTCTTTTGTAAGTCACTTTGGATAAAAGTGTCTGCTAAACAAAATGAAAGGAAATGGAAACCATGGAAGGAGGGTTTTGGTTAGACCCTTGTGTTGGATTGGTACAAAATCTTTGACTTTGGTATCGATACCAACATTTGGACCTCAGTGCCAGTGCCACCACGATTCCAAAGCAAACAACAGATAACACCAAATGCCCTCCATATCACTCAAGCCACCCAAAGGTAGGGGGAGGTTTGGTGAGATTGGGGGGGTACAGGGGGGGGTGTCTCCCGTGAAGTGTTGATACATCAAAGCAAAAGGTGAAACATGGGGGTGGCATCACCATACTATGGATGTGCAGGGGCAGGAAGGGAAGGATGATGGCACCTTCAAACCAATAGGCCTGTCGTCGCCCTCTAGTGCCAGTTTCTGGTTTTGAAAGAAGTTCCTGGCACTTCCTGGTTCAAAATGCAGCACCACCTACTGAGGACGTCCCAGAAGGGGCACGGGGCTTCTCAAGGGGCGTTTTTCTCAGAGCTCTGAGGGGATAAAGCAGACAGGCCAGTTAAGTGCAGCACCCCCTGTCATTCCAGGGTGGTACCACATACCTGAGGCAAGACCCCCCCCACCCCACCCCCCCCCGGGGTGCCTGCATGACAAGGTGTAGGTGCTGAAGTTACATTCCTGCTGTGCCACTTTACAAACCCTCAAATTCCAGTCCCGTTGGTGTAAATTTCACCCTGCTGGCGCGCCCTTTATCCCTCCTATTCCCCTTCTCTGTCAGTGCACCCCTTTACATTTCTAATTTTTCTTTTGCGTCGTACCGATTGCTTTGTTACGCGACGAACTTGTGAATTCCGCCTGGCTGCTTCAATCAGGCAGCGCGGGACGTCCTAATCGTGAGGTGCCTTTCCCTTCTCCATTATCGTTAATTTAGTCGGGGGTGCCACCCTGATGTTAAGCCGGAGCTGTTAGCCGTTTAAAGACAAGTGAACTCGATGTCTGGAAGACCTCCACAATATTAATGTTTACATTTGTGAGCTCGCCGGATTATTCTTCTACATCGAGATGATTGCTTTATGCCTTTTTTTTTTGTTTATTTTGAACAGCAAATCCTCTTTATTGTGCTCTCTTTGATTGAAGCATTTTTAAAGCCTCGAAGATGCTTCTCGTAAATCTCACTTCCCATTAGGCCTTCTCAATAAAACACAGGCGCTTTTAGGAAGATTAGAAAGTCGGCTAATAGATTAAAAAAAGAAATAAACACTCGAGCCTGCAAGTGCCTACACTCGCGTCTCCACTCAGTCCTATTGTTACTTGGACCCGCTGACGCAGTTTGTAGGCCCTGTGTGGCTGGGCGCAGGAATGCCAGTCCGGGAGAGCCGAGAAAATTTTGGGGTCATCCCTTTTCTTCACACGAAGACGAGAAAATTAAGAAGAAAGGAACGTAAATAGCACTTGTAGAGGGGTGTCACTTGAGCAGGGATTCGTAGAATACATGAGGCGTCGGTCAAGCGGGACACCCAGGTCTTAATGTTGGTGGGACCCAGAAGGGGTGACTTCTCAGCACTCTGGGGAAAAGAAGGAGAGGACGCCAGCAGCAACAGTGCCCCCTCTCACATCGGTGGGGTATTACATACCTCGAGTGAGCCGGTGAAGAGGTCCACCAACGGGCATGTGTGACACCTGGGAGTCAGAATCTTCAATGTGATCTGGGGATGTACAGAAGAAGAAGAAATGGAAGAAGAAGAAGAGGAGGAGGAGGACAGAAGAAGAAGAAGAGAAGGAGGAGGAAGAAGAAGAGAAGGAGGAAGAAGAAGAAGAAGAGGAGGAAGAAGAAGAGGAAGATGAAGAGGAGGAGGAAGAAGAAGAGGAGAATGATGAAGAAGAGGAAGATGAAGAGGAGGAAGAAAATGAAGAGGAGGAGGAAGAAAATGAAGAGGAGGAAGAAGAAGAAGAGGAGGAGGAAGAAGAAGAGGAAGAAAAAGAGGAGGAAAAAGAAGAAGAGAAGGAGGAAGAAGATGAACAGAATGAGAAGGAGGAAGAAGAAGAAGTATAGGAGGAAGATGAAGAGGAGGAAGAAAAAGAAGAGGAGGAAGAAGAAGAGGAAGATGAAGAGGAGGAAGAAAAAGAAGAGGAGGAGGAAAAAGATGAAGAGGAGAAAGAAAAACAAGAGGAGGAGGATGAAGAAGAAGAAAAGGAAGAAGAAGAGGAAGAGGAGAAGGAAGAAGAGAAGGAGGAAGAAGAAGAAGAACAGAATGAGGAGAAGAGGAAGAAGAAGAAGTATAGGAGGAAGAAAAGGAGGAGGAAGAAGAAGAACAAGAAGAAGAGGAGGAAGAAGAAGAAGAAGAGAAAGAGGAACAAGAAGAGGAGGAAGAAAATGAAGAGGAGGAAGAAGAAGAAGAAGAAGAAGAGGAGTTTTGAAGACCCTTAAAGTTCTTTATAGTTGAAGTCAGATATTTCCATCCACTTGGGGTGAATTCTTTCAAACTCACTTTCTGAGCCCCCCACTGATTTTACACTAACAAATTATAAATTTGGTGTATCGTTTACAATGTTGACTTTTGCCACCAGTGTTCACAGAGCTCCCAGTATTATGTCACTCTTGATTGCCCACATCACAGTTCCAGTGGGTCACAAGTTCTGATGCACTTTGTTCATATTTGGTGACATTGTCTTTAAATTGTTTAACTTGAGCCACACATTTTGGGTCGCCTTCCACGAGCTTCTCACAATAGGTTGCTGGAATACTGGCCCATTCCACCCAACAGAACTGGTGTAACTGGGACAGGTTCGTAGGCCTCCTTACTCGCACACCATAAATGTTCAATCTGATTGAGGTCAGGGCTTTGTGATGGCCACTCCAATACCTTGACCTTGTTGTCCTTAAGCCAGTTTGCCACAACTTTGGGGTCCTTTTGTCCATTTGGAAGACCCATTTGTGACTGAGCTTCTTTATCTTTCGTCTTTTCCAATCGGCATACGTCATGCCAGTAGTGGGATTTGGACCAAGAACCTCATTAGTTTGAAATTCAAGGCCTTAACCAGCACACCACACTGTTCACATTATATAGTGCCTTTCACATCTCTTTACTTATCTATTACTCAGTGCCTTTCACGTCTATGTATCTCTCTACATTATATACAGTAGTGCCTACTTATCTCTCTCCCTATCTATTACGCAGTGCCTTTGACGTCCATGCACCCCTCTGTTATATAGTGCCTTTCACATTTATTTATCTTATTTTTCTGATTATTCGGCTAACGCTTGTATCCAAGGTGACTTACAACATTCGAGATATCATCAGTTCGGCTTCATTTGTTGATCCAGTTGGAGCTCCGGCGAGTGAAGTGACTTGCTCAGCGGGTGGGTGCGACACACTCGTGCCCTTCCAGCAGATGCCACACAAACTGAGGTTGGCCCTTGGGAGGGTCTTAAGGGGTCCCGTGTGGCTGGCGACTGATTACCGAACTTCGCTTCTGGGATTCTCATCCAATGTGAAGGCAGGGAAACAAGCCGCGTGTTCCTTCCGATTATCCCTCGGATTCCAAGCTCTTTGCTTTGATTTAATTGCCCCGATTAACCTTGTCTGATTTCCATGTATTTATTATAAAGATTGTTTAATTATTATGACACGTACGTCAAAGCCGTAGAGTTTCATATCTTTGATTATACACTCGACGCACTTTAAAATGAGTTTAATGTGCATGCTGGGAATAAAGTGCCAGGTAACAGGAAAATGAAATAAAGTGGATGGCAGGAGCCACCGAGTGAGGAAAAACGGCGCCAGGAACCAATAGCAGGGAGCCTGAATGGCCCCCATGACTCTGGGTGGGAGAGAGGAGAGAAGGATGGACGTGGTGAAGAAGGAATTGGTGGATGGACAGAGGAACAAAGGAACAGACGGGAGAGCTGGAGGCATGAATGAATGAACGAAAGTGGGAATGGATGACAGAAAATAAGAGGTGTGAAGAGCGTCTGGATGGATCATTAGATACAAGTATGGAATACAAGGAAGAGGAAGAGTAGGAGGACTAAGGAACCGAAGAGACAGATGGATAGGATGAAGATCTAATGGATGGAAGGAGAGATGGATAAGTAATGATTTAGGTGGGCTCTAGACCAACTTACAGGAAGTGTTGAGTAGATAAATCGATGAGAGCTTTAAAGTGGAGGTCCAGTGAGCAGGGCACAGTGATGGCATGGCTCAGGTAACCACAAATCACCCACGTCTTGGGTCTGTCACCATATTCTGCTCTTTTCAACTGCATGTTTTCACGACCAATGGACCAGCTGCACCATTTCATGTTTCTCAAGTGCATACTGTAGCTTAGCCTTCTCTGTCCTGAACGATCCAATTCAAGGTTAGCAAGACCACCATCATGGAAGTATTGGGAACAGGGCAGCAACTGACTAAGGATGTGGCAGCAGTCCAGTCTCAAGACACACACACACACACACACACACAGGATGTGTAAAGCGAGGCAGACAGCGCCATCCAGCCCTCATTCTAGTATCCCCTGTGTGATTAAACAGAAGAGCGCAGGTAAAGAGCAGCACCATCACAATGGGCACACCTCTGAAGGAGTGAGCAGACACGTGGGGCAGAAAAAGAGTGCAGCACTAAGGCATCTCAGGGGTCCTGAAGAACTCATCATATAATGAACAGAAAGAAAGAGTGAAAAAAGAAAAGACACCCCAGAGCATCACAACACTCCTAAAACATGGAGCTGATGTGGAGGAGCAGAGGAGCAGAGGACCGAGCAAGAGGAAGTCAAGGAATGGCAGGTCATCAGAATCGCACAGAATCGTCAGTCCTCTGACTCTCTGCTTCCACAAGGCTGCTGTGTGTCTCTGCACTCGAGTCGTCATTTAAATTCAAATAAGCAGATTAGGAAACAAGTCTGTAAATACACTTAAAATGAAATTGATGAAGACTAATCACCAACGAGCCTGGCAAGTGAAGACACTAATGTGGGGTATGATGATGGAGCGTTGAGCGGACCTGCGTAGATGAATACATCTATCTATCTATCTATCTATCTATCTATCTATCTATCTATCTATCTATCTATCTATCTATCTATCTATCTATCTATCTATCTATCTATCTATCTATCTATCTATCTATCTATCTATCTATCTATCTATCTATCTAATTTGTTTCCCAACCCTTTCTGTTATATAGTGCCTTTCACATTTATTATATGGTGTTCTTCCTCTCTAGCAGTTATATAGTGCCTTTCACAACTATCATTTACTACCATTTCTGTTTGGCCTTCTGTTATATTGTGTATTTTCTTCCTCTTTATCCATTTATTGTATTGTGCCTTTCCTGTCTGTGTTTCTGTTAAAGGTCTATGTGTTTATGTGTCTTTCTAGCTCCTTTTTCTTCTCTTTCTATCATATAGTGTCTTTCACCTTTATCAATCCATTAGTATCTTTGATAGATAGATAGATAGATAGATAGATAGATAGATAGATAGATAGATAGATAGATAGATAGATAGATAGATAGATGTGAAAGGCACCATATGATAGATAGATAGGTAGATAGATAGATAGGAAAGGCACTATATAATAGATAGATAGATAGATAGATAGATAGATAGATAGATAGATAGATAATGTAAAAGGCACTATATGATAGATAGATAGGTAGATAGATAGATAGGAAAGGCACTATATAATAGATAGATAGATAGATAGATAGATAGATAGATAGATAGATAGATAGATAGATAGAAGTGAAAGGCACTATATGATAGATAGATAGAGTGCATCCAGAAAGTATTCACAGCACATCACTTTTTCCACATTTTGTTATGTTACAGCCTTATTCCAAAATGGATTAAATTCATTTTTTTCCTCAGAATTCTACACACAACACCCCATAATGACAACATGAAAAAAGTTTACTTGAGGTTTTTGCAAATTTATTAAAAATAAAGAAACTGAGAAATCCCATGTCCATAAGTATTCACAGCCTTTGCTCAATACTTTGTCGATGCCCCTTTGGCAGCAATTCCAGCCTCAAGTCTTGTTGAATATGATGCCACAAGCTTGGCACACCTATCCTTGGCCAGTTCTGCCCATTCCTCTTTGCAGCACCTCTCAAGCTCCATCAGGTTGGATGGGAAGCGTCGGTGCACAGCCATTTTAAGATCTCTCCAGAGATGTTCAATCAGATTCAAGTCTGGGCTCTGGCTGGGCCACTCAAGGACATTCACAGAGTTGTCCTGAAGCCACTCCTTTGATATCTTGGCTGTGTGCTTAGGGTCGTTGTCCTGCTGAAAGATGAACCGTCGCCTCAGTCTGAGGTCAAGAGCGCTCTGGAGCAGGTTTTCATCCAGGATGTCTCTGTACATTGCTGCAGTCATCTTTCCCTTTATCCTGACTAGTCTCCCAGTCCCTGCCGCTGACAAACATCCCCACAGCATGATGCTGCCACCACCATGCTTCACTGTAGGGATGGTATTGGCCTGGTGATGAGCGGTGCCAGGTTTCCTCCAAACGTGACGCCTGGCATTCACACCAAAGAGTTCAATCTTTGTCTCATCAGACCAGAGAATTTTCTTTCTCATGGTCTGAGAGTCCTTCAGGTGCCTTTTGGCAAACTCCAGGCGGGCTGCCATGTGCCTTTTACTAAGGAGTGGCTTCCATCTGGCCAGTCTACCATACAGGCCTGATTGGTGGATTGCTGCAGAGATGGTTGTCCTTCTGGAAGGTTCTCCTCTCTCCACAGAGGACCTCTGGAGCTCTGACAGAGTGACCATCGGGTTCTTGGTCACCTCCCTGACTAAGGCCCTTCTCCCCCGATTGCTCAGTTTAGATGGCCGGCCAGCTCTAGGAAGAGTCCTGGTGGTTTCGAACTTCTTCCACTTACGGATGATGGAGGCCACTGTGCTCATTGGGACCTTCAAAGCAGCAGAAATTTTTCTGTAACCTTCCCCAGATTTGTGCCTCGAGACAATCCTGTCTCGGAGGTCTACAGACAATTCCTTTGACTTCATGCTTGGTTTGTGCTCTGACATGAACTGTCTTTCTCTTTTATTATCTGTCTATCTATATATTGACCTTTCTGGTCTGACTGTTATGTGGTATTTTTTACGCCTCTCTATTATATAGTGCCTTTCTTGTCTGACATTTTTCTATGATATTGTGTCTTTTCTTTCTATTATAGAGTGTATCTCTGTCATATAGTGCCTTTCCTTTATTTGTTGAGTGCCTTTCCTGACTCTCTCTTATTTAGCACCTTTCACGTCTCTCCATCACTGAGTGCCCTTCATGTCTGTCTGTCTATCTGTCTATCATTTAACGTCTTTCCCTTCTCAGAGTGCACTTCACGTCTCTTCTGCGGTGCCTTTCTTGTCTCTCTCTGCTGTTTAGCACCTTTTCCTGTCTGTCTGTCTGCTTTATAGCGTCTTCATCTTCATCTGACAGTTCTGTCGCTCTCTCTGCTTTCCACATGGTGAGCTGCACACATCTGACATTTTATGACACGTCTTGCTAGTGACTCAGCCTAATGGCACATTAATCCCGTGTGCCCGGGTGGCCATTTGTGAAGACTGATTGGCATGTGTGTCAGTGTGCTCTTGGATTGACTGGCGCCCTGCTGCCTTTACGCCCAACGCTGCGTGTTTAGGCTCCATCCCACCACTGACAGTAATATTTGGATTTGACTTCTGAGAAGTGGGCTGACGAGCGGCAGTCCGTCACTTAAATATTCACCAAACATGTGGTATCCGTGTCACGGATGGGGCGCATGGTCTATTTGTGGATAAGATCCTGGCCTGTAGAGCACTGCTGGAATCTTGAAACCCCCTACAGGTTGTGTTTGTAAATTTTTAAGTCGTTTGGTATTAAAGTGGATTTTTCTGACATCTCCATCTTCCAAGAAAATCTTTTCCAAGAAAAAAGAAAAAAGGAAGTGGAAAGAAGTGCAGAAGTCCATAAAATCCCTGAAGACCTGACACTCGGGGAGTATTCTCAGGCTCCTTCTCAGGACGGCTCCCTGACGGGTGACCCATTTGAGAAGCTTCTGCGCCACCGATTTCTGGAACGTCTGCTTTCCCTACGTCAGCCGTGGAGACGGACCTCAGGATGCACATAAGCCCGGGAGACGCATGAGCAGGCATGGCCGTTTTATCCCTAACTTAAACCCCATCACTCATTTTCAGGGTCCTAAACTCATTCTGATCGATCACTGGCCTGACCACCTGTAACCTGCATGAACGATTTCTTTCCGTTGAGTGTTTGCTCAGGGAAGGAAATAACAAGGAGCAATTGGAGTTAGGGGCCCAGATATCTCCGTAACATTGGGGGCATCGTTTAGTTTTCTGTAATGGAAGCTTAAAGGGCACATCAGGATCATAAAAAGAGCATTTAAGGGGGGCCGTCATGAGTCCTCTGGTGTATGGATTTATGTGAAGGAACAAAAACCTCCAGAGGTCATTCCAGTCGAATCCTGAAATATTCCATCAATCGATTCATTTTCTATAACTCGAGAGCTAAGATCCAGGAGCTCGTTTAGTTTTTGTTTTTGGACGTCAGGAGACACCTAGTGGGGTCCGGCACGCACACACATACTGAGAGGGGTCCGACGCGCACACCGCTTCCATAGAGACACAAGGGTCCGACATTATTGCAAAGTCATGTAGTCACCTAAGGGACACATTAGAGGAATACAACTTCACTGGGATGCTCCAGGTGACTGATGGGTGGTGGGGTTTTGGTGAGGGTCAAGATTAAAGACCCCCTACCCAGAGTTGATAAAGCTTTGGGTGTCTTCACAACCAGGTGGTCTGCGGAATAAGTTGTTGGATGTGTCCCAAACTCCAAATGGGGGACATAAATTGATTTGATTTCATGTACTTGGCAGGCAAACACAAGTGGGAATAGAGCAGACGCCAAAGGGGACCACTCTTTGGTGTTAATGTTTGATTGGAGTTCTCTTTCACTCCAGCATGTCATGTAAAGCACACATTACAAAGTTGTCCAAATCCTGTTTCTTCCATCTTAAAAATGTTGGAAAATTAAGGTGCTTTCTAAATAAACAGGATTCTGAGAAATTAATTCATGCATTTATCTCTAGTAGGATTGACTACTGCAATGCGGTGTTCACTGGATGTTCAAACTGTTCTTTATACAGCCTCAAGTTAATCCAAAAGGCTGCTGCAGGAATTATTACAAGAACTACAAAATATGAACACATCACGCCAGTTCTTAAATCCTTACACTGGCTCCTGGTTAAGTTTAGGGCAGATTTCAAAATCCTCCTTTTAACATATAAAGCATTAAATGGCTGAGGTGCGGCTTACTTGTCTGAACTTATCATGACTTGCAAACCTGAACGCACATTAAGATCTCAAGGTGCCGGTCTGTTTATGATTCCACGGATTAATTAAATAACAGTGGGAGGTGGAGCTTTTAGTTACAGGGGGCAACTAAACTATGGAGTGGTCTGCCTGCTACTATAACAGATGCCCCTTTGGTCTCAGCTTTAAAAGACTCACCACTTCAGTTTAGCACACCCTGACTAGAGCTGCTGATTAACTGTACAGACTGCATCTCTGTTGTCAGTCATTAGCACTAAAACATAAGTAACATGATAATTAGAATTTGTTACTCACCCTCACCTATTCTGTTTCTCTTCTTGGTACTCAAATGTGCCACTTGGTGCCCATTGCCCACCTGCCAGGTTGTTCTTCCTGCCTAAGGTAAAGTCATCTCTGATGCAGAATCGCAGGAATCATCAGTTTTACATTGCTGGCCTAGCTCTCTTTCTCAGGGGTGGGGGTTGATTTGTTTTGAACTTTTTTCTTTTTGTTTTCTTTTTGTAAAACTCAAGTTATGTGTTATTTGATTTTTAAAAATTCAATAAAATTAAAATATAAGTTTTAAAAAAAACAATTTGTTACTAACCCTCCTCACCTATTCTGTTTCTCTTCTCGGTACTCAAATGTGGCACTTGGTGCCCACTGCCCACCTGCCAAGTTGTTTGCTTGCCCATCTCTGATAAGGGAGCACTGGAATCATCCGGTAGGAGGGTCCTTTCATCTGATTGGCTGGGCCAGCACTGACTCTGCTTGTTGACTGAGGTCTCCATGGACTCTGAACAAATCTGAATCCTCATATGTGATATCATCTCTTCTTGCATTTTGCTCTGTACTTGTAGTATTATACTATTGTACTATTGTATTGTATTTCTGAGATGGCCAGGACAGATTGGCCATCTAGATCTAGTTATAGGGGGCCCCTAAACTGTGGAGTGGTCTGCCTGCTACTATAAAAGATGCCCCTTCAGTCTCAGCTTTAAAAGACTCACCACTTCAGTTTAGTACACCCTGACTAGAGCTGCTGATTAACTTTACAGACTGCATCTCTGTTGTCAGCCATTAGCACTAAAACATAAGTAACATCTCATCCATCCATCCATTTTCCAACCCGTTGAATCCGAACACAGGGTCACGGGGGTCTACTGGAGCAAATCCCAGCCAACACAGGGCACAAGGCAGGAACTAATCCCAGGCAGGGTGCCAACCCACCGCAGGACACACACAAACACACCCACACACCAAGCACACACTAGGGCCAATTTAGAATCTCCAATCCACCTAACCTGCATGTCTTTGGACTGTGGGAGGAAACCCACGCAGACACGGGGAGAACATGCAAACTCCACACAGGGAGGACCCGGGAAGCGAACCCAGGTCCCCAGGTCTCCCAACTGCGAGGCAGCAGCGCTACCCACTGCGCCACCCCATAAGAAACATGATAGTTAGAATTTGTTAATAACCCTCACTTATTCTGTTTCTCTTCTCAGTACTCAAATGTGCCACTTGGTGCCCACTGCCCACCTGCCAAGTTGTTCTGCCTACCCATCTCTGATAAGGGAGTACTGGAATCATCGGCTAGGAGGGCTCTTTCATCTGATTGGCAGTGCCAACACTGACTTCACTTGTTGACCGAGGTCTCCATGGACTCTGAACAGATCTGAATCCTCATATGTGATATCATCTCTTCTTGCACTTTGCTCTGTACTTGTTGTATTATACTTTTGTACTATTGTATTGCATTTCTGAGATGGCCACGACAGATTGGCCATCTAGATCTAGTTACAGGCGGCCCCTAAACTGTGGAGTGGTCTGCCTGCTACTATAAGAGATGCCCCTTCAGTCTCAGCTTTAAAAGACTCACAACTTCAGTTTAGCACACCCTGACTAGAGCTGCTGATTAACTATACATCTCTGTTGTCAGCCATTAGCACTAAAACATAAGTAACATGGTTGTTATACAGGTATAAATTCCATTATAACCAACTTCCAGGGACCTAAAAAATATTTTGTTGTAATGAGATTCTGTATTTGTTGCTATAGTGCTTTCTTTAACTTGCGTCCAGGCGTTTGCAGTCATTTCAATAGCTGCTTTCGCGTTCATTTTAATCTCCTCCTGTCTACAAGTTATGCTGACGAGAATTTTTCTCAGCATTTCCTTGCGATGATACACTTTCAGGGTGCGAATGATACCCAAACCCAATGGCTGAAGCGCTGCCATGCAATTGGGTGGGAGGAACTCAATGCGAACATTATCTAAATGTGGAAGCATGCTATGGGCAGCACAGTTATCAATCAGAAGCCAAATCATCCTTTTCTTCTTCTTCATATTGTGAGGTTTCTGAACTCTTTTGAGACCCCCACACTCCCTACCCAACGGGAACGACACCCTGAAGTGCGTCCCAAAGTGCGATTGCAGCGTCTGTGGAAAATTGTTTGTCCGTTGCCAGGGCAGGGTAATAGGAGGCTCACAGTGCTGCAGTGAAGCGCCACAGAAGCGAATCATTAAAGATCGGGGTCGCTCTATAAGTCCCTGTCTTGCACCCCAAAACACGAGGCTTAGTCTCAGTACTTTAGCAAAACCAGCTTTATTCAACTTGAAACAGGAATGGCACAGTTATTTATTGTAGCGGGATCTGCCACTCTGCTATACACAGACACAGCAGTCAGGCAGAGTGATGGCCAGGTCAGTGATCGAGTAATCCTGTTATCTCCATTTACAATTTACCTGCTCCTAACCTTGCATCACCCATCGAGATTTTTTCTGTTTACTTTGGTGGAGAGACGCAGCATATCTGTCAGCCTGCTATTGACCCGTACAGATGCAGAGATCGCACTTCGGGACGCTCTTCGGCGTGTTGTCCCATTGACGGAGGTCCCAAGAGAGTTTACAAACCTCACATTTTCTTGAATGAGTGCCGCATTAATTGTAATGTTTCTTGAATGAGCATCACTGAACCACGGCTTTATCGACGTCTTCAAATGTAGCACTTTGCATACGTTCGCAACCCGAGATGTTTCTACTTTTTTTTTGCTCGGTCAGTGTTGATGTCGAAATTCCGAATTCACTGGCAACGTCCTTTTTTTTTTTGCCGCAATCGAGAGCTGCAAAAATGTAAAGTTTTTTTTTTTTCTAATATGAACTGTTATCGTTTTTTTGTGTCTGCCGTTTCTATAGGAGGGTGACAATGAGTTAAATTCCAATGGATGTTTTTCAAATGTTGACGAGCAAAAATAAAAGGTATTACTGAAAACCGCAGGAAACCAAAAAAACAAAACAGTACAAGGAAAGTTCAAAGAGAAATGACAGGGTTTCAGTTTGGGGATCGTTGTGCACAACTGAGCTGCGGCCACAGGACTTACTGCTCTGTGGATGATTCATTCAGGCATTTCAAGGTCACTTTGTTCTAATGAAAGTATCGGCTGAATGTACTTCATAATAACGAGATTTCTATAGACTAGTGTCATATGGGGAAACTGTCGGAACCATAAAAACACTTCACTGTAATGAAAATTTCGTTGTAAAGATATTCGTTAAAATGCAATGTTACCTGTAGTTTGTTACTCACCCTCACCTATTCTGTTTCTCTTCTCGGTACTCAAATGTGACACTTGGTGCCCACCTGCCAAGTTGTTCTGCCTGCCTAAGGTAAAGTCATCCCTGATGCAGGATCACAGGAATCATCAAGTATAGAGGGGTCCTGTCATTGGATTGGCTGACTCAGTGGTGGAATGGCCAATAGGGGGAGGCAGCTTGATGGCCGAGGTCTCCAGGACTCTGAACAAATCCAAATCCTATGAGGTGATATCATCTGCTGTTAAATTCTTCTCTGTTCTTGTAATATTTTTATTTTACTATTGTATTGCATTGAGGATTACTTACAGTGCATCCGGAAAGTATTCACAGCTCATCACTTTTTCCACATTTTGTTATGTTACAGCCTTATTCCAAAATGGATTAAATTCATTTTTTTTCCTCAGAATTCTACACACAACACCCCATAATGACAACATGAAAAAAGTTTACTGGAGATTTTTGTAAATCTATATATATAATTCACTAAGCCGCCGCCAGCGCAAGCAAGACACCCATGGAAGCACGCAGCATGGAGCCACGCCCACCAACTCTAAGACCATTGGATACGACGACAACTCGTAGAGCCACGCCCACCAACTCGGATGCAGCAACTCACAGAGCAGGGCGTCATTCGCGTTCTTCTCTGCTGCACTCCACATGCACCACTGAAGAAGCATGTTTGTTGCGGATGTGAATAGCTGTATGCGGTGTTTAGAACGATTTGCGAGGGGTATCCCATGGTCTTACAGTTGGTGGGCGGGTCTCCGTTAGTTGCTCTTGCGAGTGGACACATGACCAGGCAGTGTGTATGCTTCAAGAGCGAGGGTGGACGCGACAGCACAATATATGAAGAACCATATTTGTCGCGGATGTGTTCCGCCCTCCGCGTGCGCACACCGTCCAGCCCCGTCCCTTGCTCTGGGAGGTGGGGGTGCAGCGGCGGTCCTTCAGTTTTCAGTCACGGACAATTGTATGTTGCTATCTCCAAAGTTCCCTTACAGTCGTATCCTCAAACCCACCCCATAAGAAGAAACATGTTTGTCGCGGATGTGAATCGCTGTATGTGGTGTGTAGAATAGTTTGCGAGGGATACCCCATGGTCTTACAGTTGGTGGGCGGGTCTCTGTTAGTTGCTCTTGCGAGTGGGCACATGACCAGGTGGTTAGTATACTTCGAGAGCGAGGGTGGATGCGACAGCACCATCTAAGAAGAATCATATTTGTCGTGGGTGTGAATCGCTGTATTCAGCGTGTAAAATGATTTGTTTGTCGTGGATGTGAATCGCTGTATGCAGCGTGTAAAACAGTTTGCGAGGGGTATCCCATGGTCATCGCAGTGTTTATACTTCAATGTGAATCACTGTATGCAGCGTGTAAAACGTTGTATGGTATGTTGCCCTCTCCAGAGTTACATCTTTTCAGTCACCTACAGTCGTATTCTCAAAACCAACCCCATTTGGACAACTGTGTCTTTCAGGAAGTGTTCACCCATCAATACATAATTATGCGGCATATGCTACGCCGCGGGTTGGCTAGTTTATTAAAAATAAAGAAATTGAGAAAGCACATGTCCATAAGTATTCACAGCCTTTGCCATGAAGCTCAAAATTGAGCTCAGGTGCATCCTGTTTCCCCTGATCATCCTTGAGATGTTTCTGCAGCTTCATTGGAGTCCACCTATGGTAAATTCAGTTGACTGGACATGATTTGGAAAGGCACACACCTGTCTATAGAAGGTCCCACAGTTGACAGTTCATGTCAGAGCACAAACCAAGCATGAAGTCAAAGGAACTGTCTGTAGACCTCTGAGACAGGATTGTCTCGAGGCACAAATCTGAGGAAGGTTACAGAAACATTTCTGCTGCTTTGAAGGTCCCAATGAGCACAGTGGCCTACATCATCCGTAAGTGGAAGAAGTTTGAAACCAGCAAGACTCTTTCTAGAGCTGGCCGGCCATCTAAACTGAGCGATCAGGGGAGAAGGGCCTTAGTCAGGGAGGTGACCAAGAACCCGATGGTCACTCTGTCAGAGCTCCAGAGGTCCTCTGTGGAGAGAGGAGAACCTTCCAGAAGGACAACCATCTCTGCAGCAATCCACCAATCAGGCCTGTATGGTAGAGTGGCCAGACAGAAGCAACTCCTTAGTAAAAGGCACATGGCAGCCCTCCTGGAGTTTGCCAAAAGGCACCTGAAGGACTCTCAGACCATGAGAAAGAAAATTCTCTGGTCTGATGAGACAAAGATTGAACTCTTTGGTGTGAATGCCAGGCGTTACGTTTGGAGGAAACCAGGCACCGCTCATCACCAGGCCAATACCATCCCTACAGTGAAGCATGGTGGTGGCAGCATCATGCTGTGGGGATGTTTTTCAGCGGCAGGAACTGGGAGACTAGTCAGGATAAAGGGAAAGATGACTGCAGCAATGTACAGAGACATCCTGGATGAAAACCTGCTCCAGAGCGCTCTTGACCTCAGACTGGGGCGACGGTTCATCTTTCAGTAGGACAATGACCCTCAGCACACAGCCAAGATATCAAAGGAGTGGCTTCAGGACAACTCTGTGAATGTCCTTGAGTGGCCCAGCCAGAGCCCAGACTTTAATCTGATTGAACATCTCTGGAGAGATCTTAAAATGGCTGTGCACCGACGCTTCCCATCCAACCTGATGGAGCTTGAGAGGTGCTGCAAAGAGGAATGGGCGAAACTGGCCAAGGATAGGTGTGCCAAGCTTGTGGCATCATATTCAACAAGACTTGAGGCTGGAATTGCTGCCAAAGGGGCATCGACAAAGTATTGAGTAAAGGCTGTGAATACTTATGGACATGGGATCTCTTCTTAGAGAGTCGAGGCTGGGGGGCTGTCAGAAGGCAGGGCCTGTTAAAGCCCATTGCGGCACTTCTTGTGTGATTTTGGGCTGTACAGATATAAATTGTATTGTATTGTATATATTTATGTTTTAGACCTCATTCTGTGACAACACAAGTGGCTCAGACCCTGATACTTCAAACTTGGCTTAGGGAGGCCCCCTTAGAAAATAGTTTGAGAAGCATATCCTTAGCACGTTCAACGTGGTTCTTCACCCTGGATGAACACGGCCAGGAGAAAGCTGCATTTACTAAAGGACGTGGACGAACTCATTTCAAAGTGATGTTCGTGGGACTGACTCGTGTGCTCCAGCAACATTTCAGAGATGGGTGGAGATGGCACCATGTGGTCTTCCATGGGAGATCTGTCTAGTATACTTGGATGATGATTTTAATTTTTAGTTGTCCCTTTGGTGACCACCTGAAACACTTGCTGAAAATCCTTTCTCGATTCTACAAAAGTGGACTGCAGCTATACTCCTTCCAAATGCCATTTTTCCTGGGCCACGTGATATCCCGATATGGTGTTGTGCCTGACCCAAGGGACCTCCTGCATGTTAGAGACTCACAAGCTCCTGGTTCACAGGCTGCATTTCCTGGACTCTGTTCCTACTTTAGGAAATTCATGCAAAACTTTGCCCACCATTACTGCAATGCATGCCATGTTCACATGGCCACCTGCTTGTCGAGAAGGTTTTAATGATTTGAAGAACGCCTCCCTCGTCTGATCTACCCGTGGTATCTTTCCCTGAATTTATAGAACCTTCTCACAGCTTTAGACGAACACCTCCGGGACCTCAATTGGTACCATGCTGGCACAGGTCTGTGATGATCAAGAGTATGATGTGGTCTATACAAGCCGTGTGCTAACAAAGTGGTCTTCATATGACAGAGTTATGTCTGTGCTGTGTGACAGTCTGGTCACTACCGTCACAAACTGCCATTCACTGTTATAGCAGACCACAAGCCTCTACCTGGTTCAGGGCAAACACACAAAGGCAGGGGCAGAACTGGCCAACGGGCACTTGAGCTCGACACCTTCAGCTGGGTTATAACACAACGAGAAGGTAAAGCCCACCACCGTGCCAGCCGCTCACTTGTACTTGTGCAGGCTGTGGGTGCCCCTCGTCCTCATCTGTTGTTGACCGAGAGGCTCACATACATCAATCGCCATCTGCCATTGGCTGCTGCTGGAGCGTCGGCAGCAACACAAGAGTACAACAAGCAGTGCAGTCTGGGAAACGGGGATGAACAAAAGAACAAACAAACAAATAAATGAACAAAGGAAGGAAGGAACGAAGGAAAGAACGAATGAACGAACAAATGAACGAACAAATGAACGAACGAATGAAGGAAGGAAGGAAGGAAAGAAGGAAGGAAGGAAGGAAATGGATTTTATATCTGCATCTTGGACTATTTTACAGTTTTAGAAAATGTGTAATATCCCATTTATTTAATATAATTTGTATTTTATATGCTTTTATGAAGTGCTTTAGACATTTATGTTAATGGATACAGAAATTCAATCCTTGAATTTGTGATGAAGGAATGAAGGAATTAATGAAATTCATTTTATTTTTTTTCAAAATGTACTATTTTTATTTTAATGTAGGATAATTATCATATTTAACATATTTTGTATTATGACCTAAAGTACCTTAGACACATTTTTCAGTAGAGAAATACAAACCTTGAATCTGTGATGAATGAATGAATGAAATTAATTTTACTTTTTCATATTGTACTTTTTTACAGTTTTAAAAATGTGTGGTAATAATTGTGTTTAATATATTTTGTATTTGTTGGTGTTTAATGCTCTAAAGTGCCTTAGACAATTATGTTAATGAATAGAGAAATACAATCCTTCAATTTATGATGAATGAATGAATGAATGAAATTCATTTGATTTTTTTCATAATGTACTATTTTGTAAAGTGGGGTAATTATCATATTTTATATTTTATGAAAATATTTTGTATTTTATATACTTTATGCAGTCTATTTTTATGATCTAAAGTGCTTAGACACATTTCCAATGGAGAAATACTGTCCTTGAAGCTGTAATGAATGAATGAATGAATGGAAGTAATTTTACTTTTTCATATTGTACTATTTTACAGATTTTAAAAATGTGTTGTAATAATTGCATTTATTGTATATTGTATTTTTCGTGTTTTTATGATTTAAACTGCCTTAGAAACTTAGGTTAATGGATAGAGAAATACAATCCTTCAATTTCTGATGAACGAATGAGTGAGTGAAGTAATTTTTTTTTGTAATCTACAAATTTTTTAATTTTTTTAAATGATCATATTTAATATATTTGCATTTTATGTTATTGTGATCAAAAGTCCTTAAGACATGTATATTAACGAACAGAGAAATATAATTCCTGAGGTTTTGATGAATGAATGAATAACATTAATATTGTAATTACTCCTTGTAGTATGTAACACTTTTTAAAAATGGAGGACAATTATTATATTTAATGTATTTTGCATTGTGTCTGTTTTTATGATTTTAAAGTTCCTTAGACACATTTGTTAATAGGTAAATTCAGTCCTTGAATCTGTGATGAATGAATGAATGAATGAATGAATGACATTTATTTTATTTTTACTTAATGTATTATTTTATGATTTTTTCAAATGTGGGGTAATTATCATATTTAATATATTTGTATTTTTTGCTGTTTTCATGATCAAAACTGCCTTAGACACTTATGTTAATGGATAGAGAGATACAATTCTTGAATGTCTGATGAATGAATGGATGAATAAATGAAATTAATTTTATTTTTCTCTAATATACTATTTTAATGTTTTTAAGTGTGGAGTAATTATTATATGTAATATATTTTTTATTCTATCTGTTTTTGTGAGCTGAAGTGCCTTAGTTACTTATGTTAATGGACAGAGTAATATAATTCTTACATTTTTGACGAATGACTGAATGAATGGAGTTGATGTTATAATTGCTGCTTCTACTATGTTACATTTTTAAAAATGTGGGTTAATAATAATATTTAATATATTTTTATAGTTTGTTGTTTTTATGATCTAAAGTGACTTATGCACATTTGTTAATAGGGAAATTCAGTCCTTGAATGTGTGATGAATGAATGAATGACTGAAGTTAATTTTATTTTTCCCTAATGTACTATATTTTTTACAAGTGTTGGGTAATTATCATATTTAATATATTTGTATTTTTTGCTGTTTTCATGATCAAAAGTGCCTTAGACACTTATGTTAATGGATAGAGAGCTACAATTCTTGAATGTCTGATGAATGAATGAATGAAATTAATTTTATTTTCCTCTAATATACTATTTTTAATGTTTTAAGTGTGGAGTAATTATCATATTTAATATATTTTTATTCTGTCTGTTTTTATGAGCTGAAGTGCCTTAGTTACTTATGTTAATGGACAGGGAAATATAATCCTTGAATTTTTGATGAATGACTGAATGAATAAATAAAAAATAAATATTATAATTCCTACTTTCCGTATGTTATAGTTTTTTTTTAAATGTGTGGTAATTATCATATTTAATATATTTGTATTTTTTGCTGTTTTTATGATCTAAAGTGCCACATTTGTTATTAGGGAAATTCAGTCCCTGAATGTGTGATGAATGAATGAATGAATTAAATTTATTTTACATTTTCTTCTTGTACTACAGATGCCCCGTGGGTTCAGATGGCACCTAAGCCCGTTTGTGTGAGTCAGTGAAGCTGGCAGTGCCCAAGCTGGCATCTGTGTGAAGTGTCGTGCGGTGCATCTTAGGACAGAAGTGACAAAGCCACCGAGCAGAATGAAGCCTGACTGAAGAGGAATTGTCTTTACTCCCCAATGCCAAAGGCGGGCAGGTCAGGTTAATGGCAGACCCCCAAACTGGCCGTGGGGTGAGTTAGGTGTGCCACTCGGAGACCGACGTCCAGTCCAGGCAGGGTGGTATCCTTCCTGCCCCTCCGCCAGTGTGGCTGTTGAAAGTTCTGTCCCCTGTGGTCCCGAAGTGGACAAAGCAGTTTGATTATGGGGGTATTTCATTATGAACAATGGCTGCTTTTGTCATGGAATTGTTTAATGGAAGATGAATTGTAAATCACTAAGCGGAGAGCTTCTTCCAATGAAGGTTCTACCTTTGATCAATTACTTGCCATCTTATACAGCGCCTTTCCCAGTGTCAAAGAATCTGATTGAGCAAAGCATGAAATGCACATTTGATTTTATTTCCCATTATTCTGATTAAGATACATTTCTCACTTTAGTGTTATTTTTTTAATAGTGTATTCCTTTTGCTGTGTGCTTACTCATCAGTGCTGACATTTTATCCCATCTGAAACAAGCGGTGCAGAAAGACATTTCCCTGATAAGAAGAGAAGCAGCTGCCATTGTTCCAAAGAATGCTGTGTTGACTTGGCACCCGCCTACAATAATATTTTTTTTTATTCTTGAATGTTGACTTTCGCCCAGTTGAGCGAGAGATAAAAAAAATAAAAAATGTGACCGAGTAAAAGTTTGAACCATCTGACAGCTCCACATGGACCAGCAAGGCAGCCAACGCCGACACTCCTCCTGAAACTCTGAAAGTTCTGAACAAACAGACATTTGAATACGAGGTGGGCACGACGGCTTTAGGTTTACCATGTGCCACCTCACAACCCTGGCATGCAGCATGATATACAAATCGACCTGTGCCAGGGATTCTTCAGGAGGTGAGGTGGCGCTGCTCAAATATGAGAAGATCCAACTGCTTGAGTGAAGCAGGGAAAAAAGTCACAGCGCCGTCCAATCAGGTGGCTGAAAACACCGGGAGAACTTCATTGGCCTGCTTATTGACCAATGAACTGACGCTTCATCCATTCCTTAGAAAACTGCCCACTCACCCCCACAGCATTTCGAGGTCACACCTCACGACTTTCTGTCATAGGGAGTGTCAAATTTACAGAGCGCAGTCGTCGATCTCGTGAATGAGAATCTCTGACCACGTCACGTTTGTGATGAGTGCCGACCTTCCAACGTATCTGCGCACCACCTGACAGAGTCGGCGAGGTGTCAAGGGTTAATGTGCGCAGCCACAGTCTTACACCATTTGTTCTTTTTTCCAGTACGTAAAATGTTTGTAGATGACACCAAGTGAAGTGGAGAATCCGTTAAAACATCACAGAGGGATTTGGGCAACACAAAGGTTTGTGTCAGATGACATTTAATGACAGTAAATGTAAAGAATTACACATAGGAAGTAAAAATGTGAGGTTTGAATACACAATGGGAGGTCAGAAAATCGAGAGTACACCTTATGAGAAGGACTTAGGAGTCACAGTGGTCTCGACACTATCAACTGAGAGACAGTGCTCAGAAGCCATTAAGAAGGCTAACAGAATGTCAGGTTATATAGCGCCTTGATGTGTACAGTACAAGTCACAGGGGGCTCTGCTCAAGCTTTATAACACACTGATGAGGCCTCATCTGGAGTCCTGTGTGCAGTTTGGGTTTCCATAAAGACACAGCAGCAGAAGAAAAGGTCCAGAGAAGAGCGACTAGGGTGAGTCCAGGGCTACAGGGGATGAGTGAAGAGTTATGAGCTTAGCCTTTAGAGGAGATGAAGAGTACACGTGGCTGAAGTGTTTAACATGATGAAGTGAATTAGTCCGGTGGATCGAGACGGTGACATTTAAATGAGTTCATCAAGAACACGGGGGTCACAGTTGGAAACTTGCAAAGGGGAAATTTCACACAAACATTAGAAAGTTTTTAGTTACACAAATAATGATAGACACTTGGAATAAGCGACCAAGTAGTGTGGTAGACAGTAAGACTTTAGGGACTTTAAAAACTCGACTTGATGTTATTTTAGGAGAATTAAGTGGACAGCACTGGTGGGCTTTGTTGGGCTGAATGGCCTGTTATCATCTAGAGTGTTGTGATATTCGAATAAAACCACAAGACACCAAACAGATAAGCATCTCCTGTGTGTGTGCGTGAGCCCCATGCTCTTTGTTCCTCGTTTGCCATATTTTATGCATTGTACTTCTCAATGAACGTTCATTGGCTGTTAGCTCTCCTGTACCCTTTGCTACAGTCTGCACAAGTGGGTGGGGCTAAACCTGGGGGGAGTTACCCTGCAGTGAGGCCCTTCTGTAGCTCCTCCCTCCAAGTAAAGAGAAAATCAAACTGGTCAAAAGCTGTCCGAGCAAGTCATAGACTAGTTGGGAGTGTGGTATGGAGGGATTTTTCAGACAAATTTAAAGAAAGAAAGAAAGAAAGAAAGAAAGAAAGAAAGAAAGAAAGAAAGAAAGAAAGAAAGAAAAGGTAAATGCCACAATAAATAAAGAAAATATCCATCCATCCATTTTCCAACCTGCTGAATCCAAACACACGGTCACAGGGGTCTGCTGGAGCCAATCCCATCCAACACAGGGCGCAAGGCAGAAACCAATCCCGGGCAGGGCGCCAACCCACCATAGGACACACACACACCAAGCCCAATTTAGAATTGCCAATCGACCTAACCTGCATGTCTTTGGACTGTGGGAGGAAACCCACGGGAAGAACATGCAAACTCCACGCAAGGAGGACCCGGGAAGTGAATCCGGGTCTCCTGACTGCGAGGCAGCAGCGCTACCACTGTGCCACCTTAAAGAAAACATGTATGTATATAAATAAATGTGTCACTAAAAACATTGTGAATATATAATTCTTAACTGTTTTTCAAAATGTAAAAGATAGATAGATAGATAGATAGATAGATAGATAGATAGATAGATAGATAGATAGATATGAAAGGCACTATATGATAGATAGATAGATAGATAGATAGATAGATAGATAGATAGATAGATAGATAGATAGATAGATAGATAGATAGATAGATAGATAGATATGAAAGGCACTATATGATAGATAGATAGATAGATAGATAGATAGATAGATAGATAGATAGATAGATAGATAGATAGATAGATAGATAGATAGATAGATATGAAAGGCACTATATGATAGATAGATAGATAGATAGATAGATAGATAGATAGATAGATAGATAGATAGATAGATAGATAGATAGATAGATAGATATGAAAGGCACTATATGATAGATAGATAGATAGATAGATAGATAGATAGATAGATAGATAGATAGATAGATAGATAGATAGATAGATAGATAGAAAGGCACTATATAATAGATAGATAGATAGATAGATAGATAGATAGATAGATAGATAGATAGATAGATATGAAAGGCACTATATGATAGATAGATAGATAGATAGATAGATAGAGAGATAGATAGATAGATAGATAGATAGATAGATAGATAGATAGATAGATAGATAGATAGATAGATAGATAGATAGATAGATAGAAAGGCACTCTATAATAGATAGATAGATAGATAGATAGATAGATAGATAGATAGATAGATAGATAGATAGATAGATAGATAGATAGATATGAAAGGCACTATATGATAGATAGATAGATAGATAGATAGATAGATAGATAGATAGATAGATAGATAGATAGAAAGGCACTATATAATAGATAGATAGATAGATAGATAGATAGATAGATAGATAGATAGATAGATAGATAGATAGATAGATAGATAGATAGATAGAAAGGCACTATATAATAGATAGATAGATAGATAGATAGATAGATAGATAGATAGATAAGAAAGGCACTATATGATAGATAGATAGATAGATAGATAGATAGATAGATAGATAGATAGATAGATAGATAGATAGATAGATAGATAGATAGATAGATAGAAAGGCACTATATAATAGATAGATAGATAGATAGATAGATAGATAGATAGATAGATAGATAGATAGATAGATAGATAGATAGATAGATATGAAAAGCACTATATGATAGATAGATAGATAGATAGATAGATAGATAGATAGATAGATAGATAGATAGATAGATAGATAGATAGATAGATAGATAGATAGATGAAAGCCACACACACACACAGGGACAACACACAAACTCCACATAGGGAAGAACCGGATGCGGATCCTGGCAGCAGCTTTACCAACCACTGTGCCACTATGCCACCCACTATGTCAAGGCGCTCTTCACAGTTTTTCAAGTTCAGAAAATGGATGCTTACCTAAGGAACTGAAAGTCATGATTTGCTTATTTCATTTTCCTTTACTTGTGAATGTTCTTTTATCAATAAAGATTTCTTCATGAGTGAAACAGCTGAACTTTTTGAAACGCTTGTAGTATAAGCTCTGAAAAAATTGCGGGCGGTCCCTTATCTCGTACATACAGTGAAAATATCTCATACGTACAGAATCATGAAAGTACGAGAAAGTATCACCTATGTACTGGTTAAGGCTGCATTAAAAAACGACAAATGCCGATGGGGATACGTAATTCTGAGATAACGGACGACTCTGCCAAGGCCACGGCGCCTCAGTTCATTTTCTCGCAGCTTGGTGATGTAAACGTCACAGTCGGGCGGGCTTTTATTTTTCGCAGGACGTGGGATTGTGTTTGTAGGTACCGCATGCTTACAGTTTCAGTGATTTTGCTTGTCACTGTTGTCTTATCGTGCGGCTCTCGAGGCTGTCGGACACATCCCGCTCAAGGCAGGAACAAGCTGAGTGCGACCCCCATGAGACCACTCACCTACAGCCTTGCCGCACGTGGGATTTACTTACACGTAGGTTCGACACATGGGAGCACCCATACTTTTTTGAATAGTGCAGTTCAGAGTTTCTACTCATCACTCTACTCTACATAATAAAATGTGAGAATGTGACGGGGCCCGAGCGAGTCTTTTTGGAATGCACCGTTACAGCACCGTTGCCCCACAGCTTTCGGACCCGGCGGCAGACCGAGGTGTTCGTTGAGTTTTCCCACATCACCTACCCCAGAAACACACACACACACACACACACCGTCTGTGTGGGACGTCGAGCGCGTTTGGTTAAATGGCCGCACTTGAGTGCCCCCCCCTCCCATCCCCCAACAATAAACTGTCAGCCCCCTCCAGTCCCAGTTTCTTTGTTTTCGCGCTTAGTTCCCTGGCGCTCCCCGTGACCCTGAACCGGATTAAGCGGGTTTGAGAGCGTTATATCAACACTCATTTCCTGACCCCCGCATTGTGCTGACAGGGTCTCTTGTAATGACGGCCTCCCACTCGTCACTCGTTGCTTATCTTCGCAGCTGTTTTACGTACGCCCGGCTGTCGTCAGATGTTATTATGGGATGTTCCAGGTGATCCAGCTACGGGCGCCGCCTGGCACAGGGACGAGATCGGTGCCCACATTGAGAACACTGACACGCCTCATGGTGGAGCGATCGAGGTGACAGCTGCAGCCAGCGTGACACATGACGTGAAATGACAGGCCTGCGTCACAGTGTCACGGGTCTTATCACAGAGACGGTTTTGTTAAGTGAATTTTCTTTGTCTTTTATTGTTAGTTATGAGTGGCGCACTCACCTGTGTGGTAAGGTGTAAGGAGAAGAACTTAGCGCGACGGCCACGTCACACGTCCATAGCGCCATGGGTTCAAATCCTATAGCCGGTCAACTGTCTATTTGGAGTTTGTGTGTTTCCACCATTGAACAATGAAATGCTTCCTTGCGTGAGCCACCGCTGAAAGAAAACTTCAAAAGTCAATGAGCAGGGACCCCATGAAGTAACAAAATGGCAAGTGGCAAGTGAAAGTGACACAATACGACATTCGAGGACAGTCTCATTGCAGTTGCGTAAAAACTGTCCATGAACCTGGAGGTCCGCATCATGATGGACTTTTCAGGCTGTTTCCTAAAAATAAAATGACAATGCAGGGTGGCAGGGGATCTTCTTCACTTTCCCAGGGACAGCGGATGGTGGAATAGAACACCTGCCATACCAGGATGTGACACGCCCTGCAAGGACGGACTCAACAGCACACCTGTAGAAGCTGCTCAGGGTCGTTGGTGACATCCGAGTGTTTGCTCAGACAACCGAGGGAGTAGAAGTAGAGGAGCTGGTGGGCTTCCGTAACCACAGCTGTAGTGTGACATGTCCATGTAACGTCCTTGGGGAACCTAAAGTTGCTGACCTTGGTCTACTTACTAATTCTGTGCCTCCGTGCCACCAGCTATGACAAACTGGGGGGGGGGGGGGGGGGGCTATATTCTGTCACCTGCTGGCGGACACCCATGATGAGCTCCTCAGTTTTGCTAACAATGAGGATGAGGTTATTGTTTCAGCAGCATTGTCTGACACATCTGAAACACTTGCAAGTGTGTGACAATAAGTTTTGTGTTGGACTGCTTAGAAGCATGGGGATGAGGGTCTGGGACCCCGTTATTAACTCTATGCACCCCTGAAAGCCTGAACATCTTTGTTGTGGTCAGTCTCTGAAAATAAGGATGCAGAAAGTGACAGCGATTCAGATTCTGTGCACAGAATGTCCCTAATAACAATTTAGAGTGCTAAAGCAAAAGGTCTGAATACTCATGAACAAGGAACTTCAGTAATTGATGTTTAATTAATCTGCAAACCTGACTGAATATATTTTTTCAGCTTGTTGTTATGCCATGGGTTAAATACTGAGTGGCAAAAAATATCAAATGTATCCAATTTGGAATTTGATCAACAACACAATAAACTGTGCAGAAAATGAAGGGGTCTGAATAGTTTCTGCAGGCACTACAATAATATACAGTGTACATTGTGACATATGTGCACCTGGAGACCACCTTCCTGAATGTGATGATGAAAGCAATTCCACCCTGGGATGAGAGGGAATGCTGACATTAACAATATCTTCTTCTATCTCCTTCACAGCCAGGAGAAGACAGCCAAAGTAGATGCCTAACCCTGCCCCAAACACCCAGAGCAGGCCCCGCCCAAACACAGAGCGCACACCACGCCCCAACACTGAGAACAGGCTCCGCCCCAACACCCAGAGCAGGCCCTGTCCAAACACAGAGAGCACACCACGCCCCAACACCGAGAACAGGCTCCGCCCCAACACCGAGAGAAGGCCCCGCCCAAACACAGAGCGCACACCACGCCCCAACACCAAGAACAGGCTCCGCCCCAACACCCAGAGCAGGCCCTGTCCAAACACCCAGAGCAGGCCACGTCCCAACAACTAGAGCAGGCCCCGCCTTTCCAGTACGAACCGTATATATTCGACTGCCCTTTAGCTGCCTCACAACTAACTGAATCACTTTCTGTTTTGAGTCGCTTGCCATCTGTATTTGACATTGTTGATATTAAAACTAATTACCAGGGCACAAAATGTATAGTTTTAATCTGTCTATTGTAAGAAAAGAGGCAAACACAGGAAAAGGTTTGGGTCATGCCAGTGACTCCTTATAATAGAAATAAATGAAAGGAAAACATTTTTCACAAAGGTAAAAAATGTCTTTTCAGATGGGAGTCCAGCAGAGAACTGATGTGGTGGCTCTGTGGCTAGGAATCCACATTGGTATCTGAAAGGTTTCTGGTTCAAATCCCAGAAGGGATCACACTTCGTTGAGCCCTCGACCAATGCCCTTAACCTGAAGATTGCTTCAGAGGCACTGTACAATGGGTGACCCCCATGTTCTGACCCCAAAAGGTCATGCAAAAAGACAAATTCCCCTAGGGATTAACAAAGTATATCATATCAATCAATCAATCAATAACGAAAAGGCCAAACATTCGGTCATAAGGATTCTAGGCAGGAAGGAATGGGTCCAGAAGGATGGACAACAGAAGTGACATTCTGCAGGAAAAAGAGAGAAGATATTAGCACATAATGCCAACCCCTGGTTTGGTGGGTAATTACCATCACCAGAGCCGTTAAGCTGTGTACCAAGTGCACACAAGTAACACTATCTATTAATTAGATACTGCCTTTCCTATCTATCTATCTATCTATCTATCTATCTATCTATCTATCTATCTATCTATCTATCTATCTATCTATCTATCTATCTATCTATCTATCTATCTATCTATCTATCTATCTATCTATCTATCTATCTATCTATCTATCTATCTATCTAGGGCTGTTGTTTATGTCAAACCGAATTTAAACCCAAGTCCTCTTCAATTGGACAATGAGCCCCATCTTAGTGAGGACGTCTGGATTCGTCTGGAGAGTATTAGGGACAGAAGCCTTATTTCCAGAGTGTGTTCTATATAGTGCCTTTCACTTTCATCTATCTATCTATCTATCTATCTATCTATCTATCTATCTATCTATCTATCTATCTATCTATCTATCTATCTATCTATCTATCTATCTATCTATCTATCTAGTAATAAATGCATTGCATTTGTCATTCCAACAGATGGTGTATCACAAACATGTGTAGTAATAAAATGCATTAATATAAATATTGTGTGGCACAGTGGTGCAGTAAGGAGACCAAGAATTTGAATGTTCTGGCCGGGTCTGTGCAACTTTCCTCTGGGTGCTCTAATTTCCTACTGTGTGTGTGTGTTTCCAGGTGATGAACTGGCACCCTTTCCCGGATTTATTCCTGCCTGGCACCCTATTCTTGCTGGAATAGACTCCACCCCTTCCACCACCCCCTTCCCCATTGCTCTGGATTAAGTAAATTACATGATGACATGGCCTTTTCATATAGTGACTATCATCCCAGGATCCATTAAATATAATTTTCAGTATTTGATCATATATTGACTGGCTGTACCCATCTAAGACAGGTTGAAATCTATATAATCAACATAGACCTCAGGGTTAACATTTGCAATGCATACACCTCTGTTATATGCCATTTGGTATGGGATTCTATCTATCTATCTATCTATCTATCTATCTATCTATCTATCTATCTATCTATCTATCTATCTATCTATCTATCTATTATATAGTGCCTTTCACATCTATCTATCTATCTATCTATCTATCTATCTATCTATCTATCTATCTATCTATCTATCTATCTATCTATCTATCTATCTATTATATAGTGCCTTTCACATCTATCTATCTATCTATCTATCTATCTATCTATCTATCTATCTATCTATCTATCTATCTATCTATCTATCTATCTATCTATCTATCTATCTATCTATCTATCTATCTATCACCTTCCATATTAAGCATTCTGTCAAAGAATACAATTATGTTTAATCTTAAACGAAAAAAGAATTAAAATTCCGGTTTTTATTCACAGTCTGCGAGCCACAAAGTGTGACATTTTGTATGCCAAGTGTAGTAAATCTGTTCACATTTCCAACAGACCAAAGTGCTCGGCAGCAGATGTTTCTCAGTTTCCACAAGGCTGTAATATACTCATTTATTTATGTGCAGACGGATTGCATATGCATTTACTTAAAGCCTTCAAGACGCACACACACATAAACGCCGCTGTCATTTACGACGGTTCTGCCGAAGAAAGGATGTTCATTTTTTTTTCTGATTTATGTAAGACTTGCTTTGCGGAGCTGTGATCACAGCACACATGGCTCGTCTTCTGCTCGTGTCTCCGACATGTCTGGATCCCTGCGCTTTGTGCCTCATCAGGAATATCAAAGGAAGAACAAGTGCGCTGCTGCTCCGGAGTGCAGAGATGCGGAAAACGCAGGTGAGGATCAGAAACCGGAGATGTACCGCTGTGACAGCGAGCAGATGTGCCGGTTCTCGGTCAAGTTTCTCTCATTCTCACGTCATCTCTACCCCGTTTTCATCCCCCACCTTCTATTTCCCTAAGCATCGCTGCACTTTCTAAGGTGCCGACGTCCACACTCGGCCCCCTGCCCTGTATCTTAGTCGTCTGCGTCGCAGGTGTTACGTACAAGTTGGCACCACCATGCCGTTTCCATATCTCCAGTTTGACAACAGGACTGACACACGAAACTCCAGTAAATGTGCTGAGTGTTACCAGGCATGGGCAGGATGTGGCCACAGAACTTCATAACCCCAGGAAACAGTGGAAAAAAAAAAACTAAAGTGACTCCACCATTTGTAATTAGCAATGTGCGGTAAAGCTGCAGCTACTGTGCAGAAACCAAAGGAAGTAGCTGAAATATATGATTGGCATATCTGAACTGGTATTATATTTTGATAGAAAAAAACTGTGCACAATATCTGCGTCTTTTTATGTGCCTTTTGTACAACTGGTTCAATATGCTGAGGATTGCTTTCCAAGTTCAAATCTCACTGCTGTCTCATTATGAAGTTCTAATTAAATTGTTCATCTTCCCTTAGCAGCACTAAGAGGGTAAAGATACTGAAGGAACTGGATCAGATCATCACCCATAAAAACCAAGTTAGTGCAGTCGGCAAGAGTTTGGACCTTAAAGCAGAAAGCTGCAGATTCTATCACTAATTTTGTCTACATATGTGTGACTAGAAAAGACATTTAATTTGTCATTCCAACAGATGGCACTTCATAAACATTTGTTTGAATAAAATGCATTACTAGAAATATTTCTGATGCACCATCTGTTGGAATGACAAATGCAATGAATTTCATTAGTAGAAATATTTGTGATGTGCCATCTGTTAGAATGACAAATGGGATGCATTTAATTACTAGAAATATTTGTAATGAGGCATCTGTTGGTTTGACATTTGCAGCGCATTTTATTACTAGATAGGTTTGTGATGTGCCATCTGTTGGAATGACAAATGTAATGCATTTCATTATTAGAGATAAATGTGATGCTCCATCTGTTGGAATGACAAATGTAATGCATTTTGTTACTAGAAATATTAGTGATGGGCAGCACGATGGCGCAGTGGTAGTGCTGCTGCCTCGTGGTAAGGAGATCTGGGTTTGCTTCCCGAGTCCTCCCTGTGCCGTGCCATCTGTTGGAATGACAAATGCAAAACATTTTATCACTATTACTTACTATTACATCTTGCCTGAAGAAGGGGCCTGAGTTGCCTCAAAAGCTTGCATATTGTAGTCTTTCTATTTACCCAATAAAAGGGGTCATTTTGCTTGACTTCTCACTACATCCATAAATGGCTAACACGGTACAACACCCTAGTGTTACTAGAAATATATGTGATGAGCCATCTGTTGGAATGACAAATGTAATGCATTTTATTACTAGAAATATTAGTGATGGGTGGCACGATGGCACAGTGGTAGTGCTGTTGCCTCACAGTAAGGAGACCTGGGTTCGCTTCCTGAGTCCTCCCTGTGTGGAGTTTGCATGTTCTCCCCGTGTCTGCATGGATTTCCTCCGGGGTGCTCCGGTTTCCTCCCACTGTCCAAAGACATGCAGGTAAAGTGCATTGGTGATCCTAAATTGTCCCTAGTGTGTGCTTGTGGTGTGGGTGTATGTGTGTGTGTGCCCTGCGTTGGGCTGGCGCCGTACCTGGGATTTGTTCCTGCCTTGCGCCCTGTGTTGGCTGGGACTGGCTCCAGCAGACCCCCGTGACCCTGTGTTAAGATATAGCGGGTTGGATAATGGATGGATGGAATATTAATGATGCGCCACGCCATCTGTTGGAATGACAAATGCAAAACATTTTATTACTTACTATTACATCTTGCCTGATCAAGGGGCCTGATTTGCCTCGAAAATTTGCATATTGTAATCTTTCTAGTTAGCCAATAAAAGGAGTCATTTTGCTTGACTTGTCACTACATCTATAACTGGCTAACACAGTACAACACCCTAGTATTACTAGAAGTATATGTGATGAGCCATCTGTTGGAATGACAAATGCAAAGCATTTTATTACTAGAAATATTAGTGATGTGCTATGTTATAAAGGCAAAAGCAACACATTTTATTGCTAGAAATGTTTGTGCTGTTTGAGGACGGAGTGGTGGCTCTGAGGCTAGGGATATGCACTGGCAATCGGAAGGTTGCCGGTTCAAATCCCGTAGATGCCAAAAAGGGATTCTGCTCTGTTGGGCCCTTCAGCAAGGCCCTTAACCTGCAATTGCTGAGTGCTGTGAGAAAAATGCTAATAAATAATAATACTGATGTGCCATCTGTTGGAATGACAAATGTAATGCATTTTATTACTAGAACTATCTGTGAAGCAGCGTTTGTAGAAATGACAAATGCAATGCATTTTATTACTAGACATACATGTGATGTGCCATCTGTTGGAATGAAAAAGGCAATGCATTTCATGAAATATATGTGATGTGCTATCTGTTATAAAGGCAAAAGCTACACATTTTAATACTAGAAATATTTGTGATGACTGTCTGTTGGAATGGAAAATACAATGCATTTTATTATTAAAAATATTTGTGATGCGCCATCAGTTGTAATGACAGAGACTTGACAGACACACAGCTATGCAGACACTTTTATTATGGCAGATTCTTTATGAAAGTTGTTAAATAAAGATGGGTTCTTTCTAGAACCTTCATGTGAGTGGCTCCTTTGGGAACCAAAAATGGTTCCCCTATGCTACGGCATCAGCCACTTTAGCAGCTTTATTTTTTCAGAGTGCAGGATGACATCCTAGTAACGGCCCTGGCACGGACTTAAGAAGAGCATGCCAAACCCCTGAAGACGGTGACCGCGCTGGGAATCAGTCCCAAGTGCCCAAGGGTGCGCTCCAGCGGGCCGCCCATAATCGTCCTAATCATCAAGTGGAGATCATTAAATTAAAAGGGCGGTGCGGCAGGAGCCGCTCACACACATCGGTGCCTCTGATTCACTGCCTGGAACGCCAGCGGCGAACTTCTCTTCTGCCCAATTTGTCTCTACTTTGAAGGGCGTCTTTATCCGCGCTCCGCTCGGTCACATCAGCTCCGGCACCTGTAACTTCGCTCCATGGATGAGTCACAACTGTTAATTTTCACCTTCTCTTAATGGCTGCTTGGCTACCCCGAGGCAGAAACAGTAAAAACAAGTGTGCAGCGGCCGGGTGAGAAAGAAATAAAAATAAATAAAGAAATAAAACTATACCTGGACTCCTGGCGGTGACGAATTAGTGAGAAATGAACGCAGAGAATAATTAAGTAATAAACCAAGGTTTTAAATCATGAAAGCAATAAATGAGTAAACACAGAAAAATGCTAAAATGATCACGAGGAGGTGAAACGGCAGCGCGCGACCCAAAGGCGTATCTCGAATACTTGCAGGGCCTTCCCGCGAGAGCGTGTTAGAGCGGCGGACGGAATTCGTTTTGTTCCACCTGGAGACACAGAAAGTGAAACTGCAAACGGCTTCTGGTGCTTTGAAGATTTATTTCAAGTTTAGTATTTCGCGTCAGAGCTACCATTTAAGGACCCGCTCACGTTTTGGGGCGTTAATGCAGAGATCCTGGGGCTTCGTTACGTGGAGCTAATATAAGGGAAGGTTTGCCAGGATTTTCGCACTGTTGGTTGGGGGCATGGGCTCTCGAAAATCAGGTGCTGGGCGCTTGACATCAGGAGCTAAAGCCTTGGATGCCCCCAACCATCCCAGAGAACAAGCATACTCCATAGAAGGCTGGGACTTGAACCCAAGACCCTGGACCCCCATAAGGCCTCAGTGCTCAAACGTTGACATAATTCTCAAATCTATAAGACTGGAAAGGGTTAGTGTGGCCCAGGTGACACAAGCTCTCCAATTGTGGTGTAAAGCAATGTTTCACAATGGATATCCTAGATGGGCGGTCAGCATGTGTTGTTCGTGCCTCCACATTCCACGTTTGGTCATTTTGCTTGACTTCTCACTACATCCATAACTGGCTAACATAGTACAACACCCTAGTGTTACTAGAAATATATGTGATGAGTCATCTGTTGGAATGACAAATCTAATGCGTTTTATTACTAGAAAAATTAGTGATGTGTTGCGCCATCTGTTGGAATGACAAATGTAATGCGTTTTTTTACTAGACAAATTAGTGATGTGCTGCGCCATATGTTGGAATGACAAATGTAATGCATTTTATTACGAGAAATATTAGTGATGTGCCGCACCATCTGTTGGAATGACAAATGTAATGTGTTTTACTACTAGAAATATTAGTGATGCGCTGCACCATCTGTTGCAATGACAAATGCAAAAGATTTTATTAAATTTACTTACTATTACATCTTGCCTGAAGAAGGGGCCTGAGTTGCCTCGAAAGCCTGCATAGTGTAATCTTTTTAGTTACCCAATAAAAGGGGTCATTTTGCTTGACGTCTCACTACATCCATTACTGGGTAACATGGTACAACACCCTAGTATTACTAGAAATATATGTGATGAGCCGCACCATCTGATGGAATGACAAATGTAATGCATTTTATTACTAGAAATATTAGTGATGTGCTGCGCCATCTTTTGGAATGACAAATGTAATGCATTTTATTACTAGAAATATAAGTGAAATGCTGCGCCATCTGTTGGAATGACAAATGTAATGCATTTATTGCTAGAAATATTAGTGATGCGCCGCACCATCTGTTGGAATGACAAATATAATGCATTTTATTACTAGAAATATAAGTGATGTGCTGCGCCATCTGTTGGAATGACAAATGTAATGCATTTTATTGCTAGAAATATTAGTGATGCGCTGCACCATCTGTTGGAATGACAAATATAATGCATTTTATTACTAGAAATATTAGTGACGTGCTGCGCCATCTGTTGGAATGACAAATGTAATGCATTTTATTGCTAGAAATATTAGTGATGCGCCGCACCATCTGTTGGAATGACAAACGTAATGCATTTTATTACTAGAAATATTAGTGATGTGCTGCGCCATCTTTTGGAATGACAAATGTAATGCATTTTATTACTAGAAATATAAGTGAAATGCTGCGCCATCTGTTGGAATGACAAATGTAATGCATTTTATTGCTAGAAATATTAGTGATGCGCCGCACCATCTGTTGGAATGACAAATATAATGCATTTTATTACTAGAAATATAAGTGATGTGCTGCGCCATCTGTTGGAATGACAAATGTAATGCATTTTATTGCTAGAAATATTAGTGATGCGCTGCACCATCTGTTGGAATGACAAATATAATGCATTTTATTACTAGAAATATTAGTGACGTGCTGCGGCATCTGTTGGAATGACAAATGTAATGCATTTTATTGCTAGAAATATTAGTGATGCGCCGCACCATCTGTTGGAATGACAAATGTAATGCATTTTATTACTAGAAATATTAGTGATGTGCTGCGCCATCTGTTGGAATGATAAATGTAATGCATTTTATTACTAGAAATATTAGTGATGCGCCGCACCATCTGTTGGAATGACAAATGCAAAACATTTTATTACTATTACTTACTATTACTTCTTGCCTGAAGAAGGGGCCTGAATTGCCTCGAAAGCCTGCATATTGTAATCTTTCTAGTTACCCAATAAAAGAGATAATTTTGCTTGACTTCTCAATACATCCATAACTGGCTAACATGGTTCAACACCCTAGTATTACTAGAAATATATGTGATCAGCCATCTGTTGGTATGACAAATGTAATGCATTTTATTACTAGAAGTATTAGTGATGCGACATCTGTTGGAATGACAAACGTAAATGTACTTGGTCTTTTTGGAGCCCCTGCAGCAGAATGTAATGTAAATTTTATTTATTTCTGAATTGCCAACTATCAAGCATGACATATTTTTGCTGATGTTGTTACTTTCTTGGGCGGCATGGTGGCACAGTGGTAGCGCTGCTGCCTCGCAGTTAGGAGACCTGGGTTCCCTTCCCGGGTCCTCCCTGCGTGGAGTTTGCATGTTCTCCCCGTGTCTGCATGGGTTTCCTCCCACAGTCCAAAGACATGCATGTTAGGTGCATTGGCGATTCTAAATTGTCCCTAGTGTGTGCCCTGTGATGGGCTGGCACCCTGCCCAGGGTTTGTTCCTGCCTTGTGCCCTGTGTTGGCTGGGATTGGCTCCAGCTGACCCCTGTGTTAGGATATAGTGGGTTGGATAATGGATGGATGTTACCTTCTTAGTGCCAGAGCCAGAGCCACTCCTGCCAACCATCCTGCAACGGTACGTGATTTAGGACGTCCCCAAGCTCATTACTTACATCTTCACTAATCATTTCTTTGTAGGACATTCAGCATGTGTCTCTAATTATAACAAGTAAACACTAGCTTCACACCTGGAAAAGCTATCTGTTACTTGGGTACCTTAAAATTAAAAGAATCAAACAGTGATTAATTAAAATAAAGCACATTTCCTAACAGAACACCTTAATAGAAGCATAGGTTGCCTGTGTGTCTGTGTATTTGTGTGTCCGTCTGCTTCCAACGTCTCGGTCATTCTAATGGGTGGCATATCACAAACATTCGTAGTAATAAAATGCATTGCATTTTTCATTCCAACAGATGGCTCAACATGAACATTTGTATGAATAAACTGCATTAGATTCTTCATTTCAGCATATGGCACCTATATGGCAAGTATAAAATTTTAATCAATACATGATAATATTTTACAATTTAATAAAAGTATATACTTATATGGGCTGCATGGTGGCGCAGTGGGTAGTGCTGCTTCCTGGGTCCTCTCTGCATGGAGTTGCCATGTTCTCCCTGTGTCTGCGTGGGTTTCCTCCCACAGTCCAAAGACATGCACGTTAGGTGCATTGGCGATCCTAAATTGTCCCTAGTGTGTGTGTGCCCTGCGGTGGGCTAGTGCCCTGCCCAGGGTGTGTTTCCTGCCTTGCGCCCTGTGTTGGCTGGGATTGGCTCCAGCAGACCCCCGTGACCCTGTAATTAGGATATAACGAGTTGGATAATGGATGGATGGACGGATATACTTATATGAAGTTATAACAGTGAATTATTAAATGTAAGCATAAGAACTGAATGTAACTAAAGGGTTAACTGAATATTATTTTAAAGCCTGCCCACGTGAGTTTTTTTTTTTTGCCTCATCTTAGAGGAGCCACCAAGGTATTCGATAAGATAAAATGAAGTAGATGAGTAACGAAGACCCCTCTAGAAAGTGGATAAACTAATTTAAAAGCGCAACCCCCCCCCCCCCCCCCCCCCCCACACACCTCCTATGAAGCGGTGCTAAAATCAATAGAAGAGTCTGAAGACCACCCCATTTACAAGGCAACATTCACATTAATGGGAGAGTCAAAAGGAATCAGAAAACACTGGTCGCTGATTGGATGAAGCTCTACGTATTCTGCATATTAATTGTCAGATGACGTGAAGCAGTAAATAAGGTAATGTAACATAAAAGGATTATTTTATTGATTGCTGAGACATTTGTGCATATTTCATGTGGTATCTAAGGATGACTTCTTTGAAAACAGAGGAAATTTTTTTTCCACTACATAAGATGCATTGCATTTTTCATTCCAACAGATGGCGCGTCACATATATTTGTTATTACAATGAATATTTGAAATGTGCCATCTGATGGAATGAAAATTGTAATCCATTTTAGAACAACATGCCCGACAAAGTGCATTCCAGTTGATGGTAAAATGCAAACGTTAACACTGAAGCCTACATTAAGGTTGACGTTGATTACTTAGATTTCAACCTGACAATTCCAACAGATGGCACATCACAAACATGAGCACTACTCCAATATTTGTCCAATAGGAAAACTGCAGTGGGTCCTGGTGGTCCTATAGTCCAGGACCACCTTCTCAAAGGTCATCATGATGTGAGAGGTCAGTGCTAGTGGTCTGTTGTCATGAGGTGAAGGGGCACCTGCCTGCTTTGAAAACCTCTTTATAGATCTTCAAAGGCGCCCCCTCGGCACTCCAGCACCCACCTGACAAGCGTGTCCCACTCAGGTCTGCACTCACTACAAGAGCTCTTTATCTTCTGCTGTTTAAATGTAAACTGCCTTCGTTATATTTGCATGCTTTATATTTTGTAACTGTTACGGTGTGTTTATGAAAGGGTGACAGAAAACGGAAATAAACACTCAGGAGCCTTCAGTCAGAGAGATGACTGTCATTCAGCTGGGGACACCGACATTATTAATGAAGGCACAAACAAAAGGCAAAGGCATCTTCTGGGGTCTCCATCAAACCCCGAGTTACTAAAAAAAAAACAACACCAGGGCAGGGCAAACAATTCCTCCTGTAGTGTCACACTTGTTCACGTCACCCACTTTGGTACTGAGAAGCAGGAGGGGAGGAGGAGGAATTCAGTGATGGTCATCTTCAGAGCGTTAGCCTCCTGTTTTGAAAACACGAGGGACGCAAAGCGCAGCTCAATTAGGAAAGTGTGCACAAGAAACAGGGTGGGGTGCCATACTGGAGGGCTTGGGCCACATGACGCACTGAAGCAAAGCAGCAGAGCCAGCAGTTAGTGCAGGACAATGGGTGGTACATCCTTATCCATCCATCCATCCATCCATCCAGTTTCCAACCTGCTGAATCCGAACACAGGGTCACGGGGGTCTGCTGGAGCCAATCCCAGCCAACACAGGGCACAAAGCAGGAACCAATCCTGGGCAGGGTGCCAACCCACCACAGCATCCTTATCTCACTCAAATATTTAAACACCTGATGGAAGTAGGCACCATAGTGGGAGTTGGTGAAACAATCAGCTGGCAATGAGCAGCATACTGACTGAAACATCTGAGCTGCCACACAGTTACACCGACTATCAGCCTTCATGACCTTCACATGCCGCTCCTCGATAAGCAGCTCTCACAAGATTTGGGAAAAGCAGGGCCGTCCTGGGCCCTTCTCACTGGCATATCTTCAAAATGGGACTGGCTTTATAAAAGAACACGGTTGGCATCTGAGATCACTTATTAGTTTGTTAGTGCATTCATCGGTGGGACTGTCCTGTGAGAAGGAAATGAAGTCCTGGCAGCCACTAATGAAATAAGAAACTTCTACATCTGACGACACCTGCCATGGGGGCACAACCTAGAGAGGTGCTGACAGCGGGTCTTCTGTGGCTTTGGATAATATAGCGCCTTTGTGATCTATCTATCTATCTATCTATCTATCTATCTATCTATCTATCTATCTATCTATCTATCTATCTATCTATCTATCTATCTATCTATCTATCTATCTATCTATCTATCTATCTATCTATCTATTATATAGTGCCTTTCACATCTATCTATCTATCTATCTATCTATCTATCTATCTATCTATCTATCTATCTATCTATCTATCTATCTATCTATCTATCTATCTATCTATCATATAGTGCCTTTCACATCTATCTATCTATCTATCTATCTATCTATCTATCTATCTATCTATCTATCTATCTATCTATCTATCTATCTATCTATCTATCTATCTATCTATCTATTATATAGTGCCTTTCACATCTATCTATCTATCTATCTATCTATCTATCTATCTATCTATCTATCTATCTATCTATCTATCTATCTATCTATCTATTATATAGTGCCTTTCAAATCTATCTATCTATCTATCTATCTATCTATCTATCTATCTATCTATCTATCTATCTATCTATCTATCTATCTATCTATCTATCGCTACTGTCTTGCTGTCGGTGCGTCTTTCGATTAGTATAGTCTGGGGTGGGCGTGTCTGAGTCGTGGCGTTGGCGGTCGGAGTTTTCTGTCTTCTGTAAGTTTTTTTCTAACTCTAATTTCTTATTTTTCTGTATCAGGGGGGTTTTATCGAATAAGACGCGGCTTTGGCGTGTAGCCATGGCCGCGTCCAAAGGGTCCTTACCTGGTCTAATGCCTCAGTTTTATGAGAATCTTTCCCGCCGACATGGGGCTAAAGTATTAGTAGAGCCGCACGTTTCGGCTGAAGAGTGTGTTGTGGCTGTCGGTAAAGTTGTTGGCTATAAGAATGTCCGTTCGGCCTCAAGAATGAAAAAGGCGGTGGTGGTTTTTCTTAATGAGGAATCCCTGGTTGATAAACTTGTAGAAGAAGGGGTTCTTGTTAATGGCGCTTTGGTTCCTGTTTTACCTCTAACAGCAAAAAAGATTATAATTTCAAATGTCCCTCCGTTCATAAAGAATGATGTTTTGGTGCAGGAACTGCGCCGCTACGGCCAGGTTTTATCAGACGTAGTGATGATTCCGTTGGGCTGTAAAATGAAAGAATTGAAACACGTTGTTTCATTTAGGAGGCAGGTTTTTATGGTGTTGAACAACATGAATGAGGACATAAATGTTGGTCTAAGATTGAAAGTTGATGGCTGTGATTATGTGGTTTTTGTTACTTCGGACTCGATGAAGTGTTTTAACTGTGGGAGGGCCGGACACAAGGCGTCTCAGTGTAAGAATGAGACCATTTCATCAGTGGGCCGAAGCGCTGCCCCTGCCTCAGAGAGCGATGAGACGGAGTATGAAAGTGGTGAGGAGGTGGACAGTATGGAGGATGAGGACACTGCAGAGGTAACTGAGCTCGTAGCCGAAGCACAGGTTGTGAGTGATTTGCTCCCCACTGCAGTGTTAACAGTCGCTCCTGAGACGAGCCTGCTGACTACTGAAGGGAATGCGTCGGCTGAGCCCGGCGATCCCGTTAAACACGAGTCAGTTCGAAGTGCTCAGTGCGAGTCTGTGGATACTGAACCGACTAAGGATAAGTCGGAGACTGCAGAGTGCCGCAGCCGTCGGCCCCACTGTGGCTGCAGAAACACTGGCGCCTGACTGAGCGCACCGAGACGAGGGCTATGGAAGGACAGAGGAGTGAGACTGCAGTGGGTGTGAGTGGCGAGACTGTTCAGAGGGAGAGTGAAGGAGTGGGGGGGTGTGAGGAGGAATTTACAGTTGGCACTCGAAAACGTAAAGAAAAATCAGACACTGAAAAATCTGCAAAGAAAAGTCACGTAGCTGGCGAGCCATCTCAAGGGTGTAGCTGGACTCCTAGAAGTCAAAGTAAATGTCACAGCGACCTGAGTGATCGTGAGCACGACGGCGGTGACACTGACGTCTCAGTAAGGAGTACGACCTCGTCCCAATACAGACTCGGTGGCGGGTATGACACTGAGAGTATTAAGAAGTTTTTGGACTTCATCGAAGGCAGGAGGGGTATCAGAGTAGAGGATCACTTCCCTGACCTTCAATTGTTTGTGGTGTCCGCTCAGAGGGTGATGCGCAAAGCGGAGCTTCTGGGAATGGACCAAAAAGAAACTACCAGGCTAAAAAATGTGATTAGCAGGGTGCGAAAGTCCATTTTTCAGAAATAATGTATATGTTCTTGAATCTTCTTTATTTGTGGTTGACATGTGCAGTGCTGTTCACTCCCATTTGTGTCTCCTCAATGCAGTCTTTACACATTGGGAGTTTAAATGTGAATGGCTGTAAGGCGACTGCAAAGAGGGCCGCTCTGTTTGACTTTTTAAACCAAAAGGCTCTTCAAGTCACTTTCTTACAGGAGACTCACTCTGATGTTAGAAATCAGCCGAACTGGTTGCATGAGTGGTTGGGGTCAGGCTGTCCTGAGTCATGGCTCACACCTCAGTGCTGGGGTGGCCATACTAATCCTAAAAATGGGAAATTTACAAATCACTAACATTAGTGAGGTGGTGGCTGGGTGCCTCTTGGTAGTTCAGGTGAAGGACAAGAATTAAGATTTGGTGTTTATTAACACTTACGCTCCAACAAATGGAGGAGAGAGACTTTGTTTCTTTAAAGCTCTGAGGAAGGTGCTGGAGAGTTTTGTTAATGGGGAGATCCTGTTGGTCCGAGGAGATTTTAATTGTACGGATAATAACTTAATGGACCGTAATGGCGCTGAGCCTCATCCAGCGTCTGTCCGAGCGTTACACTCCTTATTAGACCACTCGACCCTGGTGGACATCTGGAGAAGTAAATTTCCATCAGATAGGCAGTACACCTGGGTTATGGGGGGCAGTGGGTGCATTTCGATGGTGCATTTGGACCGTTTCTACTATCTGAGGCACCTGCTGAACACGATCACAAAGGCATATATTTGCCCTGTCAGATTCTCAGATCACTCTCTGGTGGGATTGAATGTCTCTGTCCCTGTAAAGCCTTTCTCTAAATCTTTTTGGCACTTTAATGTCTCCCTGTTAGAGGACTCTCATTTCCTCAAGTGTTTTGAGTTTTTCTGGCAGCAGTGGACACAAACCAAGTCCAGATTCCCATCTCTTCGGCAGTGGTGGGATGTGATGAAGGTGCAGATAAAAGTCTTTTGCCAGCAGTACAGACAGCATGTGACCAGGCGGTGTCTTTATGAGATGAAGAGCCTGGAAGAGGACATCACAAATCTGCACAGCCTTTTACAAGACTGCTTTAGTGAAGAAACGCTTGCTGTTTTAAAATCCAGAAAAAAATCTCTTTCTGAACTTCTAGAGCTCCATGCCCAAGGTGCCTTGGTGCGATCACGTTTTCAAACTTTAAACCACCTGGACGCACCTACAAAAATTTTCTTTAATCTGGAAAAGAAAGAGGCCAAGAGTAAAGCGATCCACATGCTGCAGGATGCTGAAGGTCGAGAGCTGCACACCACAGAAGAGATCAGGAACTTTGTGGTGTCTTTTTACTCGGATTTATTTAAAGATGGTGTAATTGATGATTCAGCCATGTTGGACTATTTGTACGGATTACCCAAACTTACAGACACGGTCAAGCTGACGCTGGAGGCTGACATCAGCCTTCAAGAATTCTCTGATTCACTGGCTGGTTTAAATACTGGAAAAGCACCAGGAATCGATGGCATCCCAGCTGAATTCTATAAACATTTCTGGTACCTGCTGGGTATGGAGGTATACGCGGTGTTCTTAGAGAGTTTACAGGACGGGGAATTGCAGAAGAGCAGTCGTCACCCTGCTGCCTAAGAAGGGGGACCTTTGCCAAATAAAGAACTGGTGCCCCGTGACTCTGCTGTGCACAGACTATAAGATCTTCTCAAGGGCCCTGGCCAGCCGCCTGAGGACTGTGATGGACCTGCTCGTCAGTCCTTGTCAGACATACTGTGTACCCGACAGGACTATTTATGACAATATTTTTGTATTGCGGGAGTGGTGCTGTAAGAATTATGTTTCTAGACTTCTCTAGCACCTTCAACACAATCCAACCTCTGCTCCTTAGGGACAAGCTGACAGAGCTGGGAGTAGAGTCATACCTGGTGGCATGGATCGTGGACTACCTTAAAGACAGACCTCAGTATGTGCGTCTCGGGAACTGCAGGTCTGACATTGTGGTCAGCAACACAGGAGCGCCACAGGGGACTGTACTTTCTCCTGTCCTGTTCAGCCTATATACATTGGACTTCCAACACAACTCGGAGTCCTGCCGTGTGCAAAAGTTCGCTGATGACACTGCTATGGTGGGCTGCATCAGGAGTGGACAAGAGGAGGAGTATAGGAACCTAATCAATTACTTTGTTAAATGGTGCAACTCAAACCACCTGCAACTGAACACCAGCAAAACCAAGGAGCTGGTGGTGGATTTTAGGAGGCCCAGACCCCTCATGGACCCCGTGATCATCAGAGGTGACTGTGTGCAGAGGGGGCAGACCTATAAATCCCTGGGAGTGCAGCTGGATGATAAATTAGACTGGACTGCCAATACTGATGCTCTGTGTAAGAAAGGACAGAGCCGACTATACTTCATTAGAAGGCTGGCGTCCTTCAACATCTGCAATAAGATGCTGCTGATGTTCTATCAGACGGTTGTGGCGAGTGCCCTCTTCTACGCGGTGGTGTGCTGGGGAGGCAGCATAAAGAAGAAAGACGTCTCACGCCTGGACAAACTGGTGAGGAAGGCAGGCTCTATTGTAGGCACGGAGCTTGACAGTTTGACAACTGTGGCAGAGCGACGGGCGCTGAGCAGACTCCTGTCAATTATGGAGAATCCACTGAACAGGATCATCTCCAGACAGAGGAGCAGCTTCAGCGACAGACTGCTGTCACCGTCCTGCTCCACTGACAGACTGAGGAGATCGTTCCTCCACCACACTATGCGACCCTTCAGTTCCACCCGGGGGGGGTGAACGTTAACATTATACAGAATTATTGTCTGTCTGTATACCTGCATTGTTATCAATCTTTAATTTAATATTGTTATTATCAGTATGCTGCTGCTGGAGTATGTGAATTTCCCCTTTGGATTAATAAAGTATCTATCTATCTATCTATCTATCTATCTATCTATCTATCTATCTATCTATCTATCTATCTATCTATCTATCTAATCTATCTATCTATCTATCTATCTATCTATCTATCTATCTATCTATCTATCTATCTATCTATCTATCTATCTATCTATCTGTGTACCTTTCCTGTGTTTCTGTTTATCTATCCATTTGTCTGTTATATAGTGACTTTCCTGTCTGTCTATCTATTTATCTGTTACAGTGATTTTCATATCTTTATTACAGTAATGAAGTAGATATAAAAGAGCTCCAGTTGCACTTTTCGGCAGCTTTTGTTTACTTAATGTCCTCCATGACGGTGTGTCAGACAGAGGATGTTTAGCATTGTTCACAATGGTCATCAGTTTTGTCTTCATCACTGTTACTTCCAGCTGTCGTAAACAGGAGTCAGAACCACAACGGTGAGGGATTTAGACCTCACAAAATCCCTCAAACGCAGGCTCGGATCTCCACTGGCTTGTTCAGACCAGCCAGCTCCCAACTACTGCCAGCAGGTTTTGGCTTAAACAGACCCTACAAAGGGAAACTGGCTTTTTAAGTTCAAAATGCCCTCAGTGTCCTAAAGCATCCCTAATATGCCTCTTAAGTGAAATAAACTGTGAAAATCTTTGGCTTGATGTGACAAATTAAAACAAAGAATTTATAATAAAGACATTATAAATGAAACATTTATTGAAAAGAGAGAGAGAGAGAGTGAACTCGCATAAATGCTCAAAGGAGAAAAAGAAATGTGCCTAAGAGGTAATCCAAAGCAAACAAGCCCCAGAAAACGCCGACCACAAACAAAATCCAGAGGCAGGGCAGAAATAATCCAATAAACTCCAATGAAAAGTGATACTCGCCCAGGAGACTCCTAATGCACTCCATGCATCGCCGCCTGAGATCCTTCTCTTTGGTTCTTAAATAGCCAGAGGTAGGAGGAGCCAGGAGAGGTGATGTCAGCTTGGCCCCGCCTCTTGGCAGGTACCACCCACCAAGCACTAGAGACGTAACAGAACTCTGCATTACCCAAGACACTACATAAAATAACAATATTAACAGAACTTCTAGAAACACATTAAAAAAGGACAGCCTGGATAAAGCATAACACCAGCGGGTCCAGAGTGTGTGCCATAAGTGAGGCTGCCTGCTTACCCAGTGTGATGATTCGGTGGGCCTCCCTCAAAATGATGTGACCTGAGGTTTTGTGTATTAATATGCCAAATGTTCACTCATGATGGTGGATCAAATAGTACCTGATTGGATAATACTAGTGGGAATAAAGGATTGTTGTTAATAATAATAATAATAATCCATCCATTATCCAACCCGCTATATTCTAACTACAGGGCCACGGGGGGTCTGCTGGAGCCAATCCCTGCCAACACAGGGCACAAGGCAGGAAACACACCCTTGGCAGGGCGCCAGCCCACCGCAGGGCACACACACCAGGGACAATTTAGAATCGCCAATGCACCTAACCTGCATGTCTTTGGACTGTGGGAGGAAACCCACGCAGACACGGGTGAGAACATGCAAACTCCACGCAGGGAGGACCCAGGAAGCGAACCCAGATCTCCTTACTGCCTCCATGCCACCCCCTAATAATAAAAATAGTACATTTTTATTAATATAGTGCCTTTCACATGCTCCCATGTCACTTGTATTCCCAATGAGTTGTCAGTGAAGTTTTTGGCCATAACTCTCTGTGGGCCCTTTCCCTGCATTTCTTTATCTGGACTCAAAGCAGATATACAGTAACTTAGCTGGAGGACATTCATACCTAGCAGTAAATCCATCCTGTATAAAATGTGGTGACTGACCACCTCTAAGAATGGCCAGCCCCCTGGCCTCTGTCTAATCAATTGCATTCCAGAAATCCCTCTACTGTTATCAGTTTCCATATTGGAGTTCTCACGGACTGATTGGGATGTTTGGTCCACCTGTGTAACTGTCACTCTGGACCGAACTGTTAAGCAGGTGTGGGAACCTCTGAGTTCACACTTTTGATGTGTGACCTTCTAGCAGCCGATAAAATAATTTAATGGGAAAGCTGCCATTCAGACCCAACTTTGTCCGTTTTTGTGTTGAACTTCATTTATTCATTCATCATAGAGCATTCTCACATCTTTTTATTCCAATTCTGGGTCAATGTAGCCGATCCTCACACCACTGGGTGCAGCATTACTATTATTATCTTCTCTGGCACCTCTATCCATAGTGATTTATAACATCTGAGGTACAACTGCTTACATTCCAGTTAGGTGAAGTGACTTGTTCATTTTTATTTGGTGTAAGAAGAGGGATTTGAAGTCATAGCCTCTAGGGTTTGGAGTCTAAGGCCTTAACCACTGTGCCAAACAGCCTGCCTGTATGAGAAATGGCCTCGGCCATAGGACATCAGTTCATCTCAGGGACAATGAACACACACAGCCACCCTCATTCATTTCTTTCTGGAATTTTATTATCATGAAAAACCTGGTGTCCATGTGGCAGTGCCACTCTTCTACTCTTAGTCCATTAAGCTTTTCCAATGTCGATGTCCAACATTTAAGGTACAACTTTTTACCTTTCTTTTTTCCCCAATTGGAGCGGTGGCAGGTGACGTGACTAACCCATGATCAAATGGTGTCAGTAGTGGGATTTGAACTCACAAGTTCAGGGTTTAGAGTCCAAAGCCTTACCCACTATGCCACACTGCCAACCTGTATGAAAAATGGCCCTAGTAGTAGGGCATCAGTCCATCTCAGGGGCAATGCCAGTACACACGCACACAGCCACTCTTGTTCATTTCTTTTTGGAAGTCTATTATTATGAAGAATCTAGTGCCCGTGTGGCAGTGCCACTCTCCTTCTCTTAGTTCATTAAGCCTTTCCAAGATTGAGGTACATTTGAAGTATAATTTTCCCATTTGGAGCACTGGCAGGTGATGATCAAATGGTGTCAGTAGTGGGATTTGTACTCACAACCTCAGGATTTAGAGTCCACAAGCCTTACCCACTATGCCACACTCGCCAACCTGTATGAAAAATGGCTCTAGTAATAGGGCATCAGTCCATCTCAGGGACAATGCCAGTGCACATGCACGCAGCCACACTCGTTCATTTCTTTTTGGAGATGATTTATTATGAAGAACCTTGTGCCCGTGTGGCAGTGCCACTCTCCTTCTTTAAGTTCATTAAGCCTTTCCAAGGTTGAGGTACATTTGAGGTACGATTTTCCCAGTTGGAGCGCTGGCAGGTGATATACTCATGACCAAATGGTGTCAGTAGTGAGATTTGAACTCACAAACACAGGGTTTGGAGTCTAACACCTTAACCAACTGTGCCACACTGCCAACCTGTATGAAAAATGGCCCTAGTAGTAGGGCATCAGTCCATCTCAGGGGCAATGCCAGTACACACGCACACAGCCACTCTTGTTCATTTCTTTTTGGAAGTCTATTATTATGAAGAATCTAGTGCCCGTGTGGCAGTGCCACTCTCCTTCTCTTAGTTCATTAAGCCTTTCCAAGATTGAAGTACATTTGAAGTATAATTTTCCCATTTGGAGCACTGGCTGGTGATAATCAAATGGTGTCAGTAGTGAGATTTGTACTCACAACCTCAGGATTTTGAGTCCACAGCTTTACCCACTATGCCACACTGCCAACCTGTATGAAAAATGTCTCTGGTAATAGGGCATCAGTCCATCTCAGGGGCAATGCCAGTACACATGCACACAGCCACTCTGTTTCATTTCTTTTTGGAATTTTATTATTAAGGAAGTATCTAGCACCCATATGGCAGTGCCACTCACCTTCTATTAGTTCATTAAGCCTTTCGAAGGTCGGGGTACAATTTTCCCAGTTGGAGCGCTGGCAGGTGTAGTGACTTATCCATGATCAAATGGTGTCAGTAGTGGGATTTGAGCTCAGAACCTCAAGGTTTGGAGTCTAACGCCTTAACCAACTGTGCCACACTGCCAATCTGTATGAAAAATGGCCCTGGTAATAGAGAATCAGTCCATGCCAGTGCACACACACACACACAGCCACTCTGTTTCATTTCTTTTTGGAATTTTATTATTAAGGAAGTATCTAGCGCCCGTATAGCAGTGCCACTCTCCTTCTATTAGTTCATTAAGCCTTTCCAATGTTGAGATACATTTCAGGTACAATTTTCCCAATTGGAGAGGTGGCAGGTGATGATCAAATGGTGTCAGCAGTGGGATTTGAACTCAGAACCTCAAGGTTTGGAATCTAATGCCTTAACCAACTGTGACACAATGCCTACCCATAGGAGAAATGGCAGTAGGGCCACAGACTTTTTTATGGGCAACACAGGCACACATGCAGCCTCAAATGTTCATTTCTTTTTTTGAGTTTTATAATTCCAGAACTAGTGCCCGTGTGGCGGTGCCGCTCTCTTTCTCTTAGTGTCATTAAGCTGTCATTCATGCTCCTCATATAAATAGATAATACTGCTAACTGGAATATTAAGTATCCTAGAGAAGCACGCCGACATTTCCCTGGTGGCTGCGCTTGAAATTTAATTTGCCGACTATCTGTGCCAGATGCAAATCGCTCCGTAGCCTCTTCCCCTCTAGAACCCAGAATCTGGCGATAATAACTTTTTAAACATCATTTAATTCATCTCCAGCGAGTTCCAGTTAACATTTGATATTAGTCTTTTAGAGAGCAGGGCATCTTTTATATCTGACAAAAGATAAGGAAGTTAACGGCTATTTTCGGAAATGGAGATGTTGAAGGGAGCTGTGCAGAAATCAAAGATTTTCAGCTGACAAGTCTAATAATCTCTCCGGGGGGGGACGGGGGGGGCATCTTTTTTTTTTTTCTCTTGTCTCAATGAATTGGGAACATGTCTTTCATTATCGATATTGTCTAATAAAGCTGTTTGGCTTTTTAATAAGAGAATTTGGGGGCACTTAATGGGGTCAGCCGGGTCCTGAAATGATTTCTGTAATAGGAACCAGAATGGCCGATAGGATTACAGACACCCTCCACCTTCACATCTCCTTGTATGCTCTCAGTGGAGTGTTTGTATGAGCAATTCTAATGTAAGGACATTCATCCATCCATCCATCTTCCAATCCATCTATCCAGAATAGGGAAGCGGGGCAGCTGGGAACTATCTCAGCAATCCTAGGGTGCAAGTCAGGAGCATTGCCTGGTCAGGGCGCCATCCCATTACAGGATGAAGAAAGCCAAGGATGCCCAAACCCCCTCAAGCAGCACTTTCTGTTATATAGTGCCTTTTACAGCAAGACGAGAAAGTCTATCGAAGGGCATTTGACCATTGTGCTACATGAACTTCATCATTCATTATTATTCAGTCTTTATTCATTAAGTAATTATTCATTAATTAATCACTCATGACTTATTCATTAATAGAATTCATTATTATTCAATAGTAAACACAATAACAGTCAGATAAGCAGTTTCAGATTTTATATCGTGTCTTTGTATTAAGTTGTTTCATTGTCTGTTGATCTGGATTGATCTGCATATCATTTGTGAAAGCTAGGGGGCACCGCAGAGCCCCAAACACGAACATACAGAACAGTCCTGGGTTCAAATAAAGGGGAGTTTATTACAAAATACCTTATATAACAGTTAACAGGTTGTCTCTCCACATTGGGAGTGTTGCCTGTCTTCACTCCTCTTATGATGGACTTTCGGTGACGTGATGTGGCCAGTTGGAAGCACTTCGGGGGTCATAAGAAAGCCAGGGAGTCCCCCGCACCCCCCCTTCAAGCAACACCCTCAGTTTTCTACCAGGGACCCCTACAAGGTTGCACCTCTGGACTCCACCTCTCCCATGCAGCCCTGCAGGTGTCCAAACTGGGACTATAGTTGAGGGGACACTGCCACCTATCATAGTGGGCGTTGAACTGCTCCTCGCCGTCCTGTCTTGCCAGTTCCTGTAACCTTTGGGCATCCCAGTCAGGATGTGAATCATAAGGCACTATTGACACCATTTAGGCCGTCCTACCATTATGGCCAACCACCTTTCATAAATACAAAGAATTATCCATCCATCCATTTTCCAACCCGCTGAATCCGAACACAGGGTCACGGAGGTCTGCTGGAGCCAATCCCAGCCAACACAGGGCACAAGGCAGGAACCAATCCCGGGCAGGGTGCCAACCCACAGCAGGACACACACAAACAAACACAAACACACACTAGGCCAATTTAGAATCACCAATCCACCTAACCTGCATGTCTTTGGACTGTGGGAGGAAACCGGAGCGCCGGAGGAAACCCACGCAGACACGGGGAGAATATGCAAACTCCACGCAGGGAGGACACGGGAAGTGAACCCAGGTCTCCCAACTGCGAGGCAGCAGCGCTACCCACTGTGCCACCGTGCCGCCCGTAAAGAATTATTATTATTATTATTATTATTATAAGGCACCATTGGCACCTTTTCAGCAGGATGTGTCCCAGTCTGTATTTTATATAGCGCCTTTGTGCTTTAAAAACATAATCAGCCAATGTTGATCGTTTATTGACCCTTTCAATATAACAAATGTAACTAAAATCAGCCAATCGATGTCTGTGTCGTACAGGGGCGTGCAAAAATATTCAACCCCCTTGAAAGTCATCCTCTAATTTCCTGCATGACCAAAGATTTGTCCCCACATTTATCCACTCGGTATTTCGACTGTGAACTCTTCTGCTGTCACAATACGCTTCCAAAGCATTTCCTGTATAAACTGAGTTAGATATTTTCTGTAGCTCTTCGGAGTTCCCATGCTTGTGAGATCATAAATAAAAAAAACAGGGAAGTCGCTTTAATGGACGTTACTGAAGGACACTAAAATGAAGACCTTGTTACTTCTTTAGGAAGAGCGGCTCGTAAATTCTCACAGCAGAGCGAAATCAGGAAATTGAGCTCGCCTGACAAAACTAGCTCCCGAGGAGCCGTCGCTCCTTCTCTCCCTCTGTCCGTCTTCTCTCCTGTTTGCTTTGTCACTCTGTTTGTCACTTGAAAACAGCTGAACCTCATCTTCCAGCCTAGCTTGATGAATACATGAATTAATTTGAGGTTCAAGGCAGGGACCCACCCCAGGTGAGATGCCAGCCCATGACCCAGGACAGAAACACACAGACAGAGACCATGAAGGGCGCTATATATCCATTTTGGCTCAAGAAGACTCAGCAGCATCAGATGTGAACTGATATGAATGGGGGGGGGGGGGGGGGGGCAGTGCATGACAAGACACACACACACACATCAGGGGCCAATGTAGCAGTGCCAACTCACCCGAGTACCTGGACAAACCCTTCACAGACACATGGACAACATGCAAACTCCTTGAAGGGAACACCCGGGAAGTGAACCCTGGCCAGCTTACTACAAGGCAGCAGTGCCACCACAGTGCCACCATGACGTCTAATAATTATACAGTGAAGTGGCAGATGTTGTAGACATACTAAATACATCATTATCTAACCTGCTTTCAGACTCTGTCGTGCCCCTGGGCAGAAGCCGCCTCTAGTCAAATTTGCAAGCATGGCTGCATGGGATAATTTTATAACTTTATAACTTTGTAATAATAATAATAATAATATTAATAATAAGAAGAATAATTTTTATTTATTTTTAAAATATAATTGTATAATTATTTTATAATTGATAATTTTATAAAATTTTTGATATGGACCAGAGAAGGATATCATTCCAGGTAGCCCCTGCTCTACTCCATGTGTTGATAACAGTATATGATACCTTTGGAGAAACATCATGATTGGGTTTTGAAAGAAAGCTGAGGAACACTGCCCAGCAGGCACAAATTACAAGTAGCATTGTGCTAATAGTACAAGTCACAGGAGGTTCTGGTCAAGCTTCTTTATAACACACTGGTGAGGCCTCATCTGGAGTCCTGTGTGCAGTTTGGGTGTCCATAAAGACATAGTAGCACTAGTAGAAGGTCCAGAGAAGAGCGACTAGGCTGATTCAGGGCTACAGGGGATGTGTTATGAGTTATGAGCTGAGCCTTTACAGGAGATGAAGAGGAGACCCAACTTGAAGTGTTTAACATTATGAAGGGAATTAGTGCAGTGGATCAAGATGGTGACTTTAAAATGAGGTCCTCAAGAACACGGTTAGAAACTTGAGAAGGGTAAATTTCGCACAAACATTAGGAAGTTTACACAGAGAACCACAGACACGTGGAATAAAAGACCAAGCAGCGTGGTGGACAGGAGGACTTTAGCAACCCTCCAAACTCAACTTGATGTTATTTTGGAATAATTAAGTGGACAGGACTGACGAGCTTTGTTGGACTGAATGGCTTGTCCTCGTCAGATTTTTCTAATTCGACTCTCCTCACATGTGGAGCTCTTCAAAGCAGCCATGTGCCACATCCGGCCCTAAAGTAAGCAACAGGAAATTCCAGACAGACATTCACTTAATTCTTTGTGGATAAGAGCAGATCCATCTCCATAGCCCCTGATGTGCACTTTTCAAGATGGAGATGTATTTCATTCGGACCTGAGAGTCGGTAGGCTTTAGGAACCAAGTTATCCAAACTCTTCTCTAACATGTCAGTAATTATTTTCCACTCCGACGCTGATCTTTCTGATCATAAATTACGATAGCAATTGACGAAAAGAATTCAGAATTCATTGTAGAATTAGGGTAGTAGAGGGATCTTCTCGAGGGCCTCTTTCTCTTGAACGATTTGTCTCAAAAACTAATCAGCACATCGTTATCTCATGATGGGCTTAATTTTTGATTTTGAGATTTTTCTGTCCAGCCGTTTATCTCGAGACCATCCTCAAGAAACTGTGACAAACACACACAGAGAAAGACCCTTCATTGAGATATCAATGTTTTCAGTATCAGTGGACCCTAAAACAATGACATACAATGAAAACCTGAGATCGAAATTTTGGATGAATCTGCAACAGATGATACAGTCATATGAAAAAGTTTGTGAGCCCCTCTCAGCCTGCATAATAATTGACTCTCCTTTGCACAGTAAAGGTAACAGTGGTCTGTCTTTCATTTCCTAGGAACATCTGAGTACTGCGGTGTTTTCTGAACAAAGATTTTTAGTGACGCAGTATTTAGTTGTATGAAATGAAATCAAATGTGAAAAACTGGCTGTGCACAAATGTGGGTCCCCTTGTCATTATGCTGATTTGAATGCCTGTCACTGCTCAATGCTGATTGGTTGGTTGATGAGCTCGCTAAGCCTTGAACTTCACAGACAGGTGTGTCCATCATGAGATATAAAGGTATTTAAGGTGGTCAATTACAAGTTGGGCTTCCTTCACTTTGACTCTCCTCTGAAGAGTGACAGCATGGGATCCTCAAAGCAGCTCTCCAAAGATCTGAAAACAAAGATTGTTGAGTCTCCTGGTTTAGGTGAAGGCTACAAAAAGCCATCTCAGAGGTTTAAACTGTCAGTTTCTGTAACTGTAAGGAATGGAATCAGGAAATGGAAGGCCACAGGCACAGTTGCTGTTAAACCCAGCAGGTCTGGCAGGCCAAGAAAAATACAGGAGCGGCATATGAACAGGATTGTGAGAATGGTGACAGACAACCCACAGATCACCTCCAAAGACCTGCAAGAACATCTTGCTGTAGATGGTGTATCTGTACGTTGTTCTACAATTCAGCACAATTTGCACAAAGAACATCTGTATGGCAGGGTGATGAGAAAGAAGCCCTTTCTGCACTCACGCCACAAACAGAGTCGCTTGTTGTATGCCAATGCTCATTTAGACAAGCCAGATTCATTTGGGAACAAAGTGCTTTGGACTGATGAGACAAAAATGGAGTTATCTGGTCAGAACAAAAAGAGCTTTTCATGGAGGAAGAAGAACACCGCATTCCAAGGAAAACACCTGCTACCTACTGTCAAATTTGTTGGAGGTCCCATCATTCTGTGGGGCTGTGTGAGTAGTTCAGGGACTGGGGCGCTTGTTAAAGTCGAGGGTCAGATGAATTCAACCCAATATCAACAAATTCTTCAGGATAATGTTCAAGGATCAGCCACAAAGTTGAGGTTACGCACGGGTTGGATATTCCAACAAGACAATGACCCAAAACACAGTTGGACATCTACAAAGGCATTCATGCAGAGGGAGAAGTACGATGTTCTGGAATGGCCGTCACAGTCCCCTGACTTGAATATCATCGAAAATCTATGGGATGATTTGAAGCAAGCTGTCCATCACATTGAACTGCACTGGAGAGATTTTGTATGAAGAATGGTCAACAATACCTCCATCCAGAATCAGACACTCATCAGAGGCTATAGGAGGACAGCGTCTAGAGGACAAAAGGAGGCTCAACTAAGTACTGATGTCATATCTCTGTTGAGGTGCCCACATTTATGCACCTGTCTCATTTTGTTATGATGTATATTGTATATTTTCAGTTAATCCTATAAACTTAATGTCACTGCTGAAATCCTACTGTGTCCATAAGGCATGTCAGATATTAAAAGGAAGTTCTGCCAATGAGAAACAAAAATCCAAAGAATTAAGAGGGGGTCCCAGACTTTTTCATACGACTGTAAATATTAGTGCAAAGCAAAAAAATCGAAATGTAAAACCAGTTGAGAAAAATCAAAAATGTGCTTTTCTGTGACCTGTAGGGGGCATCTCAAAGCACCAGATCCTTCACACAACTGCAATTACACAGCGTTGAGTTCAAATAAACGTTTTTGCTTGACAGAGTACCATCATGGAGGTTTCTTCTTCTTCTTCTTCTTCTTCTTCCTCAAGTTACAACAGAATTCTTTCTCTTTTGTTCTCCACTCCTCTTTATCCTTCTCCATTATTGACTCTGAGCCACCTACGTTTGATTTAAGTCAGACCTCTGCAATGATTTTGCCTCCAAGAAGCACTTCCCGGTCCAGCAGCACCTCCATTCGACGTGGAATTCTCCCCTCTAGCGACCCCAACCGACACCTTAGGGTCCGCTCAGCATAGCCACACCTCCCGTGAGGCCCTCCTGGTAACTGAGTGGGAGCTGGGGGGGCACATGGCAGTGGGTGGCAGTCATTGACCAGGTCTTACCGTATGGGCACACTGAGCAGTTGCCCGGGGGACCACACAACCATTGGGGCCCCATGCTACTCTTTGTATGTTGTGACTTGCTGAGTGGTTGTGTAGGTAGGGGGCCCAGTGCACTGCTTTGCCTGGGGGGGGTCTATAATTTTGTTAAGACGGCCCTGGAGATTGGAAGAGCATGCATGGATGTTCATCCTTAAGTTTCTCCAAGCCAGATAAGGGATCATCATCCACACTGGTCAAGACATCAGTCCATCCATGGTGTCCATCACATTTCCAATAAACAAGAGGCACACACCCACCTGTCAGAACTTTATTTTTAGGATCCAATGAGTTCCCCTATGACCACATGTGGTCCTTGGCCTTCTTCATGAGTTGTGTTCCCACCACACAACAAGAACTACAACTTTTGTGAAATGAGGTGTGTTCAGGAGGTTATGGGGGACCACCACCACCTATTGCTTCAATTCAGTGTATGTCATGGACCACCAGGGAAAATGCTTTGTGTGGCATGATTGGGAATTGACAAGGGCCACCCCCCACCCCCACCCCCACCTTATTGTTTTGGAGCAATTAAATTATTGCTTTGATGCAGTGTATGACAAGACGCACCAGGGAGGTGGCAATGAAGAGTAACGTGGTGCAAAGAGTGGCACTTCATCTTCACCGGTAACTCTCCAAAGTCCAAACTATGGCGAGAGTGGTTGTGGTCAACCAGTCAGCACAATTTATGGCCTGAGTCCCACCCACGATAGGTCCTGGTGGAGTGAGTAGTGCACACCCTGGAGTCGGAGCTAACGAAAAGCACCAGGAACTCCAAATGGCCCAAATTCCTGTGGTGGGAAGGCTACAGAAGTTCTTGAGTTTCCAAAAAAGAGTCTCTGGATCCTGAAAAAACATTCCTGTAGTGGGATGACACCAAATGGAGAGCCAAAGTCACCAGTAATAATAAGCAACATCCCAAGGGAAAATTCTGGAAAGACGTTGGCTGAAGTACATGGATTTACTACCAAATGTTCAATAAGATACATGGAGTAATGTCTGTGGAATTAGGGCTGGAAAATGAGCACTTACAGCATTTGAACGCTGGATGAGTGGCCGTCCATGAGTGCCAAGAAGGCTTCTAGATTGGTTTGGCTCATGGAGCTGGGCAAACTGTGGCAGGTAGACTGTCCTTTGACCCTAAATGAGCAGGCGGTGAATGAGGCAGATGAGATGGGCTGCAGAAAGATAAGGGTCACCTACCACCAGTGCTGTTACAAGTGGACATTCCTTCAAGTCCTGGCCGCCCCAGGGTCGTTATAATAAGATGACACTCTGACATACAAGGACAGCCAAAGAGGGTCCTGAAAGAGTCACCACACCATCACATGGCCCAGACTTGTGCACAGTCACACAGGGGCAAATCAGGGGTCTCCGGTTAGTCTAATCTGCACAGCAGCAAGGAGATTGTAGGATCGCTTCCTACAATCTCCTTGTTAAGAATTATTATTATTATTATTATTATTATTATTATTGTTATTTTGTGGCACCCATAAGGATGAATACTTTAATCAGTCAAATTTGCGTACTTGATGGTGAAACTAATATGGTGAACACACAGACCAGTAAAGAAACCATCCAGACCAACGTGAAAGGTGAAAGGTGGTGAAGCAGTGCAGTGTCAGCAAAGTCTCCCGCACACCTCCAGGTATCCATATACACGTACTGTGCTTGTGCAAATAGAACACACTCGTTATTATGAAAGACGCACAAACAGACGGCAGCACAAAACTCACACACTGCCTCACACGACCATGGAGATAAGAGACGGACAGGCAAAGTGTGGAGGGAGGGAGACTTGCAACAACGAGAGACGACACAGTGGGACACGGTCAGGGGCGGATCACGAACAAGCGCATGAAACCGTAAGAATGACATAACGTGGTCTCACACACACAAACACGCACACACACGCACAGACATACAGACAGAAACACATCGACCTGAAAGACTTGGAGACACGCAGACACAAAGTCACAGAGCGCAACCGACACGACTCCGACAACGCAAAATGTCACAAACCTCCACAAGTCAAGTTTAACCGCTTGGATTCCTCAGAGGCAGACAGCAGAACGTCAGCGTCCTGAACTTCCTTTACCTCATTTCTGAAAAGACTTTGGAAGAAGAGCAGAAAAATTGTAAACAGCTGGAAACCTGGAAACTCCGACGGTGACAGCGCAGGTCAGGCAAGCGAGGGTGAAGTCGAAACACCATTGATGAGTGCGGAGCGGCAAGCGTCTGTCTGTCCGTCTGTCTGTTTGTGTCTCACTGTGCTATTCATTATTTTAACATTTATCTATCATAACATACCTTTTATTATATAGCGCCTAGCATATCTGTCTATCATATAGTGATTTTCACATCTATAATATTTAGCATTTGTTTGATCTAATTGGATTGAATTTACCTTTTCTGGCTAACATGCAATAACTCAGAGTAACACAGTGGTTAGCGCTGCTGGTGCATTCATCCAGCAATCTGAGTTCAAATCACAACATCGATTGCCTTTGTGGAATTGGTACAAAATTATCATGTCTGTGTGTAGTTCTACCCCAAAGGTAGACAGGCTAAAATATTAAAACATAAAAATATTGGCTTAGCAGCCACTCAATCGCCAAGCAAAAATTAATGGACTTGTAATTATTTAAAGTATTGCATTTCCTATTTATCAATTATATAGTGCCTTTCACATCTATCTATCTATCTATCTATCTATCTATCTATCTATCTATCTATCTATCTATCTATCTATCTATCTATCTATCTATTATATATAGTGCCTTTCACATCTATCTATCTATCTATCTATCTATCTATCTATCTATCTATCTATCTATCTATCTATCTATCTATCTATCTATCTATCTATCTATTATATAGTGCCTTTTCATATCTATCTATCTATCTATCTATCATATAGTGCCTTTCATATCTATCTATCTATCTATCTATCTATCTATCTATCTATCTATCTATCTATCTATCTATCTATCTATCTATCATTATATAGTGCATTTCATATCTATCTATCTATCTATCTATCTATCTATCTATCTATCTATCTATCTATCTATCTATCTATCTATCATTATGTAGTGCCTTTCATATCTATCTATCTATCTATCTATCTATCTATCTATCTATCTATCTATCTATCTATCTATCTATCTATCTATCTATTATATAGTGCCTTTCATATCTATCTATCATATAGTGCCTTTCATATCTATCTATCTATCTATCTATCTATCTATCTATCTATCTATCTATCAATTATATAGTGCCTTTCATATCTATCTATCTATCATATAGTGCCTTTCATATCTATCTATCTATCTATCTATCTATCTATCTATCTATCTATCTATCTATCTATCTATCTATCTATCTATCTATCTATCATATAGTGCCTTTCACATCTATCTATCTATCTATCTATCTATCTATCTATCTATCTATCTATCTATCTATCTATCTATCTATCTATCTATCAATTATATAGTGCCTTTCATATCTATCTATCTATTATATAGTGCCTTTCATATCTATCTATCTATCTGTCTATCTATCTATCTATCATATAGTGCCTTTCATATCTATCTATCTATCTATCTATCTATCTATCTATCTATCTATCATATAGTGCCTTTCACATCTATCTATCTATCTATCTATCTATCTATCTATCTATCTATCTATCTATCTACTATCTATCTATCTATCTATCTATCTATCTATCTATCTATCATATAGTGCCTTTCGTATCTATCTATCTATCTATCTATCTATCTATCTATCTATCTATCTATCTATCTATCTATCTATCTATCTATCTATCTATCTATTATATAGTGCTTTTCATATCTATCTATCTATCTATCTATCTATCTATCTATCTATCTATCTATCTATCTATCTATCTATCTATCTATCTATCATATAGTGCCTTTCATATTCTATCTATCTATCTATCTATCTATCTATCTATCTATCTATCTATCTATCATATAGTGCCTTTCACATCTATCTATCTATCTATCTATCTATCTATCTATCTATCTATCTATCTATCTATCTATCTATCTATCTATCTATCTATCAATTATATAGTGCCTTTCATATCTATCTATCTATTATATAGTGCCTTTCATATCTATCTATCTATCTGTCTATCTATCTATCTATCATATAGTGCCTTTCACATCTATCTATCTATCTATCTATCTATCTATCTATCTATCTATCTATCTATCATATAGTGCCTTTCGTATCTATCTATCTATCTATCTATCTATCTATCTATCTATCTATCTATCTATCTATCTATCTATCTATCTATCTATTATATAGTGCTTTTCATATCTATCTATCTATCTATCTATCTATCTATCTATCTATCTATCTATCTATCTATCTATTATATAGTGCCTTTCATATCTATCTATCTATTATATAGTGCCTTTCATATCTATCTATCTATCTATCTATCTATCTATCTATCTATCTATCTATCTATCTATCTATCTATCTATCTATCTATCTATCATATAGTGCCTTTCATATCTATCTATCTATCTATCTATCTATCTATCTATCTATCTATCTATCTATCTATCTATCTATCTATCTATCTATCTATCTATCTAATAGTGCCTTTCACATCTATCTATCTATCTATCTATCTATCTATCTATCTATCTATCTATCTATCTATCTATCTATCTATCTATCTATCTATCTATCTATCAGTATATAGTGCCTTTCACATCTTTTGATCTACCCAGAATAATTTAGCTGTAGTTGATGTGGAAGGCACTGTCCAATGTTTTAATTAATGCTACATCAATATTTAGATATGAAAGGCACTGTATAGATAGTTGGATGTGAATGGCACTATATTAATGAGTCTTAATGATTCTTAGACGCTGAAGGCACTGCACTAGCTGTTTATCTCACATTTACTAATATAGTGCCTTTCACGTCTGTCTCTCCACCCAGCGGACGTTCTTGCAGTGCCAGTCCCCGCTGTTGTATGGCTGCAGTAGATTTTCTTCACTTCACTCCGGCTGTACTCGATCAGTCCTGGTGAGATTTGTGTCAACAAGGTCATGCAGGAAATCATATTTTCCAAGAGCGGCACAAACATTCCAAGAGATGGCAGTTTGTCTTCCGTCTGTTTTTATTTTCCATTTTCAATATGCAGATACGTGAACTTTTCAACTAAGAGTGAAGTGAAGTGCTGTGCTCCTGGGGCTGCACTTAGTCACTCACAGTGCTGTCTACCTTGGCATTGACCCTGAAGCGCCCACCCCTACCTACCCCCCCTAACCCCCAACATAAATTTAAAGAGGAGGGCCAATGGGATTACCCGCTCAGGCTGGGAGCCACCTTTGAAGTGAACAGTCCCAATTTTCTTGAGATTCTTGTGCCAGCTGTTCCTACTCAGCGGTGTTTAGCCGCCCATGCCTCACAGGTGTTTAACTTTCTTAAGCCCATTAAGAATATGTGAGGTGTTATTAAATGCTGGGCTTGGCTTTTATTACTTCTGTCTGAAGTGAGAATTTCTCGGCTGTTTTGCATTGATAGTTTATGGAGCTCACTCAGCACGCACATACACACACACACACACACACAGAGCATGAAGGGCGCTATATATCCATTTTGGCTCAAGGAGAGTCAGCAGCGTTAGGCGTAAACTGATATGGGAGGGGGCGGTGCTTCACAAGACACACACAAACACACACAAACACACACACACACACACACACACACACACACACATCTCTGGAATGTAAACTTTCTCTGCTGCCCAAGCGGCTTAGTGGTTTTTTGTCTTTCACTGCACATAATAAGGATGGCAGGCTGCGCTCCACACTGTGTGACCCTGACTGACTCACTTGAATTGTTCTTTTATAAAATTTAAAAAATACTTCTGCACATCTGTACCTGTAAAACACCTTGGCTTGGCATTTATTAAGGCACTATATAAATAAAATGCATTATTATTATTATTAGCTGTAGTTGTAGTAGTATTAGCAGTAGTATTAGTATCAGTGTTAGTATTAGTATTATTGTTATTATTATTTAATAAGTGCCATACAAATTATTTTTTAATTATATATCTGCTTTTTTGACAAAGCATAAAATAAACTATGCCATTCATTTAAACACATCATTGACTCTCCACATACTGTGAATTGAATCCTTGTGCAGAGCAATTGTAAAAAGGCGCTATATACATTTAACATATTGATTATAATCTTTTTAGCCATTTTATATTATTTTTACTTTATAAAACATGATGTTGGTGCCGACCATGAAAGGCGCTATATTAAAGAACAAATGATTATGATCTTCTCTTGATTTTTCTAGTAATCTTTTCTGCATGCTAAATAAACTGTGAAAGGCGCTATATAGATCAAGATATTCGTGTTTTGTCGGATCAGAGTTGATTATGAAACAGGCTCTATTAAAATAAAGACCGGTTCATTTTTATCGTGTTGTTTCATATTGTAGTCTTATTTTTGGTAGAGGCTGTGTAAGGCGCTATATTAAAGAACACATGATTTTAATCTTCCTTTAGTCTTGCATGCATGCGGGATATGCTGTGAAAGGTGCTATATACAAGTGGATTGTGAAAGGCGCTATATTAAAGTTTGATTTGTATCAGGTGTTGTTTTGTATTGTAGACTCTTTGTAATTGAGGCCGTGAAAGGCGCTATATTAAATAATAATGATGTTATTATCTTTTGATTTGCTGGTAGTCTTTTCTGTATGCAGAATACACAGTGAAAGGCGCTATATAGATCAAGATTGTGGTGTTTTGTCGGTTTAGAGTTGATTGCGAAAGGCACTATGATAAGACTGATTTTTTCACGTGTTGCTTTGTATTGTTGTCTTCTTTGCGGTGGAAGGATATGAAAGGCGCTATATATGGAATGGGAATATCAATTAAAGAACGGCGGCCATTACATTTATTAGGAGGACGAGCGTGACAGACGAGGCAGCCCAGAGCTGAATGAGCCCCACAACGTGGCACGCCGTGCATTTGGTGGGTGGGCTTGGCTTTGGCCTGCCACCCTTGCCCTGTGCCTTGTAGCGGCTTCAAGGAGGCCCCTCCCACAGGAAGTTTTTTTTTTTTTTTTTAAAACATTAACATGACATAAAAGTCACATAAAAGTAAACTGGTAATGACATGTGCCGAGACTGGTCAAACTGGTGGAGAGCGTAAATTGAGTCCAGCCGGGCAGCATGGAGCGCAGCCGATAGCGACTCTCTCAGGGAGAAACTGCGATCCCGGGAGGGGGGCATCCATCAGAATTCGACTCCGTGATCGACGGCTTCTTAATTGGTTAACTGATAAGCTTCGCCGTGCCGTGTGAACTCGGGGCTGCCGGGGTTTTCCCAGAGCCTCCCACCCTAAAGGCCCCATGGGGTCCGACAGGTGAAAACAAATTTCAGCCTTGGTGTCCCGAGTTGCACATTAACCCCCCGATCCGGCAGGGCAGAGTCGGCCGTCACTGAATCTGTTTGAGCTAAGCTGTGCAAACAAGACCTCCCGGATTAGCGGGGGCCATTAATGACGACAGCCTGCCGGGACTGCAAACAAAAGTGACCCCCTCGTTAAACAAGAGAGCCTCGGGTTAGCCAGCCGTTAAATGATAAGGAGGGGGGGGGGGGGTAAAAAAAAAAGAAAACTGAACAGGAATAAAATGCAGAGAAGGATTTACGGGCAATGACACGGTGACGGGCATATGTGGGCGAAGTTTGGGCGCAATCGATCGGTCCAGACTGTATAGCGCCTTTCAAAGCAGGAAACTTTCATTTCCATACTACGCTTGTCACGTCCAGTGGCGTCCCGATCTACCAGCCCTTACTTTTAATGACTTTTGCAGTAAACCGCATCACTTTCTGGCAATCTCTATTTGATATAGCGCCTTTGCATAATACGAATGAATACAATCCATCAGTCTTTAGCTCGTACCGACTGCATCACAGTCTGTGTTTCATAAATCAGATTACTGTCATTTAGATATAATGAAGCCATTTTTATCTTACGCAAGCCAATTACACCGCAGCCAGCCAATGGATCTCTTGTTATATAGCGCCTTTAACAGCAAAAATCTGTGTTTTACTTTATATACCGTCCTTGTGCTACATAAGGTGAATGAGTCCATCTTTACGTTTTACTGCCTCACAATAACCAGCATAACCACCATTAACTAATTGATATTATGATATATAGCGCCTTTCACAGCAAGCTATGTGTTTTATTTTATATCGATGCCTATGTGCTAGATTAACTGAAATAGTCAATTGTTATATTAGCTACCTCACAATAACCAGCATAACCACCATTAACTAATCGATCGTATGTTATATAGCGCCTTTTACAGCAAAGATCTTTCATTATTATTATTTTATAAAGTGTGTTTGTGGTACATAAACTGAATGAGCCCATCATTATGTTCTACAGACTGACAATAACCAACACAACTACTATTAACTAACCAATCTTATGTTATATAGCGCCTTTCACAGCGAGTTCTGTGTTTTATTTTATATTGATGCCTGTGTGCTACATAAACTGAAATAGTCAATTGTTATATTAGCAACCTCACAATAACTAGCACAACTAAAATTGACTAATTGATTTCATGTTATATAGCGCCTTTAATAGAAAGACCTGGATTTAATTTTATAAAGTGCATGTCTGCTACATAAGCTGCATGAGTCAATCTTTATGTTTTACTGCCTCATAATAACCAGAACAGCCACCATTAACTAATCGATATTCTGCTATATAGCACCTTTTACAGCAAGATATAATTTCATATCGATACCTGTGCGCTAGATAAACTGAAATAGTCAATTGTTATGTTAGCTACGTCCCAATAACACAGCACAACCACCATTAACTAATCAATCTTATGTTATATAGCGCCTTTCACAGCGAGTTCTGTGTTTTATTTTATATTGATGCCTGTGTGCTACATAAACTAATTAGTCAGTTGTTATATTAGCAACCTCACAATAACTAGCACAACTAAAATGAACTAATTGATTTCATGTTATATAGCGCCTTTAATAGAAACAGCTGTATTTTATTTTATAAAGTGCTTGAATGCTACATAAGCTGAATGAGTCCATCTTTACCCTTTGCTGCCTCACAATAACCAGAATAACTACTATTAACTAACCAATCTTATGTTACAGTGCATCCAGAAATTATTCACAGCGCATCACTTTTTCCACATTTGGTTATATTACAGCCTTATTCCAAAATGGATTAAATTAATTTTTTTCCTCAGAATTCTACACACAACACCCCATAATGACAACGTGAGAAAAGTTTGAGATTTTTGCAAATTTATTAAAAATATATTGAAATTATATTGATGCATGTGTGCTACATAAACTGAAATAGTAAATTATTTTATTAGCTACCTCACAATAACTATCCATCCATTCTCCAACCCGCTATATCCTAACTACAGGGTCACGGGGGTCTGCTGGAGCCAATCCCAGCCAACACAGGGAGCAAGGCAGGAAACAAACCCCAGGCAGGGCGCTAGCCCACCACAGTCACAATAACTAACACAACTAAAATTAACTAATTGATTTCATGTTATATAGCGCCTTTTATAGTAAGAGCTGTATTTTATTTTATAAAGTGCTTGTGTGCTACATAAGCTGAATGAGTCAATCTTTACGTTTTACTGCCTCACAATAACCAGAACAGCCAACATTAACTAATTCATCTTATGTTATATAGCGCCTTTTACAACAAGATCTGTGTTTCATGTTAAATAGATGCCTGTATGCTACATAAACTGAAATAGTCAACTGTTATGTTATACAAACTGACAACAACTAGCACAACTACAATTACCGAATCTATCTTATGTTATATAGCGCCTTTTACAGCCACTCAAATCAGTGTGTTTTTCACCTTTGTGCTATGTGAACATCATCACTCATTGTCAGTCACTCTTTATCTTACACCAGCTATTTCACAAGCAAGCACAACTACAGCCAGCTGTGCAGTCTTATGTTATATAGCGCCTTTTACAGCAAGATCTGTGTTTTATTTTATAAAGTGCCTGTGTGCTACATAAACTGAATGAGCCCATTTTTGTGTTTTACTGCCTCACAATAACCAGAACAACAACAACAACAACAACAACAATATTTATTTCTATCGCACATTTTCATGCAAATAATGGAGCTCAAAGTGCTTTATAATGTGAAGAAAGAGAAAGGACACAAAATAAATAAGAATTAAAATTAGAACAGCCACAATTAACTAACTGATCTTATGTTATATAGCGCCTTTCACAGCACATTCTGTGTCTCATTTTATATCGATGCCGGTGTGGTAGATAAACTGAAATAGTCAACTGTTATATTATTCTGCTTCACAATAAATAACACAATTAAAATTAACTAATCAATTTCATGTGTTAAAGCGCCTTTTACAGTAAGATCTGCATACAGTAAATGCCTGTGTACTACGTAAACTGAATGAGTGACCTGTTATGTTATACTAACTGACAATAACTAGCACAACTAAAAATAACAAATCAGTTTCATGTTATATAGCGCCTTTTACAACAAAATCTGTATTTTATTTTATGTAGCATCTTTGTACCTCATAAACCTAATTAGTAAATTATTATGTTATACTAACTCACATTAACTGGCACAACCACAATTAATTAATCAATCTATTTTATATAGCGCCTTTCACAGCAAGTTCTGTGTTTTATTTTATATCAATGCCTGTGTGCTACATAAACTGAAATAGTCAATTGTTATATTCTGCTACCTCACAATAACTAATACAATTAAAATTAACTAATTGGTTTCATGTTATATAGTGCCTATTACAAAAAGATTGGTGTTTTATTTTATAAAGTGCCCATGTGCTACATAAACTGAATGAGTTACCTGTTATGTTGTACAAAACTGACAATAATTAGCACAACTAAAGTGAACTAATCAGTTTCATGTTATATAGCGCCTTTTACAACAAGATCTGTGTTTAATTATATGTAGCATCTTTGTACCTCATAAACCTAATTAGTAAATTATTATGTTATACTAACTCAAATTAACTGGCACAACCACAATTAATTAATCAATCTATTTTATATAGCGCCTTTCACAGCAAGTTGTGTGTTTTATTTTATATCAATGCGTGTGCTACATAAACTGAAATAGTCAATTGTTATATTCTGCTACCTCACAATAACTAACACAATTAAAATTAACTAATCGGTTTCATGTTATATAGCGCCTTTTACAAAAAGATTGGTGTTTTATTTTATAAAGTGCCCATGTGCTACATAAACTGAATGAGTTACCTGTTATGTTGTACACACTGACAATAATTAGCACAACTAAAGTGAACTAATCGGTTTCATGTTATATAGCGCCTTTTACAATAAGATCTGTGTTTTATTTTATGTAGCGCCTTTGTACCTCATAAACCTAATTAGTAAATTGCTGTGTTTTACTAACTCACATTACTAGCACAACCACAATTAACTAATCAATCTTCTGTTGTTCAGCGCCTTTTACAGCAAGACGAGACAGTGTATCAAAGGGCATTTGACCTTTGTGCCACACGAACTCCTCATTCATTTTTATTTAGTCTTTCTTCATTACGTAATTATTCATTAATTAATCATCATGAATAATTCATTAATAGAATTCATTATTATTCAACAGCAAACACAATAACATTCAGATAAGCAGCCTCAGATTTTATATCATGTCTTTGTATTGAGTTGTTTCATAGTCTGTTGATCTGGATTGATCTGCATATCATCTGTGAAAGCTAGGGGGCGCTGCAGAGCCCCAAACACGAACACACAGAAGAGTCCAGGGTTCAAATAAAGGGGAGTTTATTACAAAATACCTTATATAACAATTAACAGGTTGTCTCTCCTCCTTCGTCTCTCCACATTGGGAGTGTTGCTTGTCTTCACTCCTCTTCTGATGGACTTTCGGTGACGTGATGTGGCCAGTTGGAAGCACTTCTGGGTCGTAAGAAAACCATGGAAGCCCCCCCCCCCCCACCCCCCTTCAAGCAGCACCCTCTATCTTGTGCCAGGGACCCCTACAAGGCTGCACCTCTGGATTCCATCTCTCCCATGTATCTCTGTAGGTGTCCAAAACTGGGACTACATGAGGGGACACTTCCAGCTATCATAGTGGGGGATTGAACTGCTCCTCGCCATCCTCTCTTGCCAGTTCCTGTAACCTTTGGGCATCCCAGTCAGGACGGGAATCATAAGGCACCAATTGACACCATTTAGTCCGTCCTTCCATTATGGCATCCCGGCCGGGTAAGGAATCCACCTCCGTCCTGGGTGGGATGGCCAACCACCTTTTATATAGCGCCTTTGTGCTATATAAACTTAATCTGTCATAATCTTTATCTTGTATGGACTCACAATTTAAAGTACAATTTAATCAACAAGTCAGCGATTGTTATTTAGCGTCCTTTTCAGCAGGCTGTGTCCCAGTCTGTATTTATATAGCGCCTTTGTGCTTTAAAAACACAATCAACCAACGTTGATCATTTCCTGACCCTTTCAATATAACAAATGCAACTAAAATCAGCTAATCGATGTTTGTTACCCATTCAGTGTTTGGACTGCGAACTCTTCTGCTGTCACAATGCGTTTTCCAACTAAAGCATTTTCTGTAGATATTTAATCAGATATTTTCTGCATCTTTTCGGAGTTCCCATGCTTGTGCGATCATAAATAAAAAAACAGGGAAGTCGCTTTAATGGACGTTACTGAAGGACGCTAAAATGAAGACCTTGTTACTTCTTTAGGAAGAGCGGCTCGTAAATTCTCACAGCAGAGCCGAATCAGAAAAACCGAGCTCGCCTGACAAAACTAGCTCCCGAGGAGCCATCGCTCCTTCTCTCCCTCTGTCCGTCTTCTCTCCTGTTTGCTTTGTCACTCTGTTTGTCACTTGAAAAGAGCTGAACCTCAGCTTCCAGCCTAGCTTGATGCATACATGAATTAATGAGGGGTTCTGCTTCTAACTTTAGCTGGAAGAATTAACATTGTTAAGAGGAATATCCTTCTGAAGCTTCGTTTTTGATTTCAGAACATTCCAATATACATCATTAAATCGTTTTTTAAGAAATTGGAGTCAACCATAACGTCATTTATTTGGAATTAAAAACATCCACGTATCCAAAGAGCGACCCTACAAAGACCTAAGGCAGAAGATGGCACTGCTCTACCTAACTTTCAGTTTTTATTACTGGGCAGCAAACATACAAACTATAAAAACCTGCACACAAATAGATGAACATACACAGGCCTGGTGAGGGATAGAAATAAAATCTTGCAGTACTTCTTAATATTCCCGGCTTTGTGCCCCAATAAATTCAAGTTATCGCCAAAATACTAATAACGCAATTGTGCTTCACTCACTCAGAATATGGAACCAATGTAGAAAGTACTTTAAGATGGAGAATCTTTTATCTGTGGCACCTCTGCATGAGAACCACCTCGCAAACATACAGTCATATGAAAATGTTTGGGACCCCCTCTTAATTCTTTAAATTTTTGTTTCCCATTGGCTCAACTTCCTTTTAATATCTGACATGCCTTATGGACACAGTAGTATATAAGCAGTGACATTAAGTTTATTGGATTAACAGAAAATATGCAATATGCATCATAACAAAATGAGACAGGTGCATAAATGTGGGCACCTCAACAGAGATATGGCATCAATACTTAGTTGAGCCTCCTTTTGTCCTCTAGACGCTGTCCTCCTATAGCCTCTGATGAGTGTCTGATTCTGGATGGAGGTATTGTTCACCATTCTTCATACAAAATCTCTCCAGTTCAGTTCAATTTGATGGACAGCCTGCTTCAAATCATCCCATAGATTGTCGATGATATTCAAGTCAGGGGACTGTGACGGCCATTCCAGAACATTGTACTTCTTCCTCTGCATGAATGTCTTTGTAGATTTCCAACTGTGTTTTGGGTCATTGTCTTGTTGGAATATCCAACTCCTGCGTAACTTCAACTTTGTGACTGATGCTTGAACATTATCCTGAAGAATTGGTTGATATTGGGTTGAATTCATCTGACCCTTGACTTTAACAAGGGGCACAGTCCCTGAACTAGCCACACAGCCCACAGCATGATGGAACCTCCACCAAATTTGACAGTAGCTAGCAGATGTTTTTCTTGGAATGAGGTGTTCTTCTTCCGCCATGAAAAGCGCTTTTTGTTTTGACCAAATAACTCCATTTTTGTCTCATCAGTCCAAAGCACTTTGTTCCAAAATGAATCTGGCTTGTCTAAATGAGCATTGGCATACAACAAGCGACTCTGTTTGTGGCGTGAGTGCAGAAAGGCTTCTTTCTCATCACCCTGCCATACAGATGTTCATTGTGCAAATTGTGCTGAATTGTAGAACGATGTACAGATACACCATCTGCAGCAAGATGTTCTTGCAGGTCTTTGGAGGTGATCTGTGTGTTGTCTGTCACCATTCTCACAATCCTGCTCATATGCTGCTCCTGTATTTGTCTTGGCCTGCCAGACCTGCTGGGTTTAACAGCAACTGTGCCTGTGGCCTTCCATTTCCTGATTCCATTCCTTACAGTTACAGAAACTGACAGTTTAAACCTCTGAGATGGCTTTTTGTAGCCTTCCCCTAAACCAGGAGACTCAACAATCTTTGTGTTCAGATCTTTGGAGAGTTGCTTTGAGGATCCCATGCTGTCACTCTTCAGAGGAGAGTCAAAGGGAAGGAAGCCCAACTTGTAATTGACCACCTTAAATACCTTTATATCTCATGATGGACACACCTGTCTATGAAGTTCAAGGCTTAACGAGCTCATCAACCAACCAATCAGCATTGAGCAGTGACAGGCATTCAAATCAGCACAATGACAAGGGGACCCACATTTGTGCAAAGCCAGTGTTTCACATTTGTTTTCATTTCATACAACTAAATACTGCGTCACTAAAAATCTTTGTTCGGAAAACACCGCAGTACTCAGATGTTCCTAGGAAATGAAAGACATACCACTGATATCTTTACTGTGGAAAGGAGAGTCAATTATTATACAGGCTGAGAGGGGCTCACAAACTTTTTCATATGACTGGATGCAGTTTAAATTGTCTGCAAAAACATCTTAGAGATCTTTATATAGACAACATCTTCACATGCTACGAACAATTACATTCAAATTTGAACTTTCCTACAGCACATTTCTTTCACTACCTTCAAATTATAAACTTTGTCAAACAGAAGCTGCCCAATTTCCCTCAGTTCCCCCCCCCCCCCCCCCCCCCCCCCCCCACCTCTTAATCAGTTTCGAGGACAGTCCCTCCCTTTCAAAGATCCAAGAGGACAATGGAAAAAGGATTTCTCACTCAACATATCAGAAAAGGAGTGGATGGTAGCAATGTAGAGAATTCACTCGAGCTCCATATGTGCAAAGCATACAATTATTCAACTCAAAATTATATATCGAGCTCATTTGTCCAAAATGTTTCCAGGGCGAGATCCAACCTGTGAACGCTGCAATCGAGCTCCAGCCTCACTAGGCCTGCACCAAATTAACATCATTCTGGACCAAAGTGCCTTTCAGACAGCCTGGGGGTCCCAATCCCTCCTAATCCACTAACTGGTGTGTTTGGTGGGCTCACAGAGGGGTTTAAAATGGAGACGGACAAACAAACTGTGATGGCCTTTACTTCACTATTGGCACGTAGACTTATTTTGTTAAACTGGAAGAATCCTAACTCTCCTCTTTTAAGTCAGCGGGTGACTGATGTCATTTATTATTTGAAATTGGAAAAAATCCAAATCTCACTTAGAGGATCTGTGCAGAAATTTTTCAAAACCTGGCAGGATCTCATCAATAATATTATAGAATAAGTATTTAAAGCACCGAGGAAGCAGATTCTCTCCCCTTTTATCTTTATTCTCTTATTAATTTATCAATTTACTTGTCTTTACTAGCTTTAAGTTTTACTCTGCTGGCTTCGCTCTCTTTCTCAGGGGTGGGGGTTGATTAGTTTTCGATCTTATTTTTGTAAAAATTGATTTATTTGTAGGGCTGATTTATTGATTGATAAATTGAAAATTGAAAAATAAATTGAATCAATAAATTGAAAAATTGATTTATTTGTGGTGGCGGCACGGTGGCGCAGTGGGTAGCGCTGCTGCCTCGCAGTTGGGAGACCCAGGTTTGCTTCCCGGGTCTTCCCTGCGTGGAGTTTGCATGTTCTCCCCGTGTCTGTGTGGGTTTCCTCCCACAGTCCAAAGACATGCAGGTTAGGTGCATTGGTGATCCTTAATCGTCCCTAGTAGACAATTAATGTGTGCTTGGTGTGTGTGCCCTGCGGTGGTCTGGTGCCCTGCCCGGGGTTTGTTCCTGCCTTGCACCCTGGGATTGGCTCCAGCAGACCCTCGTGACCCTGTGTTAGGGTATAGTGGATTGGATAATGACTGACTGACTTTAAGGCTTAGCATTTTATATATATAGATGTCGGCTCACCTCAGAAGCACTAAAGTTACAAGTACAAAGCAGCAACTGTTATTCCAAGAAATCTCTACACACTTTATAACTTTATAACCCTAACTGAATTACTGCTATAAAGGCTGGGTGAGTCAATTCATTCGCTTCCTGGGTCCTCCCTGCGTGGAGTTTGCATGTTCTCCCCATGTCTGCGTGGGTTTCCTCCAGGCGCTCCGGTTTCCTCCCACAGTCCAAAGACATGCAGGTTAGGTGGATTGGTGATTCTAAACTGGCCCTAGTGTGTGCTTGGTGTGTGGGTGTGTTTGTGTGTGTCCTGTGGTGGGTTGGCACCCTGCCCGGGATTGGTTCCTGCCTTGTGCCCTGTGTTGGCTGGGATTGGCTCCAGCAGACCCCCGTGACCCTGTGTTCGGATTCAGCGGGTTGGATAATGGATGGATGGATGGATGGATGGATGGATGGATGGATGGATGGATGGATGGATGGATTTATTTGTATGGAATACGGCACGGTGGCGCAGTGTGTAGCGCTGCTGCCTTGCAGTTAGAAGACCTGGGTTTGCTTCCCGGCTCCTCCCTGCATGGAGTTTGCATGTTAACAGTTCTTTACATTTATATAACGCTTTTTCTCACTACTCAAAGCGCTCAGCAATTGCAGGGTAAGGGCCTTGCTCAAGGGCCCAACAGAGCAGAGTCCCTATTGGCATTTTACGGGATTCAAACCGGCAACCTTCTGATTGCCAGTGTAGATTACTAGCCTCAGAGCCACCACTCCGCCGTGTCTGCGTGGGTTTCCTCCCACAGTCCAAAGACATGCTGGTCAGGTACATTGGTGATTCTAATGTGTGTGCTTGTTGTGTTGGTGTGTGTGTGTGTGCCCTGCAGTGGGCTGGCACCCTGCCCAGAGATTTATTCTTACCTTGCGCCCGTGACCCTGTGTTAGGATATAGCGGGTTGGATGATGACTGACACTTAAGTTTAGAGCACAACTTCATGTCCCAAATGTAAAGAAATCACTTCGACACTCATCCTCCAAACCCAGTTTGTTTTCTCAATCCACACTGTGTAAGGGGCGGAGGTCCTGTTTGTGAATTTCACACCATCGTCTGAGTGGGGTGGTCCCCCTTTGGTGAATTGAGTGTGATTGTTAAAGCTTACAGATTGTGGTCCCACGTGATCACCAGAAGGTCTATTGCTTTTAGTCCTTCGTGACACGCCGCTCTGTCAGGTCGCACACTATTGGCTGTCAGAGAAAGGGGCGGGCACGACTGCACTGCACACGCTCACACAGGCTGCGTTTTTCAGTCATGTAGCGACGAGATTAGCGACTGCAGGTGAACAAACCTGACATCCTCCGTGACAGAAAGCCACGTGACGTGACCTCGGCTTCAGGTGGAGGGGGCCGTGTGACATGCGTGGGCTTCTGTATGTTCACCCGGTGATGAAGCGGCACCCTGCCCAGGTGTCGTTCCTGCCTTGTGCCCGGTGCTGGCATGAGCCTCTCTTTGACGCCACTCTTTACCAGATGGACGGCTGTCAGTTCTTTTCTTTTCAGCTTTCTGTTGTTCTCCTTATTTTTTAATTCTATTTTTCTTCTTCTTCTCTTTTACGCTAAGGCAGCGCTGCCAGGAATCACATTACCATCTTTTGAATGAGGACTTTGTTTCTGGCAGCTGACATTCCATTTTTTTTCTTTTTCTTTTTGATATTTTAATATGTCAGCCTTGCAGCCAGAAGTTCTGTTTTGGCTAATTTTATGTAAATTGGATATTAATGCTATAGCATTACATAAATGACATCAAAACAACATCAGAGTCATTAAGACGGCTCATTTATTTTTCCCTAACTACTAAAGAAAAGAGAAGGCATGGAATACGTCGCTCCAGCAGGTTTCATTTGCATTTTTCATTATTTTTCCATAAAATTCATAAAGTCAAAAAATATACAAACGAGGACCTAAGCAAGAAATCAGAATCAATGCATGGTGATTGATGTGCTGTGCCCATAAATAATGAAAGACTTTACAAAGGTGGTACCTAATTGTATAAAAGGAGAACAGATAGACCTTAGAGCACAAGTGTCGAACTCCGGTCCTGGAGGGCCGCAGTGGCTGCAGGTTTTCATTCTAACCATCTTCTTAATTAGTGAGCAGTGTTTGCTGCTGAAGTTACTTGTTTTGCCTTAAATTTAATTGACTTGACTCCTTAGTGAGCAGCCAAACAATAATGAGACACAAAGCAAGCGGTCACATGACCAGCTCACCCGTGCCCATCACACAATATCTGAAAATAAAGAAACGTGAAGGTCTCAGTAAGGCTGATCTCTCAGGTCACCAAAGCATTTCATGGTGTTCTTGGAAAAAACAGAAAATCAACAGTTATGGAAATGTCTGCTGTGGCAGAATGAGAGCAGCAACACGCCATGGAATTAAATAACGAGTTTAAGTAACAGCAAGAATCGGCTTCTCATTAAGAGCCTGGTTGGAATGAAATTGGTTAGAGTTTGAAATCCCAGTTTAGCTGGTCATCTGTTGGCTCGTTTCACGTCTCATTTCTGTTTGGCTGCCATTTAATGAAGAAACAAATCAATTCAGAGGACTGAATCCTTAAAAACAGGGCTATTAAAATGAAGGGAAAAAGAGTTAATTAGTAGCATAAATTGGTGACTGATTAAGAAAAGGGTTAGAATGAAAACCTGCAGCCATTGCGGCCCACCAGGCCTGGAGTTCGAAACCCCTGCCTTAGAGGGTCCTGTGGCCGGAGCAGCAGCAGAAGAAGAAGAAGACTCTTAAACCTGGTAAATCTAGTTGTGGTTGATTTCAAAGCAATCAGAAGTAACTCTCATGGTATTATTATTATTATTATTATTATCGTTATTATTATCTTAACTCTTAAACCTGGTAACTCAAGTAAAGTATTTCAGGGAGCCTGAATATCACTGGAACCAAAGTAAGAAAATATCCTTGGGCCCCTCCTTAATAATATACTGTATAAATTAATTAGGTTTAGGTTTAGGGCACAAGGCAGGAAACAAACCCCAGGCAGGGTGCCAGCCCACCACAGGGCACACACACACACCAAGCACACACTAGGGACAATTTAGGATCACCAATGCACCTAACCTGAAACCCCGGGTGGGGTGCCTGCCCACCGCAGGACAAACACAAACACTAAGCACACAGTAGGGACAAGTTAAGATCACCAATGCATCTAACCTGAAACCCCGGGCAGGGTGCCAGCCCACCACAGGGCACACACACCAAGCACACACTAGGGACAATTTAGGATCACCAATGCACCTAACCTGAAACCCCGGGCAGGGCGCCAGCCCACCACAGGGCGCACACACTAGAGACAATTTACGATCGCCAATGCACCTAACCTGAAACCCCGGGCAGGGTGCCAGCCCATCACAGGGCACACACACACACACCAAGCACACACTAGAGACTATTTAGGATCCCCAGTGCACCTAACCTGCATGTCTTTGGACTGTGGGAGGAAACCCACTGAGACACAGGGAGGACCTGGGAAGCGAACCCGGGTCTCCTAACTGCAAGGCAGCAGCGCTACCCACTGTGCCACCGTGCCACCCTATAAATAAATAAAAATTAACACTCACAAAATTGAGTAGTTGTAGCTTTTGATTGTCATCTTGGTTCAGTCTGTCCTGGTCCCACTGTGTCCCTATGGTAGGATAACAATCCTAAAGAGAACTTTAACATAATAATAATAATAATCCATCCATCCATTTTCCAACCCGCTGAATCTGAACACAGGGTCACGGGGGTCTGCTGAAGCCAATCCCAGCCAACACAGGGCACAAGGCAGGAAACAATCCTGGGCAGGGTGCCAACCCACCGCAGGACACACACAAGCACACCCACACACCAAGCACACACTAGGGCCAATTTAGAATCGCCAATCTACCTAACCGGCATGTCTTTGGACTGTGGGAGGAAACCGGAGCGCCCGGAGGAAACCCACGCAGACACGGGGAGAACATGCAAACTCCACGCAGGGAGGACCCGGGAAGCGAACCCGGGTCCCCAGGTCTCCCAACTGCGAGGCAGCAGCGCTACCCACTGCGCCACCGTGCCACCAATAATAATAATAATAATAATAATTAATAATAACTGTTCATTACAATACAATCTGCCTTTTAAAAGCACAGACGCTCCTCATGAAGCCCACACATGCCGGCTGATGTCCCCCCCCCTCTTTTTTTTATGGCATGGTGGTCTCCTTTTATTCCTGTCAACAGTTGCCCATAAGAGTGTAACTGAATTCCCACAGGCTTTGAAATGCTGCCGTATACGTTACAGATTTTTCAATTAAGTGATTAAGACTCTACTAATTAGGAGTTCTTTAGTTGCAAACTGGCCTTTGGGTGGGATTCAAGTCTGTCTTTGGTAATGATACGTGTCTTGAAGTCTGAGATACTCCAAAAAAAAAAAAATGAAGGGGGGGGGGTGGGCTGCTTAGAAAGACAAAAAAAAGCCCCCCTTTAAAGCCGCTGCCATCCTTCTTGATGATAAAGTGAAAGCTCTGCCGTGCTTTATCCTCTCCATCACGATGACGCTGGGGAGCCCCATCGCCTGCACCTCCGCAGCTTCACCCACCTAAGCGTTGAACGCGCCTCGTCCTCTTGGCTCTGGTGGTCTTTTTCTCACCCTCGCTCATTTTCTACTAACTCACACATACGCTTGATTGCTCCTTTGACCTTTAGTTCATTAGTCCAACTTTTAACCCACCTTAACCCTTTGACATTGAGGCCATGTCTATGCCGGCAGCATCGTGTGCAAAACTTTATGCAGAGCGCCAGTCCAAACAGTTTAATGTTAACACGCACAGCTTTGGAGACCCTCGTGCAGTTCAACCTGAAAGCTCGGCCTTAATTCAAATCCTGGACTCTGGAGCTTAGCCACCACTCCAGTTTTTGTCTTGTGAAAGGATCATCACTGCGGTCCCCAGCTGCTCATTTAAACTGTTCACCAACAAATGACAAGGGCGCAGTAGGTATATATTAAATTGAACACTTTGAATGGGCCATCACAATAAAAGTTGTCATACAACAAAACTTCTATTGCCTTGTAAGATCCCCCTCAATAAAAGGGTAAGTGTTTGTGTGTCTTTCCAGTTGCTGTATCTATGATATTCCAACAGACGGTGAATCAGAAACATTTGTAGTAATAATATGGATTGATACAAATGTTTATGATGTGCCATCTGTTGGAATGACAAACGCAATGCAGTTTATCACTACATTCATCCATCCATTTTCCAACCCGCTGAATCCGAACACAGGGGTCTGCTGGAGCCAATCCTAGCCAACACAGGGCACAAGGCAGGAACCAGTCCTGGGCAGGGTGCCAACCCACCGCAGGACACACACAAACACACCCACACACCAAGCACACACTAGGGACAATTTAGAATCGCCAATCCACCTAACCTGCATGTCTTTGGACTGTGGGAGGAAACCGGAGGAAACCCACACAGACACGGGGAGAACATGCAAACTCCATGCAGGGAGGACCCGGGAATCGAACCCAGGTCCACAGATCTCCCAACCGCGAGGCAGCAGCGCTACCCACTGCGCCACCGTGCCACCGTTTATCACTACATGCATCAGAAAACACATTCGAATAGATGCTGCACTGCAAACATTAACACTCAGGTCTATATAGATAACTTAGATTTCAGCCTGTCTTAGACTGGTAGCCCTGCTATCCACCTTAATAAAAGGATTTGTCTATGTGTCTGCCTGTCTGTATATCCATTTGCTATGTCTCTGTCATTCCAACAGATGGCACATCGCAAACATTTTTAGTAATAAAATGCATTGCATTTTGTCACTCCAACAGATGGCACATCACAAACGTTTTTTGTAATAAAATGTATTACATTTGTCACTCCAACAGATGGCGCATCACAAATATTTGTAGTAATAAAATGCATTGCATTTATCCTTCCAACAGATGGCACATCACAAACATTTTTTGTAATAAAATGCATTGCATTTGTCACTCCAACAGATGGCGCATCACAAACATTTTTTGTAATAAAATGCATTGCATTTGTCATTTCAACAGATGGCGTATCTCAAACATTTTTAGAAATAAAATGCATTGCATTTGTTATTCCAACAGATAGCACATCACAAACATGTTTAGTGATAAAATGCATTTCATTTAACATTTCAACAGATGGTGCATTGCAAGCATTATTAATAATAAAATGCATTGCATATCTCATTCCAACAGATGGCGTATCTCAAACATTTTTAGTAATAAAATGCATTGCATTTGTTATTCCAACAGATAGCACATCACAAACATGTTTAGTAATAAAAGCATTGCATTTGACATTTCAACAGATGGTGCATTGCAAGCATTATTAACAATAAAATGTATTGCATTTCTCATTTCAACAGATGGCGTATCTCAAACATTTTTAGTAATAAAATGTATTGCATTAGTCATTTCAACAGATGGGCATCACAAGCATTTATAGTAATAAAATGCTTCGCATTTGACATTCCAACAGATGGCGAATTGCAATGCATTATTAGTAATAAAATGCATTGCATTTGTTATTCCATCAGATAGCACATCACAAACATGTTTAGTAATAAAATGCATTGCATTTGACATTTCAACAGACGGCTCATTGCAAGCATTGTTAGTAATAAAATGCATTGCATTTATCATTCCAACAGATGGTGCATTGTAAACATTTTAGTAATAAAATGTATTGCATTTGTCAAGAGCAGGCCAAAAGTTGGGAGATGCTCCAGAATAAGCCTTCTGTTAGTTCTGGGAGAAGATGAAGAAGTGGTGGCAAGAAGAAGAAGAGCAGTGAGCTGCAGGCCCCTGCTGTCAACCAGTCAAACTGGAGAGTGTTGTGTTTAATTGAAACATTCAATGAGGGTTTAGTACCACCTGAGAATCTCTTCTTCTTGTCCAGACTTGACTAGTTTGGAGGACCTCCCATAGACGTACAAACATCAGAGTTAAAAATGAATGATAACGATTGATCGATAGATTTAATGACTGAAAGGGTGGAGTAGAGGAAAGCTTGGCTCCCACTGCCACCTGAGATACCATTGGTACAGAGCTGAGGTCTTCATCATTTCTCAAGTGGGCTTCCTCTGAGGACTCCAGTTTCCTCAGACACATATCGGTTGACAAGTTGGACAATAACTTAGCCCAGTGTGGGTGACGATGTGCAGATTCTTCTTCCCATGAACTTGTGTTTGGAAAACCAGACATGGAGAGTGAATGGACAGGACCTTCACACTGTTTGCTTCGCTAAGCTGTTGTCTGTCTGGTTGTAACTGGCGCTCTGTGAAACAATTGACTTTCATAATGAATACACTTTATGAAATGGAGAGTGATAGTGAAGAATTAATAACGCTGACTTTTTCGCTCATTTTGCTTTAGAATGGGACGATATTTCTTAATTACTTTGTAAAACCAAAGTGCTCACCCTGACAGCTCCATTTTAAAATGGAAAAGTGATTGAGTGACTCTGCTGTTAAATGCCATTAATTGTATTGCAGAGAACTGTTCGGTAGTCCCCCATGGAATAATGACCACAAAAGATAAATGCTAATTGATTCATTGTTCATGTTCACATTGTCATAGTGATAGGAAGAATTGTGGTCACCTTGAAAAGAAGAAGAGTGAAAGTCAGCAGCTGCATTGGTGGCAGCGGTGGAATCAGCCATTCATCTCTGCGATTAGAATATGAATATGAAGTTCTCAAAAGAGGTGGGAGGCCTCCAAAGAGAAGCTATAAGAGCAGCCCAGGATCTCCACAGGTCAGCCCAGCACAGGCTTCAGCTGAAAGAGGCCAAAAAATGAGAAGAAGAAGGAAAAAAATGAACTTCAGATATACAAAAAAAAAAAAAATTATAACAAAAGACCCAAAAGAGGAGGAATCAGCGTAAACCCCCAGCTTGTATAGGAAAGAACAAACAGGAATCCTGAGAGATCAAGGAGTGACTGGCAAAAATAGCAAAATACAGAAAAAGGTCAAGCAGAGCAAAAAGATGAACAAAGGAGTTGCCTAAAGAAACAATCCAAAATAAACACATCCCAAAGAAACACGAAAACCAAAGGAAAATTCCAGGAACAGAGCAGAAAAATAATTACAAAAATTAAAAATAAAATATTGTCTATTAAGATATAAATTGTGAATTTCCCCCTTGGGATTAATAATCTATCTATCTATCTATCTATCTATCTATCTATCTATCTATCTATCTATCTATCTATCTATCTATCTATCTATCTATCTATCTATCTATCTATCTATCTATCTAGTGCCTTTCTCATCTATCTATTTATTATATAGAGCCAGGTATAGGTGCTATATAAGGTGCTGTATGATAGATAGATAGATAGATAGATAGATAGATAGATAGATAGATAGATAGATAGATAGATAGATAGATAGATAGATAGATAGATAGATAGATAGATAGATAGATAGATAGATAGATAGATAGATAGATAGATGGAGTGCATCTGAAAAGTATTCACAGCGCATCACTTTTTCCACATTTTGTTATGTTACAGCCTTATTCCAAAGTGGATTAAATTCATTTTTTTCCTCAGAATTCTACACACAACACCCCATAATGACATCGTGAAAAAAGTTTACTTGAGGTTTTTGCAAATTTATTAAAAATAAACAAACTGAGAAATCCCATGTCCATAAGTATTCACAGCCTTTGCTCAATACTTTGTCGATGCCCCTTTGGCAGCAATTCCAGCCTCAAGTCTTGTTGAATATGATGCCACAAGCTTGGCACACCTATCCTTGGCCAGTTTCGCCCATTCCTCTTTGCAGCACCTCTCAAGCTCCATCAGGTTGGATGGGAAGCGTCGGTGCACAGCCATTTTAAGATCTCTCCAGAGATGTTCAATCAGATTCAAGTCTGGGCTCTGGCTGGGCCACTCAAGGACATTCACAGAGTTGTCCTGAAGCCACTCCTTTGATATCTTGGCTGTGTGCTTAGGGTCGTTGTCCTGCTGAACGATGAACCGTCGCCCCAGTCTGAGGTCAAGAGCGCTCTGGAGCAGGTTTTCATCCAGGATGTCTCTGTACATTGCTGCAGTCATCTTTCCCTTTATCCTGACTAGTCTCCCAGTCCCTGCCGCTGAAAAAACATCCCCACAGCATGATGCTGCCACCACCATGCTTCACTGTAGGGATGGTATTGGCCTGGTGATGAGCGGTGCCTGGTTTCCTCCAAACGTGACGCCTGGCATTCACCCAAAGAGTTCAATCTTTGTCTCATCAGACCAGAGAATTTTCTTTCTCATGGTCTGAGAGTCCTTCAGATGCCTTTTGGCAAACTCCAGGCGGGCTGCCATGTGCCTTTTACTAAGGAGTGGCTTCCGTCTGGCCACTCTACCATACAGGCCTGATTGGTGGATTGCTGCAGAGATGGTTGTCCTTCTGGAAGGTTCTCCTCTCTCCACAGAAGACCTCTGGAGCTCTGACAGAGAGACCATCGGGTTCTTGGTCACCTCCCTGACTAAGGCCCTTCTCCCCCGATCGCTCAGTTTAGATGGCCGGCCAGCTCTAGGAAGAGTCCTGGTGGTTTTGAACTTCTTCCACTTACGGATGATGGAGGCCACTGTGCTCATTGGGACCTTCAAAGCAGCAGAAATTTTTCTGTAACCTTCCCCAGATTTGTGCCTCCAGACAATCCTGTCTCGGAGGTGTACAGACAATTCCTTTGACTTCATGCTTGGTTTGTGCTCTGACATGAACTGTCAACTGTGGGACCTTCTATAGACAGGTGTGTGCCTTTCCAAATCATGTCCAGTCAACTGAATTTACCACAGGTGGACTCCAATGAAGCTGCAGAAACATCTCAAGGATGATCAGGGGAAACAGGATGGACCTGAGCTCAATTTGGAGCTTCATGGCAAAGGCTGTGAATACTTATGTACATGTGCTTTCTCAATTTTTTATTTTTAATAAATTTGCAAAAACCTCAAGTAAACTTTTTTCACGTTGTCATTATGGGGTGTTGTGTGTAGAATTCTGAGGAAAAAAATGAATTGAATCCATTTTGGAATAAGGCTGTAACATAACAAATGTGGAAAAAGTGATGCGCTGTGAATACTTTCTGGATGCACTGTAGATAGATAGATAGATATGAAAGGCACTATATGATAGATAGATGGCCAGCCCACCGCAGGGCACACACACACACACCAAGGGACACTAGGGACAATTTAGGATCACCAATGCACCTAACCTTCATGTCTTTGGACTGTGGGAGGAAACCCACGCAGACACGGGGAGAACATGCAAACTCCATGCAGGGAGGACCCAGGAAGCGAACACCCCGGTCTCCTTAATGTAAGGCAACAGTACTACCACTGCACCACCGTGCCACCCTCATTGTAAAATGTCCAAAATAAATGAAATGTGATTGATTGATTCTTTGTTTATGTTTGCCTAACTAGGATTTGCTTCTGCTTTTTGTGTTACACCCCGGCTTGTCGAGATGACCCCTGTGAGTTTAATTTGAACTAAACTGGCATGAGAATGTCATCATTGTTGTAATTTAAGACAAATTGCACATCTTTCCATTCGGTTCAAAGTGACAGTGATCAGCCGATTATTCAGATCTGTGGGCCCACTTAGTGTCCTCATATATGGGGTTATATGAAAGAGAAATATTAAACTGTCTTGGTGGCACTTGCTCATATGAAAAGCCCATTGAAGAACGTCAGTGCCAAGCCAGTGACGATGTCTCGAGAAAGACATGTGGTTTGGGTTTGTGTTCGATTCCAACAGCTTTATTAAAAACAAGCACATCAAATGCTCAACTTGGTGGTCATTAAAATCTTTTCATGTGGCCTTTTGAGCCTGAAAAGTGTCAGGACTTTGGCAGACAGCACAGCCACCACTTCAATCCATCTGTGATGTGGCACTTCAAAGCAGCCCAGCGGACAAGGCTCTATTCATTAAAGGTAATGACACGTTACTCCAGGAGGTGTCCTGATAACGGAAGGCACGGCTCCTTGGGCGCTCTGACATCAACGTGATTTTTAGAACATGAAGTCTGCTGTAATTAAACTTCTCTGCTAAATTAATTTATATTAGCAGACAGTAAATGTAGCAAAATCGTTTTGAACAGTCCTGTAGGAATAAAATGCTAAGTCATGTTAGCAAGTCGCTGTGTCTTAGCAGGGTTTGTCCCTTCTCCGTTTTGAAGACACTGAGTTATTATCATTGTTAGCAGCAGCAGCCATCCATTCATTTTCAAAAACCCACCTTTCTAGAGCAGGGGCGTGAAAAACTGGAGCCTGAGGGGTGCAAAGCAGAAACGATCCTCATCAGGGCCGGTGAGTTAAATAATACGACCAAAGGCAAGTCACCTCTGTCACCCTGCCTCCCCCAAACCCCACGCTGATCTCCTTTCCTATCTATCTATCTATCTATCTATCTATCTATCTATCTATCTATCTATCTATCTATCTATCTATCTTATAGTGCCTTTCATATCTATCTATCTATCTATCTATCTATCTATCTATCTATCTATCTATCTATCTATCTATCTATCTATCTATCTATCTATCTATCTATCTATCTATCTATCTATCTTATAGTGCCTTTCATATCTATCTATCTATCTATCTATCTATCTATCTATCTATCTATCTATCTATCTATCTATCTATCTATCTATCTATCTATCTATCTATCTATCTATCTATCTATCTATCTATCTATCTATCTGGGTGGAGTGGTGGCTCTGAGGCTAAGGATCTTTGCTGGTATCCAGAAGGTTGCCGTTTCGAATCCCCATCACTGCCAAAAGAAATCCTACTCTGCTGGGCCCTTGAAGAAGGTCCTTAACCCATCAGCAGGACCCACCGGTATCTGCTCCTTTGGGGCAAGGAGGAACAGGATGAGCACTGGCAGAGCCTACAAAATGACCTCCAGCAGGCAGGCCCACTGGTGTGAATGTCTCTGACCAAACAATCAAAAACAGACTTCATGAGGGTGGCCTGAGGGCCCAACATCCTCTAGTGGGCACTCGATTGGCATTTGCCATAGAATACCAGAATTGGCAGGTCCACCACTGGCACCCTGTGCTTTTCCCAGATGAGAGCAGGTTCACCCTGAGCACATGTGACAGACGTGAAAGGGTCTGGAGAAGCTGTGGAGAACGTTATGCTGCCTGTGACATTGTTCAGCATGACCAGTTTGGTGGGGGGTCAATGATGGTATATCTGGGGAGGCATATCCATGAAGGGACGCTCAGACCTCTGCGGGTTAGACAACGGCACCTTGCCTGCCATTAGATATTGGGATGAAATCCTTGGCCCCATTGTCAGACCCTATGCTGGTTCCTCCTGGTGCACGACAATGACCGGCCTGATGTGGCAAGAGGATGAAGGAATTAATACAATTGACTGCCCCCCACCCCCATGCTCACTCACCTGACCTCAATCCAATAGAACACCTCTGGGTTGGACATTATGTTTCGGTCCATCCGACGCCTCAGCCTGTCCAGGAGCTCAGTGATGCCGTGGTCCAGATCTGGGAGGAGATCCCCCAGGACACCATCCGTTATCTCATTAGGACGTTGTCAGGCATGGGGTGGGAGGGGGAAGCATACAAACTACTAAGTACCATTTTTGAAATTTTGGCCAAATGGACTCACCTGCCCGCCTGCCCCCTAATTTTTTCACTTTGATTTTTGGGGTGTCCCTCTGTCAGTTGATCATTTTCATTGCCATCCTTTTGTTCCTCACACATCACCATATCAGTCCATAGCAGTAGAGATAGCCAGCAGGACCCCGACATTGAGATCTGAGGGGTTTCCAAAGTGCTCTTTTTCTTGATCTGTGATATCCGACTAGGAAGCCCGCTGCCATGCTTTAAAGATTTTCTGTTTGTCCACAAAGAACCAACTTCATATGTTAGATCCCATCCCAGAATGCAAAGTTTTCTTGGTTTTACGAAGAACCTCACAAACCAGTAAAGTGCCATGACTGGACAATTATAGTGTACAGTGAGATTCTCTGGCCTAATGAAACCAAGACTAGTGCCACCAGGCCCTGCTCATTACCTCTGCAATATCCATCTCAATAGTGAAACTTGGCATGGTGGCAGTGCCAGGCTGGAGGAGAATCCTTTCAACAAAAACCTGCTCAGAACACTCCGGGCCTCAGACTGCATTGAAGGTTCACCTCCCAACAGGACAAAGTGAGTACAACATGGAGTAGCTTATAGGGACAGCTCTGGGAAATGTCCTCGAGTGGCCCAACCAGAGCCCAGAACTGAACATCTCTGGAGAGCCCTAAACACGGCCATCCATCCCACCCGATTGAGTCTGAGAGGATCTGTCGAGAAGAATGAAAGAAAGTCCCCCATAAAATTCAGGTGGCATCAAATCAAAGAAGACTCCAAGATGGAATGGCTGACACAGCGGAGTAAAAGGGTCTGAATACTTGACTCAGTGGGGTATGTCAAGTCAAGTGGGGTATGTCAAGTCAAGTGCATGGGGGGCATGCACTGATACAGCGTCTTGCTGCACCCACCACATGATGACACAGCTTGGGATACTGGTTGGCAACCCCCCATCTGTCTGTCACAGACAGGTGTTACATGGGCGACCCCTTGGCCTGGTCCAGCCACTCTAGTCCTCAACAATGAGCGTCGTATGAGCTGGATCACTCTCGGGTAATAAGTGCCACATAGCCATAGTGCAGGTGTCACAATGCAGGTCATGTGCTTCATTCAGGACTCCATGAGCAACACAAAGTCAAACCAACGAGACCCAAGGACCATCTGAAGAGACACACATGAAGGAGTCCAGTCTTCATCTCAGGTCACTGGATAGATAGATAGATAGATAGATACTTTATTAGCATCCATGTCTCACAAACAGGGAGCACCAGGACTCTAAAGACTTGGACCTTCGTCTTTTTGTAGATATCAGGAGCGCCACACACCCCTTTATGGTGACCTCATGACCCCCCATGCTCTCCCAATCCGTCTACTGACTTCATGGGAAGAGTCACCAGAGTCACATGAATATCACTGTCGAGGTAAGTAAACCTCTGGATGAGGTCGACACTCTCTCTGCAGACAGACACACTGCTGATGGCCGTGCCCAAGAGGTCATTAAAGGCCTGGCTCTTTGGTTTTTATCAGGACCCTCACAAGCCCAGACACTCAGACCCCTCACTCAGTCTCTCGAGAGCCACCATCAGAGTCTCCATTGACTCTGTGAAGATCACAGCATCGTCAGTAAAGTCAAGATCAGTGAATCTTTCTTCACCAACAGATGCCCCACAGCTGCTGGACCCCACCACCTTGCCCAACACCCAGTCCATACAAGCATTGAACAGAGTAGGAGCAGAACAGACCCCTGATGGACCCCCAGAATCAAATGGGAAAAACACAGAGGGTCTGCCTCCACTCTGCACAGCACTCACAGTACCAGTGTACAGGCCAGCCATGATATCCAGCAACCTCAAGGGGACCCCGCTAACCCATAGGATGTCCCACAGGGCACCTTGATCAACTGAGTTGAACGTTTTACGAAAATCGACAAAGGCTGCAAAGAAACTCTGCCGATATTCGCGTTTGCCCTCCATGAGAACCCTCAGTGCCAGGATGCGGTCGATGGTAGACTTCTTGGGTGTAAAACCAGACTGGTTGGTGAGCAGTCAGATCCTATTGAGGATGACCCTCGCGAAGACCTTACCTGGCACCGAGAGCAGTGTTACCCCCTGTAGTTGCACCAATCCAGTTGATCCCCCTTCCATTTCCAGATAGGGATGACAAGTCCCGTTTTCCAGTCAGTTGGGATGATGCCAGTCACCCAAATGGAAGCAAAGATTGCTTGCAATGCCAGGTGGACAGCCTGACCACCAGCCTGGAGAAGTTCACCCCCTGGATACCACAGATCCCTGCAGCCTTTCCTCCCCTCAGCTGGGTCACCACCTGTGCCATCTCAGTGAGATTGAGGGTATGTCCAGTTTTTTTTTTTTTATTTCAATAAATTTATAGAGATTTATAAAATTTTTGTTTTCGCTCTTGTCATTTTTGGGGTATTGAGTGTCGCTTGATGAGGGGGGTCAAAAATTAACTGATTTTAGCAGAAGGCAGCAAAAGAACAAAAATGGAAAAAAAGTGAAGGGTCTGGATATGCAGTAAAGGCGCTATATGTTATGCATTGTGCCATTTACTGTAAGAGAATGGAAGTGAATAGAATGTAAAGAAAAAAGAATGACCAAAGTGACACTGGTGGTCATTGGCGTGACTGGGAATCGATGGTAAATTTTCAAAAATGGCGAGAATCACTTTCGAGGAGTCAGAATATTTGGTTTCGCTTTGGGTTGGGGTGTGTGTGTGTTGTGGGGGGGGTGGAGGTTCTTTCTTTCCCAAGATTCCACTTCCTCCATGGAATGCGAGACCCGTGGGAAATGGCGAACACCTTGGGGGGAACCAAAAGCGGCGCTCAGGGATTACCGCGACCAGGAAAAGAAGGCAGACAAGCACGGCGAGAAATCCACGATGTGTCCCTGAATTGGGGAACTCGATCTGCCACCTTCTTAGCGCTGGTATTTGACAACATAAACACAGAACGGGGAAGAGGGGCCTGTTAGCCCACCAGCGGGGCGGTGGCTTTAGGCGCATTCCTGCTTTTTTTACGTTTTTTTATTTGCGGGGAAGTTGAGCTTCTTGAGGGAAGAGACTCTCAGGGCACGAAACGCACCTCATGGTAACTTAACTGTGGCAAGAGATGAAACGCCTGTGGACACAATGCCATGATAGATCTGTCACCTCATGAACTCAGCTGACCAGGGGTGACCCTTTCTCACGGAGACAGAAAAACTTCTGAGCTACTCCGGGTGAAGCTCTAATGGTGGCCGATACAGCTGGCGATGTGCGACTTCTGAAGGAAGGTCAAGTGTGATGGACCCTCCGATTTCCCACCACCGCCGCCGCTGTGTTTCTCTACTTGTGGATCATAATGGACTCAAGGCGACGTGTACTTACATGTGTCCACTGACCCGATGGGAGTTTCTTCTATTATCTATAAACCTAATTCCAATTTGCCCTAAAAATCACCGTGAATATTTCACTTGTTAACGTTCTGTCAGCATTGAAGGTGGCAACTATAAAAAAGAAATAAAATGCACCGCCGTGCAGTCCCGTGGATAAGCAGTCAAAGCCACCAACGGCGACACGCGACGTCAGCTCCTGGACCGCGCAACAGGCGCTATACAGCATAGGCCTGAGGAAGTCGCTTTGGAGAAAAAGCATCTGCTTTACAAATGAATGGAAATGAAAAATGTAAAGATGTCCATGTCGAGTGCTGGGGGTACACTGGACCAACTCTGCCCATTTCCGCTGCCCACATCCGACCGGACCGGGCAGCATCGTGTTTGGAATCAACACAAAAGTACAAATTCACTTTCTGGGGCCCCTTGTTTTGAATGCAGGGTCCGGCGCAACGGAAGACTTTTCAGAAAACATTGGGCATGCAAAGCAGTACAAATAAGTTTACTGGATGGAAAATCAAATTCACTTACATATATCAATCTGTCCATTATATAGTGCCTTTCACGTCTGTCTGTTACATATAGTGCCCTTTATACTTAGGTATCTATTGTATAGTGCCTCTCCTATCTATCTATTATATAGTGCCTTTCACATCTATCTATCTATTATATAGTTCCCCTTCATATCTCTCTATGTATCTATTATATAGTGCTTTTCATATCTATCTATCTATCTATCTATCTATCTATCTATCTATCTATCTATCTATCTATCTATCTATCTATCTATCTATCTATCTATCTATCTATAATATAGTGCCTTCCATATCTATCTATCCATCCATCCATCCATTGTCTAACCCGCTGAATCCGAACACAGGGTCACGGGGGTCTGCTGGAGCCAATCCCAGCCAACACAGGGCACAAGGCAGGAAACAATCCCGGGCAGGGTGCCAACCCACCGCAGCATATCTATCTATCTATCTATAATATAGTGCATTCCATATCTATCTATCTATCTATCTATCTAAGTCTATTATATAGTGCCTTTCATCTATCTATCTATCTATTATATAGTATCTTTCACATCTGGAGTAGCATGGTGGCACAGTGGTAGCACTGATGCCTCACAGTAAGAAGACCAGGGTTCACGACTTGATTGTTCTTCCCTTGTGCCGTGTGGTAGCTGGCATAGGCTCCAGCACCCCCTATGACCCTGTTTAGGACTGAGCAGATTAGAAAATTCCTCAGTGGCTTGAGCCACTACCATCTACTCAAAGCATCATGATGTTCCAACAATGATGGATGGATTAAAAGTCAGGTCTGTATGACCATCAGCATCAAGTGACTCCGTGAGAACCCTAATTACAAAGAGGACTATTTCATTTATGTTAGGTAGAATGCCCAGAGGGGACTGGGTGGTCTCATGGCCTGGAACCCCTGGAGATTTTATTTTTTTTCTCCAGCCGTCTGGAGTTTTTTTTTTGTTTGTTTTTTCTGTCCACCCTGGCCATCGGACCTTACTCCTTTTCTATGTTAACTAATGTTGTCTTATTTTAATTTCTTATTTTGTCTTTTATTTTTCTTTTCTTCATCATGTAAAGCACTTTGAGCTACTTTTTGCATGAAACGTTGGTATATAAATAAATGTTGTTGTTGTAAATGGCTCCAAATCAGACAATGACAATTTAGTCGCTCTTTCCTCATCAGGAAACCTCAGTATACGTTGGAAAAACATGTGAACATGGAGTGATCATGCGCACTCCAAGCACAATGTACCAACATTCTAAGCACTGCGGCACCACACTGCCATTAAACACTAAACACAGTCAGTCGGATCCTTTGCTGTAACTTTTGCACGAATGCTCTTCTCAAAGGAAATCGGAGTGAATAATACTGTGAGGCTGCATTCGGGTTTTTCTGTTTTTTTCCACGTTGTGCTCATTCATTGCAGTACAGAAAGACAGAAAAACATAACACATCGTGATATTACACTACATTTTCAAAACATGTTTCATTTAAGTTTGGGCGGCATGGACCTCAGACTACCAGAGCAGGAAACACCTTGGACGTGGTGAGAAGACCGATGCCAAGTCTTCCTCACACACACACACACACACACACAGTGTCACAAACAGACAGAAATCATTTTATAGTCTCCAGCTAATTAAATCGTCACGTTTTTGAGGGTGTGGTAGGAAACTCCAGGAGGAAACTCATACTGACATCGGCAGCGCTTAAAACTCCACACGGGAAAAGACCGATGGTGGGCTTCAAATGTCAAAGAGATAGATAGATAGATAGATAGATAGATAGATAGATAGATAGATAGATAGATAGATAGATAGATAGATAGATATGACAGGCACTATATACTAGATAGATAGATAGATAGATAGATAGATAGATAGATAGATAGATAGATAGATAGATAGATATGAAAGGCACTATATACTAGATAGATAGATAGATAGATAGATAGATAGATAGATAGATAGATAGATAGATAGATATGAAAGGCACTATATACTAGATAGATAGATAGATAGATAGATAGATAGATAGATAGATAGATAGATAGATAGATAGAAAGGCACTATACAATAAGATAGATAGATAGATAGATAGATAGATAGATAGATAGATAGATAGATAGATAGATAGATATGAAAGGCACTATATACTAGATAGATAGATAGATAGATAGATAGATAGATAGATAGATAGATAGATAGATAGTGTGAAAGGCACTATACAATAAGATAGATAGATAGATAGATAGATAGATAGATAGATAGATAGATATGAAAGTCACTATATACTAGATAGATAGATAGATAGATAGATAGATAGATAGATAGATAGATATGAAAGGCACTATATACTAGATCAGTATCGCTCAGTGTCCCGGGACGGACGTGTCCTCATGAATTGGGGGCCCGACCAGCAGGTCACTCTTACGCACCCGTGTCTCCGCCAGCTTGTAAGCTCACACGAAACAGCAGTAAAACAGAAAGCAAACTGTTATTATTTTGTGCAGATGAACAATCTTGAGGATGAAAAGAACAGTTCACGATTCATGAAACGAATTTAGCCAGAGAGAAAGGCAGTCATTTAATGGACGGTAATGGGAAATTAAACGTTACACGCAATGAAACTGTATTTATTTTTATAACACTTTTTGATGCGCACAATACAGAAAGAAAGGGAAAAAAAAGAAATTCCCCACTTCTTTCTTTTTTCTTCCACCATTAAAACTCGCCCCCTCTCCCTGGCTAACCAGGCGCATCGTGATGTTTGCTCTGCGAAATGAAATGCACACTTCACATCCTCTTATCAAACACGCCGAGCCCCACTGCTGTTCACACTCGAGTTTATCAAGCGAACCAGATTCAATTTGTTTGACAAACGAACAGAATCGATCCTCGCTATTTACCCTGCTCTCCAAATGACCTAAATCGTGATGCTTCAAAAAGACACTTTGTTTTTTTCCCCACTTAAAAGGTCTGCTTGTTACTTGATTGTGTTATAAAAAGAAGAAGAAGAAGAAGGAAAAATAAGGCCATCTGGGTAACGTTTATCTGTTGATGTGATCAGCAGCCGAGCGCAGGACACACAGGCGCGCCTTTGATGACAAACTTCAAGAGAAAGACGAGCGCGGGCAGTAAGTGATAGCGGACGAGAACAACCTTACCGGGGCACGATTAATGAGCGAGTGAATCCAACTGCGACCCTCAACTGGATTATCACCTAATCAGTCAGTCCATTACACAATTAACGAACTGTTTCATTGATTGGTCGAATATTTCACCCAAGAAAGTGTATAGTATAAGTGTATAAGTGTATATATATTCATGACATTCGTAGTCTGAATCACAATCTGATTGTATGGTTGATTACCTACCAGGTAACGTACTGTATGTTGTTGGTCTGCAAGTCGGCAAACATCCGCCACGGTGCCCTCTTCAGTTGCGAGAAGCAGATCATAGAATGTTGCATAGTTTACTGTCAAATAATGCAAAGAGTACGCAACACGTGTTTCACCCTAATTCTGGGCTCATCACACGCCGTGGCGCAACGTTAATTATTCATTATCCAACCCGTTATATCCTAACTACAGGGTCACGGGGGGTCTGCTGGAGCCAATCCCAGCCAACACAGGGTGCAAGGCAGGAACAGCTCTCCGGGCAGGGTACCAGCCCACCACAGGGCACACACACACACACCAAGCACACACTAGGGACAATTTAGAATTGCCAATCCACCTAACCTGCATGTCTTTGGACTGTGGGAGAAAACTGGGGGCACCCGGAGGAAACCCATGCAAACACGGGGAGAACATGCAAACTCCATGCAGGACCCGAGAAGCGAACCCAGGTCTCCTTACTGCAAGGCATATATATATATATATATATATATATATATATATATATACACACACACACATATATATATATATATATATATTTCACCTTAATATTAGGATAAGTATGTGTCCATTCCGGTTGCTATGTATCTGTCATTCTAACATGCATGATTGTATGTACTACATTTTGCAGTTTATGTACCATTCAAGGCACTTTATTACTACAAATGTTTGAGATGCACCATCTGCTGGAATGACAAATGCAATATGTTTTATAGATGGTGCATCACAAACATTAATACCGCTTTTACAAATCCCATACCAACTGGCTTATAACAAAGGCACATGTATTGTATTTTTCATTCCAAGAGATGGTACTTCGCAAACATAACTAGTAATGCATTTTATTGCAACAAATATTTGTGATTCACCATCTGTTGGAATGATGAATACAATGCATTTTATTATGTCATGCATTATAAAATATATTCTAATAGATGGTGCAATGCAAACATTAACACAGAGGCCTTTATTGATTAGTTAGAGTTTAGCCTGACTACATTCCAACAGATGGCACTTTATAAACAAAAACAAGTCTTTCATGTGTCCCATACCAAATGGCTTAAAACAGAAACATCTGCATTGCATTTGCCAGTCCAACAAATGGCGCATCACAAACATTTGTAGTACTGCATTATATTTCTATAAATGGTTATGATGCACCATCTGTTAAAGTGACTCATTTCATTATCATATGCATTAAGAAAAATATGTTTCAATAGGTGGTGCAATGCAACGGTTAACACAGGGGTCTATATTGATTACTTAGATTTCAATTTGACAGCATTCCAACAGATGGCACATCACAAATATAAACACTGCTGCAATAACAACATTCAATGAATTTTATTATTACATGCATTACAAAATATATTCTGAATTCCATACCAGTTCTTCTCTACAGTCAATAACTCATAATGATAAAGTGGTGGGCTTCAGAAAGATTTGCCCTCAAGGTAGGCACTCGGAAGATAAGGGCCACGACTCCAGGTCTTTCATAAGACCTCCAAGACATCAGGGACACTCACAAGACCACTAACATCAAGATTGACCTGAGCAGACTGCAGATGGACAATCATTGATCTCCAAGAGTTGAGGTTCTCTTTATCTGGAAGCCTTTTGTGACAGAGACTTTTGTTTTGTTCTGGTATGCAAAGCCACCAGATAAGACTAGGCAGCAGGCTGGTGGCTTTGCCATAAGAAACAGCTTATGAGGGAACCTAAAGACTGCTCAAAGTCCAGCTTCAAATGTTGGTGGGTCTGGTTAATATCTTCAGCTCCTATGTACCTAGATTCTCCTCCGCCCAGGGACAAGTTCTATGATTGAACTTAGTGCCACCATCAGTGATGTCTCCTCTGAAGAAAAGAAGTGGAACAGAAAGATGAACCAGAATGGCCAACAACTCTTTGAACTCAGCAGACACAAACACCTTCTTCAACACCAAGCCTCTGCACAAAGTGTCATGGGGACATGCATGGTCCAAGCACTGGCACCAGCTCAATCTTATTGCAATAAGATGCAGTAACTTACATCAGGGCAAGACATCATGCAGAAACCAGGGCACAATCTGCGATACTCACCACTGCAACGTGTGTAGCAAGGTGAACTTCAGCTGAGGGGATGGCACCTCTCCAGTAGCGGGGGAGGTTGGGCAAGCACAAAATGTCACCAAGACTCGTGAGCCTGCAAAGGTAGCCGTGTTTGTGCAAACCTTGCAGGAAGCTCTGCCTGGCCCACCCAACACCAAAGTCAGCAAGACACGGAAACACCAACAACACTACAAGGTCTACCGCAGGGAAGAAGAAAGCCAAGTCTGCCTATTGGTTCAAAGCCCACTCTGAAGAGCTGGTAACGCTGATCAAGGAGAAGAGGACAGCATTGGCAGCACACCAGCAGTGAGAAGATCTTGGCTGGGCACAGGATGACAGGCAGCGTGCCAATGACTACTGGCTAGAGCAAGCCAATGACACCGACGGGATTAAGAAATCAAGCCATTTGGCCCATCCTTCCATTTCCCAACTTCTTGAGACCACTGGAAACACTCAAAACTTTACAGACGTTTTGGTACCCTTCTCATGATCTCTGCCCCACCACAATTTGATCACAGAGGTCTACAGAGAGTTCTCCTTGGACCTCATGGGTTGCTTTTTGTCCAGACTATGTGGTGTAGATTGTCAGGACCTTCTATATGCCTTTCTAAATGATGTCCAATCTTTTCTGTTTCCAACAGGTGGACTCGACTCAAGTTCTAGAAACATCTTGAGAAGGAGTCACCTGAGTTCAATTTTGGAGGGTCCACAGCAAAGGGTCTGAATACTTTTAGTTACATGTAGAATGGTCTGCCTGCTACTATAAGAGATACCCCTTTGTTCTCATGAATAGATGGACACTATTGTATAGTGTGAGTAGTCACATGATGATAGTTTCTAAAAATTCACAATAGTGTATGCCCAGGTAAGCAGGTTACATGTGGATGGATGGATGGATGGATGGATGGATGGATGGATGGATTGATGGATGGATGGATGGATGGATGGATGGATGGACACTATTGTATAGTGTGAGTAGTCACATGATGATAGTTTCTAAAAATTCACAATAGTGTATGCCCAGGTAAGCAGGTTACATGTTAATGGATGGATGGATGGATGGATGGATGGATGGATGGATGGATGGATGGACGGATTGATGGATGGATGGATGGATGGATGGACACTATTGTATAGTGTGAGTAGTCACATGATGATAGTTTCTAAAAATTCACAATAGTGTATGCCCAGGTAAGCAGGTTACATGTGGATGGATGGATGGATGGATGGATGGATGGATGGATGGATGGATGGACGGACGGATTGATGGATGGATGGATGGATGGATGGATGGATGGATGGACACTATTGTATAGTGTGAGTAGTCACATGATGATAGTTTCTAAAAATTCACAATAGTGTATGCCCAGGTAAGCAGGTTACATGTGGATGGATGGATGGATGGATGGATGGATGGACGGATTGATGGATGGATGGATGGATGGATGGATGGATGGATGGATGGACACTATTGTATAGTGTGAGTAGTCACATGATGATAGTTTCTAAAAATTCACAATAGTGTATGCCCAGGTAAGCAGGTTACATGTGGATGGATGGATGGATGGATGGATGGATGGATGGATGGATGGACGGATTGATGGATGGATGGATGGATGGATGCATGGATGGACACTATTGTATAGTGTGAGTAGTCACATGATGATAGTTTCTAAAAATTCACAATAGTGTATGCCCAGGTAAGCAGGTTACATGTTAATGGATGGATGGATGGATGGATGGATGGATGGATGGACGGATTGATGGATGGATGGATGGATGGACACTATTGTATAGTGTGAGTAGTCACATGATGATAGTTTCTAAAAATTCACAATAGTGTATGCCCAGGTAAGCAGGTTACATGTGGATGGATGGATGGATGGATGGATGGATGGATGGATGGATGGATGGATGGATGGATGGATGGATCGATGGAAACTATTGTATAGTGTGAGTAGTCACATGATGATAGTTTCTAAAAATTCACAGTAGTGTATGCCCAGGTAAGCAGGTTACATTTGGATGGATGGATGGATGGATGGATGGATGGATGGATGGATGGATGGACACTATTGTATAGTGTGAGTACTCACATGATGATAGTTTCTAAAAATTCACAATAGTGTATGCCCAGGTAAGCAGGTTACATTTTGATGGATGGATGGATGGATGGATGGACAGATTGATGGACGGATGGATGGATGGATGGATGGATGGACATTATTGTATAGTGTGAGCAGTCACATTATAACAACTTCTAAAAATCAGGCAGTGTATGCCCGGGTAAGCGGGTTAGATAGTAGATGAATGGATGGATTCTTGTACTTTCCACTAAATCCATGGACACCCTGCAGCTGGAAAGCCAGCCCGCCGCAGCACAGAGGCCACTCATTGTAAGGCTAATTAGGGGACCCCGAAGCGGGCTGATGGGTGACGTTTTCAGTTGTCTCCGTTTTGCCTGGCAGGACTTTTCCTTGACAGCCTTCACATGTTTATCTTTGGGTTCAAACCGCTGGGCAGTTATTTTAGCTTCCAGAAATGATTTGGTTTTCCCGTCGCCCGCGTGCTTTTCTGTTATGACAGCGATACCCGAGAGACTGCTGGCAAAACAAAAATCCCGCCGGAGAACTGAAGCTCTTTGTAATGAAGGGCTATTAATACTGTGTCGGGGCTGAAGAGAAATGTCTTAGCAAGAAGAATTTGCTTATATGGGAACGATGAGGAAAGAGATAATGGGTTCAAGCTTTTCATTTTTATAATAACAGGAAAGTGGGGGATCTGTGACAAGCTATGGAGTGCAGATGTATGATGAATATGGATGGAGGTGTATGGGCATACATAATATTTCTAAATTCACTCGGCTTTAAGCAGAACTGCATCCCCTTTCCGAGTGTGTGTATAGGTGTGGGGGGTTTACTGACAGAGAAGAATCCCCCCCACCCCCACCATCTTGACAGCCACTTTCAACCCAGCACCATATGAGCAACCAGCCGCCCACCGGACCTCCAAAGAGGGCAAATGGAATTCTGGGTAAAAGGATTAAAACTCTCCATGGAATGTCGGACTGATTGATTGTAATGGAATCCCTCGTCACACCACAGCTCTTCTGTGCCTAAAAGCGGTTGAGACGAGCGGCTCTGCAACTGCTGATTGGGAAAGACTTGTGAGTGACGAGGCAAGAGAACATTAAAAAAGGCTGTGAATGGCAACGTGTGCCAGGAATGTATGGCGTAATTACAGAGCCTCAGACCTCATTTAGCAATCTGGGAAAGATTTGCAGAGGTTTGCTACTGTTGCGGTGTCACCTCTCTAAGTCCATGAAGCCGTGTCGTTAAATGCCAGCTGCATGAAAAAATCAGCTTTTCGTACGCTACACGTGTAGGATTGAACAGGTCCGAGGATGTTGTGTGTTTTAGTGTGCCAATAGAAAGGGGCGTCTTTTAGAGTGCCAGACGGGGAATGTGAGGAAGGTTTTAGTGGGCTTCCATCTGAAAAAATGAAACACATCTACGCCCACACCCTCTGTTATGTTGACCCACACATACAGTTGTGGCCAAAAACAGTGGCACGAAATGTATGGCATTACAAGGTGACTGGTGTTCAAATTTTGTGGATAAGTGATGAGTCCAAAAGTAAGTTGGGGTGCCAGCCAGAACCATAAGTAAGTTGGGGTGCCAGCTGAGATGACTGACAGATGTGAAGGAGACCAAAAGTAAGTTGGGGTGCCAGCTGAGATAAGTGACAGATGTGATGGAGACCAAACGTAAGTTGGGGTGCCAGTCTGAACCAAAAGTAAGTTGGGGTGCCAGCCAGGATGAGTGACAGATGTGAAGGAGTCCAAAAGTAAGTAGGGGTGCCAGCAGGGATGAGTGACAGATGTGAAGGAGACCAAAAGTAAGTTGGGGTGCCAGCCTGAACCATAAGTAAGTTGGAGTGCCAGCTGGGATGACTGACAGATGTGAAGGAGACCAAAAGTAAGTTAGGGTGCCAGCCGTAATCAAAAGTAATTCAGAGTGCCAGTTGAGATAATTGACAGATGTGATGGAGACCAAACGTAAGTTGGGGTGCCAGTCTGAACCAAAAGTAAGTTGGGGTGCCAGCTGGAAGTAAAAGTAAGTTGGGATGCCAGCCAGTACAAGTTACAGATGTGAAGGAGACCAAAAGTAAGATGGGGTGCCAGCCTGACCCAAAAGTAAGTTGGGGTGCCAGCTGGAACTAAAAACAAGTTGGGGTGCCAGCCTGAACCATAAATAAGTTGGAGTGCCAGCTGGGATGACTGACAGATGTGAAGGAGACCAAAAGTAGGATGGGGTGCCAGCCATAATCAAAAGTAAGTTGAGGTGCCAGCTGAGATAAGTGACAGATGTGATGGAGACCAAACGTAAGTTGGGGTGCCAGTCTGAACCAAAAGTAAGTTGGGGTGCCAGCTGGAAGTAAAAGTTGGGATGCCAGCCAGGATGAGTGACAGATATGAAGGAGTCCAAAAGTAAGTAGGGGTGCCAGCAAGGATAAGTGACAGATGTGAAGGAGACCAAAAGTAAGTTGGGGTGCCAGCCTGAACCATAAGTAAGTTGGAGTGCCAGCTGGGATGACTGACAGATGTGAAGGAGACCAAAAGTAAGTTGGGGTGCCAGCCATAATCAAAAGTAATTTGGGGTGCCAGCTGAGATAAGTGACAGATGTGATGGAGACCAAACGTAAGTTGGGGTGCCAGTCTGAACCAAAAGTAAGTTGGGGTGCCAGCTGGAAGTAAAAGTAAGTTGGGATGCCAGCCAGGACAAGTTACAGATGTGAAGGAGACCAAAAATAAGATGGGGTGCCAGCCTGACCCAAAAGTAAGTTGGGGTGCCAGATGGAACTAAAAACAAGTTGGGGTGCCAGCCTGAACCATAAATAAGTTGGAGTGCCAGCTGGGATGACTGACAGATGTGAAGGAGACCAAAAGTAAGATGGGGTGCCAGCCGTAATCAAAAGTAAGTTGGGGTGCCAGCTGAGATAAGTGACAGATGTGATGGAGACCAAACGTAAGTTGGGGTGCCAGTCTGAACCAAAAGTAAGTTGGGGTGCCAGCTGGAAGTAAAAGTAAGTTGGGATGCCAGCCAGGATGAGTGACAGATATGAAGGAGTCCAAAAGTAAGTAGGGGTGCCAGCAGGGATAAGTGACAGATGTGAAGGAGACCAAAAGTAAGTTGGAGTGCCAGCTGGGATGACTCACAGATGTGAAGGAGACCAAAAGTAAGATGGGGTGCCAGCCGTAATCAAAAGTAAGTTGGGGTGCCAGCTGAGATAAGTGACAGATGTGATGGAGACCAAACGTAAGTTGGGGTGCCAGTCTGAACCAAAAGTAAGTTGGGGTGCCAGCTGGAAGTAAAAGTAAGTTGGGATGCCAGCCAGGATGAGTGGCAGATATGAAGGAGTCCAAAAGTAAGATGGGGTGCCAGCTTGACCCAAAAGTAAGTTGGGATGCCAGCTGGAACTAAAAATAAGTTGGGGTGCCAGCTGGAACCAAAAGTAAGTTGGGATGCCAGCTAGGACAAGTGACAGATGTGAAGGAGACCAAAAGTAAGATGGGGTGCCAGGCGGGCTGCCCTGTTTACTACTAAAATAAAACTTGAAAACTAAACAGGTGGGCTCAGATGCTTAAGAACCAAAAACAGGCAAAAACATCCGTCTTGGCAGGCATCCAAACTCAAAGGGCACAATAGAGCTGGTCATGCTTTGGGGGAAGTCCAAAAATGTCACACCTCCTTTAGGGGTCTGTCTTGATCGGAAGGGACAGAGCATCTCTAGATTGACTACATTCACTTGGGCATCTACTTGGTGCTGTGCAGAGAACCCAGAAAGTGATTCTCTGACACACAGGGATGACTATTTGAATATTATTTATTTGCATTGGAAGAACACAAGAAACCCTGGGGAGAAAAGCCAAACCTCATCTTATTTCACTCAAAACCCCAAAAGAGTATTAGCCAGATTGTTGGCACTCCTGGCTTCATACTTGGTGGCACACCCTTGGAATGAGCAACTGCTCTGAAAAGATTCTTGTAGCCATAAATGTGATTCTTGGGCCTCCTAAAGTCCACCACCAGCTCCTTGGTTTTGCTGGTGTTCAGTTGTAGGTGGTTTGAGTCGCACCATTTAACAAAGTTCTTGATTAGGTCCCTATACTCCTCCTCCTGCCCAACTCCTGATGCAGCCCACGATAGCAGTGTCGTCAGTGAACTTTTGCACGTGGCAGGATGAGTTGTATTGGAAGTCTGATGTATATCGGCTGAACAGGACCGGAGAAAGTACAGTCCCCTGTGGCGCTCCTGTGTTGCTGACCACAATGTCAGACGTGCAGTTCCCAAGACGCACATACTGAGGTCTGTCTGTAAGATAGTCCACGATCCATGCCACTAGGTATGAATCTAATCCCATCTCTGTCAGCTTGTCCCTAAGGATCAGAGGTTGGATTGTGTTGAACGCGCTAGAGAAGTCCAGAAACATAATTCTTACAGCACCACTGCCTCTATCCATGTGGGAGAGGGATCAGTGTAACATATAGATGATGGCATCCTCCGCTCCCACCTTCTCCTGGTATGCGAACTGCAGAAGTTCGAGGGCGTGTTGAACCTGTGGCCTCAGGTGGTGAAGCAGCAGCCTCTCCATGGTCTTCATCACATGTGACGTCAGAGCGACAGGCCGGAAGTCATTCAGCTCACTAGGACGTGATACCTTTGGGACTGTGGTGATACAAGATGTTTTCCAAAGCCTCGGGACTCTCCCCTGTTCCAGGCTCAGGTTGAAGATGCGCTGTAGAGGACTCCCCATCTCCAACGCACAGGCCTTCAGCAGTCGTGGCGATACACCATCTGGACCCACTGCTTTGCTGGCACGAAGTCTCCTCAGCTCTCTGCTTACCTGGGCTGCTGTAATTATGGGTGGGGATGTCTCTCATATGCTGGTGTCAGCAGAAGGATGGGTGGAGGGTGCAATACTCCGAGGTGAGAGTGGGTTAGGGTGGTCAAACCTGTCAAACCTATCTATTGGTTCCTGCCTTGTGCCCTGTGTTGGCTGGGATTGGCTCAAGCAGACCCCCGTGTTCAGATTCAGCGGGTTGGAAAATGGATGGATGGATGGATGGATTTGGACATAATACGTCTTCTTAAATTGGGAACTTAAAGTGAGGAAAACGTAAAAATATATAAGAGCTGAGAGCAGGAACTGAGTCTGAGAAACGCATTCACACCAATGAGAGGTGAGAGGACCGTGAGGTGGGCCGCGAACCACCAATGGTGGAGAGGAGGGCGGGACTTGACAAAATCTCTTGGCAAAAGTCTCGTCTCCTCTCAAGATTTTCTTTTACAACAGAGAGATTTATTTATAAAGCACTTTTAAAACAACGTCAAGGCTGACCAAAGTGCTGCACAATAAAACCCAACATATCAGACACACAGTAAGCAAAGGGGAAAAGAAACAGAAACACATAAGAGCTGAAGAGATTCGTAATAAAAAGTACGCCAATAGTCGACATCTCACACGGGGTCAAAGGCCAAGGGGTACAAGTGTGTTTGTTAAATAAGATTTAAAGACAGCGAGTGAAGTTTCCGCCTAACGTGCAACGGCAAGTCGTTCCAGAGTTTTGGAGCTGCTCCAAACTGAGAAAGCCCGATCACCTCGGAGTTTGCATCGTGTCTTAGGAACACGTAAAAGCATCTGGTCTGCTGACCCGAGAGAGCGAGACGGTACATAAGGGTGCAGCCGTTCCAACAAATAAAATGGGGCACAACCATTGAAGGATTTAGAAACAAATACAAGGATCATAAAATGGATTAGAAAATGAACTGGAAGCCAGTGCAGCGAAGCCAAAATTGGGGTAATGTGCTCATGCCTACTTGTGCCAGTTAAAAATTGAGCAGCAGGGCTTGCTCACAGGGGCCTATCTGACCTAACTGGCACATCTTTGGCGTGAGGGAAGAAAAGTGGATTTCCCTTGTAATTTATGAACAACCTCTGATGTCAATATCACAACTTAAAACGTACGGATAAGCACACTTCATGACACAACGGTACACAAAGAGCCATCAGCTGTGTCACCACGCAATGCGCTGCATGTCCTGTAGTGCTGAGTGTGTCTGTCTGAAATAGGTGGAGGATCTCATGGTCACTGAGTTCAAATGAAAAGCAGTCATAGGAGAAAATAAAGATCAGCCAAGAGACGGGAACAAAGTTGGGCAACTCCCATCCCACTGCGCACGTGCTCAGATTATTGCTCAAGAAATCAGCTGACTCATTTTGGGTGAAACACTTCACACACTCCTCTGTGGGAAACCGCGGCAAACGGGCTTTGAAACTCGACTGGGATAGTCAGAGGTACCAGCTCTACGCTGGCATGCTGCCCACAAAGGTTGATTAAGTACGGATGTGGGCGCAGTGGGGAACCCGGGGGTGTCCCACCTTAGTGCTTGATGGTTTGGGCTGACTAACCTCATCTGAAAGGAGTTCAAAGGGTCTGACAGCTCATTTTAATTTAGTGCCATCCATGTGTGTCTATCATAAAGTGCTTTTGACATCTGTCAGTCATCGATCTCATTTCATCTACTGCACATCTGTCAGCTATATAGTGCCTTTCACATCCATCTGCACCTCCTTCATGTCTCTCCATTTATTACATACTGTCTTTCCTATCTATCTATCTATCTATCTATCTATCTATCTATCTATCTATCTATCTATCTATCTATCTATCTATCTATCTATTATATAGTGCCTTTCACATCTATCTATCTATCTATCTATCTATCTATCTATCTATCTATCTATCTATCTATCTATCTATCTATCTATCTATCTATCTATCATATAGTGCCTTTTACATCTATCTATCTATCTATCTATCTATCTATCTATCTATCTATCTATCTATCTATCTATCTATCTATCTATCTATCTATCATATAGTGCCTTTTACATCTATCTATCTATCTATCTATTATATAGTGCCTTTCATATCTATCTATCTATCTATCTATCTATCTATCTATCTATCTATCTATCTATCTATCTATCTATCTATCTATCAAATAGTGCCTTTTACATCTATCTATCTATCTATCTATCTATCTATCTATCTATCTATCTATCTATCTATCTATCTATCTATCTATCTATCTATCATATAGTGCCTTTTACATCTATCTATCTATCTATCTATCTATCTATCTATCTATCTATCTATCTATCTATCTATCTATCTATCTATCTATCAAATAGTGCCTTTTACATCTATCTATCTATCTATCTATCTATCTATCTATCTATCTATCTATCTATCTATCAAATAGTGCCTTTTACATCTATCTATCTATCTATCTATCTATCTATCTATCTATCTATCTATCTATCTATCTATCTATCTATCTATCTATCTATTATATAGTGCCTTTCATATCTATCTATCTATCTATCTATCTATCTATCTATCTATCTATCTATCTATCTATCATATAGTGCCTTTTACATCTATCTATCTATCTATCTATCTATTATATAGTGCCTTTCATATCTATCTATCTATCTATCTATCTATCTATCTATCTATCTATCTATCTATCTATCTATCTATCTATCTATCTATTATATAGTGCCTTTCACATCTATCTATCTATCATATAGTGCCTTTTACATCTATCTATCTATCTATCTATCTATCTATCTATCTATCTATCTATCTATCTATCTATCTATCTATCTATCTATCTATCTATCATATAGTGCCTTTTACATCTATCTATCTATCTATTATATAGTGCCTTTCATATCTATCTATCTATCTATCTATCTATCTATCTATCTATCTATCTATCTATCTATCTATCTATCTATCTATCTATCTATCTAATAGTGCCTTTTACATCTATCTATCTATCTATCTATCTATCTATCTATCTATCTATCTATCTATCTATCTATCTATCTATCTATCTATCTATCTATCATATAGTGCCTTTTACATCTATCTATCTATCTATCTATCTATCTATCTATCTATCTATCTATCTATCTATCTATCTATCTATCTATCTATCTATCTATCTATTATATATAGTGCCTTTCATATCTATCTATCTATCTATCTATCTATCTATCTATCTATCTATCTATCTATCTATCTATCTATCAAATAGTGCCTTTTACATCTATCTATCTATCTATCTATCTATCTATCTATCTATCTATCTATCTATCTATCTATCTATCTATCTATCTATCTATCTATCTATTATATAGTGCCTTACACATCTATCTATCTATCTATCTATCTATCTATCTATCTATCTATCTATCTATCTATCTATCTATCTATCTATCTAATCGTTTAGAAACTTCCATATCTGTCTATCTATTGTACAATGCCTTTATATCTATTGCACATTACTATCGATCTGTGCCTTTCACATCTATTATTTAGCACATTTCATATTTCTCTGTTAATCACACAGAGCATTTTATGTCTATTATATAGCCTTCTTTCAGTTTTATCTATCTATTTTATTGTACCTGTCACATCTCTCTGTGCTCCGTCCATGTCATGGTGGCTGTTAAAGCTCTTTCACCTAAACTTGAGTTATTGCCGATTCAATTTCCTGACCAGTGGGTGTTTGTGAGGTTCCTTTACTTTCTCATTAGACCTCGTGGATGTGCTGGGACATACCATCTGTGACGTAACATGCAGTCCTTGGGTGTTTTGCGTCTTTCAAGATCAGTCACCGTCATCCAGGCCACCCGGCTCAGGATGGACTGAATGGTCTCCTCTTGTTCGTCAAATTTCTTACCACGCTGAGTCCAATTTAACGGTGCCCGCTCACCTAACATGCAGGTCTTTGAACTGCGGCAGGAAACCCATCACACATGGGGAGAACATGCAAATTCCATTTGACTTGGGGAATGCCCAGGATGTGAACCCCAGTCTTCATACTATGAGGCAGCAGCTCTACCACTGTGCCACCCACTTAATCCAATTTAGGACGAGGGCAGAGACTGGCAACATAGGGTACAAGTCACAAACCAATTAACCTGAGAAGGAGTGCCTGGCCATACTTTAGTACAAATTTACGACATGTTGGATATGTGGGAGCCAAACCAGACAAACCAGAATAACCCAGGAGGACAGGCTAAGAATATGCCAATGTCACCCTGACAGGATACCAATCATGAAATCTTTGAGGACAAACCGCAATTAAAGGCAGCACAGGCACCGAGAGGCCAAAAGTGACTACTGCCATATTTGTCAGCATTAGCTCTGGTATGCAGCACTTTGGTTAGAAAAAGTCCAAAGGCAGTCATGTAAAGGGACAGGAGCTCATCTGGATGGGGCAGCAAGCCTTTCAAGTTCATCTGAATGTTCAAAGCCCTGCCTCAGGTGGTCTGTCAGGAATGTTTACATCCCCGGCTTCAATGCCTTCGGGCCAAACGGATTTGTTAGTGGATAAACTGAAACCTCCGAGAGAGGAGATGAAGGCACCCGAGAGACGGAAAAACGCGGAGGCGGAGGACATGAACAGCCAACTGTGGGACTCAAGGCCGCCCAAAACAATTTGGTTAAAATAGAAATACGCGCAATTAAGCGCATATTTATTTATTAAAAGCAAATCAAATTAGAATCTGTGAAAACATGTAACATTCCAAAACAAGAATGCATCTGCACGGTCCGGCCATAATCAGCTACGAGCCCTCAGGGGTGCGACAGTCAGCTGGAAAAAATCTAAACAGCCCAGAAGAACCGAAAGGCAACGGCAGGAAAAGCGCCGACCGGTTTCAGTCTCGTCCACACCCTGCGGCGCGTAACGCGCATGAGCCTGTGTGTGTGTGCGCGCGCGTGCATGTGCGGTTTATGGCGCGCGTTGAAAAATTAAGGCAATGAATCACGAGCTTTTGAATGAAAGTTTACAGCAAAGAGGACGTTGTGTTTTACTTTAGTGGTTTTCAGCATTCTTCTCTTGTTTTTTCCCCCCACATTCTGCGGGTTTTATGCGGTCGTGGATGCCGTTTTATACGAAAGCGTATTAGGGCCACAGAGAAGAAAAAAAATAATAATACGGACACAGTGAAGGAAAAAGATGTGTATGTCGAGAATAAAGTCGATTCGTGACATTTCCACTTTAATCTCGACGTTTACGTCAAAAGTCGACTTGTTGATTTTATTCGCCACATTTCCACTTTAATGAGGTGAGCATCCGTCCCTGTTTTCCAGGGACAGTCCCCTTTTTCGGACAACTGTCCCCACTCAGAAACAAGACCCCGTTTTGTCCCCGGTTTCAGCTGGTTCACCTTTTTTTGAATGTACCTCATCACCACGATAATTTGAACTCGGCGCGCATGCGCGGTGTTTTGACGAAGGTTATACTTTACTGCATCCTGCAACTTTGGCGAGAAATCACGTAGTCTACGCTCCTCTAGCCCCCGAACCCCCCCCCCCCCCACCGTCCCCGGATTGGCCCAAAAAATTCTGGTCACCTTAACTTTAATCCCGGCGTTTATGTCGAGATTACAGTCGACATGTTGACGTCTGTTGTATTTAGACACAAAATCTCGTCACACACGGGTTTTGCCCAAACGTTTTCTTACTTTTTATTTCAACCTTCTTTTTCCCACAAATCACCAGTTCACCACACCCCCTTTATTCCTATCCTGCCCCTTGTCTTTTAGTAAATCAACTATGTACAAACTCTTAAAGAAACACAGGGTTCAATTCTGGACATTACAACGTCATTCTCGTAGTTTATTCAGTCATTAAAGTAGAACGTCGTGAACTTCATCTTAAAATCAATGTTTGATTTAGTAGATTTTCTCAAACCCCGTCATAACTAATGTAGCACATTAAATGCTTTGTATTAAGTGTTCCTCGACCCAATTGTTAATCGCTATGTGCGTCTTAGGGCTCGTCCCCCACCTGGAAGGCAACACACCGTGCGAGACTGTCTCTCTCTCTCTCTCTGGAGTCCCCAACTATCACTACCTTTCTCTTTATGGGAACTGGTTTTGCGGTGGCCCGTTGGGCCTCCTCATCCCTGCCTACCACCTCAGAATCATCAGAGACACCATCCAGCTCTGCCAGGACATGATAACGGTTTGACTCTTTAATTTTGTGGCTGATGCTCCAGGACAGTGTGCACCCTTTACCTTACGTCTTGTGACCGTCCATCCATCCATCCATCCATTCTCTTCCGCTTATCCGAGTTCGGGTCGCGGGGGCAGCAGCTCGAAAATAAATAAATACGATGGTAGGTGAGACTTTTAAAATGTATCTTGGTCATTACAATCGGGAATAATAATAATAATTCTTTGCATTTATATAGCGCTTTTCTCACTACTCAAAGCAGGTGCAGTAAGACCTTACTCAAGGGCCCAACAGAGCAGAGTCCCTTTTGGCATTTTACGGGATTCAACCCAGCAACCTTCCGATTGCCAGTGCAGATCCCTGGCCTCAGAGCCACCACTCCGCACACATCGATTCTCAAAGCGGCTTTCTGTCACATGTCGATAGTAAACAGAGACTCTGACGTCACGTTCTAACTTTTATCACACTGCGCCACCCCCTCCCCGCCCCTCGCGCACGCGCCATAGTAATTTCTGAGGACCTGCTCAGAGGACGCGTCAGATGAATACTGTGGCAGCCGTGATGTGTGCGTGTCCTGAGCGTGAAGTAGCAGCCCTTATGCGGCACGTGCGCGAGTTGCAGTCCCAGCAAAAAGTCAGGGGGCGCAGTGTGATCAAGTCGGGCCGTGACGTCAGAGTCTCTGTTTACTATCGACATGTGACAGAAAGCCGCTTTGAGGATCGATGTGTGCGCTTCAATGTTTGACGAATGGTACGATGTGGTGAAGCAAAATGACGTCATACAGATGCATTCGTGGTGCTTTTATATTCAAGTGTCGCATATTCTCCATTGTAATGACACAAGACATTTTAAATGCCTCACCTACCACCTTCTGTGCCCTCTTTTTATTATTTGCACTTTCACAACATCATCAGAATGTCAGTCAGTCAGTCAGTCACTCATTATCCATCAATCCATCCATTTTCCAACCCGCTGAATCCAAACACAGGGTCACGGAGGTCTGCTGGAGCCATAAAGTATCTATCTATCTATCTATCTATCTATCTATCTATCTATCTATCTATCTATCTATCTATCCCAGCCAATACAGGGTGCAAGGCAGGAACCAAACCCCGGAGCAGGGCACCAACCCACTGCAGGACACACACACCCAGCACACACTAGGGCCAACTTCATAATAATAATAATAATAATAATAATAATAATAATAATAATAATACATTTTATTTATATAGCACCTTTCCCATGCTCAAGGCACTTACAGAATATAATAAAGAACGGCAGCATATACAGTATATAGCATTGTACAAACCAGATAAATAAATAAAGAAGATTAAGACAGTGAAGGAAACCCACGCAGACACAGGGAGAACATGCAAACTCCACGCAGGGAGAGACCCGGGAAGTAATAATAATTCATTACATTTATATAGCGCTTTTCTCAGTACTCAAAGCACTATCCACAAAGGGAGGAACCGGGAAGTGAACCCACAACCTTCCACAGTCTCCTTACTGCAAAGCAGCAGCAGCACTACCACTGCGCCACCTGTGAGGACCCAGACGGGTCTCCTTACTGCGAGGCAGCAGTGCTACCCACTGCGCCACCCCAGTCATTATCCAACCCGCTATATCCTAACTACAGGGTCACAGGGGTCTGCTGGAGCCAATCCCAGCCAGCACAGGGTGCAAGGCAGGAAACAAACCCCGCCCTTCAGAATGTACAGCGCTGTATTTGAGCCACAGAGGAAAAAATTAAGGACACAGTAAAAGGTGTATTTTGTGAAATAAGTAGCAAATTTTCGCTTTAATCTCAATGTCCACTTTACATCGTAGTTTATTTTATCATTAAAGTAGACTGTTGTAAATGTCATCTTAAAACCGACCCAGTTGTTATTCGCTATGCACTTCTGGGGTTTCCTCCTGAACTGACAGCAGCGGCAGGCAGCGATCGCCACACAGAACACATTACATTTCTGATATTCCAGCTCCCTGCACATTTAGATTTCTTAGATTTATGCTTGATATCACTTTCATGATGAAATGCATTCAAGTATTTATGGTACATTTTACAGATAATGTTTAAATAATGAATACTGTGAATAATTACACAAATGAGGGTGACACGGTGGCGGAGGGGTAGCACTGCTGTCTCACAGGGAGTCACGTCGCTGGTTTTCCCTGCCTGGAGTTGACATGTTTTCCTGCTGGGCTTCCACAGTGGGCAGCCGTTTCCTATATGCAGATTTTGGAATTTGGTGACGTTAAAATGACACCTGTTTGTGTGTGTGTGTGTGTGTGTGTTTGCCTGTATTCACCTTGTGATGAGCTGATGCCCTGTCCTGGGATTCAAACCTCCTTTTCAGAGATATTGTGCCAAGGTGTCCCCAGAATTTAATGGGTGTTTCAGGTGATTCACAACACAGCGAAGCCGAACGTTTTCTCACCGTGATGATATCTCACACTGCCAACTGGTGGATTCCTCCAGATTTACAAAAAGTATGCACGCAAGTATAAACAGTAAAACGCTTGGAGCATGCGTCGCGTCACGTGAAGTATAAACCTGGCCTTAAACTGCCTTCCTCTTGCACTGAGAGGAGCTCGCAGGCAGTGATCGCCACACAGAATCCATTCACTTCATGATATTCCTGCTCTCTGAACATTTAAAATGCTTAGATAAACACTTGATATCATTTTGATGATGAAATGCATTAAACAACAACAACAACAACAACAACATTTATTTATATAGCACATTTTCAAGCAGGTATTAATCATGTGAGAGCAAGGTGGCGTGGAGGTTGGTGCTGCTGCCTCACAGCAAGGGGTTCCCAGGTATACGTTCAGTGTAGAGAACCTTTATGGCAAGTGTGACGAGGCTCCATAAAGCTGGATGCAAGAGTGGCGTTTGTGGGTGGCAAGTGGGGCAACCACCCCAGAACCTGCGTCTTAAGGGGGCCCCGGTTTTGAGGTCCGCGTGTCCCTTTCGAGCAGATTTGTCAAGTTATATTCTCCAGTATACATATACTGTATGTGTATATATATATATACCGTATTTACCAGTGTACCACGGTCACAATTTTTTCCCGAAAATTAGCATTACAAAATCAGGTGTGCGTCATACATGAGGAAATTTTTTTCTGTAATGTTTACTTCTTCTGCTTTGGCTCTCTCGCTCGCTCTTTCTCTCTTTCTCGTTTGCGCTCTCTCTCTCTCTGTTGCTCGCTCATGTGCGCTCTCTCTCTCTCTTGCTTGTTCGCTCGCACTCTCTCTCTTGCTCGTTTGCTCACGCTCTCTCTCGCTGGCTTGCGCGCGCTCTCTCTCCCTTTCTCGTTTGCGCTCTCTCTCTCTCTCTTGCTCGTTCGCGCGCATGCGCTCTCTCTCTCTTGCTCGTTTGCTTGCACTCTCTCTCGCTCACTCGCGCGCGCTCTCTCTCTCGCTCACTTGCGCGCGCTCTCTCTCGCACGCTCTCTCTCTCTTGCTCATTTGCTCACGCTCTCTCTCTCTCGCTCGCTTGCGCGCGCTCTCTCTCTCTCGCTCGCTCACGCACGCTCTCTCTCTCTCTCGTTCGCTTGCGCTCTCTCTCTCTCTCTCGCTCGCTCGCTCGCGCGCGCTCTCTCTCTCTCTTGCTTGTTTTCTCACGCTCTCTCTCGCACGCTTGTGCACACTCTCTCTCTCTTGCTCATTTGTGCTCTCTCTCTCTCTCTCTTGCTCGTTCGCGCACGCGCGCTCTCTCTCTTGCTCGTTCGCTCGCACTCTCTCTCGCTCGCTTGTGCGCTCTCTCTCTCTCTCGCGCTCTCTCTCTCTCTCTCTCTCTTGCTCGTTCGCTTGCTCTATCTCTCTCTCTCTCTTGCTTGTTCGCTCACGCTCTCTCTCGCTCGCGCTCTCTCTCTCTCTCTTGCTCGTTCGCTCACGCTCTCTCTCTCGTTTGCTCTTTCATCATGCAACAAAAACAGAAGGGCATTTCATGGAAAACGTGCCCTAAACTCTTCCTATACAATCACAACATGCATCGTACACAGGGCAAATTTTTTTCGTGATTTACTTTGTAAAAATTAGGGTGCGTGTCTTAACACGAGGGCGTGTGGTACATATATTTGAGATGCTTCTTAAGAGGAACCCTTATAAGGTCCCACTTCAAGGTACGTCTATGAAAACATTCCATAGTCCACCTTCATCGCCCGAAAAAGGTCGCTAGTATAATCCCTTCATTAAATAGGTAAAGCTCATTAGTTGCTGGGTTGCCTTCTGTTTTGACTTGGGAACAACTGACACTTGTCACTTACGACTCCTTCGTGTCCGGCGAGCCTACTGTCGTTTCTTAGTCGAGTCTTTGGTTCAGTTTGTTACAGTAAGCCGAGTTGAAACAGTGTGGGAAGTGCTTAGTAGAGGAACGCGCAGCAACGTTTGATTACTGGTTTAGCCATATCGCTATCGACACCATGAGTGGAAGAGACTTTGTAAATAGTGTGATGGATGGCCGGCTAAATATTCCGGCCCACACCTCCAGGCCGCCAGGTGGAGCCCTCCCAACAGCATGGAGGTCCCCTGAAGTCCAGCAGGGCCTTCTGGACCTTGTAGTTTGTATACACAGCCCTGCTAGATACCATGGGGACCACCAGGAGCCGCTGTAGGGAGGCTTGAGGAGTGCTATGTGCCCTATAACCTGGTCACGTGAACAGGAGAAATGACGTGCTTCCGGGTTGAAGAAAGGAGCTTTTATCCGACCCGGAAGTGTTCACGGTCACGTGGACAGAAGAGAGAAACGCTTCCGGGTCATGGACTATATAAAGGACACTGGGAGACCAGAACACTGAGCTGAGCTGGGAGGAAGGGTGGCTAAGTGTCTGGGAGTGGAGGAGTGAGAATTGTGTTATAGTTGGAGTTTGTATATTGTATGAGTAGTGTGGAGTGGAGGGTGCTTAGTGCACATTGTTATAATAAAAATAATAACAAATATTACACTTTTACCTGGTGTTTGGCGTGGTACCTGAGGGTTCAAGGGAGCGGTAGCATCCCCTACTGCTACAATAGATTATATCATTATATTTTGATAAAGTCCGTGTGTTTGTCTTGCAAAAATTTAGCTGAATACTGTAATGAGAAAATTCGGTGTATGTTGACATTATTTTTATTAAATTTGTGCGCAACATGAAAAAGGTTTACTTGAGGTTTTTGCAAATTTATTAAAAATAAACAAATTGAGAAAGCACATGTCGATAAATATTCACAGCCTCTGCCACGAAGCTCCAAATTGAGCTCAGGTGTATCCTGTTTCCCCTGATCATCCTTGAGATGTTTCTGCAGCTTCATTGGAGTCCACCTGTGGTAAATTCAGTTGACTGGACATGATTTGGAAAGGCACACACCTGTCTATATAAGGTCCCACAGTTGACAGTTCATGTCAGAGCACAAACCAAGCATGAAGTCAAAGGAATTGTCTGTAGACCTCCAAGACAGGATTGTCTCGAGGCACAAATCTGGGGAAGGTTACAGAAACATTTCTGCTGCTTTGAAGGTCCCAATGATCACAGTGGCCTCCATCATCCGTAAGTGGAAGAAGTTCAAAACCACCAGGACTCTTCCTAGAGCTGGCCGGCCATCTAAACTGAGCGATCGGGGGAGAAGGGCCTTAGTCAGGGAGGTGACCAAGAACCCGATGGTCAATCTGTCAGAGCTCCAGAGGTCCTCTGTGGAGAGAGGAGAACCTTCCAGAAGGACAACCATCTCTGCAGCAATCCACCAATCAGGCCTGTATGGTAGAGTGGCCAGACAGAAGCCACTCCTTAGTAAAAGGCACATGGCAGCCCGCCTGGAGTTTGCCAAAAGGCACCTGAAGGACTCTCAGACCATGAGAAAGAAAATTCTCTGGTCTGATGAGACAAAGATTGAACTCTTTGGTGTGAATGCCAGGTGTCACGTTTGGAGGAAACCAGGCACCGCTCATTACCAGGCCAATACCATCCCTACCGTGAAGCATGGTGGTGGCAGCATCATGCTGTCGGGATGTTTGTCAGCGGCAGGGACTGGGAGACTAGTCAGGATAAAGGGAAAGATGTCTGCAGCAACGTACAGAGACATCCTGGATGAAAACCTGCACCAGAGCGCTCTTGACCTCAGACTGGGGCGACGGTTCATCTTTCAGCAGGACAACAACCCTAAGCACACAGCCAAGATATCAAAGGAGTGGCTTCAGGACAACCTCTGTGAATGTCCTTGAGTGGCCCAGCCAGAGCCCAGACTTGAATCCGATTGAACATCTCTGAAGAGATCTTAAAATGGCTGTGCACCGACGCTTCCCATCCAACCTGATGGAGCTTGAGAGGTGCTGCAAAGAGGAATGGGCAAAACTGGCCAAGGATAGGTGTGCCAAGCTTGTGGCATCATATTCAACAAGACTTGAGGCTGGAATTGCTGTCAAAGGGGCATCGACAAAGTATTGAGCAAAGGCTGTGAATACTTATGGACATGGGATTTCTCAGTTTTTTTATTTTTAATAAATTTGCAAAAACCTCAAGTAAACTTTTTTCACGTTGTCATTATGGGGTGTTGTGTGTAGAATTCTGAGGAAAAAAATGAATTTAATCCATTTTGGAATAAGGCTGTGACATAACAAAATGTGGAAAAAGAGATGCGCTGGGAATACTTTCCGGATGCACTGTACACCTGGTGACCCCTTACTGCAGGGGAGCAGTACTACCACGACAACACCGTGCCACCCACTGTACATAACCCTCTTCTAAACCCACTTATCCAGCAGCTTGAGCCAATTCCAGCAACCACTGGGCACAAGACAGGAACAATATGTGTAGGGGGTGCCAGCCAACACACACACTCACATGCCAGAGACCTAGTCATTATTGCCACTTCACCTAACCTGCACGTCTTTTGACTGTTGGAGGAAACCGGACCACCCTGAGGAAACCCTCACAGGCATGGAGGGAACATGCAGACTCCAAGTAAGGGAGCACGCGAGACTTTAACCCCAGAGTCCATGTTGTGAGGCAGCAGCTGTGCCACCCTTCCACCCAGTCTTTTAAATGAATAATTCCAGTACGATTACAAAGCGCACATCATTGAAAGATGGAGTCAGTGTGGTGTAGTGGTTAAGATTTTTGAAAATTCAAACCCAGAGGTTATGGGTTCAAATCCCACTCCTGACACCATGTGACCATGTGAAAAAAAAAAAACTAAAGACGTGTAAACCAATTGTATCGCCAAATCATAACGACACTGATCTGCAGGGTCCCCCTAATCTCAATTCAACAGATCCAATTTGGGGAAAAGTTGGTTGGAAGTCTGCTTATGAGGCCGACAAATCCCTAAGGAACATTTCCATCACCTTGTTGAATTCGTGATGAATGACGACTTCAGACGGGGAGTCTTACCCTCCGAACTAGACGGGTGTAGTTAATAAAAGCGGCCCACCGAGGGCTCATATAAAACTGTTGTCTTCTTGGAAAAATTCGTCTCATTTACAATCAGCTCAGGAATGTTTCAATGAGGCAGGCTAACTGAGAAGGAAGAAAACGGGTGGAGTGTAGGTTGAGGGTCGTCATCCATGTGGCGGGCCAGGAATGGCGCGGGGGGTTTAATTGCAATGAGCCTACGCTATTTGAAAAATGTCAGTTTCCTTCCCAGTTAGGCCAGCTCATTAGAAAATGCCTGAGATAACTGCAGTGAGATGGATTTTCCTATTAGACTATCAAACACACATATACTGTAAATATGAGCCGCCATGCTAAAGTCCATCCATCCAACCACTGCCCAGCCTGCTACATCCTAACACAGGGTCATGGGGGGTCTGCTGGAGCCAATCCCAGCCAACACAGGGCACAAGGCAGGAACAAACCCTGGGCAGGGCGCCAGCCCACCTCAAACCAAGCATAATTGATGATCTCCAATACACATGTCATTGGACTGTGGGAGGAAATCCATGCAGACACGGGGAGAACATGCCAACTCCACACAGAGAAGTGAACCCAGATCTCCTCACTGCGAGGCAGCAGCGCTACCACTGCACCACCGTGCCACCCCGAATGCAGTTGTTTATGACTGAAATAAGCAATTAAGGGTGGGGAACCTTAACAAGAGAGACCACTACAATGTCACTTGAGCAATAAGGGCTTCACCTGCAATAACTGACTTTTCATTAAGAAACTGGGTTGGCACAAAAACCTGCAGCTACTGCGACCCTCCAGGACCGACTTTGCCCACCCCTGCACTAGAAGGTGGGTGACCGCATTCACAGGCGTCTTGGCTCTGCTGAACCTCCCAAACTGATGAGCAGAGGAGACGGGAGTGAGGCATTCTGGGAATCAAGAAGCAAGATGAGAAATGCAGCCGATTCCAACTTTGGTTTATTCTTGATTTTTAACTTGTTCACCTGAATTCTTTAATTTTAATCTCAAGGAATTCACCATTTTTTATGTCTTATTTAACTATTTGTAGAATTGCACTGCACTTTATTGGGCACAGATTGGTTGTGAATATAAATACTACACACTTTTGCACCAAGCCTTGTTGTTTGTGTCCTCACTGCCCCAGCCCAGTCTCGGTTATGACTATCGATCTCCCGAGAGAAAGACAATGCCAGGCTGTGGGTAATCGGGGTATCACAGAGGCAATGAGTCAGTCTTTTCGGGGTGTCTAGCTGTAAGCCATTTAATAAATGATCGAAAATCAACCCACAGGGGGTACATAAACAAAAGGAAAGGTCCATTCTTGTGATATTCAATATTCAGATCCTCTATCGACTGTCATATACTTGCTGAACGCGGAGACGGCAATGACAGTTGAATTTTGGTCACATCTCTTCTCACACGGGTTCGGGGTCAGAAGGCCCGGGCCGGAAGTCACATCCTGAAAGTAAAGAGGAGTCCGTTAAGGAATACTTGTCCTTGCTCATGGGTTTAATTTAAGAGCCAGACAGCGGGTCATGCAGCTTACGTGTGTGAAATGCCCCGTCTTTCTAACTGCTCATACTCCTGATAGAAGTGAATTACTGTATATATCTGAACACAGGGGTCTGCTGGAGCCAATCCAAGCCAGCACAGGGCGCAAGGCAGGAACAAATCCTGGGCAGGGCGCCAGCCCACCGCAGGGCACACACACACACACCAAGCACATACTAGGGACAATTTAGGATGGCCAATGCACCTAAACTGCATGTCTTTGGGAGGAAACCCACACAGACACGGGAGAACATGCAAACTCCACGCAGGGCAAGCGAACCCAGATCTCCTTACTGCGAGGCAGCAGCGCTACCACTGCGCCACCCTGCCGCCCCGAATGCAGTTGTTCATGACTGAAATAAGCAATTAAGGTTGGGAAACCTTAACAACAGAGACCACTAAAAGGTCTCCTTACTGCGAGGCAGCAGCGCTAACACTGTGCCGCTCTCCCATAATATATAAAAACATTTTACACTCCCTTCCTTTCAAAGATCCCAGAGTGCAATGGGACAAGGATCTGTAACTCAACATCTCAGAAAAGGAGTGGAAGGCAGCCATGCACAGAATTCACTTGAGCTCCATATGTGCAAAGCATACAGTCAGTCAGTCAGTGTCCAACCCGCTATATACTAACACAGGGTCATGGGGGTCTGCTGGAGCCAATCCCAGCAAACACAGGGCACAAGGTAGGAACAAATACCTGGGCAGGGCGCCAGCACAGCACACACACTGGACAATTTAGGATCGCCAATGCACCTAACCTGCATGTCTTTGGACTGTGGGAGGAAACCCACGCAGACACGGGGAGAACATGGCAACTCCACGTAGGGCAAGCGAACCCGGGACTCCTTACTGTGAGGCAGCAGCGCTACCCACTGCGCCACTGTGCCGCCAACATATATGAAAGGAACCCAAATGTAATGAGGAAACTCATGTTTGCTGCCTGTTTACAACTTGTTCAGTTGCTGTGGATGGCTGGGGACCGCGACACTTTTACCGTTTTGCTCTCCAGCCGTGCGGCTGTGCAGTTCTGGATCAGCATTGCAACATACAGTCAGTCAGTCCGTCATTCTCCAACCTGCTATATCTTAACTACAGGGTCACGGGGGTCTGCTGGAGCCAATCCCAGTCAACACAGGGCAAAAGGCAGGGCAGGGCGCCAACCCACCGCAATGCAACATACAGCGTCAACTAAGTGTGCTGTTACTACTCACCATGGCTAATCCATCGATGCCAAGATGCCAAAACGTAAGTGTAAATTTTGTGATGAATATTCCAGCAAATGGACATTTATCAAAGAAGGCAGAAGCTGTTTCGAAACAAGCCGTGGTGTATGTAATTGCACTTTCAGTATTGAACATGGCGGGCAGTCTGATATCAAGCAACACATTATGTCTCTACCTTTACATACAGTAATACACTGCCTGGCCAAAATAATAGTCACCACCTGGGTTTAACTAAGCAAATAGGTACGAGACTCCTATTGGATAATTACTGAATGGGAGATTATCTTTCAGCTGGCAACAAGTTATTTAACCCCAAATGGTACAATGAGTTGCTTCTCATTTCTTAAACCACCATGTCGAAAGACACATCTCGTGGTCATGGAAAAGATGTTAGTCTGTTTGAGAAGGGTCAAATCATTGGCATGCATCAAGCAGAGAAAACATCTAAGGCAGGGGTGGGCAGATTCAGTCCTGGAGGGCCGCAGTGGTTGCAGGTTTTTGTTCCAACCCTGTTGCTTAATTAAAAACCAATCCTTGTCAATTATTTAATTGCATGGCTTGCTAGTGCTTTAACTCTGCCATGTCAGGTCATTCTCATATCCTCGATTTATTTTCCTTTCTAAGGATATCATCCAAATGATTTGAAGTCTAAAACAGATGAGTAATTCTCAGTGCTTCACTTTTTTCTCTTCACTTTCCTTCCAAGTATTTAATTAAATAGTGCGTGATAAATACACACAGGTGTAAATGGTAACAAGCTAAATGGAGAAATGTGGTGTCTTTTGTCATTTGCGTGGTATTGCTAATTAGGAGCAATTAAAAACCAAGAATACAGCTGTTTAAGACTAAAATAAGCAATAAGGGTTCAAAATCTTAACGAGTGGGACAACTAAAGTGAAACAGAAGAGTTACTTGAGCAATAAGGGCTTCTTATTAAACAATTGGGTTGGAGCAAAAACCTGCAGCCACTGCGGCCTTCCAGGACTGAATTTGCCCAACCCTGAACTAAGGAGATTGCAGAAACTACTAAAATTGGGTTAAGAACTGTCCAATGCATTATTAAAAACTGGAAGGATAGTGTGGACTCATCTTCGAGGAAGGCCGGTGTTCTGACGATTTGTCCTACTTTGTCGAAGTATCCTACTGTAGTTTATTTCGACAGATATATCTATAAATACAGTACCAAATACAGTAAATACAGTAACACTTACCTCAAACTTCAACACTAGGTAGGACAGATCGACGAATAGTTGGTAAGCTTCGAGAAAAGTTGCGTAATTTTGGTCTGTGCATGCGTAGTATCAGTGAGTAGATCATTTCAATGGGTAGGATGTTTCGTTAAAAAAATCCTGAATGATCGTGATCGACGATCACTTAAACGTTTGGTGAAATCAAATCGAAGAAAAACAATAGCAGAACTCAGGTCTATGTTTAATAGTGAAAGTAAGAGCATTTCCACACGCACGATGCGAAAGGAACTCAAGGGATTGGGACTGAACAGCTGTGTAGCCGTAAGAAAACCACTAATCAGTGAGGCAAACCGGAAAAAAATGGTTTCAATTTGCCAAGGAGCATAAATATTGGACTACTGGAGCAATGGAGGAAGGTCATGTGGTCTGATGAGTCCAGATTTACCCTGTTCCAGAGTTGAGAATCTTTGGGATGTGCTGGAGAAGGCTTTGCGTAGCGGTCAGACTCTACCATCATCAATGCAAGATCTTGGTGAAAAATTAATGCAACACTGGATGGAACTAAATCTTGTGACATTGCAGAAGCTTATCAAAACAATGCCACAGCGAATGTGTGCCGTAATCAAAGCTAAAGGCAGTCCAACGAAATATTAGAGTGTGTGACCTTTTTTTTTTGGTGGCGACTTTTTTTTGGCCAGGCAGTGTATATTGGTCTGGGTGTGTAAGGGGCATGTATACATTTATATATATATACCAGTAACGGTGCACTGCACGATAACGTGCAGTGAATACACTTGACTTGAGTATTCATAGTCTTCATCCTCTTTCTCTGTATGTTTAGCATTCGTTTGCTCAGAGGTTGATGCGCTTGTTGTTTCCTGAGCAGCTCTTCGTTTCTCCACCCTAGCGGCCCGCCGCTTCTCTTGTTCCATCGGCATCTTTTCGCGTTAATACTGATAAAGTTAGTTTTTGTGTTGCAATTACTTAGTACGTTTTCTTTCATTTTTCACTTAATCTGGTACTTAAGTCTTCAATCTGCCTCAAGAATGATTAGCGAAGGTGGTAGGGAATGAGAACGGCGCCCGTACGCAGATGCCGCAAGGCCGCCCTGCTGCGCACTGCCGTGAGTCGATTCTACAATAAAATAAAATAAAAATAAAAAGTGTAATAAAATCATCACCCCAAAAACGGATAGTAGATGTCACGTAGTATATGTGTACCAAATTTCAAGTCAATAGGTGACTTGCGAGCTACAGGTGATTTAAAATCCTGGACAGACAAACGAACGAGCCACTGTATAGCGTATTATAGAAGAAGATAGTGTGGTGGATTGCCGGCTTTCGATTCCGGCTCTCACCCCCAGGCCATCAGGAGGAGCTCTCCCAACAGCGTGAATGTCCCCTGAGTTCCAGCAGGGCCTCATGGACTATGTAATTTTTATATGCAGCCCTGCCGGATACCTTGGGGGCCACCAGGAGTCGTTGTAGGAGGACTCGGAGGCTCTTATGTGCCCTATAACCCGGGAGTACGTCACGGTCACGTGACAGGAAGATACGATGTGCTCCAGGGTTGAAGAAAAGGACTGTTTACCCTGACCCGGAAGGAATAAGGAACTATGGACTGATTGGGCAGAAACTCTTCCGGGTCAGGGAATATAAAAGGACGATGGGAAGTCCCAGACGTTGAGCTGAGCTGGGTGGAAGGGTGGCAACGTGTCTGGGAGTGTGGAGGATTGTGTATTGTTATTATTATTATTATTATTATTGAGTATTGTGGAGAGGAGGGTGCTTTGTGCACAATTATTATTATTATTATTATTAATAAACCATTATTTGAACTTTTACCTGGTGTCTGACGTCTAGTCTGAGGGTTCATTGGGTCACGGAGACCTCAATCTGTCACAATAGTAACATAGAGAGTGTCCCGTATTTCTAATTTTCTCATCTGGTATTCCTAGTTAAGACCCATACAGTGTATTCAACTATGAGGGAAAAGAGAACCAAAAACCTGGGCCTTCCTGCTGCAGGACAGCACCCTGAGGTCCTTGTGGTCCCACTTGCTTTGGGTCCAGGGTCTTGAAACTCTCCTAACATCTCTGCTGGCGTTCTGAAATGTAACACTCAGAGAAGAGAATCTTCATGGCCTTCCTGTAGTTTTCGAGTAAAAATCATGGATGACTGAGCACAAGTCGACTGTGAAAGCTTTATGAAGAAACTGTTTCTGCTCAGGCACTTATTCTTTATTTTTTTCAATTCCTCACAGACATGTGGGTCAGACATTTGAAGATGGTGGCATGTGGTCCTCGTTGCTGTCTACCTGCCACTTTGGAATGAACCCGCATTGGCCTGTGTACATATCTCTAGTCTTCTGATCATTGAGCACAAATCAGGTGTGACCCCACTAAAACACTCTCCAAACCCCCTCGGGACCTCCAGACACATAGTTAGCCAGTCTTAGACCAACAAATCAGTCAGTCATTATCCTAACACAGGGTCACAGGAGCCAATCCCAGCCAACACAGGAACAAACACCAGGCAGGGCACCAGCCCATCACAGGACACACACACACACACACACCCAATAGGGACAATTTAGGACCACCAATGCACCTAACCTGCATGTTGTTGGACTGTGGGAGGAAACCAACATAAACACAGGGAGAACATGCAAAGCGAAGCAAACCACAGGTCTCTGTACTGCGAGGCAGCAGTGCTACCCACTGCGCCACCATGCCACCCCAACAAATCAATGCCTCCGCTTAAGACCTTACATCAGAGAGAGCAGAAAACCTGCCTCTCCAGCAGAGCATGACAATGTGTTAGGATGGCATGTCAGGCACAAATTGGGCACCATCTGGGCAGGACTGACTGATGTGAAAATGGACAACCTGATAGTGTAATGCGAGCACAAGATGAACAATACATTTCATTAATAGAGCTGACTGTCACTGTCTATCCATTTAATAGCTGATATTTATATAGTTCATTCATGGCGTACAACATGACCATGACAGAAATATGAGCGTGATAACACACAAAGAAGAGATTTAATTACATCATTGGTTTTTCATGCACGTGTCCATTTTGTGAAGGCACTTTTCCATTATAGGGTCACAAGTATCCAGCCTGGCAGCATTAGTCATATGGCAGGCACCAGGCCAGAATGGGACACCAGCCACTCACCCCCCCCTCACTAACACAGGCCTGTATTTGGAATATGGGAGTCCACATGGACTCCTGGACTGTCCATTACCCAGATGGCAATGCTAGCGGTTGCCTCCCCGTAATCAACTAGCTGTTACATCCAGTCATATGAAAAAGTTTGGGACCCCATCTGAGCCTGTATAATAACTGACTCTCCTTTCAACAATAAAGATAACAGTGGTACGTCTTTCATTTACTAGGATCATCTGAGTACTGCGGTGTTTTACAAACAAAGATTTTTAGTGACGCAGTATTTAGTTGTATGAAATGAAATCAAATGTGAAAAACTGGCTGTGCACAAATGTGGGTCCCCTTGTCATTGTGCTGATTTGAATGCCTGTCACTGCTCAATGCTGATTACTTGGTTGATGAGCTCATTAAGCCTTGAACTTCACAGACAGGTGTGTCCATCATGAGATATAAAGGTATTTAAGGTGGTCAATTACAAGTTGGGCTTCCTTCCCTTTGACTCTCCTCTGAAGAGTGACAGCATGGGATCCTCAAAGCAACTCTCCAAAGATCTGAACACAAAGATTGTTGAGTCTCCTGGTTTAGGGGAAGGCTACAAAAAGCCATCTCAGAGGTTTAAACTGTCAGTTTCTGTAACTGTAAGGAATGGAATCAGGAAATGGAAGGCCACAGGCACAGTTGTTGTTAAACCCAGCAGGTCTGGCAGGCCAAGACAAATACAGGAGCGACATATGAGCAGGATTGTGAGAATGGTGACAGACAACCCACAGATCACCTCCAAAGACCTGCAAGAACATCTTGCTGAAGATGGTGTATCTGTACATCGTTCTACAATTCAGCGCAATCTGCACAAAGAACATCTGTATGGCAGGGTGATGAGAAAGAAGCCCTTTCTGCACTCACACCACAAACAGAGTCACTTGTTGTATGCCAATGCTCATTTAGACAAGTCAGATTCATTTTGGAACAAAGTGCTTTGGACTGATGAGACAAAAATTGAGTTATTTGGTCAAAACAAAAAGAGCTTTGCACGGTGGAAGAAGAACACCGCATGCCAAGAAAAACACCTGCTACCTATTGTCAAATTTGGTGGAGGTTCCATCATGCTGTATGGCTAGTTCAGGGACTGGGGCCCTTGTTAAAGTCGAGGGTCGGATGAATTCAACCCAATATCAACAAATTCTTCAGGATAATGTTCAAGCATCAGTCACAAAGCTGAAGTTACGCAGGGGTTGGATATTTCAACAAGACAATGACCCAAAACACAGTTGGAAATCTACAAAGGCATTCATGCAGAGGGAGAAGTACAATGTTCTGGAATGGCCGTCACAGTCCCCTGACTTGAATGTCATCGAAAATCTATGGGATGATTTGAAGCAGGCTGTCCATCACATTGAACTGAACTGGAAAGATTTTGTATGAAGAATGGTGAACAATACCTCCATCCAGAATCAGACACTCATCAGAGGCTATAGGAGGACAGCGTCTAGAGGACAAAAGGAGGCCCAACTAAGTATTGATGTCACATCTCTGTTGGGTGCCCACATTTATGCACCTGTCTCATTTTGTTATCATGTATATTGCATATTTTCTGCTAATCCAATAAACTTCGTGTCACTGCTGAAATCCTACTGTGTCCATAAGGCATGTCAGATATTAAAAGGAAGTTCAGCCAATGAGAAACAAAAATCCAAAGAATTAAGAGGGGGTCCCAAACTTTTTCATACGACTGTATATAACACCTTTTTAATGAGAAGCCCCAACAGAAAGCATAAAACAATGCAGCTTACATCACAGCACAGGATTAAAAATCTCCCTGTGGCTTTTACTGCACATCGTTTATTTGTAAAGCAATTAGTTCCTCTATGAATTGAACCCTTCCATCAGTTTTCTATTTTGCTTGTCCAGTTCAGTGTCAAAGGGATGCACTGAACCCAAGGTGGGAGCCAATCCTGAACGGGAAGGCAATTCATTGTGAGGGCACGCGCTGACTTCAGGCCACATTAGTGTCCCCAAATGACCTAACGGGGAACTTTGCAATGAAGGACAGAGCTCCAGGAGAGAAACCCACACAAGACACAAGCAGGTCGTGTGATTTCCCGGGACAGGAATATTGGAGTTGTCAGTCAGCCGCACTTGTCACGGTGTCATCCCTGCAACTTTCCATGAAGCTCAATATCAAAAAGTCATTAAGAAAATAAGCAATTAAAATTTTGCAAGATAACATGTCATCCCCATAATGAATCAGGCAATTATTCATTCACGAGTTTATGTAGAGAAACATACAACTGCATAGCTGAAGACAGAGTCATATTGCATTTCTACGTAAAAAATGTATTCGACACATTAGATCATGATGGTCATGTTTCACGATGACAAAAAAACTTAAAAACAAAATAATTCACTATCATGCAACAGAATGAAATGATCAATTTCCATCCATCCATTTTCAACGCCCGCTGAATCCTAACTACAGGTTCATGGGGGTCTGCTGGAGCCAATCCCAGCTAACACAGGGCACAAGGCAGGAACCAATCACGGACAGGGTGCCAACCCACTGCAGGACACACACACCAAGCACAATTTAGGACCACCAATGCACCTAACCCACCTGTCTTTGGACTGTGGGAGGAAACCGGAGCACCCGGAGGAAACCCACGCAGACACGGGTGGCATGCAAACTCCACACCTCCTTACAAGTATACATATATACAGAATATTTATATATATATATATATAAATATCTGAAAGTCAGTCAGTCATCGTCCAACCCACTCTATCCTAACACAGGGTCAAAGGGGTCTGCTGGCGCCAATCCCAGCCAACACAGGGCACAAGGTAGGAACAAACCCAGGGCAGGGCACCAACCCACCACAGGGCACACACACACCAACACAGTCCCACAGTCTAAAGGCATGCAGGTCAGGTGCATTGGAGATCCTAAATTGTCCCTGGTGTGTGTGAGTGTGTGCTGGCACCCTGCCCCGGGTATGTTCCTGCCTTGCGCCCTGGGATTGTGACCCTGTGTTAGGATATAGTGGGTTGGATAGTGACTGACTGACCGATCATGTCATATTCTTTTCATACTACACTACGCTACCCTTGACTATTCTGTAATTTAATATCCTCTATTAGGTTAGGCAATATCCATACTATCTATCTTACTAAACCACAGTTAATATATGCATGGCGGACGCACTGAGGTGCATGCACACTGCGGCCTTGGCACCCGCACCAGAGTCCAGAGTCAAACGCAGCGGCTTCCCAGAGTCAGTAGGTGGCACCCAAATAACACAACGTGCTGCGCCGTGGCGCCCGCCCCACAGTCAAACGCAGCGGCTTCGCAAAATGTGGCGGCTTCCCAGAGTCAGTAGGTGGCGCCCAAATAACACAACGTGCTGTGCTGTGGCGCCCGCCCCAGAGTCAAACGCAGCGGCTTCCCAGAGTCAGTAGGTGGCGCCCAAATAACACAACGTGCTGCGCTGTGGCAACCGCCCCACAGTCAAACGCAGCGGCTTCCCAGAGTCAGTAGGTGGTGCCCAAATAGCACAACGTGCTGTGCCGTGGCGCCCGCCCCAGAGTCAAATGCAGCGGCTTCCCAGAGTCAGTAGGTGGCGCCCAAATAACACAACATGCTGCGCCGTGGCGCCCGCCCCACAGTCAAACGCAGTGGCTTCCCAGAGTCAGTAGGTGGCGCCCAAATAACACAACGTGCTGCACCGTGGCGCCCGCCCCACAGTCAAATACAGCGGCTTCCCAAAACGCGGCGGCTTCCCAGAGTCAGTAGGTGGCGCCCAAATAACACAACGTGCTGTGCCGTGGCGCCCGCCCCAGAGTCAAACGCAGCGGCTTCCCAGAGTCAGTAGGTGGTGCCCAAATAGCACAACGTGCTGTGCCGTGGCGCCCGCCCCAGAGTCAAATGCAGCGGCTTCCCAGAGTCAGTAGGTGGCGCCCAAATAACACAACATGCTGCGCCGTGGCGCCCGCCCCACAGCCAAACGCAGTGGCTTCCCAGAGTCAGTAGGTGGCGCCCAAATAACACAACGTGCTGCACCGTGGCGCCCGCCCCACAGTCAAATACAGCGGCTTCCCAAAACGCGGCGGCTTCCCAGAGTCAGTAGTTGGCGCCCAGACAACACAACCTGTACAAGTCATGGATACAAACAATGAACGAAGGCGCCCACACAAAGAAACCACTTTAGTTCAAATAGGGTTATTGAATTAAATGAAAACTTTACCATGCCTACGACCTGTGAACTACACTTGAGGTAAAGCGTGCACGCCAGGTTGTACAGCCGCCCGGACGCGACCGCCCTCACCACCGCATATACACTCATATTTCATCACGCAGTGGCTTCCCACCAAGGCACATATTGTGCCGTGGCGCATACCCCAAAGTCAAACGCAGCGGCTTCCCAGAGTCAGTAGGTGGCGCCCAAACAACACAACCTGTACACTACACTTGCTCTAATCCACTGTGCCAGTAATATAGATCCCATAACGGACACAGACTCAAACCCAGCAGCTTCCCCGACTCAGTGGCTGGCACACGAACACCACAACCTGTAAACTAAACTTGCTGTGCTCCACTCTGCTAGCAATCGGTGTCAGCAAAGGCAACAGACTCACGTCTTCACAAAATGAAACCGCTTTAGTACAGATATGCTTACTGAATTAAATGACATTTCCCCAGACGCACCCACCCTCCATGATACGTCATCCTTCCAAATATCAGACGGAACAGAAACTGATTGCCATTCTTGGATTTCCGATTCGCTAGCGAATCGCGGCCTTACTTGCACTAGACTATCATGCACCTATTAGGCCAGACCATTCCAAACACTTACTTTAATGCACTGCAGTATACTGAGTCAAACTATGAAATACCTTTACCATACTATAATCTTCTAGATTTACTTTACTCTACTTTTGACAGTTTCTACTTCTACGGGTTCATACACAAGATTTTACACTGTAATAGAACTGGCATCCAGCAAATAGCAAGAACAAAGTGAAGCTATCTTGGTGTGGCGTGTCTTCTGTCTGATTTGTTAATCACAGCTTGTGTTCCAAAGAAATTCTATTAGTTAAGAGGCAAACAAGATTTGGGATTAATCATCTCGAGTAACAGAAACATGATAGACCTGTCGGAAGTTCCATCTTGTTTTTTCAGAGCCATCGGCAGAGTAAAACCCGGAGGTTTCATGCTGGTTTCAGCTTAACAATGTATGGCAGATGAAAGAAAGGAACAAAAAAAAAAATTCAACTCCTCAGCCTGTCTGGTAAAGGAAGCCGAGTGGAGGCTCCAGTTCTTTGCTAAAAGCGCTCTGAACTTGAACACCTTGGGGTCGCTTTCTTTTTGTGACATCCCGTTGTCTTACACTACGAACTCAAAAGGCATGTCACTCATGTGTGCAATGGCCCAGAATCCCATGTGGGCCTGTGGTAACATTCCCAGTTAGTGACCCAGTAAGCCAGGGATTATAAATGATGTGTCTTCACAGGAATGTGACAGTTGTTCCCCTCCAAATCACCATTTGCCATAACTGCTCTTTTGACTTTATTTTCCTTTTTAGAACATTCAAACAATTTGGATGAAAATTGGCCATCTGGCCCAAAACAACTCACCAGTCCTATTTGTCTGATTTCTCCAAATTAACCTCAAGTCAAGTACAGAGGGTCCCTTAAGCCCCCATGTGTGTCTGTACGGAGTGGATGAAGCTCCTGTAGCATTACCTGTGAAGTGTGGTGCCGGTCGGAGAGACTGTGATAAAGCGTGTCAGGGGTCCATGGAGAGGTGAGATTTCGAGAATAGTGGAGCAGCTTAGACCCCATGAGTGTAGGTATGCCATCTCTAATTGAGGCTGCGGAGATCATTTGGTGCAATTACACTCACCAGTTATAAAAAAAAAAGTCCTGAGTAGTAAAGGAAAAAAGGGGAGAGACCAAAAAGAATAGAAACCAGGAAAAGAGAAGATCACAAAGGTGTGGAGGGAGATGAATGCCAGCGCATTGTGGAGGAAAGGAGACGAGGCAATTAGGATGGCCCATAGGAAGTGAGAGGACCGGCTCTCCAGAGGTGGGGGGGTCACATGGGCCTCAGGAGCAGAAGTGTCCCATTACTTTGACAGTCATCCTTTATAAACCAAAGGGGAGCAGGGCCTGCTGGGTCCCTCCATGATGACACTGCTATCGTGGGCTGCATCAGGAGTGAGCAGGAGGAGGAGTATAGGGACCTCATCTATGACTTTGTTAAATGGTGCGACTCAAACTACCTACACCTGAACACCAGCAAAACCAAGAAGCTGGTGGTGGATTTTAGGAGGACCAGACCCCTCATGGACCCCGTGATCATCAGAGGTGACTGTGTGCAGATGGTGCAGACCTATAAATGCCTGGGAGTGCAGCTGGATGATAAATTAGACTGGACTGCCAATACTGATACTCTGTGCAAGACAGGACAGAGACGGTTATACTTCCTTAGAAGGCTGGCATCCTTTAACATCTGCAATAAGATGCTGCAGATGTTCTATCAGACGGTTGTGGTGAGCGCACTCTTCTACACAGTGGTGAGCTGGGGAGGCAGCATAAAGAAGAGGGACGCCTCATGCCTGGACAAACTGGTGAGGAAGGCAGGCTCTATTGTAGGCACGGAGCTGGACAGTTTAACATCCGTGGCAGAGCGACGGGCGCTGAGCAGACTCCTGTCAATCATGGAGAATCCACTGCATCCACTGAACAGGATCATCTCCAGAGAGAGGAGCAGCTTCAGCGACAGACTGCTGTCACCGTCCTGCTATCCTGACAGACTGAGGAGATCGTTCCTCCACCACACTATGCGACTCTTCAATTCCACCCGGGGGGTAAACGTTAACATTATATAAAGTTATTGTCTTTCTGTATACCTGCATTGTTATCACTCTTTAATTTAATATTGTTCTTATCAGTATCATCTATCTATTATATATTGCCTTTCATTCCTATCTATCTATCTATCTATCTATCTATCTATCTATCTATCTATCTATCTATCTATCTATCTATCTATCTATCTATCTATCTATCTATCTATCTATCTATCATATAGTGCCTTTCTATCTATCTATCTATCTATCTATCTATCTATCTATCTATCTATCTATCTATCTATCTATCTATCTATCTATCTATCTATCTATCTATCATATAGTGCCTATCTATCTATCTATCTATCTATCTATCTATCTATCTATCTATCTATCTATCTATCTATCTATCTATCTATCTATCTATCTATCATACACACACAGGGGTCGCCAACTCCAGTCCTGGAGGACCACCGTAGCTGCAGGTTTTCATTCTAACCCTAATTGTCTTGCTAATTAACTTCGTGTGATCCATCCATCCATCCATCCATCCATCCATCCATCCATCCATCCATCCATCCATCCATCCATCCTCTTCCGCTTATCCGATGTCGGGTCGCGGGGGCAGCAGCTTGAGCAGAGATGCCCAGATTTCCCTCTCCCACTAATTAACTTTGTGTGAACTAATTGTAATTGATTTGCTTATTAAAGATTTCTTCATTTCTTTCCTTAAATGGCACTTAAACAGAAATGACACGTGAAGTGAGGGAGCCAACAGAAGACCAGCTAAGTCAGGGCCTCAAACTCCAACCAATTTCTCTCCAACCAGGTACTTAATGAGGTGCCAGGGTCTTGTTCAGAAAGAGGACATCACTTGTGACGACCTTCCCCTCGCCCAAACACTAACCTTAAGGTCAATAAAATAGGTCCCTGATGTTAAGTCACTATTTTAGGGCTAAAATGATAACAGAAACGTGAACCCTACTTATATAGTGTGATGGATGGCCGGGGCCCATGCCTGGCCGGGATGCCCTTTCACCACATCTGCCAGGGGGACAAGGGTGGGAAGCCCAGTATCACCCCCTGGATTCTAGATGGCAGCCCCCCTGGGTTGCAATGGTGCCTCGGACTCCCCCAGGGCTTCATGGGAGTTGGAGTTCTGTTCAGCTCTGTGGGGTTCCGCAGGCGCCGCCCGTGGGTGCTTCAACAGGAGTGACTGGCCACTTTGGGACACTGGTTTCGTCTTACCTGTAAGTGCAGCCAGATGTTGGCAATCAAGCACCTGGAGCACTTCTGGGTGCCTGATAAAAGAGAGCCAGCAACCAGCACTCAGTGGCCACAGTCGGGAGGAGGAGGAGTGGTGGTGGAAGAGAGAAAATGAGTGTTAGTGTGGTGCTCACTGTACTTGGGACTGTGTTGTGGCTGGAGGGATTACGGGGAAGACGTGCCCTCCAGCTGAAGAAAAATAAAAGTTTCTTTGTTTTTATACATGCCTCCGGGTCCAGTCCGTGTTGGGTTGCGAGCAATATAGTGCCTTTTTCTTACAATATCTATCCATCCATTATCCAACCTGCTATATCCCAACTACACGGTCACGGGGGTCTGCTGGAACCAATCTCAGCCAGCACAGGGCGCAAGGCAGGAACAAACCTCTGGGCAGGCCACACATGCTAGGGACAATTTTAGAATCACCATTGCATCTAACTGGCATGTCTTTGGACTGTGGGAGGAAACCCACGCAGACACGGGGAAAACATGCAAACTCCACACAGGGAGGACCCGGGAAGCGAACCCAGGTCTCCTTACTGCGAGACAGCAGTGCCACCACTGCGCCACTGTGCCGCCCTTCCATAATATATAAAAACTTTTTACACTCCTTTCCTTTCAAAGATCCCAGAGTGCAAACATCTCAGAAAAGGAGTGGAAGGCAGCCATGCATAGAATTCACTTGAGCTCCATATGTGCAAAGCATACAGTCAGTCAGTCATTGTCCAACCCGCTATATCCTAACACAGGGTCACGGGAGTCTGCTGGAGCCAATCCCAGCCAGCACAGGGCGCAAGGCAGGAACAAAACCCAGGCAGGGCACCAGCCCACCTCAGGGCACACACACTCACACCAAGCACAATTGATGATCTCCAATGCACTTAACTGGCATGTCATTGGACTGTGGGAGGAAACCCACTCAGACACGGGGAGAACATGCAAACTCCACGCAGAGACGCGAACCCAGATCTCCTCACTGCGAGGCAGCAGCGCTACCACTGCACCACCATGCCGCCCCGAATGCAGTTGTTTATGACTGAAATAAGCAATTAAGGGTGGGAAACCTTAACAAGAGAGACCTTTCCCATTGGGATTAATAAAGTATCTATCTATCTATCTATCTATCTATCTATCTATCTATCACTACAATGTCACTTGAGCAATAAGGGCTTCATCAGCAATAATTGACTTCTCATTAAGAAACAGGGTTGGCACAAAAACCTGCAGCCACTGCGGCTCTCCAGGACCGACTTTGCCCACCCCTGCACTAGAAGGTGGGTGACCACATTCACAGGCGTCTTGGCTCTGCTGAACCTCCCAAACTGATGAGCAGAGGAGATGGGAGTGAGGCATTCTGGGAATCAAGAAGCAAGATGAGAAATGCAGCCGATTCCAACTTTGTTTTATTCTTGATTTTTAACTTGTTCACCGGATTTCTTTAATTTTAATCTCAAGTAATTCACCATTTTTTATGTTTTATTTAACTATTTGTAGAATTGCACTGCACTTTATTGGGCACAGATTGGTTGTTAATATAAATACTACACTCTTTTGCACCAGCCTTGTTGTTTGTGTCCTCACTGCCCCAGCCCAGTCTCGGTTATGACTATCGATCTCCCGAGAGAAAGACGATGCCAGGCTGTGGGTAATCGGGGCATCACAGAGGCAATCAGTCAGTCTTTTCGGGGTGTCTAGCTGTAAGCCATTTAATAAATGATCGAAAATCAACCCACAGGGGGTACATAAACAAAAGGAAAGGTCCATTCTTGTGATATTCAATATTCTGCTCCTCTATCGACTGTCATATACTTGCTGAACGCGGAGACGGCAATGACAGTTGAATTTTGGTCACATCTCTTCTCACACGGGTTCGGGGTCAGAAGGCCCGGGCCGGAAGTCACATCCTGAAAGTAAAGAGGAGTCCGTTAAGGAATACTTGTCCTTGCTCATGGGTTTAATTTAAGAGCCAGGCAGCAGGTCCTGCAGCTTACGTGTGTGAAATGCCCCGTCTTTCTAACTGCTCATACTCCTGATAGAAGTGAATTACCATATACAGGTGCTGGTCATAAAATTAGAATATCATGATAAAGTTGATTTATTTCAGTAATTCCATTCAAAAAGTGAAACTTGTATATTAGATTCATTCATTACACACAGACTGATGCATTTCAAATGTTTATTTCTTTTAATGTTTATGATTATAACTAACAACTAATGAAAGTCCCAAATTCAGTATCTAGAATATTGTGAAAAGGTTCAATATTGAAGACACCTGGTGCCACACTCTAATCAGCTAATTAACTCAAAAGCCTTTAAATGGTCTCTCAGTCGAGTTCTGTAGGCTACACAATCATGGGGAAGACTGCTGACTTGACAGTTGTCCAAAAGACGACCATTGACACCTTGCACAAGGAGAGCAAGACACAAAAGGTCATCGCTAAAGAGGCTGGCTGTTCACAGAGCTCTGTGTCCAAGCACATTAATAGAGAGGCGAAGGGAAGGACAAGATGTGGTAGAAAAAAGTGGACAAGCAATATGGATAACCGCACCCTGGAGAGGATTGTGAAACAAAACCCATTCAAAAATGTGGGGGAGATTCACAAAGAGTGGACTGCAGCAGGAGTCAGGGTTTCAAGAACCACCACACACAGACGTATGCAAGACATGGGTTTCAGCTGTCGCCTTCCTTGTGTCAAGCCACTCTTGAACAAGAGACAGCGTCAGAAGCGTCTCGCCTTTGGACTGCTGCTGAGTGGTCCAAAGTTATGTTCTCTGATGAAAGTAAATTTTGCATTTCCTTTGGAAATCAAGGTCCCAGAGTCTGGAGGAAGAGAGAAGAGGCACAGAATCCACATTGCGTGAGGTCCAGTGTAAAGTTTCCACAGTCAGTGATGGTTTGGGGTGCCATGTCATCTGCTGGTGTTGGTCCATTGTGTTTTCTGAGGTCCAAGGTCAACGCAGCCGTCTACCAGGAAGTTTTAGAGCACTTCATGCTTCCTGCTGCTGACGAACTTTATGGAGATGCAGATTTAATTTTCCAACAGGACCTGGCACCTGCACACAGTGCCAAAGCTACCAGTACCTGGTTTAAGGACCATGGTATCCCTGTTCTTGATTGGCCAGCAAACTCGCCTGACCTTAACCCCATAGAAAATCTATGGGGTATTGTGAAGAGGAAGATGTAATACACCAGACCCAACAATTCAGAAGAGCTGAAGGCCACTATCAGAGCAACATGGGCTCTCATAACACCTGAGCAGTGCCACAGACTGATCGACTCCATGCCACGCCGCATTGCTGCAGTAATCCAGGCCAGAGGAGCTCCAACTAAATATTGAGTGCTGTACATGCTCATACTTTTCATGTTCATACCTTTCAGTTGGCCAACATTTCTAAAAATCCTTTTTTTGCATTGGTCTTAATTGATATTCTAATTTTCCGAGATACTGAATTTGGGACTTTCATTAGTTGTCAGTTGTAATCATCAACATTAAAAGAAATAAACATTTGAAACACATCAGTCTGTGTGTAATGAATGAATCTAATATAGAAGTTTCACTTTTTGAATGGAATTACTGAAATAAATCAACTTTGTCATGATATTCTAATGTTATGACCAGCACTTGTATACTCGTGTTTAAGTTCTCCTGTGTATAAGTCGGGGCTTGATTTTACTGTATAATTTCTGGTATTTTTTAATGTCGGGCATATAAGTCATATGTGGAACAATTACGCTGTTGGTCCAAGAGATTACGACATGCTAACACCCACCTGAGAGAGGAACCGCAGAGCACACGGCCTTTATCTTCTATGTATTGTGCCTACGTGACCACACGGTGATACTCAAACTATTCTGAAGAGACGTTTGCACTGTTGTGTGTTTTTTGTATCCCGCACCCTCATACACCTTTATCGTAATAGCATCCCTTATCTACGATGGAGCGTTTGATCAGAAGAAAATATGAAGCTGGTTTTAAATTAAAAGTCGTTGAAGTGCCGAAAGACATTGGTAACTGCGCTGCTGCAGCAAAATTTGATGTGTCTGACAAAGTGATGCGAGATTGGAGGAGGCAAGAAGATGTCAAGAAATAAAAAAAAATGAAGTGTTGCATTTTTGAACGGGCGTTTAAGTCGGGGTCTGATTGTGATGATCGATTTTTTGGGTTTCAAAAGCTGACTTATATGCGAGTATATATAATTCTTTCTTCGTGATATACAATACAATACAATACAATTTATTTTTGTATGGCCAAGAATGACACAAGGGGGGCTGCAGTGGACCTGCCTCTTGAAAGCCCCCCAGCCTTGACTCTCTAAACCGTAGTATGGAAAAAATGGAAGAAACCTCAGGAAAGGCCGTTCAGAGAGAGAGAGACCCCTTTCCATGTAGGTTGGGCGTGCAGTGGGTGTCAAAAATTTGGGGGTCAATACAACACAATACACAGAACAGGACACAAGTAATCATCAATACAGTATAAAAATAAAAATATTACAAGTACGGGGCAGAATTTAACAGTAGATGATATCACATAAGAGGATTTGGATTTGTTCAGGATACCTCGGCCATCAAGCTGCCTCCTCCTATTGGCCATTCCACAGCTGAGACAGCCAATCTGATGAAAGGACCCCTCTACCCGACGATTCCTGTGATCGTCCATCAGAGATGACTTTACCTTAGGCAGACAGAACAACTTGGCAGGTGGGCATTGGGCACCGGGTGCCACATTTGTGTACCGAGAAGAGAAACAGAATAGGTGAGGGTTAGTAAAAAATTCTAACTCTCATCTTACTTATGTTTTAGTGCTAATGACTAACAATTGAGATGCAGTCTGTACAGTTAATCAGCAGCTCTAGTCAGGGTGTGCTACACTGAAGTGGCGAGTCTTTTAAAGCTGAGACTGAAGGGGCAGGCAGACCACTCCACAGTTTAGGGGCCCCCTGTAACTAGATCTAGATGGCCAATCTGTCATGGCCATCTCAAAAATACAATACAATAGTACAAAAGTTTAATACAACAAATACAGAGCAAAGTGCAAGAAGAGATGATATCACATATGAGGATTTAGATTTGCCTCGCAGTTAGGAGACCCGGGTTCGCTTCCCGGGTCCTCCCTGCGTGGAGTTTGTATGTTCTCCCCGTGTCTGCGTGGGTTTCCTCCGGGCGCTCCGGTTTCCTCCCACAGTCCAAAGACATGCAGGTTAGGTGGATTGGTGATTCTAAATTGGCCCTAGTGTGTACTTGGTGTGTGGGTGTGTTTGTGTGTGTCCTGCGGTGGGTTGGCACCCTGCCCAGGATTGGTTCCCTGCCTTGTGCCCTGTGTTGGCTGGGATTGGCTCCAGCAGACCCCCGTGACCCTGTGTTCGGATTCAGCGGGTTGGAAAATGGATGGATGGATGGATGGATTTAGATTTGTTCAGAGTCCTTGGAGACCTCGGCCAACAAGCGGAGTCAGTGCTGGCCCAGCCAATCAGATGAAAGGACCCTCCTACCGGATGATTCCAGTGCTCCCTTATCAGAGATGGGCAGGCAGAACAACTTGGCGGTAGAGCAGTAGCGCCAAGTGCCACATTTGAGTACTGAGAAGAGAAACAGAATAGGTGAGGGTGAGTAACAAATTCTAACTCTCATCTTACTTCTGTTTTAGTGCTAATGACTGACAACAGAGATGCAGTCTGTACAGTTAATCAGCAGCTCTAGTCAGGGTGTGCTAAACTGAAGTGGTGAGTCTTTTAAAGCTGAGACCAAAGGGGCATCTCTTATAGTAGCATGCAGATATGAGGACCTCCAGCCAAGAAAGTCACCCCATTCCAGTGTCAGCCTCACCAAGTGCCACATTTGAGTATTGAGAAGAGAAACAGAACAGGTAAGGGTTAGTAACAAATTCTTTTCTTTTTTTTTTAAACATATTTTAATTTTATTGATTTTTTTAAAATCAAATAACACTCCATACACATAACTTGAGTTTTATAAAAAAAAAAAAAAAAGAAAAAGGTTTGAAACAAATCAACCCCACCCCTGAGAAAGAGAGCTAGGCCAGCAGTGTAAAACTTTAGTAACAAATTCTAACTGTCATGTTACTTATGTTTTAGTGCTAATGACTGACAACAGAGAGGCAGTGTAGTACACTGAGTGTACACAGTTAATCAGCAGCTCTAGTCAGGGTGTGCTAAACTGAAGTGGTGAGTCTTTTAAAGCTGAGACTGAAGGGGCACCTCTTATAGTAGCAGGCAGACCACTCCACAGTTTAGTGGGCCCCCTGTAACTAGATCTAGATGGCCAATCTGTCATGGCCATCTCAGAAATACAATACAATAGTATAATACTGGCGGCACGGTGGCGCAGTGGGTAGCGCTGCTGCCTCGCAGTTGGGAGATCTGGGGACCTGGGTTCGATTCCTGGGTCCTCCCTGCGTGGAGTTTGCATGTTCTCCCCGTGTCTGCGTGGGTTTCCTCCGGGCGCTCCGGTTTCCTCCCACAGTCCAAAGACATGCAGGTTAGGTGGATTGGTGATTCTAAATTGGCCCTAGTGTGTGCTTGGTGTGTGGGTGTGTTTGTGTGTGTCTGGCGGTGGGTTGGCACCCTGCCCTGGATTGGTTCCTGCCTTGTGCCCTGTGTTGGCTGGGATTGGCTCCAGCAGACCCCCGTGACCCTGTGTTCGGATTCAGCGGGTTGGGAAATGGATGGATGGATGGATAGTATAATACTACAAGTACAGAGCAAAATGCAAGAAGAGATGATATCACATATGAGGATTCAGATTTGTTCAGAGTTCTGGAGACCTCAATCCAACAAGTGAAGTCAGTGTTGGCCCAGCCGATCAGATGAAAGAACCCTCCTAGCCGATGATTCCAGTGCTCTCTTATCAGAGATGGGCAGGCAGAACAACTTGGCAGGTGGGCAGCAGGCACCAAGTGCCACATTTGAGTACCGAGAAGAGAAACAGAATAGTTGAGGGTTAGTAACAAATTCTAACTATTATGTTACTTCTGTTTTAGTGCTAATGACTAACAACAGAGATGCAGTCTGCACAGTTAATCAGCAGCTCTAGTCAGGGTGTACTAAACTGAAGTTGTGAGTCTTCAGCCGGGAGTTGAAAGCTGAGACTGAAGGGGCATCTCTTATAGTAGCAGGCAGACCATTCCACAGTTTAGTGGGCCCCCTATAACTAGATCTAGATGGCCAATCTGTCATGGCCATCTCAGAAATACAATACAATAGTACAATAGTATAATACTACAAGTACAGAGCAAAATGCAAGAAGAGATGATATCACATATGAAGAATCAGATTTGTTCAGAGTTCTGGAGACCTCAATCCAACAAGTGAAGTCAGTGTTGGCACGGCCAATCAGATGAAAGAGCCCTCCTAGCCGATGATTCCAGTGCTACCTTATCAGAGATGGACAGGCAGAACAACTTGACAGGTGGGCAGTAGGCACCAAGTGGCAAATTTGAGTACTGAGAAGAGAAACAGAATAGTTGAGGGTTAATAACAAATTCTAACTGTCATGTTACTTCTGTTTTAGTGCTAATGACTAACAACAGAGATGCAGTCTGTACAGTTAATCAGCAGCTCTAGTCAGGGTGTACTAAACTGAAGTTGTGAGTCTTCAGCCGGGAGTTGAAAGCTGAGACCGTAGGGGCATCTCTTATAGTAGCAGGCAGACCATTGCACAGTTTAGGGGCCCCCTGTAACTAGATCTAGATGGCCAATCTGTCATGGCCATCTCAGAAATACAATACAATAGTACAATAGTATAATACTACAAGTACAGAGCAAAATGCAAGAAGAGATGATATCACATATGAAGATTCAGATTTGTTCAGAGTTCTGGAGACCTCAATCCAACAAGTGAAGTCAGTGTTGGCACGGCCAATCAGATGAAAGAGCCCTCCTAGCCGATGATTCCAGTGCTACCTTGGCAGCCAATCAGATGAAAGAGCCCTCCTAGCCTATGATTCCAGTGCTCTCTTATCAGAGATGGACAGGCAGAACAACTTGACAGGTGGGCAGTGGGCACCAAGTGGCACATTTGAGTACTGAGAAGAGAAACAGAATAGGTGAGGGTGAGTAACAAATTCTGACTATCATGTTACTTCTGTTTTAGTGCTAATGACTGACAACAGAGATGCAGTCTTCACAGTTAATCAGCAGCTCTAGTCAGGGTGTACTAAACTGAAGTGGTGAGTCTTTTAAAGCTGAGACCAAAGGGGCATCTCTTATAGTAGCAGGCAGATATGAGGACCTCCAGCCAAGAAAGTCACCCCATTCCAGTGTCAGCCTCACTCCATTTGGCTGTCATTATCCTCTGCTCACCGTACTTCAGATAACTTATTTAGTAGTAGCCATTGTCAGCCACCTATAACCTGTTTGAGGTGGAGAAGCCACCCGAGTCTGGTTTTAAAATGTCTGCCACCTGGTGGCTCTGGACTTCACTGGGCTTTTGCCTAAATACTTGCGTTTTTACAATGACAAAGCCACCAATCTCACAAATCTTCTCTTGGACATGAGGTACCTTCTATGTTTTTAACTCCTATGACTGTGGGTGACACACAAGGAGATTCAACACACGATGTGAAGTTTAACCTTAAACTTAGAAAGCCAAACAGAACAATCCTAAATCACGACATGTCGCTTTAGTCATGCAGTCATTATAAAAAGCCGCTCTACCTGCAGGTTTTCAGTAATAAACGTCAAGTTAAAGAAAGTAGGACAGCAGGTAAAACAACAAGGGACAGGAAAGCGGAGTGCACATAAATAAAGGATGGCGGTGGCTGATGCTCTCCACCGAGACGAGCCCGTGTCAATGCGTTCCGCTCACCTGCTGGCTTTTCTTTCATTCAGTACGCGGCTCACGACACATGGATGCTCATTCCCAATCCACAGAGCTCCCAAGATCAACTCCACGTTCCTGATGAGCTTGCCCCCAGGCTTCTTCCTGTAAGTCTTTAGAAGTCGCATGCAGCCATGGGATTTGAAGGAAAACAAAGCACTTGACATTGCCAATTCTTTTTCCGTACGCAATGCTGGGACCACCAAAAGGGAGTTGAGTGGTCTGATAAACACACAGTTGACTCTGCAGATTTAAATGTGGGATATTCTAGTGTGTAATAAAAGACTTGGACAAACAAATGAAGGTTTGGGGCGGCCGCCCGTATACTTTCCCTGGCGGCAAAAGGGCTTAAGTTAGAGTGGTTGTGCAAAGTAGAACTGTCAGTAGGGACGATGGCGAGTTCATAAGGCGACTCAAGGGCAAGTGATGTCATCCGAGCGGGACAGGAAGTGACATCCTCGGGGCCAGGACAGGCAGAATTTCCCATATCTGGTCTGTTGAGAGAAAAGAGAGAGAGAGAGAGAGATTCAGTGCCACCCACCACCACCCTGGCCTGGCATGGAATCGGCATTTTCTGGTCACTTTGGTTGACTCCCAAACGCATGTGTGTGACATTAGTCATCCATCCATCTAAATTCTGTAACTGTCATCTCCTGGTGACGGTCACAAGTAGATGGAGCCTCAGTGTTAAGTGAAGTGATGCCCACTCACACTCTCAATCCCTAAGGTTCATTCAGAGCCTTCAGTCACTGAGGGGCATTCCTAGCATGGCATCATCCAGTGCTTTTTGATAAATATAAAGAATTGCACGTCTATCAGTCTGTCTGTGCCATTTATGTCTTTTATATATCTGTACCCCCTTCATATCTTTATTTATCTAATACATAGCACCTTTCACATTATAGTGCCTATTAATATCATCTTCAGTATGTATCTGTCTGACTATTTAATACCTGGCACCTTTCAAATATATTTTATAGTGCCTTTCATATCGTCAGCATCTTCAAAAATTATTCACCCCTTGGAAGTTTTCACATTTTATTGTTACAATATATAACACTGAATCACAGTTTATTTAACGCTGCTCAACAGAAAAGACAAAGTGAAATCGAATCTTTGCAAAGACATCTGAATTAATTAGAAATGAGACACGACGTACTTGGTCTCAAATGTATTCACTCCTTCAAGTCCTCACTTAGCAAATGGCAGCCTTCGGTTTTTCTATGCTCACAGGTCCCTCTCTATTAGCTTTGCACATCTAAGCACTGTCATTTTACCCCCTTCTTCTTCTTCTTCTTCTTCTTCTTCTTCTTCTTCATCATCTTTCTTCTTCTTCCTGCTCCAGCTCTATCAGGAGTCATGTTGATCCTGAGTGAGCAGCCATTGGGCTAAGACCTGCACTCTTACTCAGCTAGTCCAGGACATCGACATTGCTGTGTTGAAGCCATTCCCGTGTAACCTTTGGCTCGTTGCCTTGCTGCTGATCAGATCTCCCAAGGTTCAGGTATCTTGCAGACCTAATCAGGTGTTATCTTCATTTTGCTGCATTTATTTTGACCCTCACCAGCTTTCCAGGACCTGCTGCAGAAGAGCTTCCCCACATTCTGATGCTGCCACCCCCAGGCTTCATGGCGGGGATGGTGTATTTGTGATCATATGCAGTGTTCAAGTATGGTGTTTAGTCCGATGGCTTCAAAAGTTCAATTTTGGTCTCATCAGACCACTGAACCTTCATCCAGCTGACCGCAGAGTCTCCCACGTCCCTTCTGCTGAGATGTCATGGGCGTTCTTTCTCTTTGCAACTTCCCCACAAAGCTGTGACTGGTGAAGCTCCTGTGCTGTCTGCCCAGTCTCTCCAGTCTGAGCCACTGTAGATTGTGACTCTTTCAGATTTCTCAGATGTCTCTTTGTGGCCTTCCTCCCTTGTTGTCTGTCTTCTGTTTTTGTGGATTGAGTGCTCCAGCAGATTTACAGTGGTGTTGTAAAGGTTTTATGTTCTTCATGATAGATTTAATTGGATATTCAGGGACATTTCTCTGTCTTCATCCCCTGATTTGTGCTTTTGATAGAATGGCTGGAAATGTTCTGCTGTTTTCATTGTTTGGGTTAGACCACCATACTGATTTGTCAGAAGCTGGCTCCTCCACATTCGGGTGTATTTAGACAACAAGGGGGTGGATACTTGTGGGGTCAGTTATTTTGTATTTGATACTTCTCAATAATTTAGACCACTCTGCACAGATCTTTTGTCAAAAAGATGTCAAAAAGCATAAATAAAATCTGATGTGATTAAATATTATAATACAGTTAAAACATGAGAAAGGGGTGAATACTTTTTATAGGCTATCTATCTATCTATCTATCTATCTATCTATCTATCTATCTATCTATCTATCTATCTATCTATCTATCTATCTATCTATCTATCTATCTATCTATCTATCTATTATATAGTGCCTTTCACTTCTATCTATCTATCTATCTATCTATCTATCTATCTATCTATCTATCTATCTATCTATCTATCTATCTATCTATCTATCTATCTATCTATCTATCTATCTATCTATCTATCTATCTATCTATCTATATCATCGGCCTATATAGAAAGATATGAAAGGCACGAGAGATAGATAGATAGATAGATAGATAGATAGATAGATAGATAGATAGATAGATAGATAGATAGATAGATGTGAAAGGCACTATATAATAGATAGATAGATAGATAGATAGATAGATAGATAGATAGATAGATAGATAGATAGATAGATGTGAAAGGCACTATATAATAGATAGATAGATAGATAGATAGATAGATAGATAGATAGATGTGAAAGGCACTATATAATAGATAGATAGATAGATAGATAGATAGATAGATAGATAGATAGATAGATAGATAGATGTGAAAGGCACTATATAATAGATAGATAGATAGATAGATAGATAGATAGATAGATAGATAGATAGATAGATAGATAGATAGATAGATGTGAAAGGCACTATATAATAGATAGATAGATAGATAGATAGATAGATAGATAGATAGATAGATAGATAGATGTGAAAGGCACTAGATAGATAGATAGATAGATAGATAGATAGATAGATAGATAGATAGATAGATAGATAGATAGATAGATAGATAGATAGATAGATAGAATGATGTGAAAGGCACTAGATAGATAGATAGATAGATAGATAGATAGATAGATAGATAGATAGATAGATAGAGAGATAGATAGATAGATAGATAGATAGAGAGATAGATAGATAGATAGATAGATATCAGCTCCTGATCCACCATGTCTTGTATATCACCGTCTTCTCTTCATAGCTCACTGTGTTTCCTTCATATATGGGGGACTGATTTAAGAGATTTTGACAGATACACCAAAGTCCCAGTGGCAAGCCGCAAAATTTGGCTTTTTTCCCACTATAGCCCCATTCCCATTCACTCATCAAATTCCACCAACGCTCGCTTTGAATAAATCAATATGAAATAACTTGGCTCCGTGTGGGATACACCTTATATGTTAAGACACTTTATAATATTAACGGCTCAGACTTGAGCATAGCAGATGAGACTCGTCATTCTGCCCTCACGTGAAGAGACGTGTTTTAGCAGAGCAGGCGTTCAAAGCTGCGAGCAGGGAACTTCAGGAGGCTACAAAAAATCAAAACAAATCTATTTTCAGGAAAGTTTTGACAAACCATAAAACTGGGACTACATTCTCACTGTCTAAACCGCCATTAATCAGTTACACACCACTCACTGATTAGTAGTAAAGTAATAAATAAAGAAGAAATTAATATTGCAGGCTGGGACATGGGGCTCCTTTCAAAATGTGTTTCCTTCCCCGGGCTGAAATCTTCTTTTCCTCTGCTTTGGTTTTCGTTCCTCCTTGCCGGCGGCTCTCATTCCCAAATCCACTCCTTACTCGTTTTTTTTTTCCAATTGCCCTTTTGTTTTCTGAGCTCACTTTTTTGAATCCATTGTAACCTAGGATGGGTTGCATTTATTTGTGTCCCCCACATCATTTTACCCATCACAGCCCGTTGTACACTTTGTGAGAAAATGTCATTGCTCCCCAAAAACTTTGCATACACCTGATTTTGCAGGGATCAGCTGATTATTCCATAGACCAGGACTGCATGAATGACTGAATGAATGAGTTGTCAGAATTTGTTTTCTACTGAATGGTGAGCACCTGCAGTGGAGGTGTGGAGAGGTTTTTTTTTTAATTTTTATTGATTTTATTGAAATTATACAACATTCCATACAAATAGATCAATTTTACAAGAATAGGATTGAAAACAAATCAACCCCCACCCCTGAGAAAGAGAGTATGGCCAGCAGAATAAAACTTAAAGCTAGTAAAAATAAGCAAATAGATAGAGTAATAAGTGAATAAAGATAAATGGAGAAGACATAAAAAGGGAGAGAATCTGCTTCCTCAGTGCTTTAAGATCTTATTCTATAATATTATTGATCAGATCCTCCCAGGTTTTGAAAATGTTCTGCACTGATCCTCTAAGTGAGAATTTGATTTTTTCCAATTTCAAATAATATAAAACATCAGTTACCCACTGACTTAAAAGAGGAGAGTTAGGATTCTTCCAGTTTAGCAAAATAAGTCTGCGTGCCAATAGAGTTGTGAAGGTGATCCCAGTTTGTTTGTCCTTCTCCACTTTAAGCCCCTCTGTGTGCCCACCAAACACACCTGTTAGTGGATTAGGAGGGATTGGGACCCCCAGGCTGTCTGAAAGGCACTTAAAAATCTTGGTCCAGAATAATGTTAATTTGGTGCAGGCCCAGAACATCAGGCCTAGTGAGGCTGGAGCTCGATTGCAGTGTTCGCAGGTTGGATCTCGCCCTGGAAACATTTTGGACAGTTTTAAGCGAGACAGAGGTACTCGATAGATAATTTTGAGTTGAATAATTGTATGCTTTGCATATATGGAGCTTGAGTGAATTCTCTACATTGCTACCTTCCACTCCTTTTCTGATGTGTTGAGTGACAGATCCTTTTCCCATTTCCCTCTTGGATCTTTGAAAGGGAGGGACTGTAAAATAATTTTATATGTTGCAGACATTCTGTCTGAGTCCTCGAAACTGATGAGTATTTTTTCCAGCATAGAGGGAGGTGGGAAATAAGGGAAATCAGGCAGGTTCTGTTTAACAAAGTTTCTAATTTGAAGATTGTGAAAGAATGTGTAGCTGGAAAGTTCAGTTTGGAATGTAATTGTTCATAGGATGCAAAGATGTTGTCTATATAAAGGGCTGGAGAGCAGTACAATAATGAGTGTCTGCAGGCAACAGTGAAGCATGGTGGAGGTTCCTTGAATGGAGTTGGAGATTTGGTCAGGATTAATGGTGTTCTCAATGCTGAGAAATACAGGCAGATACTTATCCATCATGCAATACCATCAGGGAGGCGTATGATTGGCCCCAAATTTATTCTGCAGCAGGACAACGATCCCAAACATACAGCCAAAGTCATTAAGAACTATCTTCAGCGTAAAGAAGAACAAGAAGTCCTGGAAGTGATGGTATGGCCCCCACAGAGCCCTGATCTCAACATCATTGAGTGTGTCTGGGATTACATGAAGAGACAGAAGGATGTGAGAAAGCCGACATCCACAGAAGATCTGGGGTTAGTTCTCCAAGATGTTTGGAACAACCTACCAGCCGAGTTCCTTCAAAAACTGTGTACCTAGAAGAACTGATGCTGTTGTGAAGGCAAAGGGTGGTCACACCAAATATTGATTTGATTTCGATTTCTCTTTTGTTCATTCACTGCATTTTGTGGATTGATTAAAATAAATGATTAACACTTCCATTTTGGAAAGCATTCTTTGTTTACAGCATTTTTTCACACCTGCCTAAAACTTTTGCACAGTACTGTATATCCAGATAACCCATCCCGGGGGTGGGCGAGTGAAGAGAGCAGGCGGCGGAGGCCCCAAGTGTTAAATAAATAAAAAGCCAAAAAAAAAAACAGCCATGATACAAACAACAAGTATGAAAAAGCCCACTCAAATACCCCAGATGGCGATAATTATTGAACAGACACTAAACAAATAACATCTGGTGAAGCAATGAACACAGAATGGTTAAGATAGATAGATAGATAGATAGATAGATAGATAGATAGATAGATAGATAGATAGATAGATAGATAGATAGATAGATAGATAGATAGATAGATAGATAGATAGATAGATAGATAGATAGATAGATACTTTATTAATCCCAAGGGGAAATTCACTGTTAACGATTAAGTGGTTAATGATAACCACTTGCAATACAGTCCATAGCCACAGATGCGATGATGATGATGATGATGATGATGATGATGATGATGATGATGGAATCGAATTAAGATGCAGAGTAAACCGTTTCCTGGATGTTATCTATCTTGTTTCGTTTTGTCCTTCTGTATTCCATTTGTCACATGAAGCTCTGAAGTCGGGACGGCTCTCTGGATGAAGACGTTCACCAACCCAGATGAAATCACGTGAACAAGCACATAAATCCAGAAAGAAACCAAAATCCAAAGGATGATTGGTAGTCCAGAAGTGGGGTGAATTATGGAAACTCAAAAGACGACGGAAGATCGAGCCTTTTTTTCGGTTTCTCCTGATGTACCTTTAAAGTCTGCGCCACACCTTATCACTCACCCCCCCCCCCCCACACACACAGCAACAAGCTGAAGCTGACCAATGGTGATGTACTACACTGTAAATAATTAAATCTTGCATGTGTGAAAAATAATAACAAAAAATAGCTATCTATATGCAAAATAATCATAAGTTTAATTAATAAAAAATGGGTTTTACCCAGTGGTTCTCAAACTGTGGGGTGGGCCCCCCTAGGGCGGCGTGAAGTAACAACAAGGGGGGGCGCAAAGATGTGAAAAAAAGAAAACAAGAATCGAAAATATGAAAAATATTTCTATTGAAACCAAAACAAATGAACTTAAACTACATTCTGATACTAGAAAAATAAATATAGAGTTAGATAAATGCCGATAAAAGTTAACTAGTGCAAAAAGAACTCCACAAAATATAAAGATTTGGGGACTGTCCCCGTAAAGTGATCAAAAGTACTGAAAAAAACGAGTAGCAATTGACAAATGCGTTGTGACAAAATGGCATTTTTATACAAAATGGTTGACGGTAACAGGAAGTGGTTGGCAGGAAATGACGACGTAATCAGGAACCGGAAGCAGCGTCATTATTGAGGAACCGTACGTGATGTCCATGGGGTTAGCCGGGAAGTGATGCCAAATGGAGTCGCCGGAAGTGACGTTGTGGCGGCCATTTTGAAACCCGGAAATGGCCGCGATTATTTTTCTTCTGTTTTCCTGTTGGGAGAAGAGGTTCAGGTAAGTACCACGGGATAACCCTTTATCTCACGATGTTTCACTCATCTTTGGGCTTTTTGATTGCCTCCCGATTGCACGTGTGTGACAGTAGGTATAATAAAAAATGCATCTATGATATATCATTAATTAAAAAAGAACAAATTGGTATTAGTGGGCTCCTTTAAAAAAAAAACGTTAGGGGCGCGATTAAAACTGTTATGAAAACTCGGGTCGCAACTACTTAAAGGTTGAGAAACGCTGTCTTACGCCTTCCTCTTCTCCTCTTACCTATCAGCTCTATCCTTAGCACCCTTCTCTCATTATTCTCCCCATCTCTCCTCTGCACATGTCCAAACCAACACAATCTCGCCTCTCTGACTTTGTCTCCCAACCGTCCCAACCTGAGCGGACCCTCTAATGTCCTCATTTCTAATCCTGTCCATCCTCATCACACCCAATGCCAATCTTAACATCTTTAACTCTGCCACCTCCAGCTCTGTCTCCTGCTTTCTGGTCAGTGCCACCGTCTCCCACCCATTCAGTTCCACTCTCTTTACTTTCCTCCTCTCCTCCTGCCTCTGGACACGTCTCCCCCCCTTCTTCTTCTTCTCCTTCTTCAGCCAACAGTAGCCCAATTTCCACTGGTGGCGGTCGTTGTTAACCTGGGACTTGACCGATCCGGTATGGAAATCTGTATTGTTGTCCGCATGTTGATCTGGCAAAATTTTACACCGGATCTCCTTACTGACGTAACCCTCCCCGTTTATCCAGACTTGGGACCGGCACGAAGAAACACACTGGTTTGTGATTCCACTGTGGCTGGGATCACCCACTGATGACATCACTTCCAGTAAACCCTGATGACCTCATTTCCGGCACCCAGACTCCACCTTCTTGCCACATCAGTTCCTGTTCCGGCCGCCCTGACTCCGCCTCTTCTTCAAATCCACCATATTTATAGAGCAAACGCAACCTGCTAGTCAGTTCAGTTGTGAACTCCGCTTCTGCAAAGTCGTGCCCACTGGGGGCTGGTCAGGGGTCTCGTGGCCTTAGAACCCCTGCAGATGTTTTTATTTTTTTCTCCAGCCCCCTGGTGTTTTTTCTTTTTTGTTGTCCTCCCTGGCCATCGGACTTTACTTTATTCTTTATTACTTAGTATTGACTAATCTTATTTTTATACAGGTAGTCCCCAAGTTACGGACATCCGACATACGACTTACGAACGGGGGGCACAGCTGCTCCTTCATCTGTGATGCAGGCTCTTCAGTAGCTGCCGCTCCGTTATCTTCGGCCTGGGGACACTGTAAGTGGTGGCTGGTGGGGGGGCGAATTCGCTGCTCGCACAGTGTAGTGTCCCTCGGGACATCTCCGGTTGATGAGTGGGGCGATGGGGGCCGCACCCTATTCATTCTCAGTGGGAGGCCAGGTGTGTGGTAAGCAGTGACCCGGGGTCCATTGTCACCGGAGCTGCACGTACCACTCGTGTGCAGGATGGAGGCTTGATGGGGCGGTTTGCTGCCCACCCACCACGACAACGCGGCTGCTGCTCCTGACTGGACGGAGGTTGGATGGGGCAGAGGCGGGCGTTCCACTGCCTGTTCACCACACAGCCTTGCAGTGTCCCTTGAACGGCCGCCCCATTTGTTCTCGGTGGGTGGCTGCAAGCGGTGACCCGGTTGTGGCTGAACGGATGGCATTGAGGGTGAATGGGGCGGCGGGGTGCAGCATTTGTATAGTGTGCCTCGGGTGGCTGCCCGTTAAATCGGGCGGTGGTGGGCGATTCACTACCCGTCTTTGGCCACACCCTGTTCATTCTCGGTGGGCGGACACTGCAGGCAGCATACTATATGCAAATGGGGGTAACTGTGTGATGGGTGGGTGGCAAACTGCCCCTCGCTGCCCCTATTCATTCTCAATAGCAAGCCTGCTTGTACTGTTTATTTATTTATTATTTATCATATGTAGGTTAACATTACAATGACATGTGTATGACGAGAAAAACAAGTCACTCAGCCTGTTAGGTACATAGCCGGAAGTTGTCTCTCGTCAGTACACCAGACGTGCCATCCCTGCTGTGATCGCGTGTTCAGTGTGGTGCAGAAGAGCTCATCTTAACCTTTTGTCTTCACCCTTCAACAATGTCTCTGAAACACAAATTTGATGCAAGTGCTGGTGATACAGTAAAGAAGAGAAAAGCCATCACCATGGAAAAAAAAAAGTAGAAATAATTAAAAGGTGGGTGGCATGGTGGCGCAGTGGGTAGACCTGGGTTCACTTCACGGGTCCTCCCTGCGTGGAGTTTCCATGTTCTCCCCGTGTCTGCGTGGGTTTCCTACCACAGTCCAAAGACATGCAGGTTAGGTCTCTAGTGTGTGCTTGGTGTGTGTGTGCCCTGCGGTGGGTTGGTGCCCTGCCCAGGGTTTGTTTCCTGCCTTGCACCCTGTATTGGCTGGGATTGGCTCCAGCAGACCCTGTGTTAGGATATAGCGGGTTGTATGATGACTGACTGACTGACTGACTAACTAAATGTAAACCTCACCTTACTGTTCTTTCCTAAATGCAGAATCAGAGAAGACAGAAACATAAAGAGCAGCTAATTAAACAATCAGATCGATTAGAAGGAAAATGGCCAACTAACTGGGAAACTGTTTGGAACAAAAACCTGCAGCTGCAGTTAAGAGTCCCTCAGGACTGGGGATGAAGACCACTGCTCTAGAGGAAGGCTTAATGGGTCAGATAGAAGGATGATCACAGGGATAAACATAAATAAAATTGGAAACAAAACACCAAGGCTCACCCACTGGCCCCAGTAACAACAATAATAATAATAATGGGCGGCACGGTGGCGCAGTGGGTAGCGCTGCTGCCTCGCAGTAAGGAGACCTGGGTTTGCTTCCCGGGTCCTCCCTGCGTGGAGTTTGCATGTTCTCCCCGTGTCTGCGTGGGTATCCTCCCACAGTTCAAAGACATGCCGGTTAGGTGGATTGGTGATTCTAAATTGGCCCTAGTGTGTGCCCTGTGGTGGGCTGGCATCCTGCCCGGGGTTTGTTTCCTGCCTTGCACCCTGTGTTTTCACTGGGATTGGCTCCAGCAGACCCCTGTGACCCTGTAGTTAGGATACAGAGGGTTGGATGATGATGACTGACTGACTGACTGACTGAATGTAAACCTCACCTTACTGTTCTTCCCTAAATGCGGAAAAAGAGAAGATAGAAACATCAAGAGCAGCTAATTAATCAATGAGATTGATTAGAAGGAAAATGGCCAACTAACTGGGAAATTGCTTGGAACAAAAACCAGGAGCTGCAGTTAAGAGTCCCTCAGGGCTGGGGATGAAGACCACTGCACTAGAGGAAGGCTTAATGGGTCAGATAGAAGGATGATAACAGGGATGAACACAAATTAAAATGGAAACAAAGCACCAAGGCTCACCCACTGGCCCCAGTAATAATAAAAATAATAATAATAATAATAATAATAATAATAATAATAATAATAATAATAATAATAATGGGTGGCACGGTGGCGCAATGGGTAGCACTGCTGCCTCGCAGTAAGGAGACCTGGGGGTTTGCTTCCCAGGTCCTCCCTGCGTGGAGTTTGTATGTTCTCCCCGTGTCTGCGTGGGTTTCCTCCCACAGTCCAAAGACATGCAGGTCAGGTGTATTGGTGATTCTAAATTGTGTGCTTGGTTTGTGTGTGCCCTGCGGTGGGATGGCACCCTGCCCGGGGTTTGTTTCCTGCCTTGTGCCCTGTGTTGGCTGCGATTGGCTACAGCAGACCCCTGTGACCCTGTAGTTAGGATATAGCAGGTTGGATAATGGATGGATGGATAATAATAATTCTGTGGTGGGCTATCGCCCTGCCCGGGGTTTGTTTCCTGCCTTGCGCCCTGTGTTGGCTGGCATTGGCACCAGCAGACCCCCGTGACCCTGTAGTTAGGATATAGCAGGTTGGATAATGGATGGATGGATAATAATAATACTGGAATGGGCTGGCACCTTGCCCGGGGTTTGTTTCCTGCCTTGTGCCCTGTGATGGCTGAGATTGGCACCAGCAGACCCCCGTGACCCTGTAGTTAGTATACAGTGGATTGGATAATGGATGGATGGATATTAATAATACTGTGATGGACTGGCACCCTGCCCGGGGTTTGTTTCCTACCTTGCACCCTGTGTTGGCTGAGATTGGCACCAGCAGACCCCCGTGACCCTGTAGTTAGTATACAGCGGATTGGATAATGGATGGATGGATAATAATAATTCTGTGGTGGGCTATTACCCTGGCCGGGGTTTGTTTCCTGCCTTGCGCCCTGTGTTGGCTGGCATTGGCACCAGCAGACCCCCGTGACCCTGTATTTAGGATACAGCGGATTGGACAATGACTGACTGACTAATAGAAAGGTCAGAGAGAGGTGACGCTCCGTCATTCATTGGCAGAGCACTTGGTCACAGTCAGTCAACAATAACGTTTATTCAAATAACGTACCCGTTCCGAGTTACATGCAAATTCAACTTAAGAACAAACCTACAGTTCCTGTCTCGTACGTAACCCGGGGACTGCCTGTACTTTTCTTTTTTCTGTGTTCATCTTGTAAAGCACTTTCAGCTCCATCATTTGTATGAAAACATGCGACAGAAATAATATTAATTCTTTCTGCATGCACTGTCTGTACAGTATACAGGACCCATATACTCCTTCCATCTCGTCATATCTGGCATATTCAGTTCAGGATGGCGGAGCGTTCACATAATAAATAATAATTCTTTGCATTTACTGTATATAGCGCTTTTCTCGCTGCTCAAAGCGCTCAGTTAAGGCCCATTGCTGAAGTCCCTATTGGCATTTATGAGATTTGAACCAGCCACCTTCCGATTGCCAGTGCAGACCCCTACCCTCAGAGCCACCACCACTCCCCCCCTGTGTTCCCCTTCCTTCCCGGTGGTTTCACACAGTGCTGCCAATCCAGAAAACACGATTTGACATTAAACAATTAGTTTAAAAAAGTATAAAATTAGGAAAGAATTGGAGAAGAAGTCGAATCAGCCTTCAGCACATCAGAGTCTTTTAAATATCTGCAGGAATTCGGCGGCGGGCGCGTTCTGAATGGAACCCCACAGTGTTACCATCCACTATGTGATTTGCTAATTTGTGTGAATAATAACCTTTACATTTAAAAAAATAAAATAAAATCTTTCTTGCGGCTGTATGAATTTTTCTCCCAACAAGCTTTCAGTTGTTACCCCCAAGTGCAGCGAACATCAGGGACTTGTCTGAGAAGAGCCAGCTGGCACAGCATGGCACCTCACTTCTTTTGAAATTCTGGAAAATTATTTTTTCTTTTTATATTCATTTCATGACTTTTTTCGATGCAAAATTAATCAGAGTTTAAATGTCGTCGTTCAACACCACACTGTGGAGTTACGTTTATATGCATCAAGGGATGAGTCACCATCTGGGGGTCAAGGGGGGCGATGTGGAAGTAATGCAGACCCTTACCAATACCTGGGGGTTCACATTAACCACAAACTGGACTGGTCTGACAAACACAGGCGCGCTGCACAAGAAAGGTCACAGCATACTGGACTTGCAATGGCACCTTTGGATGTGTGCAGCAAACCACTGGAAATGTTCTACCAGTCCAGAGTAGCCACTGTGGTGGTGTACACTGTGGGGAAGCAACTTCACCTCAAAAGAAGCAAAGTGCCTGAACAAACTTATCAGGAAAAGCCTCCTCCATCACTGGGACAACTCTGGACACACTGGAAGAAGCTGGTGGAAAAGAGGATGGTGGGCAAAATTGGATGCCATCATGAAAAATCCCCTTCCAGGAGGTGCTCTCTTGGAGTACTTTTAGCCACAGGCTCATTCCATCATGGTGTGGTAAGAAGCACCTCTGGGGGTCTTTCCCCCCACTGCTATTAGGCAATTCAATACGTCAGCTTACTTCAGATTTTATATTATCACCAGCTGTCACCCACGTAATAGTGAAGCGGGACAAACTTTAAAAATCAATAAACAAACATAAAAAGAAGTGCAATTCTGGCCAAGAGGAAGGTAGGTAGGGTCAAATGTCAAACGATGGCCCAGTATCTGATCGTGTTCAGGTCTGACGGGAGAGCGTCCCACGCAGGGGGTGAAGAGCACGTGGTAAGTAGTAGTCTGGTGTGATGAGACAAAGATTGAACTCTTTGGTGTGAATGTCAGGCGTCACGTTTGGAGGAAACCTGGCACCATCACTACAGTGAAGCATGGTGGTGGCAGCATCATGCTGTGGGGATGTTTGTCAGTGGCAGGGACTGGGAAACTAGTCAGGATAAAGGGAAAGATGACTGCAGCAATGTACAGAGACATCCTGGATGAAAACCTGCTCCAGAGCGCTCTTGACCTCAGATTGGGGCGACGGTTCATCTTTCAGCAGGACAACGACCCTAAGCACACAGCCAAGATATCAAAGGAGTGGCTTCAGGACAACTCTGTGAATGTCCTTGAGTGGCCCAGCCAGAGCCCAGACTTGAATCTGATTGAACATCTCTGGAGAGATCTTAAAATGGCTGTGCACCGACGCTTCCCATCCAACCTGATGGAGCTTGAGAGGTGCTGCAAAGAGGAATGGGCGAAACTGGCCAAGGATAGGTGTGCCAAGCTTGTGGCATCATATTCAACAAGACTTGAGGCTGGAATTGCTGCTAAAGGTGCATCGACAAAGTATTGAGCAAAGACTGTGAATACTTATGTACATGGGATTTCTCAGTCTTTTTATTTTTAATAAATTTGCAAAAACCTCAAGTAAACTTTTTTCACGTTGTCATTATGGGGTGTTGTGTGTGGAATTCTGAGGAAAAAAATGAATTTAATCCATTTTGGAATAAGGCTGTAACATAAAATGTGGAAAAAGTGATGCGCTGTGAATACTTTCCGGATTCACTCTATCTATCTATTATATAGTGCCTTTCACATCTATCTATCTATCTATCTATCTATCTATCTATCTATCTATCTATCTATCTATCTATCTATCTATCTATCTATCTATCTATCTATCTATCTATCTATCTATCATATAGTGCCTTTCATTTCTATCTATCTATCTATCTATCTATCTATCTATCTATCTATCTATCTATCTATCTATCTATCTATCTATCTATCTATCTATCTTATAGTGCCTTTCATATCTATCTATCTATCTATCTATCTATCTATCTATCTATCTATCTATCTATCTATCTATCTATCTATCTATCTATCTATCTATCTATCTATCTATCTATCATATAGTGCCTTTCATTTCTATCTATCTATCTATCTATCTATCTATCTATCTATCTATCTATCTATCTATCTATCTATCTATCTATCTATCTATCTATCTATCTATCTATCATATAGTGCCTTTAATTTCTATCTATCTATCTATCTATCTATCTATCTATCTATCTATCTATCTATCTATCTATCTATCTATCTATCTATCTATCATATAGTGCCTTTCATTTCTATCTATCTATCTATCTATCTATCTATCTATCTATCTATCTATCTATCTATCTATCTATCTATCTATCTATCTATCTATCTATCTATCTATCATATAGTGCCTTTCATTTCTATCTATCTATCTATCTATCTATCTATCTATCTATCTATCTATCTATCTATCTATCTATCTATCTATCTATCTATCTATCTATCTATCTATCTATCTATCTTATAGTGCCTTTCATATCTATCTATCTATCTATCTATCTATCTATCTATCTATCTATCTATCTATCTATCTATCTATCTATCTATCTATCTATCTATCATATAGTGCCTTTCATTTCTATCTATCTATCTATCTATCTATCTATCTATCTATCTATCTATCTATCTATCTATCTATCTATCTATCATATAGTGCCTTTAATTTCTATCTATCTATCTATCTATCTATCTATCTATCTATCTATCTATCTATCTATCTATCTATCTATCTATCTATCTATCTATCTATCTATCTATCTATCATATAGTGCCTTTCATTTCTATCTATCTATCTATCTATCTATCTATCTATCTATCTATCTATCTATCTATCTATCTATCTATCTATCTATCTATCTATCTATCTATCTATCTATCTATCTATCTATCTTATAGTGCCTTTCATATCTATCTATCTATCTATCTATCTATCTATCTATCTATCTATCTATCTATCTATCTATCTATCTATCATATAGTGCCTTTCATTTCTATCTATCTATCTATCTATCTATCTATCTATCTATCTATCTATCTATCTATCTATCTATCTATCTATCTATCTATCTATCTATCATATAGTGCCTTTAATTTCTATCTATCTATCTATCTATCTATCTATCTATCTATCTATCTATCTATCTATCTATCTATCTATCTATCTATCTATCTATCTATCATATAGTGCCTTTCATTTCTATCTATCTATCTATCTATCTATCTATCTATCTATCTATCTATCTATCTATCTATCTATCTATCTATCTATCTATCTATCTATCATATAGTGCCTTTCATTTCTATCTATCTATCTATCTATCTATCTATCTATCTATCTATCTATCTATCTATCTATCTATCTATCTATCATATAGTGCCTTTCATTTCTATCTATCTATCTATCTATCTATCTATCTATCTATCTATCTATCTATCTATCTATCTATCTATCTATCTATCTATCTATCTATCTTATAGTGCCTTTCATATCTATCTATCTATCTATCTATCTATCTATCTATCTATCTATCTATCTATCTATCTATCTATCTATCTATCTATCTATCTATCTATCTATCTATCTATCTATCTATCTATCTATCTATCATATAGTGCCTTTCATTTCTATCTATCTATCTATCTATCTATCTATCTATCTATCTATCTATCTATCTATCTATCTATCTATCTATCTATCTATCTATCTATCATATAGTGCCTTTAATTTCTATCTATCTATCTATCTATCTATCTATCTATCTATCTATCTATCTATCTATCTAATCTGTCTGAACATTTTGGCATTTGGTGCTTTTCCTAAGAATTCTATGCTGTTAGGTTTAGAGGGAGGTCTGGTTTAATATAATATTGTATTCGGTCATTTAGAGGCCACTGGTCTGTTAGACCTTCACTTGCACGTTTTAGATGATGGCGCTCTACTCAGTTCAGATATGCTGCGTCCCTTGAATGATTACCCACATTATTCCCATTTCCGTTCCCATTTTCCCTGCTGGCTGGCTGGAGTGAATGTTGTATCGCGGGGTCCTGACTGTTCCATTCCTTCCCCAGTCTTGTTAAGCTCAGTCTGTGGCAGAGCTTATTGTCAGCCTGAACTTGAGAGTTAGACTCTTTCAGCTCATTCTCTCCCCTTGGTTTCCTCCTCATGTCTTTAATATACTTTATCATTATTTGAGGGAATAATATAGTCTTGCAAAAGAAGAATTTTTTAATGTACTAAACCAGCTGTTCTCATTTACTTTGAATCGCAACACAAAACAAACAAATGTCGGTGTAAAAAGGAAACCACAATAGTCGCCATGTAAAGTAAGCGACTGCTGTTACTCGGGCTCTCTAGTCTGCTTTATTAAATACATGCAGCTCCTTAGCTCTGTTTGACGTGAAGAAGTGACGTCTCCTTCCAGACGGTCGCCTTTTCATAGCCAACTGGAAGTGGTGGAGTCATTTGCCCTCAGTGGGCAGTTTCTAGGCACTGTGGAGGACCAGACAGTTAATAGCCGTGCCGTCTCTTGTCCTGGTGTGGTATCACATACCTGAGAATAGCTGGAGGGTACCCCTCATATGCATGTTAATTTGTAAGCTATTTCTCTCAGATGAATGAAATAGAGGATATCTCAGATAGATACAAAAGGCAAACTAAACGCCGCTGGCAGGGGAGCACCGTCCTAAATGTCTGTCTCACATTCATTGGCTCAGACACAGGAAGCAGAGGGTGATGGTGTGAGGAACCCTAGCAGAATTGGGTGATGCTAAGAGTGGTGACCATCAGGGGTCAGTGCTGGGGCCGCTGCTATTTTAAAAATCTATAAATGATTTGAGTCGGAATAAAAATAACAAGCTGGTTAAGTTTGCAGATGATGCAAAGTCAGGTGGATTGGCAAATTATCTTGAATCCATTGAATCATCATTGAGGGACTTGGGCAGCAGACAGGCTTCGGCGGATATGTGGCAGATAAAATGTAACGTCAGTAAATGTAAAGAATTACACATAGTAAGCAAAAATGTGAGGTTTTGATACATAATGGGAGCTGTGAATATTGAAAATCTACCTTATTAGAAGGATTTAGGAGTCGTAGTGGACTCGACACTATCAACTGGCAGACAGTGTTCAGAAGACATTAAGAAGGCTAACAGAATGTCAGGTTATATAGCGCCTTGATGTGTGGTGAGTACAAGTCACAGGAGGTTCTGATCAAGTCTTTATAACACACTGGTGAGGCTTCATCTGGAGTCCTGTGTGCAGTTTGAGTCTCCAGGCTACAAGAAGGACATAACAGCACAAGAAAAGGTCCAGAGAAGAGCGACTGGGCTGAGTCCAGGGCTACAGGGGATGAGTTATGAGGAAAGATTAAAAGAGCTGAGCTGAGATGAAGAGGAGACCTGACTGAAGTGTTTAAAATGATGAAGGGAATTAGTCCAGTGGATCGAGACGGTGACTGTGTTTAGGAGTCATAGTGGACTCTAAGCTATCGACTCCCAGACAGAGTTCAGAAGCCATTAAGAAGGCTAACAGAATGTCGGGTTATATAGCGCCTTGATGTGTGGAGTACAAGTCACAGGAGGTTCTGCTCAAGCTTTATAACACACTGGTGAGGCCTCATCTGGAACAAGCTGGTTAAGTTTGCAGATGACACCAAGACAGGAGGATTGGCAGATAATTGACTCTGCTAAATCATGGGTGCAGTTTTGGCTGATGTTAAGAGTGGTGACCAGCAGGGGTCAGTGCTGGGGCCGCTGCTATTATTAATATATATATATATATATATATAAATGATTTGTATAGAAATATAAACGTCAAGTTGGTTAAGTTTGCAGATGATACCAAGATGGGTGGAATAGCAGACAAAGAATCTGTTGAATCATCACAGAAGGACTTGGATGGCAGACAGGTTTGGGCAGATTTATGGATAATGAAATTTAATGTCAGTAAATGTAAAGGATTACATGTAGGAAGTAAAACTGTGAGATTTGATTACAGAATGGGAGGTTTGGAAATTGAACTCCACCTTATGAGAAGGATTTAGGAGTCACAATGAACTCATTACTATTAACTTCCCGACAGTGTTCAGAAGCCATTAAGAAGGCTAAAAGAATGTCAGGTTATATAGCGCCTTGATGTGTGGAGAGTACAAGTCACAGGAGGTTCTGCTCAAGACTTTATAACACACTGGTGAGGTCTCATCTGGAGTCCTGGGTGCAGTTTTGGCCTCCATAAAGACACAGCAGAACTAGAAAAAGTCCTGAGGAGAGCGACCAGGCTGATTTAAGAGCTACAAGGATTGAATTATGAGGAAAGACTGAAGGAGTTGAGAGTTTTAAGCATTGAATGTCAGTACATGTAAAGTATTAAATGTAGGAAGTTAAAATGTGAGGTTTGAATACACAATGGGAGGTCTGAAAATCGAGAGTCCACCTTATGAGAAGGAGTTAGGAGTCGTGGTGGACTCAACACTATCAAGCCTCATCTGGAGTCCTGTGAGCAGTTTTGGTCTCCATAAAGACATAGCAGCACTAGAGAAGGTCCAGAGAAGAGGACTAGGCTGATTCAGAGTGATGAGGAATGATTAAAAGAGTTGAGCCTTTAAAGAAGATGAAGAGGAGACCTGGCTGAAGTGTTTAAAATGATGAAGGGAATTAGTGCAGTGGATCGAGACGGTGACTGTGTTTAGGAGTCGTAGTGGACTCAACACTATCAACTGCCAGACAGTGTTGAGAAGCCATTAAGAAGGCTAACAGAGTGTCAGGTTATATAGCGCCTTGATGTGTGGAGTATAAGCCCAGGGCTACTGGGGATGAGTTATGAGGAAAGATTGAAAGAGCTGAGCTGAGATGAAGAGGAGACCTGACTGAAGTGTTTAACATGATGAACTGAATTAGTCCAGTGGATCAAGATGGTGACTTCAAAATAAGATCATCAAGAACACGGGGACACAGAAACTTGTTAAAGAGAAATTTCACAGTTTTTCTTCACACAGAGAACTACAGTCACACACATGGATTAAGAGACCAAGTAGTGTGGTAGACAAGAGGACTTTAGGGACCTTCACAACTTGACTTTATGTTACTTTGGAAGAATTAAGTGGATTGGACTGGAGAGATTTGTTAGACTGGATGGCCTGTTCTTGGCCACATTGTGTTAATGTTCTAATCTCCCACAATGCGCATGACTAATATGATTGCATTTAGTGTTACAGTGATCCCTCGCCTATCGCGGAAGTTACCTTCCAGACCCATCAGCGATAGGTGAAAATCTGCAATATAGAAAGACCATATAAATAAACATTTTTTTATAGTTTAAGTTTTAAAATGCCCCTCCCACAAACTTTAAACACATCTAAATTTGTAATGGTGAGCAACGTCCATGTAAATCTTTCCTTCCCGAAGCATATCCAGGAGTTTTACCTTCTCCTGAACGGTCAAGGTCTACCTCTGGCACTTAGGCTCACTACTACCTTAGAAGATGCAGGATGCTTGGCAGCTATCATAGGGCAAAAAACAAAACGAAAAGTTGACAAAAAGTTTGCTCACAACAATCGAACCACAAGCAAGGTATGCGATACGCTGAGAACTGAGATGCATCGGGGAACCACGCTCGCTGTTCTTGCGAGATTACAACACTTTAGCAGCAGCCAATCAGAACCCAAGAGAATGAAAATCCCACTCTGATTGGTTGAGTCTCCTCTTTCAGCCAATAATGGGCCTTGTAAGAAATCATCTGGGTACTGTAACGTGAACTCTCTGTCTACCGTAGTGTACAATGTATGTATAAAATTAGATATGTCCCACAGAAAAATCTGTGATATAGTGGGGGTGCGATAGCTGAACCTCGATATAGCGGGGGATCACTGCATTTATAGTCTTTTGAAAAAGTTTGTGACCCCCTCTCAGCCTGCATAATAATTGATTCTCTTTTCAACAGTAAAGATAACAGTGGTATGTCTTTCATTTCCTAGGAACATCTGAGTACTGCGGTGTTTTCCGAACAAAGATTTTTAGTGACGCAGTATTTAGTTGTATGAAATGAAATCAAATGTGAAAAACTGGCTGTGCACAAATGTGGGTCCCCTTGTCATTGTGCTGATTTGAATGCCTGTCACTGCTCAATGTTGATTACTTGGTTGATGAGCTCATTAAGCCTTGAACTTCATAGACAGGTGTGTCCATGAGATATAAAGGTATTTAAGGTGGTCAATTACAAGTTGGGCTTCCTTCCCTTTGACTCTCCTCTGAAGAGTGACAGCATGGGATCATCAAAGCAACTCTCCAAAAATCTGAAAACAAAGATTGTTGAGTCTCCTGGTTTAGGGGAAGGCTACAAAAAGCCATCTCAGAGGTTTAAACTGTCAGTTTCTGTAACTGTAAGGAATGGAATCAGGAAATGGAAGGCCACAGTCACAGTTGCTGTTAAACCCAGCAGGTCTGGCAGGCCAAGAAAAATACAGGAGCGGCATATGAACAGGATTGTGAGAATGGTGACAGACAACCCACAGATCACCTCCAAAGACCTGCAAGAACATCTTGCTGCAGGTGGTGTATCTGGACATCGTTCTACAATTCAGCACAATTTGCACAAAGAACATCTGTATGGCAGGGTGATGAGCAAGAAGCCCTTTCTGCACTCGCGCCACAAACAGAGTCGCTTGTTGTATGCCAATGCTCATTTAGACAAGCCAGATTCATTTGGGAACAAAGTGCTTTGGACTGATGAGACAAAAATGGAGTTATTTGGTCAGAACAAAAAGCGCTTTGCATGGCAGAAGAAGAACACCGTATTCCAAGACAAACACCTGCTACCTCCTGTCACATTTGGTGGAGGTTCCATCATGCTGTGGGGCTGTGTGGCTAGTTCAGGGACTGGGACTCTTGGTAAAGTCGAGGGTCAGATGAATTCAACCCAACAAATTCGTCAGGATAATGTTCAAGCATCAGTCACAAAGTTGAAGTTACGCAGGGGTTGGATATTCCAACAAGACAATGACCCAAAACACAGTTGGAAATCTACAAAGGCATTCATGCAGAGGGAGAAGTACAATGCTCTGGAATGGCCGTCACAGTCCCCTGACTTGAATATCATCGAATATCTATGGGATGATTTGAAGCAGGCTGTCCATCAAATTGAACTGAACTGGAGAGATTTTGTATGAAGAATGGTCAACAATACCTCCATCCAGAATCAGACACTCATCAGAGGCTATAGGAGGACAGCGTCTAGAGGACAAAAGGAGGCTCAACTAAGTATTGATGTCATATCTCTGTTGGGGTGCCCACATTTATGCACCTGTCTCATTTTGTTATGATGTATATTGTATATTTTCTGTTAATCCAATAAACTTAATGTCACTGCTGAAATCCTACTGTGTCCATAAGGCATGTCAGATATTAAAAGGAAGTTCAGCCAATGAGAAACAAAAATCCAAAGAATTAAGAGGGGGTCCCAAACTTTTTCATATGACTGTAAATAGGCAATGAGTCCCTGAGCCTCAAAAAAAATAATAGCATGCAGGAGGGTCCCTGTTACCCCGTATTACCACACCATTCATTCCCAGTTAGAATGCCATGTCCAAGTACTTGCTGTTACGTCCCATTCGTTCACTGTTGGTGTCAGATTCCATCAAGGCCCGCGTCTTGTCACCACTCCTGTTTGTGAATTTCTTGGAGAGGATCTCCAGGTGCAGCCGAGGATGTGAGGGTGTCCAAGTGAAGTGGGCTAGGGGTAGCCTCATGGCTTCCGCAGGTGGTGATGTCCTCCACGCTTCCTTCTGACTGTGACCTTCAGCACATACTCGAGCATATTTGTTGCTGAATGTGAAACGGCTGGGATGAGGACTGAACACCTCCAAGTCTGAGGTGAGATGAGTTCAAGTATCTGGGGATCAGACAGATAAAAGGGAAAAATAAGATCGACAAGCGGATTGGAGGGGTGGCAGCTGTACTGCAGGTGCTGCACTGGTCCATGGTGGTGAAGCGGGTGCCAAGTCTAAAGACAAAACCCTCAGTTTACCAGTTGATGTACGTCCTTGTCCTCACCTTTTCTTATGCACTGTGGGTAAAGACTAAAAGATGGAAGTCTTGAGTTATAAGCGTTTAAAATTTTTTATTTTTTTTCAGGGTGGCTGGACTGTCAGACCTTGATTGGGTCAGGAGCTCAGTGATTTCTTAGAGCCTTGGCGTAGAGTTACTGCTCCTCCAGATGGAGAGCAAGTTGTAAAAATAACAGCCACACACCCCCTAGCTCTGCTCCGGGCACGTCTCACTGGACATACCGACAGGGGGTATCTCTCTCAGCTGGCTTGGGAATGTCTCAGAATTCTCCAGAAAGAGCTGGAATCAATAGCTGGAGACAAGGAAGTCTGGGCTGACCTGCTTGGCCTGCTGCTACTATGGCCTTCACTATGAAGAGTGGGTAATAAATGTGCTGATCACACTGGTCAACAAGCATTTTGCTACTGGGATTCTTTCATCTGTGGGTTTCCTCCGGGTGCTCTAGTTTCCTCCCACAGTCCAAAGACATGCAGGTTAGGTGCATTGGCGATTCTAAATTGTCCCTGGTGTGTGCCCTGTGGTGGGCTGGCACCTTGTCTGGGGATTTTTTCCTGCCTTGCACCATGTGTTGGCTGGGATTGGCTCCAGCAGACCCCCGTGACCCTGTAGTTAGGATATAGTGGGTTGGGTAACGACTGACTGACTGACTGACTTTTTATCTTTATTAGTTTGTATACGCCATCTGTTGGAATGAGAACTGCAGTGCTTTTGATTAGTGCACTCAACAAATGTCTTGGAATGGATGTGTCGAGAATGAAATCCTGGATGTCAAGAGCAATCTCGTCGGTATGTTGAATTCATTTTAACCAGATGGCACTTTACTTACCTCAGTAGTGACATTCATGTCTCTGGTGACTCTTCTTATGAAGTCACTAGGCAGATTGGGACAGCATGGGTGGGTCATGAGGTCGCTGGAAAGGGGGTGTGTGGTGCTCCTGATGTCTTAATGAAAGCACTAAGTTGACTGTGTTTGTGCCCTGTGGTGGGCTTGCGCCCTGCCCGGGGTTTGTTTCCTGCCTTGCGCCCTGTGTTGGCGGTATCCTTCAATAAGGGAGCGCACAAAAAGGCGCGCTTCAAAAGGGCGACCTCAATTGAGGGCAGCGAATAAAGGCGCGCGTAAATAAAGGCGAGCTTCAAAAGGGCAACCTCAACTGAGCGAATGTTTTAATATTCTTGCTTTCGTCTTTTTATACGTTCAATCATTGCCTTTATCTAATAAATTTTCTGTAATAATTTTGTTGCGTTTGCCTTTATTCGCTGCGCCCAATTGAGGTCGTCCTTTTGAAGCTCGCCTTTTTGTGCGCGCCCTTATTGAATAGAACCGTGTTGGCTGGGATTGGCTCCAGCAGACCTCCGTGACCCTGTAGTTAGGATATAGTGGGTTGGGTAACGACTGACTGACTGACTTTTTATCTTTATTAGTTTTTATACGCCATCTGTTGGAATGAGAACTGCAGTGCTTTTGATTAGTGCACTCAACAAATGTCTTGGAATGGATGTGTCGAGAATTAAATCCTTGAGTGAACGCGTGAAGAGCTAAAAGCACTAAGGTGTTTGTGTGTGCCCTGCGGTGGGCTGGCACCCTGCCCAGGGTTTGTTTCCTGCCTTGTGCCCTGTGTTGGCTGGGATTGGATCCAGCAGACTGCCCGTGACCCTGTAGTTAGGATATAGCGGGTTGGATAATGGATGGATTGTTTCATCTGTACTTTAACAGATTTGACTTGCTGACTCCAAATTTCGTCCAGCAGCACGTCCCGTTTTTTAGTTATGATGTTCCAGGTCCATGCATTTCAGCATTTAAGAAATAAGTTTGGTCTTGAGAAAAGTGAAGCCAGGGCAGCACGGTGGTGCAGTGGGTAGCGCTGCTGCCGCGCAGTTGGGAGACCTGGGGACCTGGATTCGCTTGCCGGGTCCTCCCTGCGTGGAGTCTGCATGTTCTCCCCGTGTCTGCATGGGTTTCCTCCGGGCGCTCCGGTTTCCTCCCACAGTCCTAAGACATGCAGGTTAGGTGGATTGGCGTTTCTAAATTGGCCCTAGTGTGGGTGTGTTTGTGTGTGTCCTGCGGTGGGTTGGCACCCTGCCTGGGATTGGTTCCTGCCTTGTGCCCTGTGTTGGCTGGGATTGGCTCCAGCAGATCCCCGTGACCCTGTGTTCGGATTCAGCGGGTTGGAAAATGGATGGATGGATGAAAGTGAAGCCAAAATGAAGGAAGGTGTTTCGGTTGGCCCTGAAATCTGTGAACTGATGCTTGACGAGGACTTCAAAGGGAAACTGAAGCCCAACTGAATCAGCACCCTCATTCGTGCGGGTTGTCCAGAATTTTCTTGGCAGTCACAGAGCAGAGAAATTATACTGAACTTGTGGAGAACCTGCTGGAAGCGTATCAGCTTATGGGAGCCAGAAGGTCACTGAAGATGTCATTTTTTACATTCTCATCTCGACTTTATTCCATCAAATCTGGGCGATGTCAGTGATAAGCATGTGGAAAAGATTTCATCAAGATATAAAGGTGATGGAAAACCGAAAATCGGGGAAAATTCACTCCGAGCATGATGGGTGACTACTGTTGGTTCTTGCAAAGAGAGACGGATGTGCAGTACAAGCGTAAAAGTGAGTGCCTCCAACATTTCTGGGCACGCTGACCTCACTTTTATATTGAGGTAAACTGACATAAACAGGGGCAGCATGGTGGTGCAGTGGTAATGCTGCTGCCTCGCAGTTAGGAGACTTGGGTTCACTTCCTGGGTCATTCCTGTGTAGAGTTTGCATGTTCTCCCCATGTCTGCATGGGTTTCCTCCCACAGTCCAAAGACATGCAGGTTAGGTGCATTGTTGGTCTGTAATTGTCCCGTGTGTGTGAGCTGACGCCCTGCCTGGGGTTTGTATCCTGCCTTGCGTCCTGTGTTGGCTGGGATTGGCTCCAGCAGACCCCCATGACCCTGTAGTAAGGATATAGTGGGTTGGGTAATGACTGACTGACTGACTTTTTATCTTTATTAGTTTTTATACGCCATCTGTTGGAATGAGAACTGCAGTGCTTTTGATTAGTGCACTCAACAAATGTCTTGGAATGGATGTGTCGAGAATGAAATCCTGGAATGAACACATCAAGAGCTAAAAGCACTAAGGTGTGTGTGTGCCCTGCGGTGGGCCGGCGCCCTGCCCAGGGTTTGTTTCCTGCTTTGTGCCCTGTGTTGGCTGGGATTGGCTCCAGCAGACCCCCATGACCCTGTGTTAGGATATAGCGGGTTGGATAATGGATGAAGAAAATGAATCCTTCAGAGAAAAGATCAGTTTCCCTGATGATGTTTTGGGACTGCTTTGTGGCCTCTTGCACTGGGTGCCATGAAGATGTGCATGGGTAGCATGAAATCCGGAAGTTACCAAGACATTTTGGGATGTAATGTAGGACTCAGGGTTATAAAGCTTGGTCTCCATTAAAGGTTGGGTCTTTCAGCATGACACTTCAAAAGGCGCTCATTAACCCCTTGTTGCCCAACTTTATTTACAATCGTATAAAACCAGAAACAGTGCCCAGCATGATAACATGCAGTGAATACCCTGGACTTTTAGTTCTCATCCTCTTTCTCTGTACGTTTACCATTCATTTGCTCAGAGGTTGACTCGTTTGCTGTTCCCTGAGCAGCTCTTCTTTCCTTCACCCTTGCGGCCCGCTTCTTCTTTTCTTTGTTCGGCATCTTTTCGCGTTAAAACTGATTAAGTCCGTGTTTGTGTTGCAATTGCTCAGTTCATTTTCTTTAATTCTTCATTTACGCCTGCACTTAATTTTTCAATCTGCCTCAAGAATGATTTACGATATGAAGAGGTAGGGGAAGTGACGGCGAAGGTGGTAGGGGATGAGAATGGCGCCCGTACACAGGCGCCGCCCTGCTGGCCGCTGCCGAGAGTTGATTCTACAATAAAATGAAATAAAAATAAAAAGAGGAATAACCTTGGAGGTCAATCATCACCCCGTAAGTGGATAGTAGATGTCACGTAGTGTATGTGTTTCAAATTTCAGGTCAATTGGTCAAACGGTTTGAGAGCTACAGGTGATTTAAAATCCTGGACAGACAGACAGCCATGGTAGCGTATTACATACAGTATAAAGGCTGAGCATGGGACAGGCGCTATATAAATAAAATGTATTACTATTATTATTATTTATTTTTGATCTTATCCTTATTAATAATGATAATAATAGTATAACATTCTCAAGCCTGCTTAGTCCATTATAGGGTCCTCTAGCCTACAGCTGTGGTCACACAGCATGACCATTCTAGTTAAAGCATTTCCAGCTGATCTGCTGTGCGTGTTTATATTTTTTTTTGATGTTTATTCTTAATTCTTTTTCTTTTTTTTTTTTTTGCAGAATGTCTACTAACTCGGTTTCGCAATAATATTAGTCACTCTCGATCGGTAATCCACGGTCCAGTGGAGCGTTTATTAAATGGAGTCATCATTCAGTTATGAGGCAACATGATCCTTGTGATTAGCTACATGGCAATTAATAGAAATGTTTATGATGGTGTCATGCCACCATCAAGCTGATGAAAAGAATGACCGACCAATCACACACATGCATGATTAAGAAACGGGACCTCTGCAGACCCTCGCTCAGCACTGGGGCCCATCAGCAACACTTACACTTTTGTTAAAATGGAGAGCATGCCTGCGTGGAAATAGTGTGCTTGTTCAGTGGGAATCCGGCAAAAGGACACGGATCGGGTAGTGAGGGTGACGAGGCGAGGTGTTCAGAGCGTGAAAGTGGTCCCTGTGAGACGTGGGCATCCCCTCGCGTGTTTGACAATGCAGTTAAATCATGGCGTATCGATTAGCGGCGGTTATCTCAGGTCTGATGTAGCTGCTGTTTTCGCTAAGTTGGTGAAAAGCACACAGCGTAACGGGCGAGGAAAACGAAGAGCGGTGGGAGGGATGATCACAGGACAGTGAGGGGATAGAAGTTTAGAGGGGCGTTATTGTGGTCAGGTGTGCAGAGTACAGAGTGGGATTCTCACTTAGCATGTAATCAAAGGTGGGATGATCACAGTGTAACGGTGCTGCTAGAAGTGAAAACTGCAACTCCCAGCAGTCCCTGCAGTAGCTCTGATTGGTCTTCTGCTGAGGAGGTCAGCGGGGCTTTTAAAAAGGGGGCCGGTGACCTAAATTTATTTTTGTAATGGGTGTTCCAAGTTCCTGTTTGTCTGCCTTCTGTTGGGTTACCTGTACTTCTTCATTTTGTCCCAGATCGTTTCGTGGTTGGGGTACTGGATTGTCTGCCGTCTGTCTGTACACATGATTTGTCTCGGTAGAGTTCTCTATTGCTCTACTTTCCCCTTTTCTATTATTAATGTGTAGCCTTTGTCAGAATGCCTCAAATCTCCCAGACTTAGCACTGTACCATATAACTTCTCACCACCTTCCCTTCTACATTTTTAACCTCAGGTAACTAGGTATGGTGGCGCAGTGCTAGCGCTGCCACCTCGCAGTTAGGAGACCCAGGTTCACATCCCGGGTCCTCCCTGAGTGGAGTTTGCATGTTCTCCCCATGTCTGTGTGGGTTTCCTCCCAAAGACATGCAGGTGAGGTGCATTGTCGATCCGTAATTGTCCCTAGTGTGTGTGCCCTGCAGTGGGCTGGCACCCTGTCTGGGGATTTGTTCCTGCCTTGTGCCCTGTGCTAGCTGGGATTGGCTCCAGCAGACCCCTGTGACCCTGTAGTTAGGATATAGCGGGTTGAGTAATGACTGACTTTTTATCTTTATTAGTCTGTATGCACCATCTGTTGGAATGAGAACTGCAGTGCTTTTGATTAGTGAACTCAACAATTGTCTTGGAATGGATGTGTCGAGAATGAAATCCTGGAGTGAACACGTCAAGAGCAATCTCGTCGGTATGTTGAATTAATTTTAACCAGATGGCACTTTACTTACCTCAGCATTGACATTCATGTTTCTGCTGACTCTTCTTATGAAGTCAGTAGGCGGATTGGGAGAACATGGGTGGGTTATCAGGTCGCTGGAATGGGGTTTGTTTCCTGCCTTGCTTCCTGTGTTGGCTGGGATTGGCTCCAGCAGACCCCTGTGACCCTGAAGATAGGATATAGCGGTTTGGGTAATGGATGGATGAATGGATGGATGTTGGACATTCCAGGGACGCACCCAGCCTTGGCCCTCACAAACAGAGACAAAAACAAAGCAACTGGTTATCAAACAACAATTAATGAATGTGATGAAAACAAATGAAATAAATGAAAACCACGATATCACCCCTGTTCCCCTTACGCTGATATTACATTAAATACACAAAGCACAAGCAAAACACACACAGCAAAGTCCATGAAAAACGGCAACGAATGAAATGGAATGATGATATCATTTAAAGGGGATAATTACACAGAAACGGGTAACGATATTGCAAAGAAGGCATGATCACAGGGAAGTGTGGAAATTTATCACTAAAGAATGGATGATCAAGTATGGGAACGTGTGCAAATAAATAATAAAGGAGGGATGATCAAAGGGAGATGTGTACATATATCATTAAAAGGGGATAATTACACAGAAACGACTAACGATTTTGCAAAGAAGGGATGATCACAGGGAAGTGTGGAAATATGTAATAAAAGAAGGGATGGTCAATCATGAGAAATGCATAAATATATAGTGAAGAAAGGATGATCAAAGGGAAATAATAAAAGAAGGGCTAGTCATAGAGAAGCACCATGATCTTGGTAAAGGCGCTATATATAAATACTGTATATATATTTTTTTTTTAGAGGATGCATTTTTATTGTCGCATATCAAATGAAAACACCAAAGACTGAACATTTTTTAAGGGAAGAAATCACAGGGTCAGAGTTCCAGAAGCTTCTGACTCCAGAGTTTAATCAGGTCCTGCAAACAGGTTTGAATGGCATGGATTTACTTAGACCTCTTCCTCATCTTTCTCCTTTTACGCTTCATTCTTGGCCCTCATCCCGCAATGCAGGAAGCTCCTCAAGAACGAAAACTGGAAGAGGATAAATTTTATTTATTATTATTGTTATTATTATTATTATTATTATTATTATTAAATGTGGAAATATATATAAAGAAGGAACAAGCATAGGGAAAGAATAACAAATTTTAAAAACAGACGGGATTGTCACTGGAATATGTGGTAATGTATAATAAAGGAGGGATGGTCAAAGGGGAATATGGAAAGGCGGTATATAATAAAGAAGTGATAATTCTAGGGTTATTTTATAAATATATAATAAATAGGGGACTATCAAAGGAAAATATATAATAAAGAAGAGGTGAGCAAAGGGAAAAAGGGAAATAAATAGTAACGAAGGGTGATAACTGAGAAATGTGGAAATATATACCAACAGGAGGGATGATCACAGGGAAATTTGTAAACATGTAATAAAGAAGAGATGATCAGAAGGAAATGTGCAAGTGTATATAATAAAGGGAAATGTGTAAATATATAATAAATGAGGGACAATTACAGGGAAATATATAAAAAAATAAATAATAAAGTAGGAATGATGAAAGAAAAATGTGTAAATATATAACAGAAGGGATGATGAAAGGAATATGCAGAACTACATGTAACAATAGAAATGATAGTCAAAGGGAAATGTGGAAATAAAAGAAGGGATGATTGTAGAGAAATACAGAAAGATATATCTGTCCTGATGAAATTGTATGAATGGAAAAATTGGAAAAAAAGGGAAAACCTATAGGAAAGAAAGAAAACATCAGAGGGGCAATTTGATAATATATGGTAAAGGAAGAAATGCTCATGTTGAAATGCAGAAACAGATAATAAAGAAACAGATGCTCACTTTGAAAATGTGGAGATATACAGTACTGTGCAAAAGTTTTAGGCAGGTGTGAAAAACTGCTGTAAACAAAGAATGCTTTCCAAAATGGAAGTGTTAATCATTTATTTTAATCAATCATCAAAATGCAGTGAATGAACAAAAGAGAAATCGAAATCAAATCAATATTTGGTGTGACCACCCTTTGCCTTCACAACAGCATCAATTCTTCTAGGTACACTTGCACACAGTTTTTGAAGGAACTCGGCTGGTAGGTTGTTCCAAACATCTTGGAGAACTAACCCCAGATCTTCTGTGGATGTCGGCTTCCTCACATCCTTCTGTCTCTTCATGTAATCCCAGACACACTCGATGATGTTGAGATCAGGGCTCTGTGGGGGCCATACCATCACTTCCAGGACTTCTTGTTCTTCTTTACGCTGAAGATAGTTCTTAATGACTTTGGCTGTATGTTTGGGGTCATTGTCCTGCTGCAGAATAAATTTGGGGCCAATCATACGCCTCCCTGATGGTATTGCATGATGGATAAGTATCTGCCTGTATTTTTCAGCATTGAGAACACCATTAATCCTGACCAAATCTCCAACTCCATTTGCAGAAATGCAGCCCCAAACGTTCAAGGAACCTCCACCATGCTTCACTGTTGCCTGCAGACACTCATTATTGTACTGCTCTCCAGCCCTTCGATGAACAAACTGCCTTCTGCTACAGCCAAATATTTCAAATTTTGACTCATCAGTCCAGAGCACCTGCTGCCATTTTTCTGCACCCCAGTTCCTATGTTTTCATGCATACTTGAGTCACTTGGCCTTGTTTCCACGTCAGAGGTATGGCTTTTTGGCTGCAACTCTTCCATGAAGACCACTTCTGGCCAGACTTCTCCAGACAGTAGATGGGTGTACCTGGGTCCCACTGGTCTCTTCCAGTTCTGAGCTGATGGCACTGCTGGATATCTTCCGATTTCGAAGGGTAATAAGCTTGATGTGCCTTTCATCTGCTGCACTAAGTTTCCTTGGCCGACCACTGCGTCTATGATCCTCAGCGTTGCCCGTTTCTTTGTGCTTCTTCAAAAGAGCTTGAACAGCACATCTTGAAACCCCAGTCTGCTTTGAAATCTTTGTCTGGGAGAGACCTTGCTGATGCAGTAGAACTACCTTGTGTCTTGTTGCTGTGCTCAATCTCGCCATGACATGAAACTGTCCTCCACAACCTCACCTTGGTAAAGAGTTTGGCTGTTCCTCACCCAGTTTGGAGCTGTTTCTGTTTCAGTTAATGACTGTGTTTCAACCTACGTGTGACATTGATGATCATTAGCACCTGTTTGGTAGAATTGGTTGATCAGACACCTGACTAGAATCCTACAAAATCCCTGACTTTGTGCAAGTGGACCTGTAAGAACTGATGCTGGTTTGAAGGCAAAAGGTAGGAACACCAAATATTGATTTGATTTTTCTTTTGTTCGCTCACTTTGCATTTTGTAAATTGATAACAATAAATAATCATTATTTATATTTCTGAAAGCATTCTTTGTTTACAGCATTTTTTCACACCTGCCTAAAACTTTTGCACAGTACTGTATAAGATAGGAAGATATGATCCCAGGGGAATGTGTAAGTATAATAAAGAAAGGATTCTCACATGAAATTGTGTAATGATATTATAAATGAAGGGATTGTCACAGAAACAAGTGGAATTACAGTATATAATAAAGAAGGGACAATCATGAGCAAATGTGTAAATATTTACACAACAGGGAAAATTAAAAAGAAATATGGGACTACATACCAAACATAGGGATGAACTCAGGGAAATATGAATTATAAAATAAAGGAGGGGGATAATAATGAGAAATAATGTTCACATTCTAAGAGAAACACTAACTACGGGGAAATGTTGAACTCTATATTAAACAAAAGTATGATCACAGGGAAAGGTGGAAATGTAAAGAGAAATGTGATCACCGAGATGAATAAAAGCGGGCCTAGTTTATTTATAGAGATGTGGCAAAGTGTAATATCAGGAGAAATCATTACTGAGGGAGGTGGAAAAACACGATACAGAGGGGAACGACCTCACGAAAATCATGAAATAAGACTTCAGGAAGGGATGATACGAGCCTTTAAGAATCCACCTTATGAACCCAGCCGGTGTCTTCCATTCCTGCCCGGTTTCCAGTCTCTGCCTTTACAGGTTTATTCTCTCCAACTCCCACTGTGAAGAACTTCTCTTGAATGACCATCATCTGACCTTTGCTTGGGCTCACATGGCCGGGGTCAAAGGTCTGTTCCAGCATGGTGTCGGCATATCACATGAAAAGACACAACAAAGCAAAGCCTCCTGGGAGAATTAATGGACAAATCATGTGTTGGCCCCCCGTATATGGCGGCCACCACTGTCTCACAACCCGCTAGTGTGTGTGGAGAGCTGTGAACATGAGCACAGCATCAGAAGCCATTACTGCATTTACCAGTGAAACCTGAGGAGCTCCCTCATAAAGTGACCTTCTAGGAAAATTTGAGCCTTGAAAGGGTCATACAAGTTGGAGGGGCAGAGCAGATAATGTACACTCCACGTGGTCCTCAAAGTGCTCACCTAGCCAATAGTCGCAGCTCTGAGTGAAACGATGTCAGCGTCTGCAGGTCTACCTCCGAGCGAGTGGAGTCGTGTTGCAGATGTAAATATTTACAAAGTCAGTGCTTTTGACCCCGCATGAATTGCCATTTGTTGAGGTTTTCACATGTCCTGCATATCCTGGGGTGGTTAAGTACTGCTGCCTCGCACCTCCAGACTCAGGAGCAGTCGTCTGTGTGGAGACGTCATGTTCTCCTGGTGCCCCCCAGATTCTCATCCCAAAAAAAGATCATTAGATTATGGTAATCAGGCCCCATGCAGGGTGTAGATAGATAGATAGAGTGAAAGGCACTATATAATAGATAGATAGATAGATAGATAGATAGATAGAAAGGCACTATATAATAGATAGATAGATAGATAGATAGATAGATAGATAGATAGATAGATAGATAGATAGATAGATAGATAGATAGATAGATAGATATGAAAGGCACAATATAATAGATAGATAGATAGATAGATAGATAGATAGATAGATAGATAGATAGATAGATAGATAGATAGATAGATAGATAGAAAGGCACTATATAATAGATAGATAGATAGATAGATAGATAGATAGAAAGGCACTATATAATAGATAGATAGATAGATAGATAGATAGATAGATAGATAGATAGATAGATAGATAGATAGATAGATAGATAGACAGATAGATATGAATGGCATGATAGATAGATAGATAGATAGATAGATAGATAGATAGATAGATAGATAGATAGATAGATAGATAGATAGATAGATAGATAGATAGATAGATAGAAAGGCACTATATAATAGATAGATAGATAGATAGATAGATAGATAGATAGATAGATAGATAGATAGATAGATAGATAGATAGATAGATATGAATGGCATGATAGATAGATAGATAGATAGATAGATAGATAGATAGATAGATAGATAGATAGATAGATAGATAGATAGATAGATAGATAGAAAGGCACTATATAATAGATAGATAGATAGATAGATATGAATGGCACGATAGATAGATAGATAGATAGATAGATAGATAGATAGATAGATAGATATGAAAGGCACTATATAATGGATAGTCCCTAGTGTGTGCTAGGTGTGTGTGCTTGGTGTGTGTGCCCTGTGGTGGGCTGGCACCCTCTCCAAGGTTTGTTCCTGCCTTGTGCCCTGTGTTGGCTGGGATTGGCTCCAGCAGACCCCCGTGACCCTGTGTTAGGATATAGCAGGTTGGGTGATGACTGACTGACTGACTGACTCATTTTTCTTCTCGTTTATTCTCTATCCACCACTTTCAAGCGTTTTAGATCTTCCAGACCCCTATGGAGCTCTTTGGGCCACATATACCGTAGCTCATCTGGTGGTCCCAGGTAACCCTGCCAGACAACCCAGCTGGGGCCTCAACAGTAGCCCCCTTTCTGTCAGCAGTTCCAGGGCAGTCCTTCCCTTATCCTTGTATCCCGAGGACAGTCTGAGGGAGTCTCTTGCCTGGGTCTCCTTCTGGGGCAGGTAAAGGATGTTCTTCAGCACCTGCCAATACAGGCCCTGATCCCAATTACCTTCTCAATAAACAGAGCGGCTGTTATCACGAGTTCATATTTTTAGCAATAAGCATTTCTGTGATAGACAGCAGTATGTGAAAATGTTATTATTCAGACATTCTTCTATAATTGTTTGACGAGATTAGGTGTAGGAGGAGGATATAAATAAAATCAGGCGACTGAGAGCGCCACGCTTGCTGCTTTCTGTCTTTTACCGAGACTCCCTTCTTACAAAGCCTCTTGGAATTTTTAATAAACTCCGTAATTGTATCCAAATGAAAGCACCGGATTATAAAAGAGAAACTCCCTTTTGAAACCGTGATTCATCTCATCACAAGTGCCACGGGCGGCGTCTCCTCATTTCTCCCACGTAGCTGGTGTTAAGGCTGGACATTACGTCTTTTAACAATTCCAGTCATTCAATTTCTTTATCCAGTTTTTCCTGTAAAGAGTTTCGGGTACCCAGATATTTTCCGAACATCAATGGGCACAAGGTAGTGCCCTGAAGGAGGTGCCACACATACATTCTCTGTATGTCACATATTTTTCTGGTCAGGGTGGCCTGAATGTGTTCATAATGGTGATGCCATCTTCAGAAGCATGTTTGGGTAAATACTTGAGATGGGACAGCATCTAGGAAAAGCTTGGGTTACTTCTGGGAGAGGTGTTGATGAGGCCAGCAGGGGGCACATACCCTGTGGTATGTGTGTGGAGCCCAATGCCCCCAGTGCTGTGACAGGGGACACTGTGATGTTAAAATGGCGCCATCCTTCGGATGAGACGTTAAACAGACGGCCCTCTCTGTGGTCGTAAAAAGAAATCCTGGGCATCCTTCGTAAGGAGTAGAGCATATCTCAATGCCCACCATGGCCTAGTCAATCTGACTCCCTAATCATCCCCTGTCTCTAATTGGCTGTCTCTCACCCCTTCACCACGTAATGTGTGGTGAGCCTACTGGTGCAATAATGACTGCTGTCACATCATCCAGGTGGGTGCTACACATTAGTGGAGGTTAAATTGGTTCTCCTCTGTCTAAACACTTTAAGTAGCAAGTGAGTAAATATACATGAAATTATTATTATTATGGGGTGGCATGGTGGCGCAGTGGGTAGCTCTGCTGCTACCAGAAGGTTTATAGTCATCCTCTCCCTTGTAGGGCATTTATAGAAAAAAGAGTATTTTTGAACTTTTAACCCAGTGACCTATTTTGGGCCTGTGGAGACCGGAAAGACTTCTTCTTGAGTTTGGGGTCTTGTTGACTGGGGGTGACTCCATGTCTCTGTGGTTGTTCTGGAGAGGTTTTCTATAATTTTGATTTGTTTTGTTGCCTTTTTTACTTCATATCATGTTTTTTTGTTTTTCCTAACTTTTTATCTTGGGTGGCACGGTGGCACAGTGGGTAGCGCTGCTGCCTCCTCGGGTAGGAGACCTGGGTTCGCTTCCTGGGTCTACTCCCTGTGTGGAGTTTGCATGTTCTCCCCGTGTCTGCGTGGGTTTCCTCCCACAGTCCAAAGACATGCAGGTTAGGTGGATTGGCCGTTGATCGCAGGGTCTTAGGGTCTTCTCCCCAGGATGTGTTTGCTAGTTGGCTAAGGAGATTATTCCGACTGGATATCTTCTTTTTGAGTTTAAGAATATGTTCTTTACAAGAGAGTGTCCTGTCCAGGGTGATGCCTAAGGAAGCGGGATGTTTGGTGTTCCTCATTACTGCGTAGTAGTGTCTGCATCTCTCTCTCTACCTCTCTCAGGTTCACCCCTTCTGACCGTATCCATCTTTCTAGCTCTGTCACACTCTCTCTCTCTTTCTCTAGAGCTGTGGTTCCCAAACTCAGTCCTGGGGTACCCCCCCCCCCCCCCCCCCCCCCCCCCCCGATTCACAATCAGTGATAATAACCAATAACAACTGATCCCATTTAATTAGCTGGGCTTTTTTCCTTCTTCTCTTATTCTGCATTCAGAAAAGCACAGCACTATGGTTTTTACATTTATAAGACATTTAGAAATATTTCTCTTTTTTCAAAGCTATAAACGCTCAACTCTTTTGTTGTTTTCCTATAATTTTCCCCTTTTTCTGTGTAGTTTGCTCCCTTCATTAGTGACAATTAACAACAAGCAGAGCAGACACCCAGAATGATGAAAGCTGCAACTACTTTAGTGTCAGACCCATTAATTAGTAAACTATCAAAGAAATAAGCAGAACACAGGCGGCACGGTGGCGCAGTGGGTAGCACTGCTGCCTCACAGTTAGGAGACCCGGGTTTACTTCCTGGGTCCTCTCAGCATGGAGTTTGCATGTTCTCCCCATGTCTGTGTGGGTTTCCTCCCACAGGTTAGGTACATTGGCAATCCTAAATTGTGCTTGGTGTGTGTGTGTGTGTGCCCTGCAATGGAGTTTGTTTCCTGCCTTGCGCCCTGTGTTGGCTGGGATTGGCTCCAGCAGACCCCCATGACTCTGTAGTTAGGATATAGCGGGTTGGATAATGGATGAATGGATAACCAGAACACCTGGAAAATACACTTAACAACGTAAACTAGCTAAATATTCCCCATATAACTGCTTAGTACATTTTAATAAAAATCTACCAAACTCTGTTTTGTAATTTCTACATTAACTCTAAAACACAGAAGCTGGGAAATAATGATACCCTTAAATTAGGCTGGGAGTCCAATGAAAAATGGAAGTGGGTTGGAACAAAGACCTAGAGACACGAGGGGTCCCCAGGACCGAGATTGGGGGAGCCACTGTTCTAGCGCTTTCTTTCTCAGGCTCCGCCCCATCTGACCGTATCCACCTCTCTCTCTCTCTCTTTATAGCAGTGGTCCCAAACTCAGTCCTGGGGGACACCCCTTTGGCTTCATGTTTTTGTTTCACCCAGGGGTCAGGGTGCTGCCTAAGGAAGAGGGATGTTTGGTGTTCTTCAATGCTTCGTTGATCCATCCATCTGATCTCTAGAGTTGTAGTGTCTGCATCTCTCTCACCTCTCTCAGGTTCACCCCTTCTGCCCATATCTGTCTGTCTCTCTCCATCGATCTCTTCTCCCTCTCTCCCTCTCTCTATCCCTCTCTCTCTCCATCTCTTCATCTCTCTCTTCTCCTCCCTCTCTCTCTCTCCCTTTCTCTCTCTACTTCTCTCTCCATCTCTCTCTTCCTCTCCCCCCTCTCTCCCTTTCTCCCTCTTTCTCTCCCCGTCTCTCTCTTTCTCCTTCTCTCTCTCTTTCTCCCCCTCCCTCTCTCTCCCTCTCATCCTCTCCCTCTCTCTTTCTCCCCCTCCCTCTCTCTCCCTCTCTCTTTCTCTCTCTCTATCTCTCTTTCTCTCCTTCTCTCTATCTCTCTTCCTCTCCCTCTCTCTTTCTCTCTCTCCTTCTCTCTCTCTCCCTCTCTCTTTCTCTCTCTCTCTCCCCCCCCCCAGGTCTGTGTGCCCCCGCCTGGTATTTTCATGCCACTGCAGTTGACTTTGGTCAAATCAAACGTGATGCGAATGTCGACATGTCGTGTGTGTGTCCCCCGTTCCAGCACTGTGAGTTACTGAGGACTCTTGTTGGACTTTTTAACTTGGCCTCGTCCTTTTTTAAATGTACTCTCACTTGTTGTTTATATTGTTTCGTGTCCCGTGCCTAGCGGAGCGGGCGCTGCATGTGTCTGTCATGGCGTGTATGTAAACACCCGCAGACGGGCGCACCTCCACCAAATGTTTAAAGCAGCCGGATCGGTGAGTTCCTGCACTGAAGCCTCAGTGAGCGCCGAGCACAGTCGTACAGCTGCATTACTATAATAACAATATTTACAAAGGTCGCGCCCTATCGGCGGCAGTAATGGAGTTAACATTCCCCACTGTCAACTCACAGCAGCAGGAATGTGCAGTCGGAAAATTTATAGACAAAGTTATGAAAGCAAACGGTCAGACAGACAGGTACTGAGAAATATTACATTGCCTTCAGCTAACACACTGCACTGGTAATTGTATGTGTGACTGACAAGAGCAATATTAATGTCTGGGCGGGCACGGGGTCCTACCGTACTGAGTGCGCCCTGGCGCTCCACACACACAGGGCAATTCATCTCGACTCAAACATCCTCCAGCACAAAACTAAGATGTCAATATATCTCTCCGAATTCCTGCCGATCACACCAAACTGCCTATGCAGTGCAGAGAAAGAAAAAAATATAGAAATATAAAAAGCGTAAGGGTGGCACGCTTTGTACAGCTGCACACGGGATGGCGCCGTGCTAAGAAAAGGGCCCTGGGCAAAAGGCTTCAATAAATTATTAAAGATGGCAAATTTCAAAATGAGGTGGAAGGGACATGACGGGTGTAGTCCGTGAAAGCGTGAGGAATAATGTCGACGTGTCTGTCAAACACAAAAATCGATCTCAGACCCCTCTGCTGCGCCAGTTTACACACAAGCTGACCGTGTGGCGTAGCGGCTCAGGTGTTGGACTGCGTGCCACGGGGATGGTAGTTCAATTCCCACATCCAAACCACTCTGTAGGCCAGTTACTTATATACCATTAGCACATGATGAGAACATTAGGACAATCTGGACAAGAGAAGGCCATTCAGCCCAACAAAGCTTATTCACTTAATTCTTCTAAAGGAACATCAAGTCGAGTTTTGAAAGTCCCTAAAGTCCTGTTGTCCACCACACTACTTGGTCACTTAGTCCACGTGTCTGTGGTTCTCTGTGTGAAAGAAAACTTCCTAATGTTTGTGTGAAATTTACCTTTCACAAGTTTCCAGCTGTGTCCCCGTGTTCTTGAGGACCTCGTTTTAAAGTCACCATCTGGATCCACTGGACTAATTCACTTCATAATGTTAAACACTTCAGTCAGGTCTTATCCTCATCTCCTGTAAAGGCTCAGCTCTGTTAATCGTTCTTCATAACTCATCCCCTGTAGCCCTGAATCAGCCTAGTTGCTCTTCTCTGGACCCCTCTTGTGCTGCTATGTCCTTTATGTAGCCTGGAGACCAAACTTGCACACAGGACTCCAGATGAGGCCTCACCAGTGTGTTATAAAGCTTGAGCAGGCCATCCAGCCCAACAAACCTCACCAGTCCTATCTACTTAATTCTTCTAAAGTAACATCAAGTCAAGTTTTGAAGGTCCCCTAAAGTCCTTATGTCTACCACACTACTTGGTCACTTATTCCTCGTGTTTGTGGTTCTCTGTATGAAGGAAAACTTCCTAACGTTTCTGTGAAATTTCCCCTTCACAAGTTTCCAACTGTGTCCCCGTGTTCTTGAGGAACTCATTTTAAAATAACAGTCTTGACCCACTGCACTAATTCACTTCATAATGTTAAACACTTCAGTCAGGTCTCCTCTTAATCCCCTTTTGTTTAAGCTGTAAAGGCTCAGATCTTTTCATCTTTCCTGTAGTTCTGGACTCTAGAGCCGAGTTGCTCTCCTCTGGACTTTCTCTAGTGCTGCTATCTCCTTTTTGTAGCCTGGAGACCCAAACTGCACATAGGACTCCAGATGAGGCCTCACCAGTGTGTTATAAAGCTTGAGCAGAACCTCCTGTGACTTGTACTCCACACATCAAGGCGCTATATAACGTGACATTCTGTTAGCCTTCTTAATGGCTTCTGAACACTGTCTGCCAGTTGATAGCTTAGAGTCCACTATGACTTCTAAATCCTTCTCATTAGGTGGACTTTCAAGTTTTAGACCAACCATTGTGTATTCAAACCTCACATTTTTATTTTCTACATGTAATTCATTACATTTACTGACATTAAGTTTCATAGTCCCCAAATCTGCCCAATCTTGTCTACTGTCCAAGTCCCTCTGTGATGATTTAGCAGATTCAATTATCTGCCAATCCACCTGTCTTGGTGTCATCTGCAAACTTGACCATCTTGTTCCAGATGAGGCCTCACCAGTGTGTTATAAAGCTTGAGCAGAACCTCCTGTGACTTGTACTCACCACACATTAAGGCGCTATATAGCCTGACAATCTGTTAGCCTTCTTAATGGCTTCTCAACACTGTCTTGGAGTTCATAGTATCGACTCCACTACAACTCCTAAATCCAGTCACAGTCTCGATCCACTGCACTAATCCCCTTCATCATTTTAAAGACTTCAGTCAGGTCTGCTCTTCATCTCCTGTAAAGGCTCAGCTCTTTTAATCTTTCCTCAAACTCATCCCCTGTATCCCTGTAATCAGCCTAGTTGCTCTTATCTGGACCCCCTCTAGTGCTGCTATGTCCTTTTTGTAGCATGAAGACCCAAACCGCACACAGGACTCCAGATGAGGCCTCACCAGTGTGTGTTATAAAGCTTGAGCAGAACCTTCCTGTGACTTGTACTCCACACCTCAAGGCGCTATATAACCTGACATTCTGATAGCCTTCTTAATGGCTTCTGAACACTGTCTGGCTAATAGCTAAGGTTAATCTTCTTTTACTTAAACTGTAAAGGCTCAGCTCTGTTAATCTTTCCTCATCACTCATCCCCTGTATCCCCTGAATCAGCCTAGTTGCTCTTCTCTGGACCCCCTCTAGTGCTGCTATGTCCTTTTTGTAGCATGGAGACCCAAACTACACCCAGGACTCCAGATGAGGCCTCACCAGTGTGTTATAAAGCTTGAGCAGAACCTCCTGTGACATTAGACTCAACACATCAAGGCGCTATATAACCTGACATTCTGTTAGCCTTCTTAAAGGCTTCTGAACACCATCTTGTTAGTTGATAGTATCGAGACCACTATGCCTCCTAAATCCTTCTCATAAGGTGGACTCTCGATTTTCAGGCCTCCCTTTTTGTATTCAAACCTCACATTTTTAATTCCTACTTGTAACAATTTACATTTACTGACATTAAATTTCATCTGCCCAAAGGCTATCTGCTGTCCAAGTCCCTCTGTGATGATTCAATAGACATGAGATTATCTGTCAACTCACCTAGCTTGGTATTATCACCAGTGTGTTATAAAGCTTGAGCAGAACCTCCTGTAACTTGTACTCACACACATCAAGGCGCTATATAACCTGACATTCCTGTAGCCTTCTTAATGGTTTCTCAACACTGTCTGGCAGTTGATAGTGTTGAGTCCACTACTTCTTAAATGACATGGTGACAGCTTATGTAGTCAATTATATTGTAGCTATGTGCCCGTAAATCTCCCTGAAACACTATTTAATACATAAAGGCGCTATATTAACTGCCAGTTAATGCACCGCCTCTAACACATTCTTAAATTATGTACAAGTCACCTTACCTGCCTATAAGTGCATTAAGCTCAGCACTTGTAAAGTGTCACAGGGTGGAGTTCTATATAGAAAGGAGCTATACGGGCCATCACAGGGCATCTGTTGTGTCATCGCCTCTGATTCACCATGTGAGTGTCAGTCACCTGACCTGCCCATAAAGACATTAAGCTCAGCTTAGGTAAGGTGCCAGGGATTGAAACTTAATACTGAAAGGTGCCATGTTAAGTCACAAGGCTACCTGTTATCACACAGCCTCTAAATTCAATCTTGCACAAGTCACCTAACCCGCCTGTAAACACTAAAAGCTCAGCTTATGTAAAGTGCCAGGGGACGGAGCTGAATTCTGAAGGGCGCTATATAAAGACACATGGCTGCCTGCTAATGCACAGCCTATAACGCTCCCTTTAATCTTACACAAGCTGCCTAACCTGCCTAGAAGCACATTAAGCTCAGCACTTGTAAAATGTTACGGGATGCAGCTTAATGTAGTGTAGTAGGATAAGTGTGACTCTGACACATCAAAAAGAGTTGGGGAAATGGCCCTAAATAATGTCCGTTGGACATCTTGATGAAAGCTGATTGCAAAATAGTATTTGACAACATACAGTACTGAGATGGAGATATTTATGCAGAAAATGGCAACAAGATGTGATATGGCAGGAGATGACATCAAAACTGTAGGATGGAAGTGATGTCATCATGGCGGAACTGGAAGTGATGTCATCATGACAGGACCAGAAAAAGTGACATCATCATTAGGAGCCAGAAGTGACGTCATTATTAGAAGTCGGAAGTGACATCATTATTAGAAGTCGGAAGTGATATCATTATTAGAAGTCAGAAGTGACATCATTATTAGGAGTCGGAAGTGACGTCATCATTGGGAGTTGAAAGTGACATCATTATTAGAAGTCGGAAGTGACGTCATTATTAGAAGTCGGAAGTGATATCATTATTAGAAGTCGGAAGTGACGTCATCATTGGGAGTCGAAAGTGACATCATTATTAGGAGTCGGAAGTGACGTCATTATTAGGAGTCGGAAGTGACGTCATTATTAGAAGTCGGAAGTGATATCATTATTAGGAGTCGGAAGTGACGTCATCATTGGGAGTCGAAAGTGACATCATTATTAGGAGTCGGAAGTGATGTCATCATGGTGGGACCTGAAGGGGAAATGATGTGGAGTGGCGATTTTGAGAACCCAGAAATGGTGGAGGTGAGTACGTAGAATTGTTATTTGTCTTCTTTGGGTCTGGTAAAAGAGAGAGTGAAAGAGAGGTGTTAGTACTCGAAATCCACCCTTCATCTCGTGGTAGATCACTCACCGTAGTCCTAAACGCACGTGTGTGACAGAAGAAAAGCCACCATGGAGACCACAAGGGCGTCTGTTCTGTCATAGCCTCTGATTCACTCTGAGAGTGTTGGTCACCTAACCCGCATCTAATCCCTTTAAACTCATCTTATGTAAAGTGCCAGGGGACAGAGCTTAATACAGAAAGGCGCTATATGAAACCACAAGGCTTCTTGCTCAATCACAACCTCTGAGTCACCCTGTGATCCTACATAAGTCATCAAAAATACCTGCAGTGGCAAATTTTGTGTTTGGGTAATTACTGGTTAATATGTATCCCTAAAAAAACGGTGGGGTGTGGGGCGGGGGGATCAAGCTAAAGTTAGAAAATGGAATTTATCGGAAAATGGAACCCTTCTCAATGCACTTGTGCCACCTGCCTGGAAGTGCCAGCAGAATAAAAGGTTTTGTCTCGTCCTCACCACCACTCGCGCCCCTCTTTCTTCACATTATCATTTGTCTTGAATCGACGACCACCCAGATGTTTGTTTGTTTTTTTTTTTTTTTAGCCGTCCAAAAAGGTAGAAATCCCACGGTGCCAAATCTGGTGAATAAGGAGGACGTGGCAATACCTCAAACTTCTGTTTCTCCAGACAGGCCTTGGTGTTCTTGTCTTGCAAGCCAAAGGACCCCTGGAGACAGCAGTCCCCCACCACTTGGATCGAATAGCAGCCTTCACGTTGGTCTCCAGGGAGTCACAGGAACTTTCACTAGTGACTGGAGTACCCCTTGGCATGTAGTGTGGTGGCAAGGACGAGACAAAACCTTTTATTGTGCTGGCACTGCCAGGCAGGTGGCACAAGTGCATTGAGAACAAGGGTGGTGACTCCATGGAGAAGTGACATTAGCAGTTTTGTTCAAGTTTTTTGTTCCATTTTCTAATAAATCCCATTTTCTAACTTTAGCTTGACTCCCCCTAGTAGATAACACCTTTGGTGTTATGACTAAGACATTCAGTCACAAGTAAAGAAACAAAACTTAAAATAAATTAAACACCAGCTGTTCATTTTGTATTACACTTCAAAAACACAGGTAGTGTCATAACACAAGTAGAAAATACTAGTGATTAAATTGCACATGGCAGACTTTCATTTAAGGGGGTTTGCAGACATTTTGGTAACACAACACTTTTTCTACATGGCACCCCCCATTTCAGGGCACCATCATGTTTGGGACAATTGGTGTCTCAGGTGTTTGTGATTCTTCAGGTGAGTTTCATGGCATCATAAGATACCTCGGCTGGCTTCTACCCATTGTTCAACATGAGGAGCAGAGCTGTGCCAACGAAAGACAAACAAGAATAAAATCATCAGAGCAAAAATGAGGGTGGTGCCACCTGCAAACTTTAAGAGTTTAACAGACTGATGGCTGGAGGTGCAGCTACTGGTACACATGGAGAAGAGCAGTGGAGACAGCAGGTAGCCTTGAAAGGAGCCAGTGCTAATAGTCAAGGGGTCAGCGATATGTCTCCTCGGCTACAACTGTTGCCATCTGTTACACAAGAAGTCTGTGGTCCACTGACAGATGAGGGCAGATAAATTGGGCTGGGAGAGCTTGTTCTGCAACGAGGTTGGAATTATAGTATGTAATACAGAGCTAAAGTCGAGAAACAAAACCCTGGCATTACTTCTAGGAGAATCCAAATACCGGAGAATGAAGTGGATCACCTTGTTGGTTGTCATCTAAGGACCTGCTGGCACTATAGGTGAACTGCAGAGGGTCTGGAAGTGAGTTGGTGACCTTACTGATTTAGTTAGAAGGTCTGGTGTGCTCATGTAAGCTGGGTTTAGTGCCCCCTAGTGCCCTGACATAACATTACCTGTTTTCTACCAGGCTGCCAGTCAGTTATTATATAGTGCTTTCACATCTATCTATCTATCTATCTATCTATCTATCTATCTATCTATCTATCTATCTATCTATCTATCTATCTATCTATCTATCTATCTATCTATCTATCTATCTATCTATTAGATAGCGCCTTTCAGGAATATATATTTATTATATGGTGCCTTTCAGGTCTATCTATCTATTATATAGTGCCTTTCAGATCTATCTATCTATCTATCTATCTATCTATCTATCTATCTATCTATCTATCTATCTATCTATCTATCTATCTATCTATCTATTAGATAGCGCCTTTCAGGAATATATATTTATTATATGGTGCCTTTCAGGTCTATCTATCTATTATATAGTGCCTTTCAGATCTATCTATCTATCTATCTATCTATCTATCTATCTATCTATCTATCTATCTATCTATCTATCTATCTATCTATCTATCTATCTATCTATCTATCTATCATTGGACCCCTCAGCAGGACGAGCACTGAAATGAATAGCATGATAAACACACATAGCACATTTATTTTAATGTATTGCCTTAAAGTTAACAATCCAAGAGCAGCCATTTTGTTTTGAACCTTTCTAAGGGTTCTTGTCATTACTGTCCCCATGTCATTTTCCATTTTACTGTTTTATACAGAAATGTCATATCCACCTCAGGCCAAATGCAGTTTCAAACAGAGCTTCAGGTCTAAATTGAGAACATGAAATAACACAATGTGCTCTTGGATTAGTCCACAGCTATTAGTAGCCTTGGCAATTTGTGAGCTCCCGGTGGGGATCGTGCCGAGGCCGCAATCAGTTTCGTTATGGGCATCTTGTTTAGAATTGAATATTATCAGGATGTTTAATAATTGACACTGTAATTCAAGTCCTTCATTAAAAGTTGCACAAGGAATCACTCTGCCACTCGAGAGAATATCGACATTTCTAATAGCACTTGTCATATTGGTTACTGTGTATAATAGACTGTCCAAAAGCATTTCAATCGATCTGGCTCACCACTTACTGTACGAAAATCACTAAAATGGATGGGGTTCGTCTTTAAAATGTATATTTATCTGGACAGCAAGGATATAATTATGTTCTGGGCTGCTTCTGTTCTCTTGTGCAGATGGCGAGGCTCGACTCAATGTGGCCTAATGGCACTCGGCAGTTGTGTTTTCAAAATGCCAGTCACACAAAACATTTTCAGCTAAATGGGTGCCATAAATGGATTCCGAGGGTTTTAATTAACAGCTCACCTGATTGGAGTGGCCAAGAAAGGAGAAACTTAAAAATTAAAATACAGTGGTGATTTGAGCCGAGCCCTGGGACTGGCAAGCATCTTATCATCCACATCTTTAATCTGCTGCATTTCTGCTTATTTAGCACTTTTTATTTTTTTGGCAATACATCTGTTATATAGTGACTTTCACATCTGTGTACCTATGTGTTACACATCGATCCTAAGATCTAATGAATAGGGTCTGAAAATCTATTTATGTGACACCTTTAATATCTATTGTACAGTACCTTACACATCTGTCTATCAATTATATAGCACTTGTCATATCTATCTATTATATAGTGCCCTTCACTTCTATCTATCTATCTATTATATAGTGCCTTTCATGTCTATCTATCCATCTATCTATCTATTATATAGTGCCTTTCATGTCTATCTATCTATCTATCTATCTATCTATCTATCTATCTATCTATCTATCTATCTATCTATCTATCTATCTATCTATAATATAGTGCCTTTCATATCTATCTATCTATCTATCTATCTATCTATCTATCTATCTATCTATCTATCTATCTATCTATCTATCTATCTATCTATCTATCTATCTATCTACTGCAGCACATTGTTCCTTTTGTGTTCCTCTCTTTATTGTCGATATCACATGTTGAAGTCTTTCTGTTGTTCAGTGTTTTTTCCTCTGGTAGATCCAGCATTAGCACTGGAATATTTCCGGAATCTCAGTGTTTGATGTCGCCTCTCCATACACACATTAGCTCTGTCCCCAGACCCCTGTCACCCTGTTGCTGTTAATTAAATATTTGCCCTCCTTCTCTCTCCTCCTGTTTGTTTGCTTTAGTGATTTCTTGACATGCCAATCCAAACTCTGCCATGCCAGGCCAACTGTTGGTGTCATTTGAGCCGCCCTTTGGCCCCTGGCCAGATGTCAACATTTAATTTGAGTGATTTGTTTACTAGTCACTTAAAAGTAATTGAATTAATCTGTCGGTTATCTCTTCAGTAATTGAATAAGGTGTAAATTATCAATTGTTAAGTAATTACAAAATTACATTAATAAACTTATGAACTGATTGATTCACAAGTGCTTTATTTTTGATGTAATCATTTATTAATGAACTATTGATTGATAAATTCCTCAGATAATTAGGTAAATATTGTAATGCTTAAATAATCAATTTAATTGATCCGTCATGTTTGGGGTGATTAATGAACTCCTATATTTGTAATCAGGTTGTGATGCAGTGCTCCTGGTGGCAGACTGGGTGACATCTCCACATTGTCCCCTTTGTCTTCACAGGTTTTCCTCCCACCCCTCCAGAAGAGAAACTCTGTAATGACTGAATCATGAAGGAGGTGAGTAATCATTTAATTGGTCTTTTTACTTATTATATTGATTTATTCATCAAATATAGTACTTTGTTAATAAAACAGCTCATTTATATTAAATATTTCATTGATTTTCTCATCAAATCCCAGAAAAACTAACATATATGTATATACGACGGGGCTCTGCCCCCTACACGCTTCACTCACCAACCCCCAGGCGGGCGCTACCCGTTAGCCACTTCACGGCTCTGCCGCTCGCGTGTGGAGTTGTGGATGTACAATTTAAACAGATTGTTATTTTCATGGGAATTATTACATAAGCCTAATAGAGCTAACTATTTGACATTACAGCGAGTAATTAACGATAGCAAAAAATAGTCAAACGTAAAAAATTGATAGAAAATTATGTTTCATGTTGCATTAGAGGTTTTCTTCTGTTTGGCTTTGAAATTAACACACAAATACTTTTTAAACTTACATGTTTACTGTAGGGTGGCACGGTGGTGCAGTGGGTAGCGCTGCTGCCTCGCAGTTAGAGATCTGGGGACCCGGGTCCTCCCTGCGTGGAGTTTGCATGTTCTCCCCGTGTCTGCGTGGGTTTCCTCCGGGCGCTCCGGTTTCCCCCCACAGTCCAAAGACATGCTGGTTAGGTGGATTGGCGATTCTAAATTGGCCCTAGTGTGTGCTTGGTGTGTGGGTGTGTTTGTGTGTGTGTCCTGTGGTGGGTTGGCACCCTGCCCGGGATTGGTTCCTGCCTTGTGCCCTGTGTTGGCTGGGATTGGCTCCAGCAGACCCCTGTGTTCGGATTCAGCGGGTTGTAAAATGGATGGATGGATGTTTACTGTAAGACTTCAGTGAAAACAATATTTTTAATTAACTTTTCGTCAATTGCATTGAATTTTGATTCCATGTTTGGACTTTCATCGTGACAACACAACATATAACTGCCTGTGAATGAATTTTGTTTCTTTCTCTCTAATAAATAAAACGACTTTTTCGAATGTTTGTCCCTGTGATTTGTTAATTGTCATAGCTCTTCTAACGGGAAACTGTAAACGTTTTAATAAGAATGGCCTATCAAGATCTCCTTTGGTGTCTCATGTCATTAGTGAAGATAGACTACATTACCTTTCTTGTCGCCTGTTCAAATTTTACAGGTCAGAATTGTTTGACCAATTTTGAACACAACTAATCTTGTCTTATTGCACAGCACATCACTCTTACATAAATTACGCAATAACATTATAATACATCCTTCTCTCAAAAGTAATTCGGCCGGTGGAAGACCAAACGGTGTTAACGGTTGTAGATATCCATCCATCCATTTTCCAACCCGCCGAATCCGAACACAGGGTCACGGGGGTCTGCTGGAGCCAATCCCAGCCAACACAGGGCACAAGGCAGGGAACCAATCCTGGGCAGGGTGCCAACCCACCGCAGGACACACACAAACACACCCACACACCAAGCACACACTAGGGCCAATTTAGAATCGCCAATCCACCTAACCTGCATGTCTTTGGACTGAGGGAGGAAACCGGAGCCCCCGGAGGAAACCCACGCAGACACAGGGAGAACATGCAAACTCCACGCAGGGAGGACCCGGGAATCGAACCCAGGTCCCCAGATCTCCCAACTGCGAGGCAGCAGCGCTACCCACTGCGCCACCGTGCCGCCCACGGTTGTAGATATTCTTCGTGATATTGTAAGTTGATGTTTTCATCTTCCGCACCATCTCCACCAACTGTTTCATCAGAGTCTATTGATACGCATTTAACCAATTTGCCGTGTAACCGGTCGACAATTTCCACATTAATTCGTTTCAATTCATCGTTTCTCGGTGCCAGGATTGCTCGTGTACTCATTTCTTCTGTTGATAACCCTTCATGATGAAATTCTTCATTAAGATTTCAATATAATAAGTCTTCTTTTATTGGGAACTTAAAGTGAAGAAAACGTAAAAATGTATAAGAGCTGAGAGAGCAGGAACCGAGTCTGACAAAAGCATTCACACCAATGAGAGGTGAGAGGACCGCGGGCGTGGGCCGTGAACCATAAATGGTGGAGAGGAGGGCGGGACTTGAGAAAATCTCTTGGTAAAAGTCTCGTCTCATCTCCAGATTTTCTTATATAATAGAGAGATTTCTGAAACTGCATTTTGAGACTTTTATGTAAGGAAGACGGACATTTCGAGGTCGGGTAGTTCTGCTCAATAGACATGGCAAGTGGAGACGTTCTGCATGTTTAGCACAAGTAAGTTAGAATTTCACTGGACTTTAACAGAATTTAAAAATTTATAGGTCAGTCCTGCAGGGGCTCCCAGAGTTTAATGACTCGCAGGTTAGGGGGACTGATGAAGGTCACTTGGCCCTACGGTCCTAGTGTGTGTGTGTGTGTGTGTGTAAATTCACCTTCTAATGGGGTGGCACCCGGTCCGTGTATTGTTCCTTTCTTGTGCCCGATGACTGCTGGGATTGCCTTCAGCTGCCATGAGACTCTGTTCAGGAAATAGTGGGCTTGGGAAATGTATGGACAGATGGAGAGGTTTATACAGACCTTACTGTCACAAGTAATTCTGACTTGTATGTGATAATCAACATGCCATGGAGTCTGGGGTGTCCAGATGTTCAGCTGTTCTGTCCTGCTTTTATACATAACATCCCATCTAACAAAATGTCCCATTTTAAAATTGGCCAGCTATTTAATCTGCTTGTCCAAAGCTCCCTCCTCCCATATTTTGTCATTTAATCTGCATGAGCGCAGTGCACACAAAACTCCAAAGGAGATAAACCAACCGGCTCATCAATTTCAAGTACATTTTTACAAGGCACTCCATAAAGTAATCTACATCTCTAACACTTGGATTAATGAGCTGTGTCCGCTTTTGTTACAATGAATTCTGGTCCGCTTACTGGATCCACGATAAGTGAACAGGACCACCAGACCTCAAAATTCTGTCATAATTATTTGAAAATTCTAAAAACAAAAAGATTAAACAAGCAATAATATATTAAATTATAGGAAATGGAGAACTTAGACAGACAGACAGATGGGCAGAGAGATAGTTATGAAAGGTACAATGTGAAAGGCACTATATGATAGATAGATAGATAGATAGATAGATAGATAGATAGATAGATAGATAGATAGATAGATAGATAGAAATGAAAGGTGCCATATTACAGATAGATAGATGTGAAAGGCACTATATAATAGATAGATAGATAGATAGATAGATAGATAGATAGATAGATAGATAGATAGATAGATAGATAGAAATGAAAGGTGCCATATTACAGATAGATAGATAGATAGATAGATAGATAATAATAATAATAATAATAATAATAATAATAATAATAATAATAATAATAATAATAATAATAATAATAATAATAATCCATTACATTTATATAGCGCTTTTCTCAGTAGTCAAAGCACTATCCACACAGGGAGGAACCGGGAAGCGAACCCACAATCTTCCACAGTCTCCTTACTGCAAAGTAGCAGCACTACCACTGCACATATATTTAGATATTTACAACAACAACATTTATTTCTATAGCACATTTTCATACAAAAAGTAGCTCAAAGTGCTTTACATAATGAAGAAAAGAAAAATAAAAGACAAATAAGAAATTAAAATAAGACATCATTAGTTAACATAGAAAGGAGTAAGGTCTGATGGCCAGGGTGGACAGAAAAAACAAACAAAAAACTCCAGAAGGCTGGAGAAAAAAATAAAATCTGTAGGGATTCCAGACCACGAGACCGCCCAGTCCCCTCTGGGTATTCTACCTAACATAAATGAAATAGTCCTCTTTGTAGTTAGGGAGTAACTTGATGCTGATGGTCATACAGACTTCTGGCTTTTAATCCATCCATGATTGTTGGATCATCATGGTGCTTTGGGTAGATGTTAAAGTAATGTGTTTTCAGCAGTTTTTTAAAGTGCTCCACTGTATTAGCCTGGCGAATTCCTACTGGCAGGCTATTCCAGATTTTAGGTGCATAACAGCAGAAGGCCGCCCGCCCGCCTCACCACTTCTTTTAAGTTTTGCTCTTGGAATTCTAAGGAGACACTCAGTTGAGGATCTGAGGTTACGATTTGGAATATAAGACGTCAGACATTCCGATATATAAGCCGGGGCGAGATTAAAGCTTTATAAACCATAAGCAGAATTTTAAAGTCAATTCTGAATGACACAGGTAACCAGTGTAGTGACATCAAAACTGGAGAAATGTGTTCGGATTTTCTTTTCCTGGTTAGGATTCTAGCAGCTGCATTCTGCACTAGTTGCAAACGATTGATGTCTTTTTTGGGTGGTCCTGAGAGGAGTGCGTTACAGTAATCTAGCTGACTGAAAACAAACGCATGAACTAATTTCTCAACATCTTTCGATGATATAAGAGGTCTAACTTTTGCTATGTTTCTTAGGTGAAAAAATGCTGTCCTAGTGATCTGATTAATATGCGATTTAAAATTCAGATTACAATCAACAGTTACCCCTAAGCTTTTTACCTCCGATTTGACTTTTAATCCTAATGCATCCAGTTTATTTCTAATAGCCTCACTGTATCCATTATTGCCAATCACTAAGATTTCGGTTTTCTCTTTATTTAATTTGAGAAAGTTACTATTCATCCATTCTGAGATACAGGTTAGACATTGTGTTAGCGAATCAAGAGATTTGCGGTCATCAGGTGCTATTGATAAATACAGCTGTGTGTCATCAGCATAGCTGTGGTAGCTCACGTTGTGCCCTGAGATAATCTGACCTAACAGAAGCATGTAGATTGAGAAGAGCAGTGGACCCAGGATAGAGCCTTGTGGAACACCATATAGAATATCATGTGTCTTTGAGTTGTAATTACCACAACTAACAAAGAATTTTCTCCCTGCCAGGTAGGATTCAAACCAATTTAAGACACTGCCAGAGAGGCCCACCCATTGACTAAGGCGATTCTTAAGAATATTATGATCAATAGTGTCAAATGCGGCACTCAGATCTAAGAGGATGAGAACAGATAAATGGCCTCTGTCTGCATTTACCCGCAAGTCATTTACTACTTTAACGAGTGCAGTTTCTGTGCTGTGATTTGTTCTAAAACCTGACTGAAACTTATCAAGAATAGCATGTTTATTGAGGTGCTCATTTAACTGTATAATGACTGCCTTCTCTAGAATTTTACTTAAGAAAGGCAGGTTAGAGATGGGTCTATAATTTTCAAGAGCAGAGGAGTCGAGATTATTTTTCTTAAGTAGGGGTTTAACTACTGCAGTCTTAAGACAGTCTGGGAAGACCACCGTATCTAATGACGAGTTTACTATGTCAAGAACATTATCAATAAGCACGCCCGATACGTCTTTGAAAAAATTTGTTGGTATTGGGTCAAGGGCACAGGTGGAGGGTCTCATTTGAGAAATTATTTTATGTAAATCAGGTAAATCTATCCTAGTGAAAGAGTTTAATTTGTTTATAATGGAATACTGGGGTTTAGGAGGATCCTTAGTGTTGGGGAGATATACTATGTTATTTCTAATATAATTCATATTTTGATTGAAAAATACAGCGATAGCCTCACAGGTTTTACTGGAAGTACTTAGGAGGCATTCCTTTGAGTTACCTGGTTTAACAGACGATCAATTGTCAAAAATAAGACTCTGGGATTACTAGCATTGTTATTTATAATCTTAGAGAAATAGCAGCGCCTCTCAAGACGGACTGTGTTATTGTATTCTGTTATTTTAACTTTTAATATTTCATAGTCAATAGTTAGTTTAGATAGATGTGAATGGCACTATATAATAGATAGATATATAGATAGATAGATGTGAATGGCACTATATAATGATAGATAGATAGATAGATAGATAGATAGATAGATAGATAGATAGATAGATAGATAGATAGATAGATAGATAGATAGATAGATAGATAGATAGATAGATGTGAAAGGCACTATATAACAGATAGATAGATAAGTAAGTTTATAGGGCCCTTATTTTCTCAACTATATTCTCTAATATTAGTTAAAATAGCTATTCAAATGTATTTATTTATTTATTGACTAACTGATTTCTTGATTGATTAAATAATTGACTGATTAGGTTGCTTTAATAATTATTAAGACACAAGGAATAAATGACATATGATTTTAGGGACCTCTTAAGTCTCATTTCAATGTTCTTATCTGCCCCTTTACTGGCTACTGGTTAAATGGTCTTTTATTGTGGTAAATGTATTTATGGAGACTTTTGTTTTCTACAAGTTTATTTAACACTGCCAGGTTTGCTGTGTGCCAGTCAATGGTGACAATGGTGACATTGTGCCATGCCTAAAAGTGAGTTAGAGACTTCATCAAATGTATTCCTCTGTTTGTTCATTAGTTGTTTAATATGTGATTTCAATGAGTTAATGATAACACGCTGGATTGATTTAACAAGCAGTTAGGTCTTACATTGGTTCTAATTGTCTATTTGGATATTTGTTTGATAATTGATTGGAGTTTTTAGTTCTCTCTCTGGCTGATTGACCTTAGAGTTCATTATCAAATCAAACGCGACTTTTAATTTTTTAACCATTAGGGACTAACAAACTGGCAAGTCTACCATTTTACATCTTTTACAATTTTAATTTAACTTTCTGTAGAACACTTTGAGCTGCACTTCTGTGCCACCGATACGCTGTAAACGTTGTGAGTTGACTGAGTAGTTGACTATTTAAGTAACTGTGTCATCTGTCCTGATGGGTGTCACTTGGTGGTGATTGTTATTTACTGATGCTGACATCGTCCCTCTGGAGAGAAGCTCTTCAGAAGGCTCACTGCCGTCAAGTGGGTTTGGATAAAGCGGGCATCGGTAGGCCATTTGGCGACCACATGTCCTTGGATGTCCCAGGCCCGTGTGAGTCCATGGATGTGTGCTGACGCCTGTGAGTGAACCCTCTGCCTTAGGGACGGCACTTCAGCGCCACATTCTTACCATCGGAAGGACACAGCTGTGCACATCTGGGTGCCACGTGTTACGGACGTCTGGAAGCTGTTACCGAGAGTGGCAGCCAACGTTATAACCGCTTACTGGAATGAATTAATCCATTTCAGCAGAATGTCAAAGAACTTCAGTCCAATAAACTGCTGTTAGAAACCCAATTTTCCTTATAGCTTCCTCCTCTATTAAAGTCTTCCGAATAAAAAGGTTTTATTAGAGAAAGCAGTCGTGTTGATATGCCAACCCAAGCAAGTGTTAATTTCAGGCAGCCAGGGTGGCAATTTAATGTTTTTATAGGTATGGTGGGAGGGGTGTGTGGTTAATATAGGATAATGGCATGGTGGGACAAGACGCTGGAATTGGGGGCATATCCACCAGCTGAAGGAAGATTCCTTATTAAGTATAGATATGGCACATATATAACATACTGTATATACTGTACATGTATGGGCATTTTATATATAGTGACCAAAAGGGGGAGCTCCAGAGCCCAAGATACCCACCACAAGTACACAAACACAGTCAAGGGTACAAATGAAATAAATGACATCACACACCAGTAATCACAAACACCATCCAATACAGTATGTCCTCCAGGCAAGCTCTTTGCCCAGCGGTTCACACCACATATCACACAGTGGCAGCACTTGACTCATGCATGTTGTAAATTATGGAGCAAATGGTGACAGATATAACAATAAGCAAAGCTAAGTCTTATAACAAAAGTCAAAAAGTCATCTTCTACAACTCTGTAATGGCTACTGTGACTTGGGATGGGCTGGAAACATCTCATCAGGAGAGGACCACCATAGATCTATCTATCTATCTATCTATCTATCTATCTATCTATCTATCTATCTATCTATCTATCTATCTATCTATCTATCTATCTATCTATCTATCTATCTATCTATCTATTATATAGTGCCTTTCTATCTATCTATTATATAGTGTCTTTCCCTCTATCTATCTATCTATCTATCTATCTATCTATCTATCTATCTATCTATCTATCTATCTATCTATCTATCTATCTATCTATCTATCTATCTATCTATCTATCTATCTATCTATCTATCTATCTATCTATCTATTATATATAGAGCCTTTCATATCTATCTATCTATCTATCTATCTATCTATCTATCTATCTATCTATCTATCTATCTATCTATCTATCTATCTATCTATCTATCTATCTATCTATCTATCATATAGTGCCTTTCATATCTATCTATCTATCTATCTATCTATCTATCTATCTATCTATCTATTATATAGTGCCTTTCATATCTATCTATCTATCTATCTATCTATCTATCTATCTATCTATCTATCTATCTATCTATCTATCTATCTATCTATCTATTATATAGTGCCTTTCTATCTATCTATTATATAGTGTCTTTCCCTCTATCTATCTATCTATCTATCTATCTATCTATCTATCTATCTATCTATCTATCTATCTATCTATCTATCTATCTATCTATCTATCTATCTATCTATCTATCTATCTGTTACTGTTACTCTGTGTGTCGATTGCTTTGGTCTGGAGTGGGAGTGGCCTTTGTGCTAGCAGGAGAGTGAGTGTAGCTTTTTCTTTTTTTCCTTTTTTTTATTTTATTCTTTTTTTTTTCTCTCTAGTCATTTCTCTTAGTTTTTAGCTGTGTTATTTATATATAGTTATTATTTCAAGTTTATATAGTATTTTTTTAAAAAGAAGTGACTAGGATGGCTGTGTCCCGAGGGATACAGCCAGGCCTTTTGCCACATGGCTTTGAAAATCTTAGCAGAAGAAATGGCATCAAGTTGATTGTTGATCCTGTAGTTTCAGTAGAGAAGTGTGTTACTGAAATTGGAAAAATAATTGGATGTAAAAACATTATTTCTGCTTCACGAATGAATAAGGCAGTTGTGGTATTTCTAAATGAGGAGGCCTTAGTTCACCAACTGGTTCAGGAAGGCCTAGTTATTAATGGAACCCTCATTTCTGTTTTGCCGCTTTCAACTCCTGCAAAGAGGATTATAATCTCTAATGTTCCTCCTTTCTTGAAGAATGAAGTGCTACGTAATGAATTGCGCAGGTATGGCGAGATTATTTCTGATATTACTTTGATTCCTTTGGGGTGTAAACAGCCAGAATTAAAGCATGTGGTTTCATTTAGGAGACAGGTTTTTATGCTCCTCAACAGAGGTTACAATGAGTTAGATGTTGCTCTGAAATTCAAAGTTGATGGATGTGATTATATTGTGTTTATATCTTCTGAATGAATGAAATGTTTTAAATGTGGCCGTGCAGGGCACAAAGCAGTTGATTGTAAGAGAACTGATGGAAGTTATTCTATGGGAGGTAACATACATGTAGTGAGGGAGTCAGATGTAGAGGATGAGTCTGAGGACTCCGACTCCGATGCTGAAGATCAGCAGATTGTTTTCTGTGAGGTATCCACAGGTACTCTTAGCTTGACTTCAGGAAGTTCTGAAAATCAGATACCCAGTTGTAGCTCCACAGTTGAAAGGAGTGAAATAAAGAAAGCTGAGACAAAAATGCCTGAAGTGGACGGATTGGCTGAGGCCGAGTTGAAGTCCTCTAATCTAAATATACATCAGGTTGAAGAAAAGGGCCCAGCTGAGGCTGAGGTTGAGGTTATGCAGCTTATCAGAGAACCGTCACCAACTGAGGTGGATGACATTGAAAATCTGAATGCTGCTGCTGCTACTGCCTGTGAACCATCTAAGGTGGATGAGCGGGCCGAGGCCAGTCCTGAGTCCACAGTCCACAGTGAAGCTGCTCGCCCTCTCTTGAATCTCAAAGCTGTGGCAGAAACTGAACCAGGCACCACTTCAGGTAGTGCAGTTAGGGAAGAAAAAGCTGGAATTGTTGAGGAAATGAATGTTGAAGAAGAATGGACGACACTCCCCAGAAAGAGGAAAGAAACCTCAGACGGTGGAGTAGGTGCAAAGAGAAGTAACAAAATGAACCTGACAGAGGGGGCTGACGTGTCTTTAAAAAATCGCTTTTTAAATACCAGAGAGGTGACAATTAGCCCAGAGTGTGAGGAGAGTCAGCAGGGTGGTGAGGACAGTGACTCTTGCATGTCAAGTGACAATTTAACTGGTACTCTTGGAAAAACGGAGTACAGCACTGAAAGCATTCTGAGCTTTCTGGATTTTCTTGAAGGAAAAAGGAGGGTCAATGTTGTAGAACATTTTCCTGACCTGGAACTTTTTTTGGTTTCAGCCAAGCGTGTTATGCGTAATGCTGTTCCTTTGGGAATGGAAAGAAAAGAATTTAATCGTTTAAAGAATGTTATCAGCAAAGTTAGAAAGTCTCTCACCTCCAGCACATAATGGCTCCACACCAGCTCCTCTTTGCTTCATTAGTTAAAGTTCTTGTTGTCATTGCTGCTCCATTTCTATTCTTTCTAATGCCTGCTCTCTCTTTGGGCTCTTTGAACGTTAACGGCTGCAGAGACTCCTCAAAGAGAGCCGTACTTTTTCAATATTTAGAACAGAAAAAACTTGATGTGATTTGTCTTCAAGAAACTCCTACTGACCCAATGAATGAGTTGGAGTGGCAGAGGGACTGGATTGGGATGACGTTTCTGAGCCACGGCTCCAGTGCCAGCGCAGGGGTGGCAGTGCTCTTCAGTAAAGCATTTCTCCCAGAGTCCATCGACTGTATTGAGCAAGTTAAAGGCCGTCTCATGAAGGTTGTTGTTCATATTCAGGGGAAAAATATTATTTTTATAAATGTCTACGCTCCAAATGAGGGCAAAGAGAGAATTTCTTTTTTTCTTTTGTTAAAAGACGTACTCGCTGAGTGCAGTTCAGAGGATGTCGTGTTCTTAGCTGGTGATTTTAATTGCACTGACAATGCAGTGATGGACAGGAATGGCGCTGAGCCTCACCCGGGGTCAGTCAAGGTGTTGCAGTCGGTCCTTCATCAGCAAGAACTTGTGGATGTGTGGAGGGAGTTGAACCCGACAGCGAGACAGTATACATGGCTCAAGGCCTCCAGTGGCATGTTATCTATGGCACGGCTGGACAGAATTTATACTTTACAGCACAATTTGAACCTCATTTTGGGCTCTTGCCTTCTGCCCACAGGGTTTTCAGACCATAGTTTAGCTCTCACTCGTTTTTCTTTGGGGTCTGAAAGTAATTTTAAATCTTTCTGGCACTTTAACTCTAAACTTCTTAAAGACTCTCTATTTCTTCAACACTTTCGTCTCTTTTGGAATAAATGGAGACTCAGCAAAAGTGAATTCTCATCTCTGAAACAATGGTGGGATGTCTCCAAGGTCCAAATTAAACTGTTTTGCCAGTTTTATTCTGAACATTCTTCTAGAAAGGTCACCATGGCCATTAAAGAACTGGAAGAGGACATTGGGCTAATTCAAGCCAAACTGGAAACCGGTTTTGATGCCACTTTGCTTGAGTCCCTACAAGACAAAAAGGATTCTCTGAGATCCCTGCTGGATGAACAGGTGAAGGGCGCCATTGTCCGGGGGAGATTCCAGAATATTTCTCACATAGACGCCCCTACGCAGTTTTTCTTTTCTTTGGAGAAAAAGGTTGCTCAGGCAAAAATCATTCACTGTCTGAAAACTGCAGATGGGACTGAAATGACGGAGACTGAGGAGATCAGGGAATTTGCCTTAAAATTTTACAAAGACTTATTCTCTGCAGAAACCGTGGACTTGTCTTCAACCACAGAATTTTTCTTTGATGACTTACCACAGTTGACTCCATCCACTAAGGATGTACTCGACCGGCCACTATCGCTGGAGGAACTCACTAGTGCTCTTGGGAGTTTAAATCAGAACAAAGCCCCTGGGATTGATGGACTTCCCGCCGAATTCTACAAGTCCTTTTGGGATATCATGGATAAGGACTTCCTGACTGTGTTCGTGGAGAGCATCAGGGATAAAGAACTTCCTGTGAGTTGTCGGAGAGCTGTTTTGACTCTTTTACCAAAAAAAGGGGATCTTTGCAACATTAAGAACTGGAGACCAATCAGCCTACTATGCTCGGACTACAAAATCTTTTCCAAAGCGTTGGCTCTTCGTCTGAGGACTGTTATGAACTGCTTGGTGGCTTTCGATCAGTCATACTGTGTCCGTGAACGATGTATTTTTGATAACATTTTCTTTGTGCGGGATTTGGTATCTGCATCTGAGATTCTTGGATTTAAGGCGGGTCTTATCTCATTGGATCAAGAAAAGGCCTTTGACCGGGTAGACCACCAGTATTTATTTAAAGTTCTAGAGAGGTTTGGTTTTGGTGAGACCTTTCTAGGTTATATTAAATTAATGTACACAAATGTGTTTAGTGTTTTAAAAATTAATGGAGGATTGGGAGCCCCATTTTCTGTTACAAGGGGCATTCGTCAGGGGTGTGCACTGTCTGGTATGTTATACTCACTGTCCATAGAGCCCCTGCTCCACAGACTTCGCCAATTACTTCATGGCCTGTCATTGCCTGTGTGTCCCACTGCATCCTTTAAAGTGGTGGCATATGCTGACGATGTCACAGTTGTCATCACTGAACCCAATGATGTTGTCCTGCTGCAGGACTGTTTACAGGTGTTTCAAACGGTGTCATCTGCCAGGGTCAACTGGTCCAAATGTAACGCCTTTCTGATGGGCAAGTGGGACTGTCCTCCCCCAAGCCTCCCAAGTGGTTTAACATGGAATTCTAAGGTGTTTAAACATCTGGGAATTTACATTGGGAAGTCTGGAGCCACAGCTGATAACTGGGAGGGCTTAATTGATCAAATTCAGGGGAGACTGAAGAAATGGAAATGGGTGGTCACCAAGCTCTCTTTTAGGGGTAGAGTGCTGATTATTAATAATTTAATCGCTTCAATGCTTTGGCATAAATTTAGGTGTGCAGATCCTCCACTTTGGCTATTAAAAGAAATTCAGAGAATTTTGCTGGATTTTTTTTGGGACAAAATTCATTGGGTTAAACGCAGTGTGGTACATCTGCCTGTGGATGAAGGTGGTCAGGGCTTGGTGAACATTCTGTGCAGAATTGAAGCTTTTAGGCTGACAGATTTACAGCGTCTTTTGTACGCCCCTCAGCCTTTACTGTGGAGGAGTTTGGCGTTCGCTTTTTTTCATAGGGTTGGTAATCTTCATTTTGATTTGCAACTCCTTTTCATTGACGTCAAACAATTGGCGCTGTCTGTACTGCCCGCTTTTTACCGCAATATGTTATTAATTTGGCATACTAAAGCAAGCAGAGTGGGAATTAATCTGGACTCAGTCTTCTGGTTACTTGAAGAACCAGTAGTATGGAATCCAACCTTGGAGTTTGACTCGGTTAGTTTGAACTCCCTGCTTATGAGCAAAGGCTTTACTAAAGTAGCTGACTTTATTGATCCGGTCAGCAACCAGTGGAAGTCTAAGGCAGCTGTGGCACATGAGCTCGGGATTAGGTCTGTCCGCTTTGGGGGGTCGATTATTAACAAACTACAAGTCTCTTTAGTGCAATTGGGTGCAGGTCCCCTGTGTGAGGAGTTTTTCTCTGGTGATCTCATAAAAGAGGCAGAACCTCCTGAATGTGATATTAGAATTAAACCAAATGTAAAAGATTTTATCAGGCCTAAAAACTCAGTTTTAAAAATTAATAACATAAATGGAATTTTGTTCCAAGATTTGTCAAAAAAAGATTTGTATGACTGGTGTCTTAAAGTGTCCCATTTTAAACATTTGAAGGAGATGACTGATACCCTCTGGAGGAACACTCTGTGTCTGCATGACACGACATCTCCAGCATGGAGGACTTTATATAAACCTCCCATTGAGAAAAGAGTTGGGGACCTGCAGTGGAGGATTCTACATGTAGCACTAGCTACCAATTCATTCTTAAAAAACACTGGCGCCAGCACAACAGATCAGTGTCCATTTTGCCTTCAGAAAGAAACAATTTATCATTTATTCCTGTATTGTACCAGATTACAACCATTGCTGACTTTCCTTGCTTTATTGTTGTTGAATTTGGGAATTGTATTTAATGAACTCATTTATATTTTTGGAATGTCGGTGTCGAAAATTCATAAAAGAGAATGTTTACTTTGTAATTTTTTGTTAGGCCAGGCCAAGATGGCAACTTTAAAAACAAGAAGAAATAGAGATAAAGGTCTGAAAACCACTGACGCCCTATTAATGTTTAAGGTCCTCCTTCAAAGGAGATTGAAGATTGAATTTGCATATTTTAAACTAATTAATCAATTAGATGTATTTAGAGAAATCTGGGCTGTAAATGATGTTTTATGTTCCATGGAAAACGAATGTCTGGTACTAAAGTCTGAGTAGGAAAACTTTACTTTTAAATGTTGTTGAATGTTGGCTGTTAATTTGACTGCAGTTGTGTTATAATTGTTAATAAAGGTCATTTTAAAATTAAAAAAAATTATCTATCTATCTATCTATCTATCTATCTATCTATCTATCTATCTATCTATCTATCTATCTATTATATAGTGCCTTTCATATCTATCTATCTATCTATCTATCTATCTATCTATCTATCTATCTATCTATCTATCTATCTATCTATCTATCTATTATATAGTGCCTTTCATAATCTATCTATCTATCTATCTATCTATCTATCTATCTATCTATCTATCTATCTATCTATCTATTATATAGTGCCTTTCATATCTATCTATCTATCTATCTATCTATCTATCTATCTATCTATCTATCTATCTATCTATCTATCTATTATATAGTGCCTTTCATATCTATCTATCTATCTATCTATCTATCTATCTATCTATCTATCTATCTATCTATCTATCTATCTATCTATCTATCTATCTATCTATCTATCTATCTATTATATAGTGCCTTTCATATCTATCTATCTATCTATCTATCTATCTATCTATCTATCTATCTATCTATCTATCTATCTATCTATCTATCTATCTATCTATCTATTATATAGTGCCTTTCATATCTATCTATCTATCTATCTATCTATCTATCTATCTATCTATCTATCTATTATATAGTGCCTTTCATATCTATCTATCTATCTATCTATCTATCTATCTATCTATCTATCTATCTATCTATCTATCTATCTATTATATAGTGCCTTCCATATCTATCTATCTATCTATCTATCTATCTATCTATCTATCTATCTATCTATCTATCTATCTATCTATCTATCTATTATATAGTGCCTTTCATATCTATCTATCTATCTATCTATCTATCTATCTATCTATCTATCTATCTATCTATCTATCTATCTATCTATCTATCTATCTATCTATTATATAGTGCCTTTCATATCTATCTATCTATCTATCTATCTATCTATCTATCTATCTATCTATCTATCTATCTATCTATCTATCTATCTATCTATCTATCTATCTATCAAGGTTCTATAAAATGCCAAATTTCTCCTGGGACATCTAAAGTTCTTTTTTCAATCTATAGGCGTATAGGTGGGATGAGACAAGGGGTCTTTTTTGGGTTTGAACACCACCGTGGCATATATTTTAAGACTGATTTATAATTAATATCATTTCCCCTTCCACCCCCTCAAACCCAAACTTGAAGAGTGAAGTCTTGGCCGTGCCCTTGGTCATAGTAAATCTACAATTTCTCAATATGATGACAAGCTGATAAAGAAGGACACGATTTACGACACATGGGGCACCTCATACTTTCACAGTTCACATGGCCGCAGTTCAAGTAGACACAAATCTTAACCGCCAAGTATGATTGTCTTCGTTTTACTGAACTTTTTTCTCTAACTAGTTCGCCCGGAGTTAAGCAGTTTAAAGTTGCAGATCCGTTGTCAGCAAACAGAGAAACGATAGCAGTGACCGTCACCTTGGATCGCCATCGTGGTGATGGATGAGATGGAGCCGACCGCCCCCTGATTATCTAAAAACGGCGACGGTGTGACCTAACACAGCGATGACTGTCGGACCATTATGGGATGCACATGTTTGCATGCAGATCGTAGTTTATTGACATTTCAGTCTGGCGTCCACTTGTTAATTGCAGGGTGTCAGCGTGAGCCGACATGTTAGTGAGAGGTCAGCGGGTGCTGCACGAGGCACAGCCGGCACATTCCGAGCGCTGCCCTTTTCGCTGTTTGACTTTGCCGGCTGCCCTCCTTGTTACTCTCCCTTGACAGGCGCAGTAAAATCACAGGCTTTTCTTTTCAGTTAATTACACGTCTTGTCATCAGCTCCTCTCCCCTGCACCACACAGAACTGACGGCACGCAGCCGCACACAACTCACAAGGTGGCTGCCGAGTTTTAAGGAGGTGAACCTGTAGAATGTTCGGGATTTACAACATTGTACTTTACACCCCCCCCCCTTAATCCCACAAGCAGTTAGCATTAACAGTATATAGCGTCTTTTACAGTGCTCACCTTTCTAAATATTTCAGCAGCAATCAAGGAATGTCGGTCGTTAAAAAAAAAAAAAGGATAAAAACCTATCGTGTAATCCATACTGTTGTGTTGGACTTCCTGGTTACAAACACCTGCCAGATATGAATGAATATTTTGGACAAAATGAAATAAATAAATATAGAAATACATGTTTTGTGAAGGCGGCATGGTGGCGCAGTGGGTAGCGCTGCTGCCTCGCAGTTGGGAGACCTGGGGACCCGGGTTCGCTTCCCGGGCCCTCCCTGCGTGGAGTTTGCATGTTCTCCCCGTGTCTGCGTGGGTTTCCTCCGGGCGCTCCGGTTTCCTCCCACAGTCCAAAGACATGCAGGTTAGGTGGATTGACGATTCCAAATTGGCCCTAGTGTGTGCTTGTGTGGGTGTGTTTGTGTGTGTCCTGCGGTGGGTTGGCACCCTGCCCAGGATTGGTTCCTGCCCTGTGTTGGCTGGGATTGGCTCCAGCAGACCCCCGTGACCCTGTGTTTGGATTCAGCGGGTTGGAAAATGGATGGATGGATGGATGTTTTGTGAAGGCGGCATGGTGGCGCAGTGGGTAGCACTGCTGTGTCGCAGTTAGGAGACACGGGTTCGCTTCCAGGGTCCTCCTTGCGTGGAGTTTGCATGTTCTCCCCGTGTCTGCGTGGGTTTCCTCCCACAGTCCAAAGACATGCAGGTTAGGTGCTTTTCCAATCCTAAATTGTCCCTAGTGTGGGTGTGTGTGCCCAGCAGTGGGCTGGCGCCCTGCTCGGGGTTTGTTTCCTGCCTTGCGCCCTGTGCTGGCTGGGATTGGCTCCAGCAGACCCCCGTGACCCTGTAGTCAGGATATACTGGGTTGGATAATGGGTGGATGGATGGATGTACCTTTCTACTGTAAAATGTGCTGTAAGACCGCTAGAGGGCGCTGTTGCCCCGTGAACCCAACAGACAGATACGCAGACACAGGGTAAAAGCACAAAGAAGATCCTTCACTTATTCTTCTTTCTCCAGCCTTTTAAGCACCACAGCCACCATACACAAATAAAGAAATAATAAATCGATACAATTCTCTCCTCCACACCTCCCAGCAAGCTCTGGCAACTACCTCCCGACTCGGGCTCACTTGCTGGGGCTTCAGTAGTCCTTTATATAGTCCTTGACCCGGAAGTGCTTCCATTCTTCTGTCCATGTGACTTGCCAGCACTTCCAGGTCAAATGGAGGACTTGAGGTTTTTTCTTCAGCCCGGAAGTACTTTGGGGGTTCCGACCCCATGACTTGGGGTCCTATAGAGGAAATACAAATCCCCAGATCTTTCTGCAGCGTCTCCTGTCGGCACCCATGGTACCCAGCAACTACAAAATCCATGATGCCCTGCGGGATACTGGGGCACCGCTATGCTGCAGAGAACTCGCCCTCTGGTGTCTTGGGGGAGGCAGTGTCTCACAGTAGCTGTCCTCCCTCAATCCTTCTTCTCTTTAATAATAATAATAATAATACATTTTATTTATATAGCGCCTTTCCCATGCTCAAGGAACTACACAGAGTTTAAGATAGAACAGCAGGGTATACAGCATGAAGCATTGTACTAAACCAGATAAATAAATAAAGAAGATTAAGACAGAAAATTCAGAGACGTCTGCCGTCTGCCACAGTGCAAAACTCAAAGTACAAAGTCAGAAGGGTAGAAAGTGAAATAATGATACAAATAAGAGTAATAACAATAATAATAACTAGGGGGCTCTGCCCCCTGCTCGCTTCGATCGCCAACCTCCCGGGCGGGCGCTACCCGTTAGCCACTTCACGGCTCTGCCACTCACGTTTGGGGAAGCGGATGTACAATTCAAACAGATTGTTATTTTCATGGGAATTGTTACAAATGCATAATAGAACTAACTATTTGACATTACAGCGAGTAATTAACCAGAGTAACAAATAGTAATACGTAATAAATTGAAAGAAAATTATGTCTCATGTTGCGTTAGGGGTATTCATTACGTTATACGTTTCATTCTGTTTGGCTTTGAAATTAACATGCAGATACTGTTTAAACTTACACGTTTACTGTAAGACTTCAGTAAAAACAATTTTTTGAATTAACTTTTCGTCTATTGCATTGAATTTTCATTCCGTGTTTGGACTTTCATCGTGACAACGCCATGTATAACTACCCGTGAGTGAATTTCATTTCTTTCTCTCTAATAAATAAACAGAGTTTTTTGAATGTTTGTCTCTGTGATTTGTTAATTGTCATAGCAAAAGTTATTCAAACGGGAAACTATAAATGTTTTAATACAAATGGCATATCAAGATCTCCTTCTATGTTTGGACTTTCATCTTGACAACACAATATATAACTGCCTGTGAATGAATTTCGTTTCTTTCTCTCTAATATATAAAACACTTTAGAATGTTTGTCCCTGTGATTTGTTAATTGTCATAGCTCTTCTAACGGGAAACTGTAAACGTTTTCATGCAAATGGCCTATCAAGATCTCCTTTGGTGTCTCATGTCATTAGTGAAGATGGACTACATTACCTTTCTTGTTGACTGTTCAGATTTTACAGGTCAGAATTGTTTGACCAATTTTGAACACAACTAATCTTGTCGTATTGCATAGCCCATCACTCTTACATAAATTACGCAATAACATTACAATATGTCCTTCTCTCAACAGTAATTCGTGCGGTGGAAGACCAGATGGTGTTAACGATTGTAGATATTCTTCGTGATATTGTAAGTTGATGTTTTCATCTTCCGCACCATCACCACCAACTGTTCCATCAGAGTCTATTGATACACATTTAACCAATTTGCCGTTTACCCAATCGACAATTTTTACGTTAATTCGTTTGACATCATCGTTTCTCGGTGCTAGGATTGCCCGTGTACTCATTTCTTCTGTTGATAACCCTTTGTGATGAAATACTTCATTAAGATTTGGACATAATACGTCTTCTTTAATTGGGAAATTAAAATGAGGAAAACGTAAAAATGTATAAGAGCTGAGAGAGCAGGAACTGAGTCTGACAAAAGCATTCACACCAATGAGAGGTGAGAGGACCGCGGGCGTGGGCCGTGAACCATAAATGGTGGAGAGGAGGGCAGGACTTGAGAAAATCTCTTGGCAAAAGTCTCATCTCGTCTCCAGATTTTCTTATATAATAGAAAGATTTCTGAAACTGCATTTTGAGACTTTTATGTAAGGAAGACGGACATTTCGAGGTCGGGTAGTTCTGCTCGATAGACATGGCAAGTGGAGACGTTCTGCATGTCTAGCACAAGTAAGTTAGAATTTCACTGGACTTTAACAGAATTTAGAAATTTATAGGTCAGTCCTGCAGGGGCTCCCAGAGTTTAATGACTCGCAGGTTAGGGGGACTGATGAAGCTCAATTGGCCTTACGGTCGTGGCGCGCGCGTGTGTGTGTGTGTGTGTGTAAATTCACCTTCTAATGGGGTGGCACCCGGTCCGTGTATTGTTCCTTTCTTGTGCCCGATGACTGCTGGGATTGCCTTCAGCTGTCTTGAGACCCTGTTGAGGAAATAGTGGGCTTGGGAAATGCATGGACAGATGGAGAGGTTTAAACAGACCTTACTATCACAAGTAATTCTGACTTGTATGTGATAACCAACATGCCATGGAGTCTGGGGTGTCCAGATGTTCAGCTGTTCAGTCCTGGTTTTATACATAACATCCCATCTAACAAAATGTCCCTTTTTAAAATTGACCAATGAGAGGTGAGAGGACTGCGGGCATGGGCTGTGAACCAGAAATGGTGGAGAGGAGGGCGGGATTTGAGAAAATCTCATGACCAAAGTCTCATCTCGCGGGACTTGGATTAATCTTCCAAAAATGTCTTGTCTCGTCGCAAGGGTTTTTTAATATAATAGAGAGAGATAATAAAAATAATTCTAATACAGTTGTGAAATAAATAGCCTCAACACACAGAAAAACGTTTGGGGCAGCAGCCACCCGTATACTTGAGCCGGCAGATCAAATATCCACTTGGTTGAGTCCAACATTTGACTGACTGCAAACAGGAAGTGGTGCGAGTTTTAAGGTGTCTGACCCGGAAGTGATGTCATCTTCAGAGGTGGAACCGGAAGTGGCGTATGTGGAACTGGAATCAGGCAGAAGTTCCTGTGTTTGGTCTACAGGGACATCAGAGAGAGGATTAGCGCACCCCGCCACCCCCTGGCCTGCTGTGGAATTACCTTCATTTGGTCCTTTTAGCTGCTTCTTAAGCGTACGTGCGTGACACCGTATATACTGTCGAAATGTGTCGTTTGTGTGGTATATCTTGCCGTACGGTGAAATATACATAATCCAACATCACAGTCGAGGGACTACAGTAGCGTGAATTCTTTTTTTCAGCTTTTGAGCTGCACGTATGCGACTGACATAAACGTCACTTCCGGATTCTTCACAATCGTTTCCGATTTCACTGTCCGTTTCAATTTCTCTACCGGAAGACAGATTCGCTTTGTCATCACTCCACGTATCACCGTCAAAATTGATGCTGAAAACCGATTCTTACGAGACGCCATAATGACGCTGGGAGAAGACGGATCTACACTGTTGCCCGGGTAACACTCCGGCCTGTCACTTACACAACGCTCAGCACTAACACTGCTGGCACTTTAACAGCCTGAATAATCCTCGGGTCTAACGCTTCTATACAGTGACGCTCAGGACTAACGCTAAGGGAACAAACGAATTAACTAGATAGATAGATAGATAGATAGATAGATAGATAGATAGATAGATAGATAGATAGATAGATAGATAGATAGATAGATAGATAGATAGATAGATAGATAGATAGATAGATAGATAGGTGAAAGGCACTATATGATAGATAGATAGATAGATAGATAGATAGATAGATAGATAGATAGGTGAAAGGCACTATATGATAGATAGATAGATAGATAGATAGATAGATAGATAGATAGATAGATAGATAGATAGATAGATAGATAGATAGATAGATAGATAGATAGATAGATAGATAGATAGATAGATAGTGTGAAGGATTGCCGGCTTTCTACTCCGGCCCTCACCCCCAGGCCGCCAGGAGGAGCTCTCCCAGCAGCGTGGACGTGCCCGAATTCCAGCAGGGCATCATGAACTCTGTAGTTTATATGCACAGCCCTGCTGGATACCATGGGGGCCACCAGGAGTCGCTGTAGGGAGGCTGTCGGACTTTTACGTGCCCTATAACCCGGAGGTGCGTCATGATCACATGACAGGAAACAACGTGCCTCCGGGGTGAAGAAGAGTTTTTATATGACCCAGAAGTGTTCCTAGTCACGTGGACAGAGAGGGCGAAACACTTCCGGATCTAGGACTATAAAAGGACTATGGGAAATCCCAGACGTCGAGCTGAGCTGGGTGGAAGGGTGGCAACGCGTCTTGGAGTGGAGGATTGGTTATTGTTTATTAATTATTGTGATTTATTATTGAATATTGTGGGGAGGAGTGTGCTTTGTGCACTGTATTGTCCAAATAAATATAATTATTGGACTTTTACCTGGTGTCTGGAGTCGAGTCTGAGGGTTCAAGGGGTCACAGAGACCTCAATCTATCACAATAGATAGATAGATAGATAGATAGATAGATAGATAGATAGATAGATAGATAGATAGATAGATAGATAGAAAGGGTGACCACACAGGAACAGTAGCACTGCTTTGACGCTGGGTGCCGCCAGTCTGCAAAACCTAGCGGAGAAATTGCGTACGCCAGGGTATGAGGTACCGTGGAAATGTGCATGGCTTTACGCCAAGTTTAGGTTTTATACATCTCGATTTGAGCGTGGAAACGGGAGTACGCAACATTTCTGTGCGTGCACACCATTTATACATGAGGCCCCAGGTGACGTTTTCTCCAGTCTTCTGTAGTCCAGTTTTGGTGAGCCCATGTGAATTATAGCCTCAGTCGCCTGATCTTAGCTGACAGGAGTGTCACCCAGCGTGGTGTCCTGTTGCTGTAGCCCGCCTGCTTTAAGACTCGACATGTTGTGTGTTCAGAGCTGCTCTTCTGCACACCTCAGCTGTAACGAGTGCTTATTTGAGTTCCTGTTGCCTTTCTATCAGCTCAGACCAGTCTGGCCATTCACCTCTGTCCTCTGGCATCAACAAGGCATTTTCACCCAAAAGAGAATTGCTGCTCATTGGATATTTTCCCTTTTTCTGACAGTTCTTTGTAAACCCTAGAGATGGTTGTGTGTGAAAATCCCAGCAGATCAGCAGTTTCTGAAGTACTCAGATCAGCCTGTCTGACACCAACAAACATGCCATGACGTTCAAAGTCACTCAGTGCCTTTTCTTCCCCATTCTGATGCTCTGTTTGAACTTCAGCAGGTCATCTTCACAATGTCTACAGGCCGAAATGCGTTGTGTTGCTGCCACGCGATTGGCTGATTGCATTATCAAGCAATTGAACAGGTGTACCTAATAAAGTGGCCAGTGAGTGTAGACAGTTCATCAGTCTATTGGAGTCTCAAAGAGAAATCACAAACCCACAGGACATCTCAGCAGAAGGCACATGTGAGACTCTGAGTCCAGCTGGAAGAAGGTCCTGTGATCTGCTGGGTCCAAAATTGAGGTTTTTTTTTTGGCCATTAGAGTATATGCCCTGTCACATTGCACATCATAAACACCAGGAATGAATGATGGTGGCAGCAGGCTGAGGGGTTGCTTTTCGGCGTTACTTATGGGAAGGTTTTTGAAGGGACATTGAATACAGCAAAATAAAGAGAAATCCTGGAGGAAAACATTGATGGAGCCTGTGAGAAACCTACACCTTGGGAGAAGATGTGTTTTCAAGCAAGACAACGAGCCCAAGCAGAAAGCCAAAGCTGCAAAGGAATGGCTTCAATGCGAATGTTCTGGAGTGGCCAAGTCAGAGTCCAGCGACCGCATTTAATTTTCATCTCAGAACAACTCCCCAGGATTTGTCCTAAAAGTCCGACTAGGATAAGAATTTATCCCACCTCAGAATAGGACAGGAGAAGTAGTCATGAAGTCTCCTCCACCCTATCCCAGCTAGGAGTAGAGGTTCACTTTTCAAAATGAATGACTTTGTGATTTTATGACACCCGAGCAGCAAAACAGACCTCATGATGACGAATCACAACTTGCAGTTTCCTGATTTGCAGTTTTTGTGGTTTTCTTAAACCCACACTAAGGCTTCACTACAAATGCAATAAAAATCTTCTTCTTCTGCATCTGGCTGCTCCTGTTAGGGGTCACCACAGCGGATCATCTTCTTCCATATCTTCCTGTCCTCTCCATCTTGCTCTGTCACCCCCATCACTTGCATGTCCTCTCTCACCACATCCTTAAACCATCACTTAGGCCTTCCTCTTCTCCTCTTACCTATCAACTCTATCCTTAGCACCCTTCGCTCATTATACCCCTCATCTCTTCTCTTCACATATCCAAACCAACCCAATCTCGCCTTTCTGACTTCGTCTTCCCACCTGAGCTGACCTTCTTCTTCTTCTTCTTCTTCTTCTTCTTCTTCTTCTTTCAGCTGCTCCCATTCTTTCTTTTTCTTTGGTCCCTAGCTGGCGTTTGGTCTGGACCTGGTCCTAAGCCCGTACACTGCTGTGGGTGCCAATGGTTGTCGGATTTCATTTTGCAGGCGTTTCCATGCAAGGCGATCCATGGTGGCTGTTCTAGCCTCGTCGAGGCTGAGTCGACGGTTTCTGATATCGTCTTCGACCTGCTTGAGCCATGTTTTCTTTGGTGCCGTTCTTTGGATTCTCCACTGGGTGGGTCGATCGCACCAGAGGAGTATGTGTGGTAACTGGTTGCCTTCCATTCTGCAGACGTGACCAAACCACTGTAGTCGTCGTTGTTGAATTTGCTCCTCGATTGTTGGCTGTTGATCACCCCGGTGACGGATTTCCTCATTTCGTATTCGGTCTCGGAGTGAAATTCGTAGGATTTGTCGCAGGCATCGCATTTGGAAGACCTCGAGTTTGTTGAGGTCTTGCTTGAGCAGTGTCCACGTCTCGGATCCATAGAGGAGAATTGGCAAAATCAGAGTTTTGAAGAGTCGAATTTTGGTCTTGTTGAAAATGTTGGTTTGCTTCCACAGGCACCACTTCAGGGAAGCAAATGCCGCGGTTGCTTGACCAATTCGACTGTGGACCTCTACTGTGGACGCCACTTTCTTCTCCTGGACCAGCGACCCAAAGTATTTGAATTTTTGGACCTGCTCAATCTGCACACCATCGAGTTGCACATTTGTCTGTGGTCCGTCTGTTGTCAGCACTTTCGTCTTGTCTATGTTTATTTTCAATCCATATGGCTAGGCGATGTTGGCAGTGTTGCAGAGGACGTCCGTGGCCTCCGCGTCGTCGCCGGCCAGGATGCCACTATCGTCTGCGAACATGAGATCAGTCACCATACTGGATTCCTTGTCTGCCTTCGAAGACCTTTCTCATGATGGCGTCGACTACGATGTTAAAAAGCAGTGGAGAAACAACATCTCCCTGGCGGACTCCAGTTCGGATGGTAAACTCATCGGATAATTCATTACGGATGCGTACTTGGCTGGAGGACCCAGCGTAGCTTTCCTGGAGGAGTTTGATGACTTTCTGAGGCACAAGTTCGGTCTCCAGTGCTTTCCACAGTGCTGGCCAGTGGACGCAGTCAAAGGCAGATCGAAAGTCAATGAAGACAATGACTGCTCTTTTCCCGCATCAGATTCTTTCCTCCATCAGTTGACGGAGGGTGAAGATCTGGTCACTGCAGCCACGGTTTGGCCTGAATCCGGCTTGCTCCTCCCGACTGGTCTGTTCACGGTGCCGCTGCAGCCTTAATTGTATGATCTTCATGAAGACCTTTCCGACAATGGAGAGCAAGCTGATGCCTCGATAGTTCTTGCAGTCTCGATTGTCGCCTTTTTTGTGAATTGGCACGATGGTGGCCTTCTTCCATGATTGTGGTATTAATTCAGTACGCCAGATGGTTCGGATGAGCAGGAGCAATCGGTGGAGTAATGGGTCCCCACCAGCCTTGATCGCTTCGGCCGTGACTTGGTCCTGTCCTGGTGCCCTGCCATTTTTCAGTGTTTGAACGACAGTCCGGACCTCTTCCATAGTTGGCTCAGCATCAGACATTTGGACCTCTGGCGGGTCAATGCTTGGTGGTTCCAAAGGTGCGCCTTGTGGTGGGGTGTGATTGTGGAGCTCCTCAAAGAATTGTTTCCATCGTTGAAGGCGCTCTGTTGGTGATCGAACGAAGGTTCCATCGGCATTTTGGATGTTGTCATTTGTTGACTTGGCCTTTCCACTCAGTCGTCGAAGAGTTCGGTAGAGCGTGTGGTACTCGTGTTTGGAGGCTGCCTGTTCCAGGTCGGCCGCCACTTGGTTCCAGTAGGCCTCTTGCTCTTTTTTTCATCTGGCGACGGATTTCTCTGTTGAGCTGCCGATGTCGTTCAAAATTGGACAGTTTCACTAGCTTTCGTTCGTTTACCATATCCAAGCATTCATCAGATATCCATGGCTGTGTTCGATGGCGAGTTTGTAGACACATTTCCTTGGCGCAGTCCATAATGGTGTTTGAAATTTGTCTTTCTTCGACGTTGACATCCTCTGATTGTGCCAATGCTGCAAAGCGATTAAATAGCTGGAGTTGGCATTTGGCCTTTCGGACAGGGTCTAGGAGACTTTTCCACTCCAGCTTGATTGGAGGACGTGATTTGCATTTGGCCCGTTGCAGTCGAAGTTTGAGCTTGGCCCGTACAAGGTAATGATCCGATCCACAGTCTGGACCGCGCATCGCCCGGACGTCCTTGAGCGATGATCGAAACCGGGAGTTGACCAAAATGTAGTCCAAAACTGCAGAATCCTTGCTAGCTGGGTTTCGCCATGTGAGTTGGTGTTTCAGAGGATGCTGGAAGTGGCTGTTTCCCACAAGGAGGTCATTGGCACTGGCGATGGATAGAAGACGCAATCCATTGTCATTAATATGTCCATGTCCAAATTGACCCATCGAGTTTTCCCATCCCGTTCGATCTGTGCCGATGTGCGCATTAAAATCACCAGCCAGGAGGATCACATCAGTCTGTGGGAGGGAATCCAGCGTTTGTTGTAGTTGATTGTAGAAATCATCTTTGACTGGATCCTGACAGGTCTCTGTTGGAGCGTAGACGGAGATAATGTGGGTTTTGATAGTGCCTTTAATGGTGAGGACTGCTAGGTGGTCAGATATTGGTTGGAATGCGATCACACTCCTGGCCGCGTGACTGGTAACCATAAATCCGACACCTGCCTCTCTTTTGTCTCCACCTGAGTAGAAAAGTGTCATTTGATCGTCGGTGGCCGGTGGTTGGACAACCATCATCCCTGATCCTGTGATTCGTAATTCCGATATCGCTGCAATGGTAATTTTGCAGGTTGTCAATTCCTTCACGATGATTTCTTTTTGTCCGACGTGGTGGCCAGTTCGGACGTTCCATGCACCGATGCGAAGTTCTATTTTCGGCGTGCAGAGTTTGGGTCTTCGGCCAGTAGCCCACTTCACACCAGTACCCTGGCTCCTTGACACTGGCGCATCGGCTGCCCCGGATGCGGTAGCATGAATCGCAATACTTGAGTTTCGATTATCCATTGGTTTCGTGCCTAGTTTCCCCGGTTTCCCGGTTCTGGCCACCTCGGCAGGGCGACCACCTTCCTCCTTTTACAGCCGGACTTAGGACCGTCCTGCTCCCATTAGGGGTCACCACAGTGGATCATCTTCTTCCATATCTTACTGTCCTCTCCATCTTGCTCTGTCACCCCCTATCACTTGCATGTCCTCTCTCACCACATCCATAAACCATCGCTTAGGCCTTCCTCTTTTCCTCTTACCTATCAACTCTATCCTTAGCACCCTTCGCTCATTATACCCCTCATCTCTCCTCTGCACATATCCAAACCAACCCAATCTCGCCTTTCTGACTTCGTCTTCCCACTTGAGCTGACCTTCTTCTTCTTCTTCTTCTTCTTTCAGCTGCTCCCATTAGGGGTCACCACAGTGGATCATCTTCTTCCATATCTTTCTGTCCTCGTCATCTTGTTCTGTCACCCCCATCACCTTCATGTCCTCTCTCACCACATCCATAAATCTTCTCTTAGACCTTCCTCTTTTCCTCTTCCCTGGCAGCTCTATCCTTAGCATCCTTCTCCCAAAACACCCAGCATCTCTCCTCTGCACATGTCCAAACCAACGCAATCTCGCCTCTCTGACTTTGTCTACCAACTTGAGCTGACCCTCTAATGTCCTCATTTCTAATCTTGTCCATCCTCATCACCCCCAATGCAAATTTAACTGTGCCACCTCCAGCTCTGTCTCCTGTGCCACCGTCTCCAGCCCATATAACATAGCTGGTCTCACTACCGTCCTGTAGACCTTCCCTTTCACTTTTGCTGATAACCGTCTGTCACAAATGACTCTTAATTAAATTAAAATAAATGCAATAATAATACTAATATTAAAAAAAGACGAAGAAGGAGAATATATTAAGGTAGGATGTTATGCTAAGCCGTGCATAATTGTTGCCACTTGGCAGCACCCAATTCTTTTTGAAAAATGATCACAGAGAGTCAGGACCTCGGTTTTACTGCCATTTTCACAGCACATCACTGCACTGGGGGCATTGGGATCCACACACAGACTGAGTCACCTCTTTTAAGTCAGTGTGTAACTGATGTTATGTACTATTTGAAATTGAAAAAAAAATTAAATTCTCCCAGCAGCAGAAACGGCTCACTGATTAAGAAGATGGTTAGAATGAAAACATGCAGCCACTGCAGCCCACCAGGACCAGAGTTGGACACCCCTGTTCTAAATGCTCACTGTCCTGATTCAGCAGGAAAAACAGACAACTAGTTTCTAGAGTAAACTGGAAGCTGCAAGCAAAAGGTAAAACAAATGAAAATAAAACTACACCAAAGTGATCAAAACCCAGAAGAGCAGCAAAACACACAATCAAAGATCGAAACCCAGGCCAGGACTTGAAATGTAATCACACGAAACGTCAAAAATGTAGATAAGGATTGTTACCTGCAGATTGGATGAGGTTCAGAGCACAAGGCTGACCTTTTTTTCCACCATATGCTGATTAATTCAAGGTCATGACCCTAGAGGCCACGCCCCTACAAACGCAGGACATGACCCTGACAACTGTACACAAAATGGCTTCCCTAACGGGAAAAGGCCACAAAACCTCAATGTTCAGCCTAAACCATGACATCCGCGTTCCACGAAGGTTTGATACACTGCAAAAAATGAAATGTACAAGTGAAAAGTATTAAATGTTGTTTTCCTTATCGTAAGAATTATTCACTTATGAAAAAAATTTTACAATTATTTAGCTTACTTCAAGAAATCTTGTCAAGTACATTTTCCTTAACCCACTGGCAGAGGTTTTTGCCAATTTTTTTTGGCATATGCAATTTTTGCTGTGTAGAACTTTATTTATCCCCAGTGGAAAATGTAGCTTTTAACAGAAGCTCTTTAAATAAATAAATAATAAATAATAAATAAGTGGATAAATCTGTCACTACAGAACGCACAGGGTGCTTTCAATAAATGCACAAAGAGCTGTCAGAGTCCTTTTCACTGTGGCGTCCCGAGTCTCCTTCACAGCTGTGACAAGAATGCTTGTAGCAAAATGTCTTCGTTTCTGGCCACTTGTCCGAAGGTGAAGGAGATGTGTTTTATATTTGTTGTGAGAAGTCAAGCAGAATGACCCCTTTTATTGGCTAACTAGAAAGATTACAAAATTCAGGCTTTCGAGGCAACTCAGGCCCCTTCATCAGGCAAGATGTAATAGTAAGTAATAGAAATAAAATGTTTTGCATTTGTCATTCCAACAGATGGCGCAGCACATCAATAATATTTCTAGTAATAAAATGCATTACATTTGTCATTCCAATAGATGGTGCAGCGCATCACTAATATTTCTAGTAATAAAATGCATTACATTTGTCATTCCAACAGATGGTGCAGCGCATCACTAATATTTCTAGTAATAAAACGCATTACATTTGTCATTCCAAAAGATGGCACTGCACATCACTTATATTTCTAGTAATAAAACGCATTACATTTGTCATTCCAACAGATGGCTCATCACATATATTTCTAATATATTAGGGTGTTGTACTGTGTTAGCCAGTAATGGATGTAGTGAGAAGTCAAGCAAAATGACCCCTTTTATTGGGTGACTAAAAAGATTACAATATGCAAGCTTTCGAGGCAATTCAGGCCCCTTCTTCAGGTAAGATGTAATAGTAAGTAATAGTAATATAATCTTTTGCATTTGTCATTTCAACAGATGGTGCAGCACATCACTAATATTTCTAGTAATAAAACGCATTACATTTGTCATTCCAACAGATGGCGCAGAGCATCACTAATATTTATAGTAATAAAATGCATTACATTTCTCATTCCAGCAGATGGCTCATCACATATATTTCTAGTATATTAGGGTGTTGTACTGTGTTAGCCAGTAATGGATGTAGTGAGAAGTCAAGCAAAATGACCCCTTTAATTGGGTGACTAAAAAGATTACAATATGCAAGCTTTTGAGGCAATTCAGGCCCCTTCTTCAGGTAAGATGTAATAGTAATATAATCTTTTGCATTTGTCATTCCAACAGATGGTGCAGCGCATCACTAATATTTCTAGTAATAAAATGCATTACATTTGTCATTCCAACAGAATGCTCATTACATATATTTCTAGTAATACTGAGGTGTTGTACCGTGTTACCCAGTAATGGATGTAGTAAGAAGTCAAGCAAAATTACCCCTTTTATTGGGTGACTAAAAAGATTACAATATGCAGGCTTTCAAGGCAATTCAGGCCCCTTCTTCAGGGAAGATGTAATAGTAAGTAATAGAAATAAAATGTTCTGCATTTGTCATTCCAACAGATGGAGCAGCACATCAATAATCCATCCATCCATTTTCCAACCCGCTGAATCCGAACACAGGGTCACGGGGGTCTGCTGGAGCCAATCCCAGCCAACACAGGGCACAAGGCAGGAACCAATCCCGGGCAGGGTGCCAACCCACCGCAGGACACACACAAACACACCCACACACCAAGCACACACTAGGGCCAATTTAGAATCGCCAATCCACCTAACCGGCATGTCTTTGGACTGTGGGAGGAAACCGGAGCGCCCGGAGGAAACCCACGCAGACACGGGGAGAACATGCAAACTCCACGCAGGGAGGACCCGGGAATCGAACCCAGGTCCCCAGATCTCCCAACTGCGAGGCAGCAGCGCTACCCACTGCGCCACCGTGCCGCCCACATCAATAATATTTCTAGTAATCAAATGCATTACATTTGTCATTCCAACAGATGGTGCAGCACATCACTAATATTTCTAGTAATAAAACACATTATATTTGTCATTCCAACAGATGGCTCACCACATATATTTCTAGTACAGTATATTAGGGTGTTGTACCGTATTAGTCAGTAATGGATGTAGTGAGAAGTCAAGCAAAATGACCCCTTTTATTGGGTGACTAAAAGATTACAATATGCAAGCTTTCGAGGCAATTCAGGCCCCTTCTTCAGGTAAGATGTAATAGTAAGTAATAGTAATATAATCTTTTGCATTTGTCATTCCAAACAGATGGCACAACACATATATTTCTAGTAATACTAGGGTGTTGTACCATGTTAGCCATTTATGGATGTAGTGAGAAGTCAAGCAAAATGACCCCTTTTATTGGGTGATGTGGACGAAAAAGGCACACTGACAGCAGGCAGATAATATTTCTTTAGTTCTCTTTATTTCACACTCGGAGTCACAGTAAGTAGAGATTCAAAGTGCATAACTTATTGCTGCAAAGCTCATTTGAACCCTGATAAAAAGTTAGGAGGAGTTTTTTTATAATTCAGCATCTCGTGATTAATAAGACAAAAAAACATCCTTATCATCTAAGTAGAGTTAAACAATATGTCTGTTGAGCTAAGCATTATCTGTGTTCTCAAAGCTAAGCACAGGAGAGACGCCTTTGCATAAACTACATGTACTTTCTGCAGCCTTGTGACTTTGTCCCTGAGACATTCACTCTGAGAAAGGAAAAAACAAGAAACAGCTTAGATTGTATTCATGTGGACACTATTTCTCCTGAACCCTGGAATAACATATTTTTGTTAGTTCATAAGCCAAGCTTCTCTCACTGGTAAGTTACAAAATAGTTGTTATAAAATTCTAATTTACTAAACACACAAGATACATGGTGCTGAGGAGAACATTCTTCTTCTACAGTGACTAAAAAGATTACAATATGCAGGCTTTCAAGGCAATTCAGGCCATTTGTTCAGGCAAGATGTAAAATGGTTTATATATAATATGCTACTGTGGCTGTTCGTTTGTCTGTCCCTGATTTTAAATCACCTGTAGCTCGCAAAAAGTTGGGACTTATTGACCTGAAATTTGGTACACATATACTACGTGACGTTTACTGTCTGCTTTAGGGGTGATGATTTTTATTTTTTTTTATTGTAGAATCAACACTCGGCAGCGGACAGCAGGGTGGTCACGTGGCGCATGCATACTGGCGTTGTTCTCATTCCCTACCACCTTCGCCATCACTTCCCCTACCTCTTTATATCTTAAATCATTCTTGAGGCAGATTGAGGACTTAAGTGCCAGAGTAAGTGAAAAATGAAAGAAAATGAACTAAGCAATTGCAACACAAAACACTGACTTAATCGGTTTTAACGCAAAAATTTGCCAATGGAAGAAGAGAAGCAGGCGGACCGCTAGGGTGGAGTAAAGAAGAGCCGCTCAGGAAACAGCAAGCGCATCAACCTCTGAGCAAACGAATGATAAACGTACAGAGAAAGAGGAGGAAGACTATAAGTCAAGGGTATAGCGTGCAGTGCGCCGTTACTGGTGGTTTATACTTAAAAATTAATCGAGACCACTTGGCGAAGATCTGTTTTCACTTTTATTGTAAAGAATTTTTCTATTGGGGCGGCATGGTGGCGCAGTGGTAGCGCTGCTGCCTCGCAGTTAGGAGACCCGTCTGGGTTCGGTTCCCGGATCCTCCCTGCATGAAGTTTGCATGTTCTCCCTGTGTCTGCGTGGGTTTCCTCCGGGCGCTCCGGTTTCCTCCCACAGTCCAAAGACATGCTGGTTAGGTGGATTGGCGATTCTAAATTGGCCCTAGTTTGTGCTTGGTGTGTGGGTGGGTGTGTTTGTGTGTGTCCTGCGGTGGGTTGGCACCCTGCCCGGGATTGGTTCCCTGCCTTGTGCCCTGTGTTGGCTGGGATTGGCTCCAGCAGACACCCGTAACCCTGTGTTTGGATTCAGCGGGTTGGAAAATGGATGGATGGATGGATTTTTCTATTGACCAGTGTCAAAAAAAATAAATAAAATAAAAACAAATGAACTTCACTGTCATTCAGTGTTGTACTGCGTAAGGATAATAAGCAAACCTTCTAAGAGGGTGAAGGCTTCTTATAGGCCCTGCATTATAATCTCAGTATCAAATGAACTTGTTATAGAAAAATATCACATTGTCGATTGCTTTATGAAAAACTGTGCATTGCTGTTCACCGGTGAAGGATATTATAAATAATGGATAGCATCATAATGGGTCTGTTAGAGTAAAACGGACTAAATTTTCAATGTGCAAAATGTAAAAGTGATGCGTAAAATGGCCAAGCCTCATATGCATTTCTATTTTTTGTAGAGAAAAGCCAAGCAAAATGACACCTTTTAACTAAAAAGATTACAATATGCAAGCTTTCGAGGTAAGTCAGGCCCCTTCTTCAGGCCAAGAAGAATTTTTTGTAGGCAATGTATATTTAATATGTGCAAAAACAAATTTTATATATCTCTATACATCCATCCATCCATTTTCCAAGCCACTGAATCCAAACACAGGGTCACGGGGGTCTGCTGGAGCCAATCCCAGCCAACACAGGGCACAAGGCAGGAACCAAACCCGGGCAAGGTGCCAACCCACCGCAGGACACACACAAACACACCCACACACACACTCTAGGGACAATTTAGAATCGCCAATGCACCTAACCTGCATGTCTTTGGACTGTGGGAGGAAACCCAAGCAGACACGGGGAGAACAAGCAAACTCCACGCAGGAAGGACCCGGGAAGCGAACCCAGGTCTCCTTACTGCGAGGCAGCAGCGCTACCCACTGCGCCACCGTGCCGCCCATATCTCTATACATCCATCCATCCATCCATTTTCCAACCTGCCAAATCCGAACACAGGGTCACGGGGGTCTGCTGGAGCAAATCCCAGCCAACACAGGGCACAAGGCAGGAAACAATCCCAGGCAGGGTGCCAACCCACCGCAGGACACACACAAACACACCCACACACCAAGCACACACTAGGGCCAATTTAGAATCGCCAATCCACCTAACCTGCATGTCTTTGGACTGTGGGAGGAAACCGGAGCGCCCGGAGGAAACCCACGCAGACACCGGGAGAACATGCAAACTCCACGCAGGGAGGACCCGGGAAGCGAACCCAGGTCCCCAGATCTCCCAAATGCGAGGCAGCAGCGCTACCCACTGCGCCACCGTGCCGCCCTATCTCTATACAGTATATGGAAAATCCAACGTGTGTCTGTCTTTCTGTCTGTCTGCTTTTCACAAGAGAACCACTCCATGGATTTAGATTTAATTTAGATTGGGTTTGTTTCCAGGTTGATTTTGTGACTTCTGTCATCGCACTAAGTATTACAGTTCGCTTGCGGCGTCGATTTATTCGTTAATCCGAGGGAGAGGCTGTGGGCCGAGGGGAGTCAGGAGTGGGGAGCTGGGCAGTGCCCTCTTCACTCACGTGCCAACCTCTGTTCGAGTCGGACTGCCTCTGCGTTTTGGAGAGTTCCTTGCCTCCGCTTAGCTACCATACCTGTTTGTTTATTGATTTTTAAAGTTTGTTCTGTTTGCGCTACTACGTGGGTGGAGCTGCGGGGGACGACTTGTCTACTATATTATTAAACACCATACAATACAATAGGGTGGCACGGTGGCACAGTGGGTAGCGCTGCTGCCTCGCAGTTCGCTTCCCGGGTCCTGGAGTTTGCATGTTCTCCCCGTGTCTGCGTGGGTTTCCTCCCACAGTCCAAAGACATGCAGGTTAGGTGCATTGGCGATTCTAAATTGTCCCTGGTGTGTGGGCGGAGCCGGAGGCGGGATACATGTCAATCAATCGTCTTCAGATGAACACCTGACGTCAGATGCGAACTGCTGAGAGGACGATGAATTTGGGGCTTCATATTCTATTATTACTGCCCAGGGGTTTGTTTCCTGCCTTGGGTCCTGTGTTGGCCGGGTTTGGCTCCAGCAGACCCCCGTGACCCTGTAGTTAGGATATGGATGGATGGAAAATGCAATATAATATATTTGTTGTATAGCCCAAAATCAAGCAATGGGCTTTAACAGACCCTGCCTCTGGACAGCCCCCCCACCCAGCCTCAACTCTCTAGTAGGGAAAAAAATGGAAGAAACCTCGGGAACGGCTGTTCAAAGAGAGACCCCTTTCCAAGTAGGTTGGGCGCGCAGTGGGTGTCAAAAAAAAAAGGGGGTCAATACAATAAAGTAATCCTCAATACAATATAATAGTCTGCGGTGGGCTGGCGTCCTGCCCGGGGTTTGTTTCCTGCCTTGTGCCCTGTCTTGCCTGGGATTGGCTCCAGCAGACCCCCGTGACCCTGTAGTTAGGATATAGCGGGTTGGATAATGGATGGACAATATAATAGTAAAATACAAATATTACAAGTACGAAGCAGAATTTAACAGTAGATGATATCACAAAATACGAGTCTTGGAGACCTCGGCCAGCAAACTGCCTCCCCCTATTGGCCATTCCACAGCTGAGTCAGCCAATCGGATGAAAGGACCCCTCTGTACCCAATGATTCCTGCGATCTCCATCAGAGATGACTTTACCTTTATGGGTTTTGACGGCGATTTCATGAATCGTGATTCGTCTAGTCTTTGGTCTTTCTGATGTAAAATGGAGAACAGCATTAATATGCCATCTTAGATCCCCATCCGGTGAGTTTTCATGATCCGTTGGTCCTTCTGGTTGCCCCCTAATGGCACATGTGTGACACTTGATTGATTTTATTGCAGTACTGTGATCAGCTGAGGTGGACACATGTCACTCTTCCTCCTCCTCTTCCTCTCTTCAGATCACTAAATTGGCTGCCAGTGGCAGCACACATTAAGTTCAAATCCTTGATGTCCACCTACAGAATGGGTCCGTGCCACCGAGCCACTGCAGATGATTCAATACCAGGCAAGGTGGGCACATGTCACTACTCCTCCGGTCTTCAGATCACTATATTGATTTCCATTGGCAGCACACATTAAGTACAAATCCTTGATGCCAACCTACAAAGTGGTCCGTGCCACTGAGCCAGTGCAGATGATTATAAAATACGCTGAGGTGGGCACATGTCACTCCTCCTCCTCTCTTCAGATCACTACATTGGCTTCCATTGGCAGCACAGATTAAGTTCAAATCCTTGATGCCCACCTACAGAGCAGTCTGTGCCACCGAGCCACTGCAGATGATTCAAAACCACGTGACTTGGGCACATGTCACTACTCCTCCTGTCTTCAGATCACTATATTGGCTTCCAGTGGCAGCACACATTAAGTTCAAATCCTTGATGCCCACCTACAGAATGGGTCCGTGGCACCGAGCCACTGCAGATGATTCAAAACCAGGCGAGGTGGGCACATGCCACTACTCCTCCGGTCTTCAGATCACTATATTGGCTTCCATTGGCAGCACACATTAAGTTCAAATCCTTGATGCCCACCTACAAAGTGGTCCGTGCCACTGAGCCAGTGCAGATGATTATAAAATAAGCTGAGGTGGGCACATGTCACTACTCCTCCTGTCTTCAGATCACTATATTGGCTTCCTGTGGCAGCTCAAATTAAGCTCAAATCCTTGATGCCCACCTACAGAATGGGTCCGTGCCACCGAGCCACTGCAGATGATTCAAAACCACTTGACGTGGGCACATGTCACTCCTCCAGTCTTCAGATCACTACATTGGCTTCCATTGGCAGCATGTATTAATGCTGACCTACAGAGTGGGTGTACATGAAGACACCTGGGAGGTCCTCTGTTTCTTCTCGACCACTAGGTCTGTTGATGAGTGGCATCTGGAGATGCCACCTCAGTGAGACATCGAATGTCAGTCCAGAATATTTTTTTTCATGTGAGCGTCATAGCTGGTGGAACGAGCTGCCCACCTCCATTCAGACCCCTCAGTATGTATAAGAACACTCTGACGATTTTCAATCAAACTGATATTAGCAGTGGTGGGCTGGTGCCCTGCCCGGGGTTTGTTCCTGCCTTGGGTCCTGTGTTGGCTGGGATTGGCTCCAGCAGACCCCCGTGACCCTGTAGTTAGGATATAATGGGTTGGAAAATGTCTGACTGATACCTGACTGACTGATATTAGTCGTCCGGATTTAAAGTCTTGGAATTGTCGCACCTCTCTGCTCCTCCCGACTCCGCTTCATATACTGGAGCAGAATTTTATTTTGTTCTGCGCTCCTAACTTGTGATGATCAACTTTGTCACCTTATCCTGTCACACTTGATCCCAAACAGTCTCTCATACTGATGTTTTTATTTGGTTATGTTGACCTGCTTTGTAAGTTGCTTTGGATTAAAGTGTCTGCTAAGCAAACAAATGGAAAAGGAGATGGAAATGTAACAGCAGAAGCACCAGGTGACATGTTGTTGTGTCAAAAGGCTGGTAATCCCCTCTATACAATTAAGCAGTGAAGGCTGGGGGTCCTGCTGCTCACCCTGCCGTTGGTCCCACTAAGCGTCTTGTCACAGTCGTCTTGTGCTTTTTCTTTTTGGTTTCAATTTCTGACAAGCAATCCCCACCGGCAAAAACCCAAAGACACTGCTGACCCTTTTATTGAGGAGGCTCAACTTTCAAAGCCACCTCTGATATTTGTGTTCAGGGGTGAAGTGACGGGAAGAAAGAAGGGGGCAACTTTGAAGTGCAGGTGGGGGGAGGGGGGGCATGAGGAATGGGGGGGGGGTGGTATGGGGTGGAGGGAGGGAGGGAGTTCTTCAGAAAGTCAGAATTGTTCTCAAAGGAAAAGCCACAAGGCAGGCTGGGAAGAAAGAGAAGCAAATGACCCAAGCAGTCATCCTTAGGATTGGCATGAAAAAAAGAAAAAAATCCTCTTAAAATCAAACCCCTCAACGCCGAAAAACATTCAACTCCAAACACAACCGGACGGCAAAATCTGCAGACTCGATCCATGGGGAGTGAGAAGGGGTCAGAAAAGCCGCCTCCCTGGACAAACATGGCTTAATTGAATTTCAATTGTTTGGCAGCTTCATACTGTTCAAATTATAATCGTACAAGTGACGGGGAGCCGGGGCACCACTTGATGCCATTTAAGAACCTGCGGTACCTGCGGCCCGACTGCCAGGGCTGTGTGACTACCAGCCAGCGCCTTAAAGGTCAGCAACACTGCGGCTCATTTAAGAGCCGCAATCAGAGAAAAACACACGGGGTGTCACGTCACTTTATGGGACAGAAAAACCGACAAGACACCATTATGGTCAAAAGAAGACATTCAGTCACAGAGACCCCCTAAAAGAATAACGCAGACTGGACCACCACATATTGAAAGGTATATAGCGCCTTTCACATCTATCTATCTATCTATCTATCTATCTATCTATCTATCTATCTATCTATCTATCTATCTATCTATCATATAGTGCCCTTCACATCTATCTATCTATCTATCTATCTATCTATCTATCTATCTATCTATCTATCTATCTATCTATCTATCTATCTATCTATCTATCTATCTATCTATCTATCTATCTTATAGTGCCCTTCACATCTATCTATCTATCTATCTATCTATCTATCTATCTATCTATCTATCTATCTATCTATCTATCTATCTATCTATCTATCTATCTATCTATCTATCTATCTATCATATAGTGCCCTTCACATCATCTATCTATCTATCTATCTATCTATCTATCTATCTATCTATCTATCTATCTATCTATCTATCTATCTATCTATCTATCTATCTATCTATCATATAGTGCCCTTCACATCTATCTATCTATCTATCTATCTATCTATCTATCTATCTATCTATCTATCTATCTATCTATCTATCTATCTATCTATCTATCTATCTATCATATAGTGCCCTTCACATCTATCTATCTATCTATCTATCTATCTATCTATCTATCTATCTATCTATCTATCTATCTATCTATCTATCTATCTATCTTATAGTGCCCTTCACATCTATCTATCTATCTATCTATCTATCTATCTATCTATCTATCTATCTATCTATCTATCTATCTATCTATCTATCTATCTATCTATCTATCTATCTATCTATCTATCTATCTTATAGTGCCCTTCACATCTATCTATCTATCTATCTATCTATCTATCTATCTATCTATCTATCTATCTATCTATCTATCTATCTATCTATCTATCTATCTATCTATCTATCTATCTATCATATAGTGCCCTTCACATCATCTATCTATCTATCTATCTATCTATCTATCTATCTATCTATCTATCTATCTATCTATCTATCTATCTATCTATCTATCATATAGTGCCCTTCACATCTATCTATCTATCTATCTATCTATCTATCTATCTATCTATCTATCTATCTATCTATCTATCTATCTATCTATCATATAGTGCCCTTCACATCTATCTATCTATCTATCTATCTATCTATCTATCTATCTATCTATCTATCTATCTATCTATCTATCTATCTATCTATCTATCTTATAGTGCCCTTCACATCTATCTATCTATCTATCTATCTATCTATCTATCTATCTATCTATCTATCTATCTATCTATCTTATAGTGCCCTTCACATCTATCTATCTATCTATCTATCTATCTATCTATCTATCTATCTATCTATCTATCTATCTATCTATCTATCTATCTATCTATCTATCATATAGTGCCCTTCACATTATCTATCTATCTATCTATCTATCTATCTATCTATCTATCTATCTATCTATCTATCTATCTATCTATCTATCTATCTATCTATCTATCTATCATATAGTGCCCTTCACACCTATCTATCTATCTATCTATCTATCTATCTATCTATCTATCTATCTATCTATCTATCTATCTATCATATAGTGCCCTTCACATCTATCTATCTATCTATCTATCTATCTATCTATCTATCTATCTATCTATCTATCTATCTTATAGTGCCCTTCACATCTATCTATCTATCTATCTATCTATCTATCTATCTATCTATCTATCTATCTATCTATCTATCTATCTATCATATAGTGCCCTTCACATTATCTATCTATCTATCTATCTATCTATCTATCTATCTATCTATCTATCTATCTATCTATCTATCTATCTATCTATCTATCATATAGTGCCCTTCACATCTATCTATCTATCTATCTATCTATGGAATCTCTGTCTGTCGATTACTCTGGTCTGGGGTGGGCGTGGTTGTTGGCGACTTCGTTCGTGGAGGGTCTCTGTGAGTATTTTCTCGTTTTTCTTTTTCTGTCTTTCTTTACTATCAATTTAATGTACAGTATAAAGATTTTTGTTACTGATTTGCCATTTATTGTTAGTGGTTGTTATAATAGTCGGACGCGGCTGCGCCTTGCCGCCATGGCCGCGGCCCAAGCAAAGCCTCCAGGGCTTAACCCGCGACATTTTGAACACCTTTCCCGAAAAAACGGAATTAAGGTGGTTGTGGACCCGATGGTCTCTGTTGAGCTGTGTGTTGTTGAGGTGGCGAAAAGAGTGGGTAGTAAGAATGTAAAGTCTGCCTCTCGCATGAATAAAATGGTTGTGGTCTTTTAGAATGATGAAGCTATGGTGCATACTCTGGTGCAGGAGGGGCTGGTAATAAACGGCTCGCTAGTCCCGGTGCTGACTTTATCGACTCCTGCTAAAAGAGTTATAATATCAAATGTTCCACCTTTTTTGAAAAATGAATCTTTATTAAACGAACTTCGTCGATATGGTGAAGTCCTATCTGACTTAGTTATGATACCGCTTGGCTGCCGTTCTCCTGATTTGAAGCACGTCGTGTCTTTTAGGAGGACAGCGTGCTGACTGTGCAGTCATTGACTGATGAATTAACACACGAGATGGGGGACGATGGAGAAATGCTCATTGAAGATGGAAACGGTGAACATGGTTTGGTAAAGCCGGTAACCAGGAAAAGAAAAGAGCAAACAACCAGTGGTGGACGAGCCAAGAAGAGCACGAAAACTGAAAGTGTGGAGGCCGCCGCTAGTGGTCTGCAGCAGACAGACGCCAATGAAAATTCAGTCTGAGAGAGGAAGGAGGGGAGGACGGCAATGAATCTGACCCGTCGATCAGGGTGGATCTGTCATCTCACTCGAGCTTACGCGAGGGCTACAGCGCAGACAGCATTTTGCAGTTTTTAGAAGGGAAGCGCGGGGGTCAGCATTATCGAACACTTTCCTGATCTTCATCAATTTCTGAGCTCGGCGAAGCAAGTGCGTATCCTAGGAATCAGGTGCAAGGAAGGAACCATCTTGTTATGGGGTCACCAGCCCAGCCCAGCACAGGGTCCACTCAAGCAAACAATGCCAATCTGAATGAATGACGGAAGAGCACTCAGGCAGGCACTGGGAGAACGTGCATACTCTACATAGATCAGTGGGGCGGGGCGCGAAGTAACAAAAAGGGGGGCGCAAAGATGTTAAAAAAAGAAAACAAGAATCAAAAATGTCAAAAATACATCTACTGAAACCAAAACAAATTAACTTAAACTACATTCTGATACTAGAAAAATAAATATAGAGTTAGATAAATGTCGAATAAAGTTAAGTAGGTATAATAAAATATGCATCTATGATGTATCATTAATTTAAAAAGAACAAATTGGTATTAGTGGGCTCCTTTCAAATAAGTGTTAGGGGGGCGCGATTAAAACTGTTATGAAAACTCGGGTCGCAAATACTTAAAGGTTGAGAAACGCTGACATAGATGGTGGTCAAGCACGGGGTCTGAACGGGGACGCAGCCTCTATCATTGCACCGCCATCTCTTATGACCTTTTCTTCCTAAATGAAGCACAGCTGCAGCACGTGTCCGCTTCAGGGAGCATAGCAGGGTGAGCAAAATCACCAAATGTTACATCGTTGGTGTGGTTGATTTTAGCAAAGTGTTTCGGAATTGTTATTCATCTTTTCAATAGAAAACGATCCCATGCACCCCACCCTCTGCACTTTTCCAGTATCTGCGTACACGTCGTGATTTGCTGCGCTCTGCTTTGTCTGCCCGTTTACCGCCCGTTCTCAGTTCTCTCTCTTTTTTTGGCAGACACGCCCTTTTTTATTCAATAACGCTATATATATAATAAATCGATGTATACGAAACTTGCTGCACTGCATTATATATAGAATATACTGTACACAGAAAATTTGCACTTTGTTTTAAGTTTAGCTAGATATAAAAGAAAGGCACTATATAGGGGAGCTAGATAGACAAGGCAGTATATAATACATATCTAAAAAGACGCTATATGTCAGATCGATAAAGTTGAAAGGCGCTATACATACACATGTAGTGGCAAATGGGTGGACCGTTATGAACTAATCGCCAGCCTTTTCAGCGCAGTTCCCTTGGCTCCTCCTGCTTATATCACCGCTCAGGTATCTGCCTGTGCCACGTTTCTGCCCTCTGCTTGTGTTGGCACGAGGTCTCGATGCACCATTTTTGGAAGTTTATGAGTCTAAAGGGAGCAACAAATCGCAGAAGAAATGTGCCAATTAACACCTCTAAGCAGTTTTACGGATTTTTTTTTCTACTTCTAAAATTAAGTTGCGCATCACCGGGTAGAAAACGCTTAATTTTTAGACATTTTTATTAATCATATTCATATTATTGCCCGGGATTCGTAGCTCATTATCTGAAGTTTCTCATTTTTCTGCCCTCTTCATTATTTTATGGCCCCAGCTGTAAGTACATTGAGTGACGCATGTTGTCTATTAAAGAACTTCATTCTCATAAAAGTAATGATTATTATTTAATTGGCTCGTGTCAAATGACTGGATTGATGGAATAGAAAAAAGACTCCGAGCAGCTTCGCTATCTTTTGTGCTGTCGGCCGTACGCTTTTGTTCCTCTTCGTGGGCTGCTGGACCCTTCAGAATTCAGCTTTGCGCCGACTGTGAAGCGAGTCTTCCTTTTTATTTTGTTCTTGTATTTTATTGTCGCTATAAACGCATCCGATCGCCGGCTCCTTTATTGTAAAACGCAATGAGAAGTGACTCTCAAAACAGCGGTGTCTCTGATACTGAAATGTCGCAGCCAAAGGTTCAAACCACAGCTATTGTTGTTAAAGTCAGGCTGCTCCTCGCCCGGAGGAGTCTCTCTGGTAAGCTGCTGGTCTGGGGCGCTGCTAGGAATTCATTTCGAAGAATGAAAAAGTACGTGAATCACAAAATCCATTTATGATCAGTCTGTTGGAATTGTCATATTTCTTACTTAGAAACCAATTACGGTTTATGGGGTCATACCGCACATTGAAACTCGAGCATGCGCTGAACGCTGAGCACGTGACACAAAACAGTTAAATAGCTCTTCTGACAGCGAGCCTCTCAAAGGCAGGCCACCTAATTACAAAAGGTCCATATAGTGCCTTTCATAGAGCATGCAAATGTAAAGTGATGTACACAATATTTATTGTGCGCCTTTTCTAAAGAGCACTGTTTGCAAATGCTTTCAAATGAATTGACGTTTATATAGTGCCATTAATAAGGCAAACTATTTTAAATAATTTACAGGATGATAGATATTTCTTTAGTTATGTTATTCTCGACCCACTTGCTCCAAATCAAAGCTGCAGGTCCCACAGCACAGAGTGGGAGGCAGGAAACATCCCTGTAGGGGGCGCCAGTTCCACACACACCCACACACACACACACGTATTCATGATGGGGCCCCTTAAAAATGACCGACTCACATAACCTGCGCATCTTTGGGAATGTGAGGGAGAAAACCAAAGTAACCAGAGAGATGACCACCCAGTCACAGGAAGACCCTGCCAGCTTCAACACAAGGGCGTCTGCTTCCTAAATTCAGCATCCACACTTCAAGGCATTGTGTGACAGATAAATAGATACGAAAGGCACTATATAACAAATATATAGATAGGTAGATAAATAGCAAGGGTAGTGTATAATAGATTCAAAAGGCATAATAGATCGATAGGAAAGGAGCTATATAATGGATGGATAAATAAATGAAAGGCACTATATAACAGATATATAGATGGTAGATAAATAGGAAGGGAAGTATATAATAGATTCAAAAGGCATGAGAGATAGATATGAAAGGCACAATATAATAGATATAGAGATATGAAAGACACTATATAACAGATAGATATATAGATAAGTAGAAAGACAGATATGAAAGTCATTATATGATAGATAGATAGATAGATAGATATGAAAGGTACTATATAATAGATAAATATGAAAAACACAATATAATAGATTGATAGATAGATAGGAAAGGCACAATATAATAGATAGATAGATAGATAGATAGATAGATATGAAAGGCACTATATAATAGATAAATATGAAAAACACAATATAATAGATTAATAGATAGATAGGAAAGGCACAATATAATAGATAGATAGATAGATAGATATGAAAGGCACAATATAATAGATAGATAGATAGATATGAAAAGCACTATATAATAGATAAATATGAAAAACACTATATAATAGGTCGATAAATAGATAGATAGGAAAGGCACAATATGATTGATAGATAGATAGATAGATAGATAGATAGGAAAGGCACAATATAATAGATAGATAGATAGATATGAAAAGCACTATATAATAGATAAATATGAAAAACACTATATAATAGGTCGATAAATAGATAGATAGGAAAGGCACAATATGATTGATAGATAGATAGATAGATAGATAGGAAAGGCACAATATAATAGATAGATAGATAGATATGAAAAGCACTATATAATAGATAAATATGAAAAACACTATATAATAGGTCGATAAATAGATAGATAGGAAAGGCACAATATGATTGATAGATAGATAGATAGATAGATAGATAGGAAAGGCACAATATGATAGATAGATAAATAGATAGGAAAGGCACTATATGATAGATAGATAGATAGATAGATAAGAAAGGCACAATATAATAGATAGATAGATAGATAGATAGATAGATAGATAGATAGATAGATAGATAGATATGAAAGGCACTATATAATAGATAAATATGAAAAACACTATATAATAGGTAGATAGATAGACAGATAAGAAAGGCACAATATAATAGATAGATAGATAGATATGAAAGGCAGTATATGATAGATAGATATGAAAGGCACTATATGACAGATAGATATGAAAGGCACTATATGACAGATATATGTTAAAGGCACTATATAACAGACAGATATTTAGATAAGTAGACAGATAGATATGAAAGGCACTATATAACATAGATATGAAAGGCATTATATAATAGATATATTGATGTGAAGGGCACTATGTAACAGATAGATTAGAAGTGATAGGCTCTATATAATAGATTGATAGATCGATATGAAAGGCACTATATGATGGATAGACAAGACAGTTACTATATAATGGATGTCAATGTCATTATGTAATAGAGAGATACATGTGATGTGAAATGACACTGTATTTTAAATTTAGAATGACAGAGATGAAAGGCGCTATATAAAAGACAGATAGGTAGCCTAAGATAAGGCAGCTTATGAAACATCACAAGGAGAGCATGCAGACTTCACTCAAGGGCTTCTGCTATCTGCATTCCACATCTTCACTTCACACCTGCTGCTGATCCTGTGGAGTCTGAATGTTCTCCTCATGTCTTCCTGAGTGTTTATCCATCCGTCCTTCCTTCAGATTGGCTTTGTTTGCTTGACTGGACCCAGTGCCGGGCTGGTCTGGTCACCCCATAGCAGGCTGGTTCCTTCCTTGCGCCTGATTACTGCCACATTAGAGGTGACAATAAAGACCAAGAAGCGTCACACTGTGGCAAGTCTCCCCTGGTTATTAGTGGAGGAACATGAACATCCTTCAAGCCAAACAAAATCTGGGAAATGTGGAGGGTCTTAAAACTGGTGAAATTTGCATAAAGCCTCCTCGGTTTTTGGCCTGAGGTTTGTCTTAAGGAATTCATCTTTCCCAAACCTTTATAAAGTCAGACCTCACCTGAAGATTAAGTGATATTAACAATTATACATTTTATTTACAGTCGTATAAACAAGTAAGTACACTGCATGGACATGTTTGACTTTTTCAACTTATCTGAACAGGCAAACAGCAGATCTTCATGTTCACAGAGTCTGCAGATAAAGATGATCTACTTGAAGAAAGGACACCTAAAACTGAAGCAGTATCTTCATTCTTATACTCTAAATGAACAAAGTGCAGATCTGTCACATGGACCAAGTAAAGCCACCCATCCATTTCTCACTTCAGATCCATCCAATTAAAAATGAGTGTCCCAAATGAGGCGCTAAAGATGTGGACCCCCTTAGGGAGGCTGCAGGTGGACCTCACCATAGATACCGAGGGTCTGGTGTCCTCTTCACTTTCAATGTGTGTGGCATCATCAGGCTAAAAATTTATAAAGTGCTCTCTAAGGACCTCCGAAAGAAGCTTCTAGATTGATGATTCTCAATTCAGTCATTCCACTGTAATACCAATCCTCTAAAAGTGGCGTAGATTTCAAGTGACGGCTCATCTGTCCAGGATTCGGCACATTCAGCCCAAGAGCTGACCATTTAAAACTAAATGAATCTGCAAGAACCCCAAAGGGACCTGCAGGTAACTCTTGACACAGCTGGTATCAAAGTGCAGTCATCTACGATTAGACTGACATGGCACAAAGTTGAGCTTCACACGAGGTGTGCCAGGGTGAAGCCACAAAGAGCACAAGAGCAGGGTGACTGCGTATCACTGAACATCTAGTCAGAGGCCAACGTGCTCAAAGATGGTCTCAGTAACAGTGGACGTCTGACAGCATTTCAGGAGAAGAACCTCAAGCCAGCTCTGGGACATGTTCTGGTTTGGGTTTGCTTCGCCATCCTCGGGGACTGGGTAGCTTGCAGTCATCAAGCCAACCATGAAGGTCAGCATCATAGCAAAGTGCTCTGGAGGAGAATGTGAGCCCACCTGAACTGAACTGGAAATGGAGCTCTCCACACGATGATGATCTGAAGTGCACCAGCAAATCCACTAAGGTATGGCTCAAGAAGAAGAAGAAATTGAATGGCTATGGACTGGCAGAATCAAAGCCCTGATTTAAATCCAAATTGAAAGGTTTTTTTTTTGGGGGGGGGGGGTTAAAACTGGCAGGACATACAAGAAAACCCACCAACATGCAACTTGCAATGGAAGGAACTTGACATGGAGGAGTGGGCATAAAATGTCAATGTCAGAGACATTGAACAGTTATGCCAAAAGGGGGCAAAGCCAGCTTCTGAGGCAAAGGATGGTCTTACTCCCCCCCCCCCCCCTATAAACCACTCCATCTCTTAATATTTTGGTTGAATAATTGATTGAAAAGACAAATGTTCCTTGTGTCTTTATCAAGTACATGTAGGCAGGCCTTGCATGAAGATTACCTGTTCACATATGTTGGAAAAGCCCACCATTTCCTTGGGGTGCACTTTCTTTTTCACACTTTCCCATTTGAAATGCGGCCACCTACTGAAGTTTGGATTTTGACGATAAACATCTTGCATACAGTGCATCCGTAAAGTATTCCCAGCGCATCACTTTTTCCACATTTTGTTATGTTACAGCCTTATTCCAAAATGGATTCAATTCATTTTTTTTCCTCAGAATTCTACACACAACACCCCATAATGACAATGTGAAAAAAGTTTACTTGAGATTTTTGCAAATTTATTAAAAATAGAAAAATTGAGAAATCCCATGTCCATAAGTATTCACAGCCTTTGCCATGAAGCTCAGAATTGAGCTCAGGTGCCTCCTGTTTCCCCTGATCATCCTTGAGATGTTTCTGCAGCTTCATTGGAGTCCACCTGTGGTAAATTCAGTTGACTGGACATGATTTGGAAAGGCACACACCTGTCTATAGAAGGTCCCACAGTTGACAGTTCATGTCAGAGCACAAACCAAGCATGAAGTCAAAGGAATTGTCTGTAGACCTCCGAGACAGGATTGTCTCGAGGCACAAATCTGAGGAAGGTTACAGAAAAATTTCTGCTGCTTTGAAGGTCCCAATGAGCACAGTGGCCTCCATCATCTGTAAGTGGAAGAAGTTCGAAACCACCAGGACTCTTCCTAGAGCTTGCCGGCCATCTAAACTGAGCGATCAGGGGAGAAGGGCCTTAGTCAGGGAGGTGACCAAGAACCCGATGGTCACTCTGTCAGAGCTCCAGAGGTCCTCTGTGGAGTGAGGAGAACCTTCCAGAAGGACAACCATCTCTGCAGCAATCCACCAATCAGGCCTGTATGGTAGAGTGGCCAGACGGAAGCCACTCCTTAGTAAAAGGCACATGGCATCCCACCTGGAGTTTGTCAAAAGGCACCTGAAGGACTTTCAGACCATGAGAAAGAAAATTCTCTGGTCTGATGAGACAAAGATTGAACTCTTTGGTGTGAATGCCAGGCGTCACGTTTGGACGAAACCAGGCACCGCTCATCACCAGGCCAATACCATCCCCACAGTGAAGCATGGTGGTGGCAGCATCATGCTGTGGGGATGTTTGTCAGCGGCAGGTACTGGGAGACTAGTCAGGATAAAGGGAAAGATGACTGCAGCAATGTACAGAGACATCCTGGATGAAAACCTGCTCCAGAGCGCTCTTGACCTCAGACTGGGGCGACGGTTCATCTTTCAGCAGGACAACGACCCTAAGCACACAGCCAAGATATCAAAGGAGTGGCTTCAGGACAATTCTGTGAATGTCCTTGAGTGGCCCAGCCAGAGCCCAGACTTGAATCCGATTGAACATCTCTGGAGAGATCTTAAAATGGCTGTGCACCGACGCTTCCCATCCAACCTGATGGAGCTTGAGAGGTGCTGCAAAGAGGAATGGGCGAAACTGGCCAAGGATAGGTGTGCCAAGCTTGTGGCATCATATTCAACAAGACTTGAGGCTGGAATTGCTGCCAAAGGGGCATCGACAAAGTATTGAGCAAAGGCTGTGAATACTTATGGACATGGGATTTCCCAGTTTTTTTTTATTTTTAATAAATTTGCACAAACCTCAAGTAAACTTTTTTCACGTTGTCATTATGGGGTGTTGTGTGTAGAATTCTGCGGAAAAAAATGAATTGAATCCATTTTGGAATAAGGCTGTAACATAACAAAATGTGGAAAAAGTGATGCGCTGGGAATACTTTCTGGGTGCACTGTAGATAGCAGCTGGCACTGGTAATGCCCTCTCATCCATTATTGATTTGCCTTTTGCACATTTCGGGGTGATGGCAGCTGGAGCCTACCCCAGCAGCATGAGTTGGAAGGCAGGACCCAAAACTGGAGCTGTGGTGTGCTCTGTGAGAGTGCTGGGCATGAAAGGCACTACATTGAGACGGGTTAAATCTGAACATTGATGAGTGTCTGCTTACCAGAAGAGGCTTTCCTGGAGGGTCACTAAAGAAGCAGTGGGCCAGGAATGTGTGACGCAAGAGGCCATCGAAGTGACTACTCACTGAGTCACGTCACCGTCTGAGGCGCTGGTCAGTAATCTGTTGTTTGTTTAATGTTAGTCACCCACCCAGCAGTGGCCATTATTTATGACATGTTTGCCTAAGCTTAGCTGAAACTAAAATAATCTTATCACCGAATGCCCACTCTGCACTTCTGAAGTCTAGCCAGACTAATCTATTAAAGGTTCAAAACCAGTTCAGACCGGAAAAAACTGTCAGGCAAAATAAGCCTGCAATGATGTACCAGGCTCACTTCTCCAATTTTATGAAAAGCTGGCGATATTTAACAGAGAAAAAGAACTGGAGTCCCGGCTGAAGTTGGTTCCTGCCTTCCACATCAGGCTGCTGGGTTTGGCTTTGTCTCCAGGTGATGACTGGGCCAGACAGCAAAATGAATGACAGCGTCACAGTGCCACCTACAGGCAAAGTTTAGATCAGCTGGGTGTGGCTTACTTGGCTCTTCCTGGCTCCCCTGTCTGCAGTTTGTCATTAAATTTAGGGGACACTACTACACCTTATAAAGCAAAATTGACCAATACACAAACTCATCTAACCTATTAACAAATGCAGGGTGTGAATGCCTCACAATCCTGTGCACCGGGTTCAAGTCACATGCCAGCTTCTGTATAAAGTTTCCTCCATGGCTTTCAAATGTCCTTCCGTGTCGATGTGGTTTTCCTCTGAAATGTCCAAAGACCTGCATGTCACTAAACTGGCCTCATAATGGGAGTCGGCCTTGTGATGGAATGGCGCCCCCTACAGGGTTGATTGCACACTTGCAGCTCGGGGTAAAACGCCACACCGCCACACATCTTCAAAGTGGATCAAGCGTGTTATGTGATATTTTTTAAAAAAAGGTTTTAATACATGAAATGCACGCACATCCATACAGGCAGAGGGAAGGTCGGGCAGGAGGCTCAACTTGAACTCTCAGTTGTTTTAATCGCAGGTTCAACTTCTTCATGTCCGGCTTATCCCTTTCATTTCGAGCCGCAGTCTTCACCGAGGTGATGCAGACACACATCCCAGGCTTCAGCGCATTGGCACGGCGGCTAAATTAATGAAGATCTCATTGCTGGCGTAAACTGACACATCCCGCCTGAGCCGAGCCTCCCACCTCAGCTGGAATTGCAGTCCTTGTCAGATTCGAGGGGGCCGCCGAGTGATTGATAACCTCATAGCGGTCCGGCAGCTCGGCCCCTGATGCATCACTGATGCCCATTACACTCAGCGAATCGCTTTCATCAGCTCTGATGTGACGCGCAGGTGATGTGCCGACCCGCTTCTTCCGATTTCCCAATCCGCTCTTAATGAATTCTTGCAGGAAAGTAAAGCCAAACACACTTAACGTCCGCTCCTTCAGGGCGAATCAACGAAGGTAGAGAACGGCAGGAGCTCGCAGTTAAGCAGACATGTGTAGATGAGATGGCCGTGCGTGTGCTCTCTCCCTCTCTTTTATATAGTGCCTTTAATACTCTAACGACGGACGGCTTTGACATCCCAGGGGGCTCTGCGGCGCTGCACATAACATTAGACCTGTAATGACCATTTCTTTAATGTTGAGTTTAAAAGGTTTGCTGTGTTTAATTTCGTTTTTGTAACCTCTGACAATGAGAGTGTTGTATTAGCACATGTGTTTGAGTTACCTACCACTACTAACTGATGCGGTTTTTCATTTGAATATTCTCGTTTGTAGTGGTTGTCTGCATTACCTGTAAGTACAGCATTACCAGCTATTAAGAAAAAGAGCAAAGACAGTCTTTATACTTGATAAATGGAGTGTCTCTGTTTGTCATAATATCTATCGTCCGTGTTTCTGTCTAATACAGTGCCTTACATACCCACAACCATCCATTTATGGAATCAACTTAATCTATTCAATAAATACCACCTTTCATATCATATTCATATCTATTTATCATCTAGTGCCCGTCATTTATCTATCTGTACCTTATGTAAATACTCCACCGTATAGTGCCTTTCATATCAGTCTATCTACTATAAAACGACTGTGCCTTTAGGTATCATTGAATGTCTTATATATCTATTATATACAGTAGAGCCTTTTTTCATCTATTATACACTGCCTGCTGTCTATGTATCATATAGTGTCTTTGACATATATTGTTTATAGTGCCATTTTTATCTACTATGTACTATCTGCTATCTATGAAGACACTGTGATATATTTAAAAGGCACTATATAATAGATATATCCATCCATCCATCCATCCACAGAAGCACAGAAGTCCAATAACAGAACACCGCTTGGGTTCAGATCAGGGGGGCCATTCCTCCCAATCACGCCCTTCCAGGTCTCACTGTCATTGCCCACGTGAGCATTGAAGTCCCCCAGCAGAACGAGGGAGTCCCCAGATGGTATGCCCTCTAGCACCCCCTCCAGGGACTCCAAAAAACGGTGGGTACTCCGAACTGCTGATCGGTGCATACGCACAAACAACAGTTAGGACCCGTCCCCCAACCCAAAGGCGAAGGGAGGCTACCCTCTCGTCCACCGGGGTAAACCCCAATGTACAGGCTCCAAGTCGGGGGGCAATAAGTATGCCCACACCCGCTCGGCGCCTCTCACCGGGGGCAACTCCAGAGTGGTAGAGAGTCCAGCCCCTCTCAAGGAGATTGGTTCCACAGTCCAAGCTGTGCGTCGAGGTGAGTCCGACTATATCTAGCCGGAAACCTCTCAACCTCGCGCACAAGCTCAAGCTCCTTCCCCTTCAGAGAGGTGACATTCCACGTCCCAAGAGCCAGCTTCTGTAGCCGAGGATCGGACCGCCAAGGTCCCCGCCTTCGGCCACCACCCAACTCACACTGCACCCGACCTCCTTGGCCCCTCCCATAGGTGGTGACCCATGGGAAGGGGGACCCACGCTGCCTCTTCAGGCTGTGCCCAGCCGAACCCCATGGGTGCAGGCCCGGCCACCAGGCGCTAGCCATCGAGCCCCACGTCCAGGCCTGGCTCCAGAGTGGGGCCCCGGTGACCGCGTCCGGGCGAGGGAAAACACCGTCCAAAATTGTTTTCCATCATAGGAGGTTTGTTTAACCGCTCTTTGTCTCATCCCTCACCTAGGACCAGTTTGCCTTGGGTGGCCCTACCAGGGGCATAAAGCCCCGGACAACAGAGCTCCTAGGATCATTGGGACACGCAAACCCCTCCACCACAATAAGGTGGCGGTTAAAGGAGGGGTTATAGATATATAGATACAGTAATTCCATACTGACTATGGAGCATAATTTAATATATGTGTATGTATACAGTTTATGTATCATTTTTTACCTTATCTATCTACTCCATTGTGAAGTGTCTTTTGTATCTGCCTGAACTTTTCCCATCTGTCATTTGTGATATGTTTTACAGAGCCTGTTATCTTTGTATCATGTAGTCACATCACATCTATAATATAGTGCCTTTACTATCTACAATACATTAAATTTCTATCTATATGATAGATAGATAGATTGTAAAGGCACTATATGATAGATAGATAGATGTGAAAGGCACTATATGATAGATAGATAGATAGATAGATAGATAGATAAGGCACTATATGATAGATAGATACATTGTAAAGGCACTATATGATAGATAGATAGATAGATAGATAGATAGATAGATAGATAGATAGATATAAGTGAAAGGCAATATATAATAGATAGATAGATGTGAAAGGCACTATATAATAGATAGAAGTGAAAGGCAATATATAATAGATAGATAGAAGTGAAAGGCACTATATAATAGATAGATAGATAGATAGATAGAAGTGAAAGGCACTATATGATTGATAGATAGATGTGAAAGGCACTATATAATAGATAGATAGATGTGAAAGGCACTATATAATAGATAGATAGATAGATAGAAGTGAAAGGCACTATATAATTGATAGATAGATAGATAGAAAGGCACTATATGATAGATAGATAGATAGATAGATAGATAGATAGATAGATAGATAGATATGAAAGGCACTATATGATAGATAGATACATTGTAAAGGCACTATATGATAAATAGATAGGATAGATAGATAGAAGATAGATAGATAGATATAAGTGAAAGGCAATATATAATAGATAGATAGATGTGAAAGGCACTATATAATAAATAGAAGTGAAAGGCAATATATAATAGATAGATAGATAGATGTGAAAGGCACTATATAATAGATAGATAGATAGAAGTGAAAGGTAATATATAATAGATAGATAGATGTGAAAGGCACTATATAATAGATAGATGTGAAAGGCACTATATAATAGATAGATAGATATAAGTGAAAGGCACTATATAATAGATAGATAGATAGAAGTGAAAGGCACTATATGATTGATAGATAGATAGATAGATAGAAGTGAAAGGCAATATATAATAGATAGATGTGAAAGGCAATATATAATAGATAGATAGATAGATATAAGTGAAAGGCACTATATAATAGATAGATAGATGTGAAAGGCACTATATAATAGATAGATAGATAGAAGTGAAAGGCACTCTATTAAAGGTTCATTGCACTTTCCCTTTTTCCACTCAGTCTTGACAGATACAAGAGACACTCACAGATTCATTAATATGAGAGATGCTTAATAACAGAATGATGACAGATATTAAAGGCGCTATATACCTTTCAGTGTGCAGTGGTCCAGTTTGTGTTTTTTCACATTTTCTCCTGTCACCTTATTCTATAAGGGGGTCTCTGTAACTGCATGTCTACTTTTAATGGTGTCTTGTTGTTTTTTTATTTTGACGTAACGCCCCGTGTATTTTTCTCTTAAATGAGCTGCAGTGTTGCTGACCATTAAGGTGCAGATCCTTTTTTATCTGTGTGTATCATTTAATACCATTCCTCTCTAATATGTAGTGCATTTCACATTCTTCTTCTTCATCTATTTAGCAGGTGCCTTTATCCAAGTTGACTTACAAAGCAAGTTCTAATTTCTTAACTATCTGTCTATTAAATAAAGCTCGGTATATCTAAATATTCTTAATTCTGTATCTAGTGCATCGTGTATTTGCTATCTCTCTCAGTCTGTCTGTGTTTTATAGTGCCTTTCCTATCTATCTGTGACCTCGATGATCTCCCCAGGTGTGTGCCCCCAGATGGTTCATTCCTTTTTGTTGCTTCTCTACCTCCCATGTTTATCCCCAGTGCCCCTTCTGTTGCCTCTCTGGGGGCATTGACAGTGCTCACGATGAAAGGCACTATATAAAATAGTTGGACCTGTCTAAGTGTTTGAATATGCTGGGCTGGCATCGTCTTTGTTCAATCAGGCGGAATTTGCTGTTCAACATCCTGAATGCCCAACAAAGCGAGCACCACAATGAATAAATTAGCGCCCATTAGCTCACCTTCTATTTCTGGAGGCCTTGCGCTCACTTGGTTGCCAGCATTTCAACACCTACCATTCCACCTACAGGTGTGACTGCGAGCGTCTTTGGCGCTGCCACCCCATGAGCCACTGCTGACAGTTCAAGAATGTTAAGCAGTGGCGCTATAAGGAGATAATGAAGAGTCCCCAGCTGATTGTTCAGCACAGAGCTGTGAATGCAGCCAACAAACACAATCTGCTGCGTGTCTGGCCTCCCACGGCTCCCAGTGCTTTTTTACACCCCGACTCCTCCGGTTTTTATTTTAAGAGCTGAGCAGGATGTGTGGCCCTCCGCTGAATGTCTCAATGAATCTCTACTTCATATAGCGCCTTTCACACCAACTAATCCTACGTTTTAGACAGAAGGCTCTCTAACTGGTGCCTTTGGGGGCACAGAGGCAGGCACCAGGAGCTCTCCAGCTTGCCCATGGCTGTAACTCCGATCACCCTGAAACACTCGCCGGAGTCCCAAAAGGATGAGATTAGCTCATTAAATTGGTCACGTGCCCGCTTTCACTGGCATCGAAGGACCACCATACATCATGTTCAACTCGTTTCCGTGCACGGCGTCTCCGAATTTTGAGATCTTCATTTGAATTTCATGGTGGCATTTAAAGAGGGCGCACAGAAATCAAGAAAAAGCTCATGCTAAGAATGTAGCAAATGAACAATAAGACCCACTTCACTTCACTTCATGGGGTCCTCCGGTCTACTGCTCCGTGTGGCTTCTCCCTCCCTGGTCCAGTGGATGGCTTCTTCTGGTTGCTAAGCAACCAGCCCACTCGACCATCTTACACCTGCAGATTGTCACTCATTAAAATGGAGTTTAAGGGGGCCACCTTGTGTCCCCTGTAGTTCGTCTTGCCAACTTTTTGGGGTTTATTCTTCTTCCCCCCACCTGCCTATCAAGTTGCTGTAAATCTGACTGATGCTGCTCAGGAGTTCACTCACAATGAAGCCCCCCCTCCATCCTCTGCTCATCCATAGCATTACTCAGCCTTTTTGGGGTCCCTCACCCTTCTTTCCACTTTTATTCTGTGTGAGTTTGGGGGTGGGGGGGGGGGGTAGGTGGGCTCCTACTGACCACAGGCTCCTCTTGCTTATGCCAGGAAACAGCTCAGGGTCCTCCATCCTGTGATGGTGGCAGCAGTGGGATTCGAACTCAAGTCTTCTCTGAAGTTGTAGTAATGGAGAACTCTATGCACCTACACTCCATTGACAAAAATATTGGGATGCCTACCTTTACACACACATGAACTTTAATGACATCCCATAGGCTTTAAAATGGAGTCGGCCCACCCTGTGCAGCTCTAACAGCTTCAACTCTTCTGGGAAGGCTTTCCACAAGGTGTAAGAGTGAATGTGTTTATGGAAATGTCTGACCAGGAGAGCATTTCTGAGGTCTGGCACAGTCTCCGCTTGAATTACAATACAATGTATTTTTGTACAGCCCAAAATGACGCAAGAAGTGCCGCAATGGGCTTTAACAGACCCTGCCTCTTGACAGCCCCCCAGCCTTGACTCTCTAAGAAGACAAGGAAAAATTCCCAGTAGGGAAAAAATGGAAGAAACGTTGGGAATGGCAGTTCAAAGAGAGACCCCTTTCCAGGTAGGTTGGGCGTGCAGTGGGTGCCGAAAGAAGGGGGTCAATACAAATATAATACACCGAACAGAACACAAGTCCTCCTCAATACAGTATAATAGTACAAAAGAAATATTACAAGTACAGAGCAGAATTTAAGGCCTCTGCCATCAAGCTGCCTCCCCCTATTGGCCATTCCACAGCTGTGTCAGCATTGGACCAGCCAATCCGATGAAAGGACCCACCTACCTGACGATTCCTGCGATCCTCCACCAGAGATGACTTCACCTTAGACAGGCAGAACAACCTTGAAGGTGGGCATTTGCACCAAGTGGCACATTTGAGTACTGATAAGAGAAACAGAACAGGTGAGGGTGAGTAACAAACTGTAACGATCATGTTACTTATGTTTTAGTGCTAATGGCTGACAACAGAGATGTCCAGTTAATCAGCAGCTCTAGTCAGGGTGTGCTAAACTGAAGTGGTGAGTCTTTCAAAGCTGAGACCGAAGGGGCATCTCTTATAGTAGCAGGCAGACCACTCCACAGTTTAGTGGGCCCCCTGTAACTAGATCTAGATGGCCAATCTGTCATGGCCATCTCAGAAATACAATACAATAGTACAAAAGTATAATACAACAAAGCAACATGCAAGAAGAGATGATATCACATATGAGAATTCAGATTTGTTCAGAGTCCTGCAGACCTCAGTCAACAAGCAGAATCAGTGCTGGCCCAGCCAATCAGATCAAAGGACCCTCCTACCTGATGATTCCAGTGCTACCTTATCAGAGATGGGCAGGCAGAACAACTTGGCAGGTGGGCACCAAGTGCCACATTTGAGTATCGACAAGAGAAACAGAATAGGTGAGGGTGAGTAAGAAATTCTAACTATCATGTTACTTGTGTTTTAGTGCTAAAGACTAACAACAGAGAGGCAGTCTGCACAGTTAATCAGCAGCTCTAGTCAGGGTGTGCTAAACTGAAGCAGTGAATCTTTTAAAGCTGAGACTGAAGGGGCATCTCTTATAGTAGCAGGCAGACCACTCCACAGTTTAGGGGCCCCCCCTGTAACTAAAAGCTAAAACCTCCCACTGTGATTTTATTAATTCTTGAAATCAGAAGCAGACCGGCATCTGAGATCTTAATGTGCACTCACGTTTGTAAGTCATGATAAGTTCAGATAAGTAAGCAGAACCTCAGCCATTGAAAGCTTTATCTGTCTATTGTAAAAAAAAAAAAAAAAATCTTGGGAGGGAGACTAGGGAGAGACGAGACGTGACCTTCTCGGAAGACAGTATGACATCCCGCAAGACAAGGCAATGAGAGAACATTTAAAACAAGTTCACGGACATCTAACCTCGCAGTTGTTGGAATGCTTTGGCAGAGTCACTTCATGTGCTCCCAGCTCTTAAAACAACGACAAGCATAACACGCAGCTTGAGCCAGCAGATGATCCGACTGCTTCTCCTTAGTGCGCGTTCAGCCCCCCACCCCTTCACAACACAAGCATTAGAGACACGAAGTGGCAAAAGGACAGCTGCTCTATAGGCTTTGAAATGATCGACTCAAAGCGCGACAAGCAGAACACGCAGCTTGCCAGCAGCAGGAGCAGAGAGACAGCAGCTGATCAGACCGCATCTGCTTAGCGTGCGTTCAATACTCCCCCCACCCCACCCCCTTCACAACGCGGGCAATGTTATATGTCCTGCGAGAAATAATAAAAGGACAAGAATTGTTTTTTACAAAAGCTTTAAAGTCAGTCAGTCAGTCATTGTCCAACCCGCTATATCCTAACTACAGGGTCACGGGGGGTCAGCTGGAGCCAACCCAGCCAACACAGGGCACAAGGCAGTAAACAAACCCCAGGCAGGGTGCCAGCCCACCACAGAAAGTTTTAAAGTAAAAGTGAAAATAATGCATATTTGACAATTCCCATGAAAATAACCAATCTCTTTAAATTGTATATCCGGCAAACCAAACCCAGGGGTGTGCAAGCTAAGCGAGCAGGAGGCAGAGCGCCCTAGTATGTTAAAAGGAGGATTTTGAAATCTGCCCTAAACTTAACCGGGAGCCAGTGTAGGATCTAAGAACTGGAGTTATGTGTTCGTATTTTCTTGTTCTTGTAATAATTCTTGCAGCAGCATTTTGGATTAACTGGAGGCTGTATAAAGAACAGTTTGAATATCCAGTGAACACCACATTGCAGTAGTCAATCCTACTAGAGATAAATGCAGGAATTAATTTCTCAAAATCCTGTTTATTTAGAAAGCACCTTAATTTTGGAAATCTGCCCTAAACTTAACCAGGAGGCACTGTACGGAATTAAGAACTGGAGTTATCTGTTTGTATTTTCTTGTTCTTGTAATAATTCTTGACGCCGCATTTTGGATTAACTGGAGGCTGTATTAAAGAACAGTTTGAACATCCACGTGAACACCACATTGATGTAGTCAATCCTACTAGAAATTAATGCAGGAATTAATTTCTCAGAATCCTGTTTGTTTAGAAAGCACCTAAATTTTTGAAATCTGCCCTAAACTTAACCGGGAGCCAGTGTACGGATTTAAGAACTGGAGTGATGTGTTCATATTTTCTAGTTCTTGTAATAATTCTTGCAGCCGCATTTTGGATTAACTGGAGGCTGTATAAAGAACAGTTTGAACATCCAGTGAACACCACATTGATGTAGTCAATCCTACTAGAAATAAATGCATGAATTAATTTCTCAAAATCCTGTTTATTTAGAAAGCACCTAAATTTTTGAAATCTGCCCTAAACTTAACCGGGAGCCAGTGTACGGATTTAAGAACTGGAGTGATGTGTTCATATTTTCTAGTTCTTGTAATAATTCTTGCAGCCGCATTTTGTATTAACTGGAGGCTGTATAAAGAACAGTTTGAACATCCAGTGAACACCACATTGCAGTAGTCAAATCCTACTAGAAATAAATGCATGAATTAATTTCTCAAAATCCTGTTTATTTAGAAAGCGCCTTAATTTCCAACATTTTTAAGGTGGAAGAAACCTGATTTGGACAACTTTGTAATGTGTGCTTTAAATGACATGCTGGAGTCAAAGATAACTCTAGATTGCGGGCTGATTCAGTGAAATTAATGGGGGTTCCAACTGAGTTAAATGATGACAGAATATTGTTGTGATCAGCGTCATTCCCTCCAATAATTAACATCTCTGTTTTATCGGTGTTTAAATACAAGTAGTTCTCATCCATCCACTCCTTTAAATTCACTAACACAACTAATTAAAGAGGGTGGCACGGTGGCGCAGTGGGTAGCGCTGCTGCCTCGCAGTTAGGAGACCCAGGTTTGCTTCCCGGGTTCTCCCTGCGTGGAGTTTGCATGTTCTCCCCGTGGTCTGTGTGGGTTTCCTCCCACAGTCCAAAGACATTCAGGTTAGGTGCATTAGTGGTCCTAAATTGTCGCTAAGTTTGTGTGTGCCCTGCGGTGGGCTGGTGCCCTGCCTGGGGTTTGTTTCCTGCCTTGCACCGTGTGCTGGCTGGGATTGGATTCAGCAGACCCCAGTGACCCGGTGTTCAGATTCAGCGGGTTGGAAAATGGATGGATAGATAAACTAATTAAAAACAACATCGGAGAAACTTCATTTGATCTAAAAGAAAGTAGAACTGGGTGTCATCTGCATACGAAGTGAACATAAACATGATGTTTCCTAATGAGAGATCCCAGTGGAAGCCTGTAAAGTGAAAACAGTAGAGGTCCCAGTACTCAGCCCTGCGGGGCACCATATCTCACTTCTGTGTATAATGATGGAGTCCTGTCAGCACATTTCTGTAAATATTGGAATCCAATTTGATAAATAAGAACTAAACCAGGCGAGCACAGTGCCTGTGAGCCCAACATCATTTTCTAGCCTGTGCAATAAAACAGAATGGTCAATGGTGTCAAACGCTGTGCTTAAGTCTAACAACATAATTACAGTGAACTCATCCCAAAGGTCTTCTATCGGGTTGAGGTCAGGGCTCTCTCAGTCAAGTTCCTCCACACCAAACTCGCTCCTCCATTTCTTCATAGACCTTTGCTTTGTGCACTGGTGTGTGTGCAGTCATGTTACCATCCCCAAACTGTCCACCATAAAGTTGGGAGCATCAAGTTGTCCAAAATGGCATTGTATGCTGACGCATTAAGAGTTCCTTTCACTGGAACTAACTAACCCCACACCATAATCCCCCCCCTCCACCAAACTTTACACTTGGCCAGATTGGTCCATCGGATTGCGTGATTCGTCCACTCCAGAGGTCACGTCTGCCCTGCTCTCGAGTCCAGTGGCGGGCGGTGGGCTTTACACCTTTTGTGATGTCAGGCTTGGCTGCAGCTGCTCGGCCCTGGAGACCCATTCCATGAAGCTCTCTCTTTACGCTGCAGTGTTCTTGCATTTTTGGAGGTCTGTAGTTATTGACTCTGGAGAAAGTTGGCGACTTCTGCACACCTCAGTATGTGTTGTCCTCGCTCTGTGATTTGATGGGGCCTACCACTTTGTGGCTGAGTTGCTGTTGTTCCCAATTGCTTCCACTTTGTTCTAATACCACTAACAGTTGACCGTGGAATATTTAGTAGTGAGGAAATGTCCCGAATGGACTTATTGCCCAGGTGGCATCCTATCACGGTACCAGGCTTGAATTCACTGAGCTTCAGAGAGCGACCCATTCTGTCAGCAGTCTGCATGTCGAGGGGCTCAATGTTATACACCTGTGGCCATAGAAGTGACTGGAACACCTGAATTCAGTGATTTGGGGGGTTCCCTATTAGCAACAGAGTGTAACAGCTGATTGTGGTCCGAATTGTGAGACCTTCTCTCTTAGTAGCAGGATCGCTCTCAGGCCCTTCTCCTCTCAGCTATCCTTATCCTTCATGATGTGACGCATGCGCCAGCTCAGGGGTCGCCAACTCCTGGAGGACACCGTGGCTGCAGGTTTTCATTCTGACCCTTTTTTTTTTAACGAGTGCCCTGTTTGTGCTGCTAATTAACTTCTTGTGAATTCATTTTAGTGGGATTGCTTTTTTAGATTTGCTCCACTGAATTTCTTCATCGTTCCTCTGCTTAGTTTCTTTCCTTAAATGGCACCCAAAGAGAAATGAAATGTGAAGTCAGGGAGCCAACAGAAGACCAACTAAGTGAGGGCATCAAACTCCAACCAGCTGCTTAACTCTTTGAGAGCTTAATTTCCAACTCAGTTTTCTGAAAAGCACACAAAGAAATGGCTTCACACATAAATCAACATAAAACATCTATTGCTACGTGCTGTGGCTGCTGTTGGCACATGTTTGGCATCTCTGGCAGAAGTGGCTGTGCACGGGTGCCTCAATGGCCAGCAGGAATGCATGGTGGTCCGGCTCCCTGGCTGTCTTCGCACTGCAGGTAGGTGGTAGGTGCAGTAGCAGTGTGACACAATATGGTTTGTACCTCTTGTCATCATAAGTGGTGGTCCTCCCAGGTGAATACTGCTGTAGGCGTAACAGCTACATACATACATACATAGATAGATAGATAGATAGATAGATAGATAGATAGATAGATAGATAGATAGATAGATAGATAGATAGATAGATAGATAGATAGATAGATATGAAAGGCACTATATAATAGATAGGATAGATAGATAGATAGATAGATAGATATGAAAGGCACTATATAATAGATAGATAGATAGATATGAAAGGCACTATATAATAGATAGATAGATAGATATGAAGGCACTATATAATAGATAGATAGATAGATATGAAAGGCACTATATAATAGATAGATATCCATCCATCCATCCATTTTCCAACCCGCTGAATCTGAACACAGGGTCACGGGGGTCTGCTGGAGCCAATCCCAGCCAACACAGGGCACAAGGCAGGAACCAATCCCGGGCAGGGTGCCAACCCACCGCAGAGACAGATAGATAGATAGATAGATAGATAGATAGATAGATAGATAGATAGATAGATACTTTATTAATTCCCATACTCCAGTAGCAGCATACTGATAATAACAATATTAAATTAAAGAGTGATAACAATGCAGGTATAACAGACAATAACTTTATATAATGTTAACGTTTACCCCCCCGGGTGGAATTGAACAGTCACATAGTGTGCTGGATGAACGATCTCCTCAGTCTGTCAGTGGAGCAGGACGGTGACAGCAGTCTGTCTCTGAAGCTGCTCCTCTTTCTGGAGATAATCCTGTTCAGTGGATGCAGTGGATTCTCCATGATTGACAGGAGTCTGCTCAGCGCCCGTCGCTCTGCCACAGATGTCAAACTGTCCAGCTCCATGCCTACAATAGAGCCTGCCTTCCTCACCAGTTTATCCAGGCGTGTGGTGTCCTTCTTCTTTATGCTGTCTCCCCAGCACACCACTGCGTAGAAGAAGGCGCTCGCCACAACCGTCTGATAGAACATCTGCAGGATCTTATTGCAGATGTTGAAGGACGCCAGCCTTCTAAGGAAGTATAACCGTCTCTGTCCTTTCTTACACAGAGCATCAGTATTGGCAGTCCAGTCTAATTTATCATCCAGCTGCACTCTCAGGTATTTACAGATCTGCACCATCTGCACACAGTCACCTCTGATGATCACGGGGTCCATGAGGGGTCTGGTCCTCCTAAAATCCACCACCAGCTCCTTGGTTTTGCTGGTGTTCAGGTGTAGGTGGGTTGAGTTGCACCATTTAACAAAGTCATTGATTAGGTCCCTATACTCCTCCTCCTGCCCACTCCTGATGCAGCCCACCATAGCAGTGTCGTCAGTGAACGTTTGCACGTGGCAGGACTCTGAGTTGTGTTGGAAGTCTGATGTATATAGGCTGAACAGGACCGGAGGAAGTACAGTCCCCTGCGGCGCTCCTGTGCTGCTGACCACAATGTCAGACCTGCAGTTCCCAAGACGCACATAATGAGGTCTGTCTGTAAGATAGTGCGTAAGACATGAACGCGTTCAGCACCATGATCAGCTGGGGACTGATCAGCCGATGCTGGTACCTCACTTTCATTTTTGATCTCCATCTCCAGATCATTTACATCAAATTCCAAGTCCGACAAGTCAGAGTCCAGTTCAGCGATAATACATAAAACATCTATGGAGTTTTTTACTTTGCTCATTCGCTTTAGTCTCTCAGCAGATGTTGATGCCATTTTAGAGGTTGTTTGCTCTTCACTATTCGTGCACGCAAAGGAAATCGAGGTTAAACTAGCAAAGCTGCTTAACTTTCCTTCTAGTAAAGAGAGTCAAACTAAAACGTAAGGATGACTTTTTTCACAGTTTCCAGCCGATTAACATCCTCTACCCCTAAATTTCGATAAAAGTTGACATCAGCCCTGAAAGAGTTAATGAGGTGCTAATTCCTGTCGTTAATTAAACTCTTTCTTTAATTCCACGGCTTGTTGCTGCTCTTGTGGTGCACTGGCAGACATTTCTGAAATTGTTGATTTTCTCTTTTCTCAGAGCTATGGTGACCTGAGCAGATCGACATTCCTGAGACCTTCATCTTTCTTTATTTTCAGATATTGTATGATGGATGCCAGTTGTTTTGGCTCATGTTGTATCTCATTATTGTTTGGCTGCTAATTAAAGAAAGAGAAACAATTAAGGGGTCTGAGTCTTCAAGAACAAGTCAATTCAGTCACTCAGTCATTATCCAACCAGCTATATCCTAACACAGGGCCAATGCCAGCCAACACAGGGCGTAAGGCAGAAACAAACCCCGGGCAGGGTGCCAGCCCACCGAAGGGCACACACCCACACACCAAGCACACACTAGGGACAATTTAGAATCACCAATGCACCTAACCTGCATGTCTTTGGACTGTGGGAGGAAACCCACACAGACACGGGGACAACATGCAAACTTCACGCAGGGAGGACCCGGGAAGCGAACACCCAGGTCTCCTTACTGCGAGGCAGCAGCGCCACCACTGCACCACCGTGCCGCCCCCAAGTCAGTTCAAATGAATTCAAAAGAAGTCCATCAGCAGCAAAAACAGGTCACTCATTAGGAAAAGGGTTAGAATGAAGTCCTGCAGCCACGGTGGTCCTCCAGGATGGGACATGGCGACCCCTGCCCTAGAGGACACAAAGCAGGGACCAAGTGCCTGGAAGGGACAACAGTCCATCATAGGCCCCGCCCACAGTAACACAAAGGCAGTTTAGATTGGCCAGTCAGCCTGACAAGCACATTTATCTTAAGAAGACAAAACAAAGAAAGACCCCCAAATAATTTCACACTACTTCAAATGGTTAGAGCCAGGCCTTTAATGACCTCCTGGGCACGGCCATCAGCAGTGTGTCTGTCTGCGGAGAGAGTGTCGACCTCCTCGAGAGGTTTACTTACCTCAGCGGTGACATTCATGTGACTCTGGTGACTCTTCCTATGAAGTCTGTAGATGGATTGGGACAGCATGGGGGGTCATGAGGTCACTGTAAAGGGGTGTGTGGCACTCCTGATATCTACAAAAGGACGAAGGTCCAAGTCTTTAATGACCTCCTGGGCACGGCCATCAGTACTGTGTCTGTCTACGGAGAGAGTGTCGACCTCATCGAGAGGTTTACTGACCTCAGCGGTGACATTCATGTGACTCTGGTGACTCTTCCTATGAAGTCTGTAGATGGATTGGGAAAGCATGGGGGGTCATGAGGTCGCTGGAAAGGGGTGTGTGGCACTCCTGATATCTACAAAAGGACGAAGGTCCAAGTCTTTAATGATCTCCTGGGCACGGCCATCAGTACTGTGTCTGCTTGCGGAGAGAGTGTCGACCTCATCGAGAGGTTTACTGACCTCAGCGGTGACATTCATGTGACTCTGGTGACTCTTCCTATGAAGTCAGTAGATGGATTGGGAGAGCATGGGGGGTCATGAGGTCACCATAAAGGGATGTGTGGCACTCCTGATATCTACAAAAGGATGAAGGTCCAAGTCTTTAGAGTCCTGGTACTCTCTGTTTGTGAGACATGGACATAATCCAGTGACCTGAGATGAAGACTGGACTCCTTCATGTGTGTCTCTCCGGAAAATCCTTGGGTATCGTTGGTTTGACTTTGTGTTGCTCATGGAGTCCCAAATGAGGCACATGACCTGCATTGTGAGGGAGCGTCAGTTCCGGCACTACGGGCATGTGGCGCATTTCCCTGATGGTGATGCGGCTCGTAAGATCCTCACTGTTGGGGACCCGAGTGGCTGGACCAGGCCAATGGGTCGCCAACGTAACACCTGTGGCAGATAGAGGGTCATTTCCAGAGGGTGGAACTGGACTGCGTGTCTGCATGGGGGGGTTGCCAACCATTGTTTCGTCGTGTAGTGGGTGTGGCAACATGCTGTACCAGTGCATGCCCCCCAACTTCACTTGACTTGACTTGCAAATGTTGACCCCTTTTAACAGATTTTGGCCAATAGGATTTGGGATTTTGCGCTGTTTGGGCAGCCTCAGATGGACGAATGAGGCTAAAGAGACAGTGGGCCCCTCTGTGGTGGACAGGTGGGCACCTAGGCATGGCTCAAAATCCATCTCTAAGCCACCTCGGGTGCCATCCTTGCAGACCAATCCCAGCTTCTTTTTCTCGGTGTTATTGCCATTTCTCTGTGTAGAGTTGGCACATTCACCCTGTGCCCTTGTGGGGTTTTTTACCAAACCCCAAAGACTTGCAGATCAAGTAAAGCGGCCCCTCTGAACCAACGCATTATGAGGGCACTGGCCTCTCGTCCAGGGTTGGTTCCTGTTCTGTCCCTAGCATATTAATGTCCTCTCCAACTCCAAATCAAAAAAGACAAGGAGTGGAAAAAATTAAAAAGTGAGATAGAAGATGTCAAGAAGAATCTTCCAGCACACCCTGATTGGGGACAATTTGGATAAATGAATGGCATCCTATTAATTAAGTATATCCTCCTCCAGCCTGCATCCTTTAGAAATGAGAAGAGCGGCGGGCAGAAATCTGACTGGCAGATAAGCAGCTGTGCTGTAAATAAACAGAAAGAAACACACGGGAAGGGGACCACGGACCACCGAAGAAAAGCCCACCGTTCTCCACGTGGAACCTTGCAAAAATGGCCACAGCAGGTCTCTGAGACGGCACACCAGATTTAAATTTCATTTGACAATTATCTACCCGCCAGTCCCATCACCGCCTCGTTCATTTTCCAGACTCGGGTCTGTCATTAACCTCTGAATCCCTGGGAAGACATTCAAAAAATAAAAATTGCCATCTTTGTAAAGAAATGCCAACGCCGCTGCAGTCTGAGGCACTGCGGGGATGCAAATGAGATGGCAGCACCAAGTCTGTCTGAAGGCTCCTCTGTTAGAAGTACAGCAGAGCCGAGTCGGGACTTACATTTACATTTAAAACAGACAGACTGGCGGCCCCACCATTTAATGTCGGCCGTTGGGCCAAATGACTGGCATCCCTTCCAGGGCAGCTTCATGGAACGGCGCTGGCAACCAGTGCTTGTAAAAGTCAGTCCTGTAGTTTCAGTAAATGACTGGTGCCACACCTGGAGATCCTGCCTTGTGCCCAGTACTCCCTTATGGACCCGAAACAATTAACTGAGGTTAGGAGGAGAAGATCAGTGGATGACTGAGCAAGGACTTTAAACTTAGCCCATCAGATTAGGATGGTGCAGATCCCAGTGAACTACACGGTATAGTGCTCCACGTCACAATCAGGGCATCAATCTATCCATCCATCCATCCATCCATCCAGTATCCAACCTGCTATATCCTAACTACAGGGTCACGGGGGTCTGCTGGAGCCAATCCCAGCCAACACAGGGCGCAAGGCCCACTGCAGGGCATACACCCACACACCAAGCACACACTAGGGACAATTTAGGATCGCCAATGCACCTAACCTGCATGTCTTTGGACTGCGGGAGGAAACCCACGCAGACACGGGGAGAACATGGAAACTCCACTCAGGGAGGATATTATCAGATTAGGCCTCTTCAAAATATTCATCCATCCATCATCCAACCCGCTATATCCCAACTACAGGGTCACCGGGGTCTGCTGGAGCCAATCCCAGCCAACACAGGGCGCAAGGCAGGAAACAAACCCCGGGCAGGGCACCAGCCCACTGCAGGGCACACACCCACACCCCACACACCAAGCACATGCTAGGGATAATTTAGGATCGCCAATGCATCTAACCTGCATGTCTTTGGACTGTGGGAGGAAACCCATACAGACACGGGGAGAACATGCAAACTCCACGCAGGGAGGACCCGAGAAGCGAACCCAGGTCTCCTTACTGCGAGGAAGCAGCGCTACCCACTGAGCCACCGTGATGCCCGGGCATCAGTCTAAACTCTTGGAAATCAACCACCCTCTTCTTAGGCGTTAGCATCACGCCCAACCAATTGTTCATTTATTTAGCATCTTTCAAAGAAGTCACCACCATGAAGAGTTTTACAAACACCAGTTAGCCTGTTTGAATGAGAACTGGCCCAGTGGTTAGCTATGCAGTCTCACAGCTCAGGCGACCCGAAATCAATTCCTCACTACCTGTATGACAGATATATAGACGTGAAAGGCACTATATGATAGATAGATAGATAGATAGATAGATAGATAGATAGATAGATAGATAGATAGATAGATAGATAGATAGATAGATAGATAGATAGATAGATAGGAAAGGCACTATATGACAGATAGATAGATAGATAGATAGATATAGATAGATAGATAGATAGATAGATAGATAGATAGATAGATAGATAGATAATGGATAGATAGGAAAGGCACTATAGATAGATAGATAGATAGATAGATAGATAGAGATAGATAGATAGATAGATAGATAGATAGATAGATAGATAGATAGATAGATAGATAGGAAGATAGATAGGAAAGGCACTATATGACAGATAGATAGATAGATAGACAGACAGACAGACAGACAGACAGACAGACAGACAGACAGATAGATAGATAGATAGATAGATAGATAGATAGATAGAAGTGAAAGGCACTATATAATAGATAGATAGATAGATAGATAGATAGATAGATAGATAGATAGATGTGAATGGCACTATATAATAGATAGATAGATAGATAGATAGATAGATAGATAGATAGATAGATAGATAGATAGAAGTGAAAGGCACTATATAATAGATAGATAGATAGATAGATAGATAGATAGATAGATGTGAATGGCACTATATAATAGATAGATAGATAGATAGATAGATAGATAGATAGATAGATAGATAGATAGATGAAAAAGGCACTATATAATAGATAGATAGATAGATAGATAGATAGATAGATAGATAGATGTGAATGGCACTATATAATAGATGATAGATAGATAGATAGATAGATAGATAGATAGATGAGATAGATAGATAGATGTGAACGGCACTATATGATAGATAGATAGATAGATAGATAGATAGATAGATAGATAGATAGATAGATAGATAGATAGATAGATAGATGTGAATGGCACTATATAATAGATAGATAGATAGATAGAAGTGAAAGGCACTATATAATAGATAGATAGATAGATAGATGTGAATGGCACTATATAATAGATATAGATATAGATAGATAGAGATAGATAGATAGATAGATAGATAGATAGATAGATAGATGAAAGGAAAGGCACTATATGATAGATAGATAGATAGATAGATAGATAGATAGATAGATAGATAGATAGATAGATAGATAGATAGATAGATAGATAGATAGAAGTGAAAGGCACTATATAATAGATAGATAGAGATAGATAGATAGATAGATAGATAGATAGATAGATAGATAGATAGATAGATAGATAGATAGATGTGAATGGCACTATATAATAGATAGATAGATAGATAGATAGATAGATAGATAGATAGATATTAAAGGCACTATATAATATATAGTTGGAAAGGTACTGTATAATAAATATGTAGATTGTTTAAAAGGCTCTGTTTACTGTATTAGATAAATAACACACTATATAATAGAAAGAAATGAATGTCACTATAAGATAGATAGGTAGATAAGTACAATATATAATTGTGTTAATATATAATTGAAATGATGTGAAAGGAACCACATAAAATATTAACTGCGGTGGGTTGGCACCCTGCCTGAGATTGATTCCTGCCTTGTGCCCTGTGTTGGCTGGGATTGGCTCCAGCAGACCCCCATGACCCTGTGTTCGGATTCAGCAGGTTGGAAAATGGATGGATGGATAAAATATTAATGGATAAGTACTATATGATAAATATGTAGATTATGAGGAATTAAAAGATACAGACAGTGAAATAGCGGAGGCCCTAAACTCACATTTTTCTGAGGTCTTCACAAGTGAGCAAGTGGATAACCTCAGAGCAGTAACAGGGACAACTAAGGAGATACTGAGGGATTTGAAAATTGTAGAGGGAGAAGTGCTGCTCAGATTAAATATACTGAAATCAAACAAATCAACAAGACCAGATAATATTTACCCTCAAGTTCTTAAGGAGGCTAATTAGTTCAGATATAAACCCTTGACACATATTTTTAGGAAGTCACTGCGCCCTGGAGAGATTCTGAAGGACTGGAAAATGGCAAATATCATCCCATTATATAAAAAGGGTGACAGGGCAGATCCAAGCAACTATAGGCCAGTAAGCTTAACATGAATCACAGGAAAATTAATGGAAGGAATTATTAAGGATTAGATTGAGCAACACCTGTCAAGGACAGGACAGTCAGCATGGGGTCAGAAGAGGGAGGTTGTGTTTTACTAACAGGCTGGAATTCTATGAGGAGGCAACAAAAGGATACGACCAGCGTGGAGCAGATGAGATTATTTATCTGGACATTTACAGAAAGCTTTTGATGAGGTGCCATGTGAGAGGTTGGGCACCAAATTAAAAGAAGTGGCAGTTCAGGGTGTGGTGTGTAGATGGGTGCAGAATTGGCTCAGATGCAGGAAGCAGATGGTGATGGTGTGAGGAACCTCATCAGAATTGGCCGATGTTAAGAGTGGTGACCAGCAGGGGGCAGTGGAGGGGCCGCTGACATTTTTAATATTTATAAATGATTTAGATAGGAATATAAGTAACAAGCTGGTTAAGTTTGCAGATGATACCAAGACAGGTGGATTAGTAGATAATTTGGAATTCGTTATATCATCACAGAAGGACTTGGATAGCAGACAAGCTTTCGGCAGATTTGTGTCAGATGAAAATTAATGTCAGTAAATGTAAAGAATTACACATAGGAAGTCAAAATGTGAGGTTTGAATACACAATGGGCGGTCGGAAAATCGAGAGTCCACCTTATGAGAAGGATTTAGGTGTCGTAGTGGACTCTAAGCTATCGCCTTCCAGACAGTGTTCAGAAGCCATTAAGAAGGCTAACAGAATGTCAGGTTATATAGCGCTTTGATGTGTGGAGTACAAGTCACAGGAGGTTCTGCTCAATCTTTATAACACATTGGTGAGGACTTATCTGGAGTCCTGGGTGCAGTTTTGGTCTCCAGGCTCCAAAAATGACATAACAGCACAAGAGAAGGTCCAGAGAAGAGCGACTAGGCTGATTCAGGGCTACAGGGGATGAGTTATGAGGGAAGAATTAAAAGAGCTGAGCCTTAAGGAGATGAACAGGAGACCTGACTGAAGTGTTTAACATGATGAAGGGAATTAGTGCAGTGGATGTTTTAAAATGTGTTCATCAAAAACACGTGGACACAGTTGGAAACTCGTGAAGGGGAAATTTCGCACAAACATTAGGAAGTTTTTCTTTACACAAAGAATGACAGACACTTGGAATAAGCGACCAAGTAGTGTGGTGGACAGTCAGACTTTAGGGACTTTTAAAACTTGACTTGATGTTTTTTTGGAAGAAATAAGTGGAGAGGACTGGCGAGCTTTGTTGGGCTGAATGGCCTGTTCTCATCTAGAGTGTTCTAATGTGAAAGGCACTATATAATAGATACATAGGGCACTATATAATGGATGTGATGTGAGAGGCTTGCAAACAAAAGACAGATAGATATTAAAGGTGTCAGATTGATATATAAATGTGAAAAGCACTACATGTCTCTTTCTTTTTATAGCGCCTTTTCTATCTTTAGATCTCTAATTCATCACAGACCCTCCACAACCAAAAACTAACAATGGCACATCAGTTGATTTTTATTTTTACGTCATCAGAGATTTGATAAACGCGAGGAGACCGTTTAGTCCGTCTGTCCCTTGTTTGTTTAGCTGATGGCTGTGCTGTCCCAAGTATCTCATCCCGGTTTCTGCTTCAGCTCTGTGATTTTGTAGTTTTCTCCTTAACAGATAGAAAGGTGCTATTTAATAAATGCCCAGATGTGTCTGAAAGGCACTATATAACAGCTAAGTGGTCTAATGATTCAGTATTGTGTGTCTAAGATTTATGATGTGTTTGTAGGCAGGCAGTGTGCCCCCTACTGGCTGAGACGTTTGACTAGAAACTGCTAAACTGGCCTGGGCTGAAGGACTGAGTGTGCCCTGTGACATGCTGGCGCCTCTTTGTGGTTTGGTACCCACCTTTTACCAAATGCTGCCCAGATAGGCCTTAATTTAAGGATCCCAGGGTATGTACCTGATTGGGTGGATGCTATTATACAAAGTTAAACACAATTATAGAGATATCTCCACCAGGGGGCACTACACGTAGCTTTATGGATGAACCAGCTTTAATCCTGGGAATCGCACAGTTGGAAGGTCTTTCTGCTTACAGTGCCACCTCCATGTCACACCAGCAGCATTAAGTTTGCCAACGTCTCTACTGTACTCATCCTGTACAAATCCCCAGTCCGGCTCTGACTGGGCATGAAGGGTGTAGTTGGCCGAGGTGCTCTTGGTGCTGTTGGTGCTCCAGCGCTCATCTTCTCCAGATGCTGTTGGGGTCTGCAGAAATTTCGAGTGGCAGGCAGCTTATGGAGAGCAGCGAGTCCAAAGCCGACCCCATGCACGCGAGGGTGCAGAAACACCTTTTGTGACTTTTAGGACATCATTGCCTTGATATAATAAACCAGTCGGTGTCTGACTAGGAGTTTTGTCGCCCTGTTTCTAGAAGTTTCTGCCAATCAAACAGCTTTTGCAGCCTTCCGGAAGCAGAGCCCACAAATCGCTTTGTCGTGAAGCACAAGAATGAAAGCCAAGGCAAGTAATGAATAAGAAAATGGAAACGTGAGCGACTGATAATAATCGTAAATAAACACAGATTACTGTATACATAAATCAGTGATGTCTCATTTGAGGGCTGTTTAGAGCTTATGAAACACACAAAGCACAGCCACACACCCTACACCCTTAATCACGTCCTCAGCTGCAGATTTTACGAATACGCCGAATAATCATAACTTGTTAGAATAAGACGCCAGCTTTGGTAAAACGAGAGCCGCCATTTCACTCTTTGGCCCAGGACCGGTCGAGACCTGAATGAATTTGTCACACCCCAGGCGTAGTTGGCTTCAAAGCGACTGCAACATAAAGGTCGACCTCAGTAGCCCCCCAGTTCGCTCCGTGTGCCGCCGAGAAGCTTCGCAGTCTCATCTTGGTCAGGTCGAGTTTCACGAGCCACCCCACTTAACCTCATGTTGAAAGGGGACCCACGGCAGGCGGTAATTTAAGCTTCTCACGGTGCCAAAAGTCAACTTCAGGTAGTAAACAGTAAACGCGGATGATTTATCATTGTCTCATGTGTGGGAAAAAAGACTCCCGTCGTAAATAACGGGCCAAGCTGGAAAGACAAGCGGGACGGGAGGAACAAGAGAGGAACACGAGAGGAACACGAGAGGAACAAGAGAGGAATACGAGAGGAACACGAGAGCAGCTTTCTCTCCGTCTTGCTTCTTGTTTGCTGCGGTCGCTTGTCATGTGATAACATCTGCTATGATTGCCATGTCTGTCTGTCTGTCCGCATGAAACAAACCGCCTCCCAGCGGGCACATTTTGTTGAAATTTCTCACACTTACTCTTCAAGGAAATTGGTCGGTGCAGAGCGCGCTGCATACGTTCTTGAAATGTCAATATCAGCCCCTGAAAAGCACTGATGGATTTGAAAACTCACGTTGGACTTCAACAATGACTTAGCCTGCTGTGTCGATTTGACGCTGAGAGCGGACACTTCAGCTTGAGTACTGGAATCAGTCGGACAGCCACTGCTGGGGGCTATGGTGACGTCACATGACACGACTTCTAGTCGCAGGGTATGGCAGACTTGCTGACCGCTAATGCTGATCTCAGTGCTGGACAGCATCGGTTTATACAAATAAAAGTCATTGAGCCTAATAAGCTTAGCGACTCAAGCACAGAAAGAGAGAAATGACAGAAAGACAAGACAGTCAATGAAATAAACACAGTAGTAGATAGAGGGATAGGAAAGGCACTATACAGCAGAGTCGATAGACAAGGGACTAAATGATACATACACTTTATAAAAGATAGATAGATAGATAGATAGATAGATAGATAGATAGATAGATAGATAGATAGATAGATAGATAGATAGATAGATAGATAGATAGATAGAACTGAAAGGCACTATATAAGAAAGATAGATACACATGAAAGACAAAACACTATGTAATAGATATAAAAGACACCATATAATAGATAGATAGATAGATAGATAGATAGATAGATAGATAGATAGATAGATAGATAGATAGAAGTGTAAGGCACTATATAATAGATAGATAGATAGATAGATAGATAGATAGATAGATAGATAGTAGATAGATGTGTAAGGCACTATATAATAGATAGATAGATAGATAGATAGATAGATAGATAGATAGATAGATAGATAGATAGATAGATAGATAGATAGATAGATAGATAGTAAAGGCACTATATAATAGATAGATAGATAGATAGATAGATAGATAGATAGATAGATAGATAGATAGATAGATAGATAGAAGTGTAAGGCACTATATAATAGATAGATAGATAGATAGATAGATAGATAGATAGATAGATAGATAGATAGATAGATAGATAGAAGTGTAAGGCACTATATACTAGATAGATAGATAGATATTAAAGGCACTATATAATAGAGATAGAAGTGTAAGGCACTATATAATAGATAGATAGATAGATAGATAGATAGATAGATAGATAGATAGATAGATAGATAGAAGTGTAAGGCACTATATAATAGATAGATAGATAGATAGATAGATAGATAGATAGATAGATAGATAGATACATAGATAGATAGAAGTGTAAGGCACTATATAATAGATAGATAGATAGATAGATAGATAGATAGATAGATAGATAGATAGATAGATAGATAGATAGAAGTGTAAGGCACTATATAATAGATAGATAGATAGATAGATAGATAGATAGATAGATAGATAGATAGATAGATAGATAGATAGATAGATAGATGTGTAAGGCACTATATAATAGATAGATAGATAGATAGATAGATAGATAGATAGATAGATAGATAGATAGATAGATAGATAGATAGAAGTGTAAGGCACTATATAATAGATAGATAGATAGATAGATAGATAGATAGATAGATAGATAGATAGATAGATAGATAGATAGAAGTGTAAGGCACTATATACTAGATAGATAGATAGATATTAAAGGCACTATATAATAGATAGATAGAAGTGTAAGGCACTATATAATAGATAGATAGATAGATAGATAGATAGATAGATAGATAGATAGATAGATAGATAGATAGATAGAAGTGTAAGGCACTATATAATAGATAGATAGATAGATAGATAGAAGTGTAAGGCACTATATAATAGATAGATAGATAGATAGATAGATAGATAGATAGATAGATAGATAGAAGTGTAAGGCACTATATACTAGATAGATAGATAGATAGATATTAAAGGCACTATATAATAGATAGATAGAAGTGTAAGGCACTATATAATAGATAGATAGATAGATAGATAGATAGATAGATAGATAGATAGATAGATAGATAGATAGAAGTGTAAGGCACTATATAATAGATAGATAGATAGATAGATAGATAGATAGATAGATAGATAGATAGATAGATAGATAGATAGAAGTGTAAGGCACTATATAATAGATAGATAGATAGATAGATAGATAGATAGATAGAAGTGTAAGGCACTATATACTAGATAGATAGATAGATATTAAAGGCACTATATAATAGATAGATAGAAGTGTAAGGCACTATATAATAGATTGATAGATAGATAGATAGATAGATAGATAGATAGATAGATAGATAGATAGATAGATAGATAGATAGAAGTGTAAGGCACTATATAATAGATCGATAGATGTGGACGTTACTCACCGAGGCCAATGTTGATTGGATGTCCCACAGGAGTGGACTCTCCGTCTCTGAAGGTCACCTGCAGATGCCAGTCTGTGCCCCACAGTAGCTGCGACTTCACACTTGAAGGATTTTTGCTCGACTGCCTTTTTTTTTTTTTTATCATGCCCCCATGCCCACCTGAATGAATGGCTGCTTACTCTTTGAGTTATTAACTCTGACCAGCAGATTCCATCTCCTCATTTCTGGCACCGCTGACTCAGGACTGGTGGGCTGTGAGTTCTGTCACCAAAGCCAAGGCACTCGAGTAAAAAACGCCGGATGGGTCGGCCGTCTGCGTGCAGAGATTAGGGGCCGGGAGATGAGGGCTGTGGAGTCGGCCTGAATGACTGAGCTTCTAATTCAGATTTGAGTGTCGTTTTTTTCAAAGATCAGGTTGTCATTTGACACTCTTTAATTCAATGATAAGCGGCCATTTGAAGATCATTATGTCCGAGTCTGGAGACCCCTGTCATGCTTTACTTGTCCAGGACAATATGCAGCAGTGAAGAAGATTCATAACTTGGGCAAGGCTGCTGGAGGTCTGCTCACGTTTCAAAAGCAAATGGCCAGCAGCTTACTGGAGGTGGGCTTTACTTCATTGAACCCCTGAATTTATGAGCTGGACAGGTCAAGTATGATACCACAGTGTTCATTTTTTGACGAGGCTCACAATACGTCATAAACACAAGCCATCTACGCAGTGGACACCAGTGACAGCATCAAAATTTAAACTTACATATTGTCGCAGGAGACTGAGGGACAGACCCGGCCAGGACACCTGGAAGGACCGGGAGGTGGCGTATTTGTCCTCTGGACCACGAGGGGTCAACCGCTGTGTATTGGAAGAGGGCCTCGGAAGGGGAGCAGGGAGGCTCAAGCCCTGAGCCTCATGGAGCCCGGGACACATCTACCTCTGCCACACCCATGGACGATGATCCTTCCAGAGACACCCAGACTGCTTCCGGGTGCTCTCCTGACACTTCCGCCACACCAGGAAGTGTCGTCAGGCAGAGCACCTGGAGCTCATCCGGGTAAGAATAAAAGGGGCCGCCTCCCTCCGATCAGTGAGCTGGAGTTGGGAGTGAGAGCAGGAGCAGGACGAGGCTCCCATGGAGAGAGGAAAGGCGGCCCACGGACAGTGAGAGAAAGGCCCAGTATAAAGGGGCCACCACCATCCAGACAAGCTGCTTTCACTTTTTCTCTGGTGACGTTTATATCGTGGATCACTTGTGTTAGCCACATAGGACCCCATTTGATTTTTTATAGCGCCTTTCAATATTGAACCTCTTCCCATACTGTCTAATATAAACACTTCTTATTAGAACATTACAATAACTTTTATCAAGAACAGGCCATTCTATTCACCTTGATTGCCCAAAACAACATCCAGTTGTGTTTTGAAGACCCCTAAAGTCCTGAGCCCCACCACACTACTTGGTCACTTATTCCATGTGTCTGTGGTCCAACCTTGCTAATGTTTGTATAAAATTCACCCCTTAACAAGTTCATTAAGCTCTTTTCATGTCATGTGAGATGACCGAGGAGGCCATTTTTTTTGTGACAAATGACACTTCACCCTTTCATACTGAGTCACCTCCATCAGTTTACAGTGAAATGGTTTCACACAGCAGCAGTGTGACCTGTGACAGATGAAGTGACTTGCTTAGGATGGCCGGTGGTAGCTATTAAGGCTGCACCCTTGCATTTATATAGTGCCTTTTCAGAATGGACCCCCCCACCCCAGGCTATTTTACAAGTACAGATCTTTACAGCTGGAGCCTTTTGCTAATGTCACACAGTTTTTGAACCATCATCTGTGGGACTCCAAGTCTATGGATCTCATTGTTTACGGGGGGTTTAGAGGTCCACCAGAAAGATCTGAGAACCTGCTGCACTCTTTTGACCTTTGGGGGTTGGGGTGGGGTGGGGCAAAAAGCAATGTTTTAAAAGGGCCTACTGCCTCCTAGTGGCCCCCAGTAACTGACACTGGGTTCTTGGGGTAACACTGTATAGTGATGTCCTCATGATGACCCCCTTCTGGGACCCCCTGTCCCACAAGGTGAAAGGTACAGTGCAGTGTCATTCTTCCCACACCTACATGGGTCATTTGGTCACCGTTGAGGCCACCCACCAGACCCTTGGTAACCCCCCAGTTTGCCTAAATGGGGGAGCTGGCAGGTTCTAAGTGGAAGAATTAGACAAGAAAAGTGACAACGCGTGTGCCATGAAATTGAGTCGTTTTAGACAAGTCAGCACAAAGAAATCACAGAAATGGTGACAAGTGTGAAGATCTAGTAATGTTCTCAGCTGGTAAGAGTTTCAGAGCCAGAGGGGATACCTACTGTACATCTTTAATTGTTTGCATCTCATTGTCTAACGTACTTATACCAATGTGAGCTTCAGCAGTTTCTCTTTTCATTTCTTTATCAGAGCGGGCAATGGTGGCAGTCACACCAGTACAACACTTTTATTAACAGTGGTCAGTGCTATTGGTGTGACCGGGTGCAGGCTACATCAGGCCCCCATAACCACCCATAAAGAGACCTCCAAAAGAGAGAGCCCCCACCCCCCTTTTAGATACATGTGGTCACATCCATAACTGAAATCAACAAAGGAGGTGCAGGGTGCCCCCCTTGGCCATTGGTCAGTGTGTTATTGGGATGAGCAGGTGCAGGGTGGGCTCAAGGCTATGTCGGACCCCTAGGCAATCTAGGAAGACCTCCAAAAGAGAAAGTCCCCCATTTATATGCATGTGTTCAGGTCCTTAAATGAAATCAACAAAGGAGGTGTTTGGGGTGCTCCTCTTTCGTCAGTGGTCAGTGTTATTGGGGTGACCAGGTGCAGGGTGGGCTCAAGACTACGTCGGGCCCCCATAACCACCCAAAAGAGAGTGTCCCCCTTATGAATACATGTGCTCAGGTCCATAACTGAAATCAAAAAAAGAGGTGTGTGTGGTGGGGGGGGGGGGGGGGGGGGTCTCCTTTGGTTAGTTGTCAGTGTGTTACTGGGATGAGCAGGTGCAGGGTGGGCTCAAGGCTACATTGGACCCCTAGGCAAGTGTTGGTTGCAACCACCCATAAAAAGACTTTCAAAAGAGAGAGCCCCCCCTTTTAGATACATGTGGTGGTCAGGTCCATAACTGGAATCAACTAAGGAGGTGCGGGGGGGGGGGGGGGGGGGGGTCTCCCTTGGTCAGTGGTCATTGTTATTGGGGTGACCAGGTGTATGTGGGCTCAAGACTATGTCGGGCCCCCATAACTACCCATCTATCTATCTATCTATCTATCTATCTATCTATCTATCTATCTATCTATCTATCTATCTATCTATCTATCTATCTATCTATCTATTATATATAGTGCCTTTCACTTCTATCTATCTATCTATCTATCTATCTATCTATCTATCTATCTATCTATCTATCTATCTATCTATCTATCTATTATATAGTGCCATTCACATCTATCTATCTATCTATCTATCTATCTATCTATCTATCTATCTATCTATCTATCTATCTATCTATCTATCTATCTATCTATCTATCTATCTATCTATCTATTATATAGTGCCTTTCACTTCTATCTATCTATCTATCTATCTATCTATCTATCTATCTATCTATCTATCTATCTATCTATCTATCTATCTATCTATCTATCTATCTATATATCTATCTATCTATCTATTATCTAGTGCCATTCACATCTATCTATCTATCTATCTAACTATCTATCTATCTATCTATCTATCTATCTATCTATCTATCTATCTATCTATCTATAACTTAAATCAACAAAGGAGGTGTGTGTGGGGGGGGTCTCCCTTGGTCAGTGGTCATTGTTATTGGGGTGACCAGGTGTAGGTGGGCTCAAGGCTACGTCAAGCCCCCATAACTACCCATAAAGAGACCTCCAAAAGAGAGAGAGCCCCCCCCTTTTAGATACATGTAGTCACATCTATAACTTAAATCAACAAAGGAGGTGTGTGGGGGGGGGTCTCCCTTGGTCAGTGGTCATTGTTATTGTGGTGACCAGGTGTAGGGTGGGCTCAAGGCTACGTCGAGCCCCCATAACCACCCATAAAGAGACCTCCAAAAGAGAAAGTCCCCCTTTACTATACAAAGGAGGATCCTCCTTGGTCAGTGGTCAGTGTTATTGAGATGACCAGGTGCAGGGTGGGCTCAAGGCTATGTCGGACCCCTAGGCAGTATTGGTTGCAACCACCCATAAAGAGACCTCCAAAAGAGAAAATCCCCCTTTAATATACATGTGTTCAGGTCCTTAACTGAAATCAACAAAGGAGGAGCTTGGGGGTCTTCCTTGGTCAGTGGTCAGTGTTATTGAGATGACCAGTTGCAGGGTGGGCTGAAGGCCCCCATATCCACCCAAAAGACAGGGTCCCCCTTTTTGATACATGTGGTCAGGTCCATAACTGAAATCAGTAAAGGAGGTGTGTGGGTTGGTGGGCTCAAAGGAATGTTGTGCTTCTGGGCAGTATTAGTTGCAACCAGACTTCCAGACAAGAGCCCCCCTTTTAGATCCGTGCTCTTGGATCTATAACTGAAATCAAATAAGTAGGTCTGCAGACCCCCCCACTTCCCTTAGAGATGAGTGCCCTTGTGATCACATCTGAAGTGGGGAGGGGATTGCAATGCATCTCCAGATCTGGGCTTCATGGAGGAGATTTGGAACCCCTAGGCCGGTGTCTTCTCAGCTTATATAGAGCCAGCCCTGACCATGTGGGACGTCTACTGAGAGGACTTCACTTCCCAGCATTCAGCAGGAGTGTACAAAACCCAATGAATGATGGGCTTGCACTTGATGAGTGTGGTGACCAGGAACCAGATGATTATTCCGGTTGAGCAAACAAGAACCTGTGATGGCGACGTTGAGAAGCGTCCCACCCTGTGATCAGAGCCGCTCTCATCTCTCTCTTTGTGTTCTTTCACAGCACTTCAAAGACACTTTTCAACATGGAAGCTCAGCCCATTCTCACGCTGGGGTTACCTCTTTCTCCAGGTCTTACTGACCGACTAACTTTATAATATCTCCTTTCATCTCCTCAAATGTTTTTCTCTTACCTTCTCGCCACTTTATCTCCTTTATCATCTGTCTTTGTCACCTGCTCTTTCCTTTTCAGCTGTATGCCTGATGAAGTCTATTCAGCCGAAATGTTACATTTTTAACTGCCTTCCTTTAATAGTTGTTGATGCCACATGGGCTGGATGGGCATCCCGACCAGAAGAGGGGATGGTTCCTTACCCGGACTTGGGGGGGTTGTGCCCAACAGGCAGATGGGCATCCCACGGCCAGGGAGGAAAAAAGGCATCAGACATGGAAGGAAGGGAGTGACGGTCAACCCACTAAAAAGAGAAGATATCACTGGAGGGCGATTTAATTCCCTTAGCACACTAGATGGCAGCAGCCCCGGATATCGGTCCCCAGTGGGAAGCCAGCAGGGCATGCTGGGAGATGTAGTCTGGTAGAGCAGCCCTGCTTGAGTTACTGGGTACCACAAGAGACAAACTCCCTGCTGTAATGGACTTCCGTATGACCCGGAAGTGCCTCCATCGGGCATTGGCCCTGGCACCAGATGTACCCTCAGGTCCATAATAAATGGGACCGCACTCCCTTGACCAGGCGAGTCGGAGCTGGGAGGACGAAGGGCAACACTTGACTGGAGGAGGGCAGTGTAGTGGTGAGAGGAATTGTGGAGGAAGAATTGAACTGTGGAGAGAGAAACCTGTGCTTTGGTGCTTTTCATTACTTGTTTGAGGGGTCCGGTTAATAAACCAACTTTTATTTGAACCCGGGACTGTGCTTGTGTGTCCGTGTCGTGGTTTGGGCTCACTGATGCCCTGGTTTCCATCACACAGTATGGTAATAGCATTTTCCTTTGTTTAATAAATAACTTGGCATTAAAATATCAGTGGGAAACAAAACAGTCTGGATGAAGCGGCGGGGGTCTCTGACAGATAGCGTCTCAGTTATATATGTCACGAGAAAGCAGCTTTTCCATGTCCTGCTGGCATGTGTTTGGTTTACTGACTGCATATTCTTGAATAATGAAATTTGCATGTACAGTATACCATTTGAATGTCTTATCCCACTACTGACACCAGTGTGTGACCCTGAGCAGGTCACTTTATTCTTCTTTGCTCCAATTGGGGACAAAAAGTAAAAGAAATCGAATTGAAATTAGATGTTGTAAGTAGCCTTGGATAAAGGCCTCCATCTAATAGTAATGAATAATCATAACTGGTGACATTCTGCATATCTAATCTATTGTGTGCTCCATGGTAGAGTTGGATCGGAACAAAAACGTTTGACTTAATAACAATAATAATAATACATCTTATTAACGTAACTCCTTTCCTAAGCTTAGGGCACTTTAGTATCGATGCCATCTTTCAGACCACCATACTGGTACCTGAATTGTTCTGACACAAACAGCGGACAACTCCAAGACCCCTTTGTTTGACTCTGGCCTCCCTGGTGCAGCAACTCCTCGGTGCCCCATGACCTGGTGACGCACCTCATAAATCATCTCTTAAGATTTTAAAATGTAACCCTAAGCTTAAATTTGTTATGATGTCCTAATGCTAATACACACGCTCTAGTGGGGGGTCACACTTTCTGGAAGGTCTTCCCCTACCCATAACCCTAAACCTTAACCCTTTAAATCCTGCCTTAAACCTAATATTTCTATTTTAACCCTAATGTTAAAGTTGATCTCTTGGTCCCTGAGGTTAATACTTGTCCTCGGGGACCTACCATATACCCACGTATTGATTTCCCAATTTAAATTGTCTGATGGAACTTATTTAATTGTTTAAGGACTCCTTTGATCAAAACCTTTATGCATTTTAACTGGTTTTGATCTTTAATTTAAAAATGATTTTATACAAAATATAGAGGGTTCTGTTTTAAATTGTAGTTTGAAATACTTTCATTTAAAATTCTATAAGAGGGCTTTTCAGATTTATCTTAACATTTATGGAAAAGATATTCATCCGTATTATGGAGGAGGGATTTTTTAAATACTAGCCACCCCCCGTAACTCCGCCCACATAGCAGTGAAACAGGACAGTGAGGACCTCGCCCAGCGCCCCACTCCTGACATCACTCTTCCTCATCCCCTCGGCCTAGTCTCTCTCTCTCGGAATTAGCACAAATATATCGCTCCTGCAATCAAACTATGATATTTAGTGCGATGAGAGAAGTTGCAAAATCAACTGGAATGTTCAAGCAAATTATAGAAAACATCCTGATCTCAATCTGTTAAGTAGTTCTCTCATTCGCTAGCTAAGCAGAGGTAAGATACGCTCTGAGGCAGATGGGTTAGTGAGGAGGAGGGCGAGAGGGGGGTTCCCGCTGTGCATCTCTTGGATTTGCACAAATAAATCGGCACCGCAAGCAAACTATGATACTTAGCGTGATGAGAGAAGCTGCAAAATCAACTAGAATGTTCAAGCAAATTCAGCTCTGACAGGAGAGCGTTCCCCGCGTGGGGTGAAGAGCACATGCCCGTGATATCTCTGGCAATCAGCATCTACCTTCTAAAACACACGTAGCTCTGATGTCTCTCTCAAAAACATCAAACGTTACTCCTTAACAACCTGTAGATGATAATGTCTGCTGAGCAAACAGGTATCAGTAGCTAAGCACAGGCAGGGTGCACTCCAACACGTGGCGAGAGGTAGACCGACTTGAACGGAGGCTGGTGGGTGAGTGAAGCAGCCCTTCCCTTGGCCCGTAGCCTCTCTCTCAAAAAATCGGTACCACAAGTGAACGATGACACTTAGAGCGATGAGAGAAGTCGCAAAATCGATGGAATGTTCAAGCAAATTCTAGAAAAAAACCCGATCTAAATCCGTTAAGTAGTTTTCTCGTGAAAAGCGGACAGATAGACAGACAGACGTTGGATTTTATATATATATAGAGAGAGAGATGATTGGGATTAAGATCATTAAGATTATTGATCAGAAGTAACTCAGGCAGCCTTTCCAGCAGCTCTGTGTATGTGTGAATTTCCCCTTGGGATTAATAAAGTATCTATCTATCTATTATATAGCGCCTTTCATATCTATCTATCTATCTATCTATCTATCTATCTATCTATTATATAGTGCCTTTCATATCTATCTATCTATCTTAATAAGAGAAATGGGGAAGGTGCAGATTAATTCAGATTTTTTATTTTTTACAGAATGAGTGTCCTTTTGGACATTTCATCTCCTCTAACCTAACTTAACCTTTGACTCACTCCAACCTCCCTGGTGCATCACTACTTTGCAGTGCACCACGTACCTTTTCCTCATTGGTAGCCATGAAGTCCTGGTTCATGGTTAATGTCTCTTTAGTTCATTAGGTTTTGTCGATTGTATTGTTATGTTCAATATGTTCTGTGGGTGGTCCCAATCACATCGAAGTAATAAGGGGTGGGGGGCCCTGTAAAGTCCCATCACGTCAAAGTCAGTAGCACCTTCTCCGTTCAAAATTAGCCACCAGAAACCGAAGAGAACACTCTGGGTTTACAGAGAGTGGAGGGCAGTTCCTGGCAGTGATTGGCAGGTGGTCTTGCCTTTTTGGGGGGGTGGGGATACCACCCACAGAACACGTTGAACATAACAATACAATCAACAAAACATAATAAACATAAAGAGACATAAAACACGAATCTGAAGCCGCGGCCAGGGAAGGAGCCCCGGCTGAGACGTGACACATTGCTGTATAATCGTTCTGAACAATTCAACTTTAGTTTCATCAGTGTTCAAAACATTTTCCCAGTCACATTGTGGAGGGTCGAGGTAGTCTTTGGCAAATTTCAGGAGAGAAGTGGCATCCTGCCATGGGCACGGTGCTATTTCAATGCTTTGTGAATGCAGACTCATGAACTGAGAAGGTCACCTGTTGATTCCTTCAAGCCCTTTAGCTGTTACTTCTGGGTCCTTTTTAACCTCACTGAGCATTCATGGTTGGACCTCCACTTCTATGAAGATTAGCCACAGTACTAAATCATCTCCATTTCGGTAGACTTGTGAATATCGAAACTCTTTGAATTGAGTTGGTAACCCTGACCAGCTTTAGACAAATTCCTGATTGTAGATGTTCTGAGGTCTCATGTTTATAAGGCAAGCCGATATTATCAGTGTCGTCGTATTGGTCAAAGTATCTCTAAGCCCCACCTCCAAGCTCATTTCATTGGTTAGCCTCCAGGCGTTAGGTTTTCTTGAAGTCCTCGGCCTAGAGGTGAATGCTTGAATGATGTGTTCAGTATGGAGAAGAACAAAATAAGAATTGTGTTTGTCCATATTAAGTTATATGAAGCTCAGATCCTATTTGAAGACAAATCTCTACATAATTGTGGTGATTTCCAAAGGGTCCACACACTTTTCCTTGCCTCTGTGTATGTGCTTTATGATGTGTTCAGCACAAAAGGCGCTTTACATTTTTACTTTTTTATCATGCAATTCAATAAGAGACCACCTGAACACACTCCACAAGCATCCTGGCCTGTTCTTCTCAAACTAAGCCAGATCCAAGTCTTCTGCGTCTTTACTGCCATGAATTCCATGAGAGTACAGATGTAAGCGGCACGAAACAAGGAAGTCTCTGTCACTATACAATGGGCTTTGGCCCCCGTCCAGCACATACAAGCGGCTCGCTTTGCTCGACAGGTTTATTTTCTGGAGAGGTCTGGGCCCGTTTACCAGTTGTCTTGGAAAGCACGCCGGACACAGTAAAGCTCCCCTGCAGAAAGGCTGATTGTTTTGTTTGAAAATCATCTGCCCTGCCAGAGCCCACTCTGTTATTTATTTATTTATTTTCTTTGTACTGCGGCCACAACAAGGTTTGTTGGAGAGCAGCCTAACAATGTCTTGCATGTCTTGGCCAAAACAATTGTTTCAAGCTCCGATGTGGAGATGGCTGCCTATAAAAATGCAGTCGGTGTTGCCCTGGAGGAGCAGTCACAGTGTGGCCCCGCCCCAAGACCCTCCTCCACAAATACTGACTCCGCCCTTCTGGTGTGGTTGCTTGGCAATGTAATAGAGAGGTGAACAATATTAAAAAAGCTTGCTTAACATTGTCTCCACCCCTCTGAGTTGGTTGCTTGGTAACACTAATCATGTGATACGAGGATGGGTAATATTAATAGCTTGTTTGGCACTGACTCCGCCTTTCTGATAGGGTTGCTTGGTAAGATTGATCATGTGATGGAGGATTGGACAATACTAAAAAAAAAAAAAAAACTTATTTGCAACTAACTCCGCCTACTGATTTGGATGCTTGGTAACACTGATCATGTGATGAAGGGATGGGTAACATAAAAAGGCTTGTTTGCTACTGACCCCGCCTTAGCCCATTTGGTTGCTTGGTGACGTGTTTCTGCCAGGGTTCAAATCCTGATTATTTTTACTTAATTTCTTAATTTTCTATGTTAAAAGTTTTGAACATTTAGTTTTTAAAGTGTATTTTGTTGTGTTCCTTGTTTGCTACCAAACCCACTCTCCTCATTTGGTTGCCTGGCAATATTGATCACGTGATAGAGGGTTAAAAAATATGTAATATCTGCCCCTCTGATATATAAAAAAAAAAAAAAAAACTTATTTGCAACTAACTCCACCTATTGATTTGGTTGCTTGGTAACACTGATCATGTGATGGAGGGATGGGTAACATAAAAAGGCTTGTTTACTACTGACCCCGCCCTTGTCTTTTGGATGCTTGGCAATGTAATAGAGAGGTGAACAATATTAAAAAAGCTTGTTTAATATTGTCTCCACCCCTCTGAGTTGGTTACTTGGTAACACTAATCATGTGATGCAAGGATGCGTAATATTAATAGCTTGTTTGGCACTGACTCCGCCTTTCTGATAGGGTTGCTTGGTAAGATTGAATATGTGATGGAGGATTGGACAATACAAAAAAAAAAACTTATTTGCAACTAACTCCGCCTACTGATTTGGTTGCTTGGTAACACTGATCATGTGATGAAGGGATGGGTAACATTAAAAGGCTTGTTTACTACTGACCCCGCCTTAGCCCATTTGGTTGCATGGTGATGTGTTTCTGCCAGGGTTCAAATCCTGATTATTTTTACTTAATTTCTTAATATTCTATGTTAAAAGTTTTGAACATTTAGTTTTTTAAAGTGTATTTTGTTGTGTTCCTTGTTTGCTACCAAACCCACTCTCCTCATTTGGTTGCCTGGCAATATTGATCACGTGATAGAGGGTTAAAGAATATGTAATATCTGCCCCTCTGATATCTAAAAAAAAAAAAACTTAATTGCAACTAACTCCACCTATTGATTTGGTTGCTTGGTAACACTGATCATGTGGTGGAGGGATGGGTAACATAAAAAGGCTTGTTTACTACTGACTCCGCCCTTGTCTTTTGGATGCTTGGCAATGTAATGGAGAGGTGAACAATATTAAAAAAGCTTGTTTAACATTGTCTCCACCCCTCTGAGTTGGTTACTTGGTAACACTAATCATGTGATGCAAGGATGGGTAATATTAATAGCTTGTTTGGCACTGACTCCGCCTTTCTGATAGGGTTGCTTGGTAAGATTGATCATGTGATGGAGGAATGGACAATGCTAAAAAAAAAAAAAACTCATTTGCAACTAACTCCGCCTACTGATTTGGTTGCTTGGTAACACTGATCATGTGATGGAGGGATGGGTAATATAAAAAGGCTTGTTTGGCACTGACTCCGCCTTTCTGAAAGGGTTGCTTGGTAAGATTGATCATGTGATGGAGGATTGGACAATACTAAAAAAAAAGCTTATTTGCAACTAACTCCACCTACTGATTTGGTTGCTTGGTAACACTGATCATGTGATGGAGGGATGGGTAATATAAAAAGGCTTGTTTGGCACTGACTCCGCCTTTCTGAAAGGGTTGCTTGGTAAGATTGATCATGTGATGGAGGATTGGACAATACTAAAAAAAAAAGCTTATTTGCAACTAACTCCACCTACTGATTTGGTTGCTTGGTAACACTGATCATGTGATGGAGGGATGGGTAACATAAAAAGGCTTGTTTACTACTGACCCCGCCCTTCTCTTTTGGCTGCTTGGCAATGTCTTGCGTGTCTTGGCCAAAACAATTGTTTCAAGCTCCGATGTGGAGGTGGCTGCCTATAAAAATGCAGTCGGCGCTGCCCTGGAGGAACAGTCACAGTGTGGCCCCGCCCCAAGACCCTCCTCCACACATACTGACTCCGCCCTTCTGGTGTGGTTGCTTGGCAATGCAATGGAGAGGTGAACAATATTAAAAAAGCTTGTTTAACATTGTCTCCACCCCTCTGAGTTGGTTGCTTGGTAACACTAATCATGTGTTAGAGGGTTGAAAAATATTAAAAAATTTGTTTGTCACTGACTCCGCCTTTCTGATATGATTGATCATGTGATGGAGGAGTGGATAATACCAAAAACGCCTTATTTGTATCTGACCACCCCCACTGACTTGGTTGCCTGGTAACAATGTGATATTTGGATTGCTTATATAAAAATACTTAATTGCTTCACACCCCGTCTTTCTCATTTGGTTACTTAGCAAGACTGATTATGTGATAGAGGGTTGAAAAATGAAAAAGAGACTTGATTGGCACTGACTCCGCCTCTCTGATATGATTGCTTGGTAACTTTGATCATGTGATGGAGGAGGAGACAGAAGTAAAACACCTCATCTGTAACTGACTCTTCCACTGATTTGGTTGCTTGGTGAAACTGATCATGTGATGGAGGGATGGGAAATACAAAAAAAGCTTGTTTACCTCAGACCCCACCCTTGTCATTTGGTTGCTTAATGTTGTTTCTGCCAGGGTTCAAATGCTGTGTTTATGTTCATATTCTATGGTAACAGTGTTGCTCATTTAATTTCTTTATGTCAATGTCTATTCTGTGCTTTGTGGATGGTTCCCTAAAAGGCGGGGTCACCTGTCCATCACCATCAAGGGACAACCCACAGTCCCTTGTGGTTCATTGAATACATCTGTGGTGGTCTTGGTGAGTTCTTGTGTGTTTATTGCTTTTTTGATTGATCTGATTTTCTGGCATTTTGTGAAAATTTTGCTCTGGTGTTTGACTTTGCCTATTAGAATTCATATTGTGTTTGCTTTGGTTTGCCTATTTTGACACACTCAGACTTTGTTATTTAGCTATGAACCTGTCCAGCATTCTCAGCTGGCAGTTACTTGACTTGAAACTGACCTGCCCCATTTGTGATGTTTTCTTTAGGGCACCCTTGTACTGGCTGCCCTTTAACTGCCACACACACCCTCTTTAGACAAGAGCAGATTTATCTTTCCAGGACACGCCCCATTTGTGATGTCACCTTCAGGATGCCCTTGGATTGGCTGTCTTTTAAATGGTGTTAAGCGAGTCCCTCTTTGAACAAGAGTAGATTGATCCTTCCAGGACACGCCCCATTTTTGATATCACCTTCATGGTGCCCTTGGAATGGTTGTCATTCCCTGATGCCAGGCCTCACCCCTTTTTGGACAGGACCACACTGGTTCTTCCTGGGCATGCTCCAATTGCGATATTATCTTCAGAGTACATGTGGATTGGCTTTCAGTTCTGTAATTTTAAACTAAGCCACACCCTCTGTGGACAAGACCAGATTGATCCTTCCAGGGACACGCCCCCTTTGTGAAATCATCTTCAGGGCACCTTTTAACTGCCTGCCCATTAAATGGTGTTATGCCACACCCTCTTAAGACAAGACCAGATTGATCCTTCCAGGACACACCCCATTTTTGATATCACCTTCATGGTGCTCTTTGACTGGTTATCTTTACCCTAATTCCAGGCCACACCCCTTTTTGGACAACACCAGATTGTTGCTTCCAGGACACGCCCCATTTGTGATATCACCTTTATAGTACACTTAGATTGGCTCTCATTCCTGTAATGTCAAGCCACACCCATGCATTTGTGATGTCACTGTCAGGGCGCACTCAGACTGGGTGTCCTTTCAGTGATGTCAAGTCATGCCCTCTTTGAAGCAAAACAGATTGACCCATTCAGGACACACCCCATTTGTGATGTCACCTTCAGGATACCCTTGGATTGGCTGTCTTTTAAATGGTGTTAAGCAGGTCCCTCTTTGAACAAGAGCAGATTGATCCTTCCAGGACACGCCCCATTTTTGATATCACCTTCATGGTGCCCTTGGAATGGTTGTCGTTCCCTGATGCCAGGCCACACCACTTTTTGGACAGGACCAGACTGGTTCTTCCTGGGCATGCTCCAATTGCGATATTATCTTCAGAGTACAAGTGGATCGGCTTCCAGTTCTGCAATTTTAAGATAAGCCACACCCTCTGTGGACAAGACCAGATTGATCCTTCCAAGGACGTGCCCCCTTTGTGATATCATCTTCAGGGCACCTTTTTACTGTCTGCCCATTAAATGGTGTTATGCCACACCCTCTTAAGACAAGACCAGATTGATCCTTCCAGAACATGCCCCATTTTTAACATCATCTTCATGGTGTTCTTGGACTGGTTGTCTTTCTCTGATGCCAGGCAAAACCCCTTTCTTGGACAGGACCAGACTGGTTTTTCCTGGGCATGCTCCATTTGCAATATTATCTTCAGAGTACAAGTTGATTGGCTTACAGATCTGTAACTTAAGCTAAGCCACGCCCTCTGTGGACAAGACCAGATTGATCCTTCCAGGGACATGCCCCCATTTTTGATATCACCTTCATGGTGCTCTTGGACTGGTTGTCTTAACCCTAATTCCAGGCCACACCCCTTTTTGGACAACACCAGATTGGTGCTTCCAGGACACGCCCCATTTGTGATACCACCTTTAGAGTACACTTAGATTGGCTCTCATTCCCGTAATGTCAAGCCACACCCATGCATTTGTGATGTCACCGTCAGGGCGCACTCAGACTGGGTGTCCTTTCAGTGGTGTCAAGTCATGCCCTCTTTGAAGCAGACTAGATTGATTCATTCAGGACACACCCCATTTATGATGTCACCTTGAAGGTGCCCTCGGATTGGTTGTCTTTTTCCATGAGGTCAAGACTTCCAGGACCTATTTGTGATGTCACATCTCATTCAGAGAGAACTGGGTGTGAAGAAGGTGACATTTGCACTTGATCTTCTGGCGGCTGTTTTGTCCCCGTTGATTCCCTAATTCTGATTGGTTTCAACTCTCACACCAACTGACACCTCTATAGGTGAAGCCAGCGGGGGCTAACCATAGTAAGAGAGGTTCAAAGTCTACATAGAGCTGTTGCCTGCTCACAGTGTGCCATGTTAGGCTACTTCTGCCCTCCTCTGCCATGGATGTCTGCATTTGGCACACGCTGACATGACCTTTTATCCTCCTTACCATTTCACACGATTGCACTCACAGCTGTTGTTGGGGACAGGAGGACAATTGAAAGCAATTAAGAAGTCCTCATTAAGCTAATTGTGACTTTATCTATGGTTATTCGTTAACGCTCGAGAGTTCCTTGGGGCTGAATTGAGTTCAAACCAAATGGCGTAGTCGGCAGAACCCCATCCTATAGCTCCTTCTTCAGTGCCAAAGTTTATTTTTTTATATTGTCTGTTTGATCATTAAGTTAGTTTAACATGCGGCAATCTAATAATAATTATCTCCCCGCTAAATGAGTTCTGAGTTCCTGCTGCCATCTGCTTCACACACTTGTGAGGCCCCTGGGTGATGCCATCTCAACCTTTGTGCTCGCCAACACTGACACTGTGAGCTCCATATGTTATTTGTTACACTTGACACAAAATACACGAATCACTAATCGTTTGACTGTTGTTGGTGGGTGACAGGCCACCTGAAACACGAGGTGACGTCTAGGCACAGAGGCCCGGGCGGCTTTTGGCCTATTTGAGGTTTCCGATGGTTGTGGGATTTTAAAAAGCATAGTGGAGTGGCACAGTGGTGAGGGGAGATGTTGGGTTCAAGTCACTTATTGTATGTTCTCTGTGAGCGAGTGTGCTGATTTCCTCATTCCTCATTTGTTGGCATCTCCAGACTTTCCTGGCATGATCAAGCATACCCAGGGATAGCCAAGGACCTGCCCAAAGTAAAGCCTCCTGATATCTTCATGAAGAAGGCTCTCTTGTCCATACAGTCATATCTACAGGTCTGAGGTGAAGCCATAATGTGGGATGAATTCACTACTTGGCTATCCCACCATTGCGGAATGTCTTTTTTTGTCGTCTGGTGCAGCACAAGACGGGCCTAGATGTCCACGATGGCCATACTTGACTTCTTCTAAGACTTTTCTCTACAAGGATTCAGAGAATGGGAGTGAAACTGAGCCCGGGGATGGACTGAATCAGGTGAGCCCCTTTGGGTTTTCTGTTAAATGAAATGAGCCACTCTTGATTGGCATGGAACTGGGCAGTGGTGACATGTGGCATGTGGAGGAAGAATTCTGCCTAACTCTGGACACCTGATAATACCACTATGACTCACAGTAAGATAGATAGGGGGATACATATAAAAGGTGCTATATAATAGATGGAGACCTGAAGGGGGAATAGGGGACGGGTGTATTGTGACCTAGCAGAAGGCAGACTGGAACCCAGAAACAAAAAGTGACTCTTGGGATGTGGAAGGTCACCTCTCTTGAATGGTAGGAGCTGGAGGTGTGGTGGGTGAGGCAGAGAGATACCAACTAGATATAACCGGGCTCACATCCACCCACTCACATGGTTCTGGAACCTAATCACTCTTAAGATGCTGGACTCTGCTTTACTCAGGAGTTGCCTGGGGGGGAATGGTTTCGGGTGGAAGTCACTGCTTCTTCAATGCCATGTTGGAGAATGAGAGGGCTGGTTCTGTGTGGTTGAAGGTGGCAGAGGGGAGGACACTGACTGGCACCAAATGCCAGTTTGGACTATCAGACTTTCTTGGAATCCTCGAAAGGGTCCCAGCTGGGGACTCCATAATTCTGCCAGGAGATTTCAATGCCCACGTCGGTAATGATAGAGACCCCTGGAGAGGCATGATTGGGGAGAAAGGCCTCCCGTGACTAAACCCGACTTTTGTGCTAGATATGGTTTGTCCATAAAGAACGCGTATTTGAACATATGGTGGCTCCTAAATGTACCTGGTACCAGAGCACCATAGGCCAAAGATCTAGGATCAACTTCATAATCATAAAATCATCAGAATTGTGGCTGTATGTTCTGGACACTCGAGTGAAGAGACGGACAGAGCTGTCAACTGATCACCACCTGGTCGGGAGTTGGCTCAGATGGTGGTGGTGGTGGTGGCGGTGGTGGGGGTGCCTGGACAGACCTGAAAAGCCCAAGAGAGTAGTTAGGATGGCCAGGGAACATCTTGGCATGCCTGTGTCCAGAAGACTTTCAAGTCTGAAAGGGCTTTTCCTGCAACCCAAGGGGGAGCCTAGGGACTTAAGAGTCTGAATGGGCCTTCTTTAAAGCCTCCATCGTGGAAGTGGCTGCAAAGAGCGGTGGCCTGAAAGCCATCATAGGTGCCTCTCAAGGTAGCAAACTAAGGACTCAATGGTGGACACCAGAGGTGAGGGATGCCATCAGGCTTTAAAAGGAGGAGCTGAGAGGTACAGACAGGACAAAGGGGCTGCAGCCTTGGCGGTCAGGGAAGACAAAACTCGGAGGAGGGAGAAGATCGGCGAGATCATGGAATGTGACTATCAATCGGGCTCAAAGAAGTTCTGGCAAACCATCGGGCAACTCAGAAAGGGAAGGCAGGGAACAACTTGGGATCCCACAGCATGAGTTGGTAAGTGTGGCAGAGGAAAAAGGACGTATGGACCTCACTGCTGAGAGAGGTGATAAGAGGTACAAAATGAATGAATGAATGAATGAATGAATGAATGAAAAGCAATATTAGATAGATAGACAGATAAATGTGAAAGGCACTATATGATAGATAGATAGATAGATAGATAGATAGATAGATAGATAGATAGATAGATAGATAGATAGATAGATAGATAGATAGATAGATAGATAGATGTGAAGGGCACTATATGATAGATAGATAGATAGATAGATAGATAGATAGATAGATAGATAGATAGATAGATAGATAGATAGATAGATAGATAGATAGATAGATAGATAGATAGATAGATAGATAGATAGATAGATAGATAGATAGATAGACTATGGCAGACTGTGGCAGGAAGAATGCAGCAGTCAGAGGCACCTCCAAGGAATGGTGATGTGGAGGGCTGTGCAGTGGTCCTGTGTTTTGGGGACTCCCCCCTTTTCTGTAATTCTTCTGCACATGTCCATAAAAATATAAATACATGCATCCACCATAATAAGATGATATGTGTCTGTCTGTGTGCCCATCCAGTTACTATGTTTCTGCTCTCCAACAGATGCCGCATCACCAATGATAGCACTACTTTAACAAATCCTGTACCAAATGGCATGGAAAACAGAGACACAGAAAATTAATAGACTCACTGCACAGTGTCACACATGTGCGTCAGATGGTGACCTTCTGGGCTCATCAGAGAGGTCAGCACTACAACTCCTAGACATGTGAGGGTGCTGTCACTGATAATCTCACTCTTTTTTTACCTACATTTCTATGAAGCAGCCCAGGCACTATATAACAGATAGATAGATAGATAGATAGATATGAAAGGCACTATATAACAGATAGATAGATAGATAGATAGATAGATAGATAGATAGATAGATAGATAGATAGATAGATAGATAGATAGATAGATAGATAGATAGATAGATGTGAAAGGCACTATACCATAGATAGATATGAAAGGCACTATATAATAGATAGATATGAAAGGCACTATATAATAGATAGATAGGTAGATAGATATGAAAGGCACTATATAATAGACAGATAGATAGATGTGAAAGGCACTATACCATAGATAGATATGAAAGGCACTATATATAAATAGATATGAAAGGCACTATATAATAGATAGATAGATAGATAGATAGATAGATAGATAGATAGATAGATAGATAGATAGATAGATAGATAGATAGATATGAAAGGCACTATATAATAGACAGATAGATAGATGTGAAAGGCACTATACCATAGATAGATATGAAAGGCACTATATAATAGATAGATATGAAAGGCACTATATAATAGATAGATAGATAGATATGAAAGGCACTATATAATAGACATATAGATAGATGTGAAAGGCACTATACCATAGATAGATATGAAAGGCACTATATAATAGATAGATAGATATGAAAGGCACTATATAATAGACAGATAGATAGATGTGAAAGGCACTATACCATAGATAGATATGAAAGGCACTATATAATAGAAAGATAGATAGATAGATGTGAAAGGCACTATATGTTAGATAGATAGCTATGAAGCACTATATCATAGACATAGCAGGCACATCCCTGATTTCACTTACATTAACATGTTTTAAAGGTTCAAAATGACATAAAGTACACAAGAACCATGTGTGATATTTAAATGATGAAGATGTTCCTTTTTATGAATTTGTTTGTCTGCTTATCATAATTGTGACATAACAAACACTTTCATATTTTTATAACAAGTTAGAAAACGTATGCATGGCGTAACATTCGGGTGTGTTTGAATGTTGTTTTATTTTTTATGTTTTATTTAATTCTTGTTGTTCTTAAGTGTGTGTGTGTGTGTGTGTGACGTGTGACAAACGTTTGCTCAGACCGCTGTGCCGCTGTTTGTACCGGCAGCACGTTCAGGCGGAAGGTGCCAGCACTCACACACGGCTCTGCTGCCATTTCAGTCACTCGGACCAACTACTGGGGATTTTTGTTTTTGGTGGTGGGGGGGGGGGGGGGACAGGAGCGGCTGCTGGACGTGTGAAACGGGACCCTGTTGTACACAAAATACATAAATTAAAGTCAACTGTCCCAAGGTAAATTTGAAACAGTAAACTAATCTGTAATTGAAGTCATGCAGAATGTTTCTGTGTTTTCATTTCTGTGGGCGGACACTCGTCAATATAAATTTATTTAAAGAAAAGCAAAAGGGAGCACAAAATAGAAAAACAACAGCTAAAAGGATTTGCCTACAAGGCAATCCAAGGCAAACAAGTCCCAATTCCCAATCAAATCGACAAGATCCAGCCAGCAGAGCAAAAAGTCACAGTAAACCCAGAGAAGAAGCAATTCCTACCATCATCTCCAAACACAATCTGAACATGAAGCCAGAGGGAGAGCCGAGCAGCAGCGACACCAGGGTGGACCCTCCTCCTTTGGCTCCACCCACAAAGTATATAGACCATCAGAACATTTAAAGAGACAAAATAAGAATTCTTATTTGCACTCAGAGCACTCAGTAATTGCAGGTTAAGGGCCCAACAGAGCAGAGTCCCCTTTGGCACTTTACAGGATTTGACCCGGCAACCTTCCGATTGCCAGTACAGATCCCTAGCCTCAGAGCCACCACTCCGCCTGATAAATGACAAAAATGTTAAGTCAGAAACAGACAAATTACATAAGAAATTACATAAAATAATACCAAATAATAAAAAAACAGGCTAGATAGATAGATAGATAGATAGATAGATAGATAGATAGATAGATAGATAGATAGATAGATAGATAGATAGATAGATAGATAGATGTGAAAGGCACTATACCATAGATAGATATGAAAGGCACTATATAACAGATAGATAGATAGATAGATAGATAGATAGATAGATAGATAGATAGATAGATAGATAGATAGATAGATAGATAGATAGATAGATAGATATGAAAGGCACTATATAATAGATAGATAGATAGATAGATAGATAGATAGATAGATAGATAGATAGATAGATAGATAGATAGATAGATGTGAAAGGCACTATACCATAGATAGATATGAAAGGCACTATATAACAGATAGATAGATAGATAGATAGATAGATAGATAGATAGATAGATAGATAGATAGATAGATGTGAAAGGCACTATACCATAGATAGATATGAAAGGCACTATATAATAGATAGATAGATAGATGTGAAAGGCACTATATAATAGATAGATAGATAGAAAAACAGGCTGAACTCTAACAGGGCCTGTGCAGGCCAGGAAGCCTGCCACTTGGTTTAGGGGTCAGGCTGCCTGGGGTGAGGTCAGTTTCTAAAGCTCAGGTCTTGGTTTTGATATTTGGGCGCACTTCTCATCCTTTTTTTTGCCAGTTTTGTGGTTCTGAATCACCACAGCAGGGAAAGTCATCGACAGTCAAGTTGGCTGAAAGTGGTGGTGGTGGTGGAGAGTTGAGACAGAGAGCAAGCTAAGTGTGTCTCGAAATGTGAATGGGCACCTAATGAGAAGGAGCTGGGGATCGTAGTGGACTGGTCATTCTCTACATCCAGACAGTGGACAGAAGCCATTAAGAATGCTAAGAGGTAATGTGTGGAGTGCACGTCAAAGGTGGTCAGTCTTAAGCCTCGTAACTCACTGATGAGGTCTCACCTGGGGTACGTGAAGATGGTACTGGTCAGCATTGACTGGTAGAAAACATGTAAGAGTTGCCTGCATACACCAGACAACGTCGACCCCCTCAGGAAATTGAGGCGACCCTGACCCTCCTTATATAACGATGACCTCTGGATTGACGTTCCACTCATACCTGTCGCTGAGATGCACCCTGAGGTACTTGTCATCACCACCTCCAGATCTTCACCATCACTGAGAACTAGGGGGGGAAGAGTGTGCTTGACCCCCCTAAAGTCTATGATGTTCCCCGTTCTCTTGTTGATGTTGAGCTGCCGGTGGTTCGATTTGCACCATGCAGAACATCCCCCTCTAGTGTCTGGTATTCCTTCTGATACACCCAACTATGGGGGTCTTACTGATGATTTCTGCAGATGTCGTGGTTCAGTGTTGTATCTAAACAGGACAGGACCCAGTAAAGCCTCCAGTGGGACCTCTCATGCTACTGTCATGATGACAATATAAACATATGTACTTTGAACTTAGTCAGAGTTAACAGGAGTACAGATAAAATCTCAGAAACCGACTGGTCAGCTAGCCTGGGGGATTACAGTGGGGCTGAGATGAAAGGTCATTTATAGGCTGGAATGGAAGGGGCAGGTAGAATTTATGAAGCCCCCTACACACTCAAGATGGAAAGTCTGGGCTAGATTAGGGGCTGTGATTGGAGGACCGAGTTGTGGCTGAATAGTTGTTTGTCCTTTGTAATCGATGAAGACCACTCAGTCATCCTGGGGTTAGGGGTTTAGAACATGTCGGTGCGTACGTCGGTGGCTGGTGAGGACGATCGGCAGTGTGAGCAAAGAATTGTAGGTGCAAGACGGGGATCTGATGGATGATCCGTTCAGCAGTTAGTGTTCGCCTGGCCTCAGAGGTGCCAACAGCTTTGTGAATGGAGGTACGCCATCTTAACTTGTCCTCAATGTGTCACTCCCTTGTCGAACTCCCTCAAAGTACACTTCTAACTGCCTTTGGCCTACTTGGGTGCGCTTTCAATGCTGGAGACCACCATAGAAATGTCTCTTGGGCAGCCGATGGCTTGGCATGTGAACCAAATGACCTGCCCATTGCAGCTGTGACTTCGTCCAGAGGGTATGAACACTGGGCACTCCTGCATGAGAGAGGACTTCGGTGTCGGGGACTGGCTGAATAGGATTTGTATAAAGTCAGGATTCGGCTTACCCTATTGGTCCGGGAGGAACATCTAGGAAGTTGGGCAAAGAAACAAACAGAAGAAACAAAGACGCTCTCTCTATCTCTCTCTCTGTCTCTCTCTCTCTCTCTCTTTGTCTCTTCTTCTCTCTCTCTCTCCATCTCTCTCTCCATCTCTCTCTCTCTCTCTCTCTTCATCTCTCTCTCTTTCTCTATGCCTCTCTCTCTCACTCTGTCTGTCTTCTTCTCTATCTCTCTCTCCGCCTCTCTCTCTCCGTCCCCCTCTCTCTCTTTCTCTCTCTCTCTCTCCATCTCTCTCTCTCTCTATGCCTCTCTCTCTCACTCTGTCTGTCTTCTTCTCTATCTCTCTCTCCATCTCTCAGTCTCTCTCTCAGTCTCTCTCTCTCTCCACCTCTCTCTCCATCTGTCTGTCTCTCTCTCTCTCTTTCCATCTCTCAGTCTCTCTCTCTCTCTGTCTCTTTCTCTCTCTCCCTCTCTCTCTCCGCCTCTCTCTCTCCATCTGTCTGTCTGTCTCTCACTCTCTGTCTCTCTCTATCTCTTGTTGTCTCTCTCTACATCTCTCTCTCTCCATCTCTCTCTCTCTCTCTCTCTGTCTCTTTCTCTCTCTCTCCCTCTCTCTCTCCGCCTCTCTCTCTCCATTTGTCTGTCTGTCTCTCTCTCTCTCCGTCTCTCTCTCTCTCGTTGTCTCTCTCTCCATCTCTCTCTCTTCTCTGTCTCTTTCTCTCTCTCCCTCTCTCTCTCTGTCATTCCCCACTAGATAAGCCGGTCCAGTAAGTGGACAGACTGACAGATTGATGGCCACGTTTTCCCTTCATACCTCTCTGTGATACCATCAGCCTCGCCGACCAGAGCTTTCTGTCCAGCGTTAGTGGGTGTGAGGCTGTGAATGCACTAGTGGACTCAAAGAGCAGAACCTTCACTCTGACATTCTGTTCCTGCAGGTGGGAGTCCTTCCTATTCTGCAGAAAGATGACAGCATCTTCCACCACACCACACAGCCAGACCTGTTAAAAAACTGGTGTGGTCCTGGTAGGCAAACATCAGACAGTCCAGTGGCATTCTCAGTGGGCCAGAATTACCCTTCCAGAGGTCTTCATAATGTGTGAGGTTGGAACTACTGGTCAGTAGAAGAAGAAGAAGAAGAAGAAGAAGAAGAAGAAGAAGAAGGAGGAGGAGGAGCAAGAAAAAGAAGGGAAAGAAGAGGAGGAGGAAGAAAAGGGAGAGGAGGAGGAAGAAGAGGAGGAGTAGGAAGAAAAGAGAGAAGCAAGAAGAAGGGAAAGAGGGGGTTGACCACCATTTCCCTCAGTTTTGATAGAAACAGACCCTTCATCCCACCAAAGCTTCTAGTCACCTCATTTCTCCAGGTCGTCAAAGCTCAGAAATGAGAAAGCTTTTCTTCACACCCAAGATACGTGGAGTAAGTGACCAAGTCGTGTGGTGGACGGTCGGACTTAAGGAGCCTTGAGATGTTGACAGGATGTTATTTTGAATAAATGGCCCGGTTTCATCAAAGTAGTCATTCACGTCACAAACCTAAGTGACCTGACGCTTGGCCTGCTCCTCTTACTTGGATGGTGGGCTAACCAGGGTGGGGGGCACTAATGGGATTGGTGCCAGCTGTCTCACTCATTGCCAGGCAGTGGATTTTCTTTTCCCTCTCCTTTATTTCCTAACAAGACGCTCACACACACCACCATGTCCATAACCCCCCATGTTTCATGCTGAGGCCGCACTCGGCCTCCTGATCCCATTAAACATCATTTACTGATCCAATGGCTGGATGATATTTCTAAGCACTGGAGAGTTTGACCGGAGAGCAATTTAGCGCAGGCAGAAATCAAGGGCATCCCTTGGAGCAGGACAAGTCTGCCCGGAGATCCATTAGAGGGTGAAAAAGCCATTAAAGTGGGAACAGCTGACCTTAGGAGGAGGAGGAGAAGGAGGAGGAGGAGGTCTTCATGTGGAACAGCGAGGTGACGCTGAGTCTGCAGCCTGCGAATGGCGATGCCGTGTGTGTGTGCATTAATGGGAAGAAGCCCGTGGGGCTACACATTTTGTTCAGTTTTTAGGTCTCGGACCACCGGTTTGAACACAGGGCGTTTGGAACTGCTGAACATTCAGAAGGGAGCTCATCGGCCGGGCATGGGCTGTCATGAGGTCCTTGCAGCCTGGGGGGACAAGAAGGGGCAACAACTCAAAAGCGGGGACTTTGACAACACATTCACATATCGGGAGAAGGACTCAAGGGAAACTGGGAATAACAGGGCATCGGACCCTCAAGGCATCAGACTGGAAGTCAGTGTGGTGTAGTGGTTAAGGCACTGGACCCCAAACCCAGAGGCTGTGAGTTCAAATCCCACTGCTGACACTGTGAGACCCTCAGCAAGTCCATTCACTGGATGGGGAAACACAACCAACTCCAAATCAACAAGCTGGATGCTCCTCTGAATACACGCATCCCCCCAAACAGTAAAGCGCTGGCATTAAGCGATGTGCTGACTGTACGGTATATAGTGCCTTTCACATCTGTTCATATTACAGCACCTCTCTCATTCATCTGTCATTTTCTAGATAGTATTTTTCTCATCTGCCTTTCATGTCTCTCTGTCTTGCCTTCCTTGTCTGTTCAGCATATTTGGTACTTTTATAAATTACCCGTGTCGATGTATCCCTTCTGCATCGGGACTTTTATTGCAATCTCATATACAGAGCCATTCTCAGCAATTACTTTAGTGCAGTGTCTTTAACTTCTGTCTATTCCATACACATCTATCTGTTTAAAACAGGCTTCATCACACTTAGCTATCTGGACTATATAGTGCCTTTCAAGTCACTTTAGGTTTCATAACATCTTTAGCCTGCATGAGTCTAAGACTCTCTTGTTGATTTCTAATCATGTCTGTCACATGTGATCTAAATGATGAAGTCCACACAATAGAGCGCCATAATGCCACATCTAATTATACACTTTATGCACTTTCTCACCAATCTCTATTATATAGTGCCTTTCAAGTCCATCCGTATGTTGGCTCCTTTTATATCAATTTAATTTATAGTGCCTCTCCATCAATTTTATATAGTATGTTTCACATCTATACATTTTATATAGTGCCTTTCTTCTTTTATACAGTCTCTTCCATATCTACCTAGCTATTACACAGTTTCATTCATGTCTATTTCCTATATATAAGTTTCAGATTTATCTGTATTATATAATGCCTTTCAGGTCTCTTCATCTGTTTTATAGAGTTCCTTCAACACATCTATATATTTTATGCAGTGCATTTCTCACCAATCTACAGTATATGATATAGCGGCTTTCGAGTCGCTCTATTAATCTGTTTCACCAGATATATCTGCATGAGTCTAGCAGACTATATAGCGCCTTTCCATCTGTCTATATTTACGAGGCACTGTTAACCTTTATTAATCTATTATATTGTGTCTCTCCTATCTATCTATCTATATTATGGAGTGTCTATCAAGTCTATCTGTTTAATTTGGAGCACTCCATATCTATTTCATATAGCGCCTTTTAGCTAAAGATCTGCTGTATTAACTGATTTAAATATCTGTGTCTGCACCAATCTAAAGTATTTACCTCATACAGTATGTCTGTCTATTATATAGAGACTCTCAGATCTGTCTGTTTATTTACAATGCAGTGCATTTCACAATATAAAGTGCCTATCTATCTATCTATCTATCTATCTATCTATCTATCTATCTATCTATCTATCTATCTATCTATCTATCTATCTATCTATCTATCTATCTATCTATCTATCATATAGTGCCTTTCATAACTATCTATCTTCCTATCATTACATAGTGCATTTCATATCTATCTATCTATTTATCTATCTATCTATCATTATATAGTGCCTTTCACATCTATCTATCTATCTATCTATCTATCTATCTATCTATCTATCTATCTATCTATCTATCTATCTATCTATCTATCTATCTATCTATCTATCTATCTATCATATAGTGCCTTTCATAACTATCTATCTTCCTATCATTACATTGTGCATTTCATATCTATCTATCTATTTATCTATCTATCTATCATTATATAGTGCCTTTCACATCTATCTATCTATCTATCTATCTATCTATCTATCTATCTATCTATCTATCTATCTATCTATCTATCTATCTATCATTATATAGTGCATTTCAAATCTATCTATCTATCTATCATTATATAGTGCCTTTCACATCTATCTGTCTATCATTATATAGTGCCTTTCATATCTATCTATCTACCTATCATATAGTGCCTTTCATATCTATCTATCTATTATATAGTGCCTTTCATATATATCTATCTACCTATCATATAGTGCCTTTCATATCTATCTATCTATCTATCTATCTATCTATCTATCTATCTATCTATCTATCTATCTATCTATCTATCTATCTATCTATCTATCTATCTATCTATCTATCATATAGTGCCTTTCACATCTATCTATCTATCTATTATACAGCACCTTTCACATCTTTATAGTGCCTTTCATTGTTCTCTGTTCATCCATTTTTCCTTTATATAGCACCTTTCATGTGTCTCTGCTTGTGTTTCTATTGAGTGGTATTGCGGGTCCAGAATGTGGGACGACTGATTGATGGTTGATGACTTTTTCCCTCCATTTCATTTGTGCAGATGACACACGCCAATCACCTCCCGCACACATTGGGTCTTCAGCTGATGACATTCACCCCCGAATGTGGCACACAAGTGACTGACTGAGTGACAGGTAGCGGCTGTTCAAGGTGATGGAGCGCCTTTGACCAGGAAGGACACCACGATGAGCCGGAGCAGAGCCTTCAAAGTCTAAATGTAGCAAGAGACCCCAAATGGGAGCTGAACGGTGGTCCGAGGCTCACGTCTCAGCAAGCTGGTGAGTACCAAAGCCACAGGACAATTGCACGTTGTAAAAATAAATAAATAAATCAATAACTCGGCTGAGATTGTTATGCTCTGGAGTGTAATGGAGTGGAAGAGGTCTTGACACAAACCATTACCCACCATTTACACCTCCCAGACAGAAGCACAGCGGAAAATTGAGCCCGACTGCACTGGGCACACAGCAGTGGTCGGCCGCATTAATAAATAAAACACTTCATTGATTGGGAAATTAACTGAGCAGATTACTTGATTGTTCTGCTGCTGCTATAAAAAGAAAAAAAAGGTTAAAATGACCACGTGAAGGAAAAAAAAACCTAAAAAAAGCAGGTGCCACATCTGCTGCAGGAGCCCCCATGAGGAGGCGCTGGGGTCTCCACTCCCCTTCTGGTTATTATGAGCTTGTCCCCTCAAGTAGACTGGACTTGGCCCGCTTCAACTGCTCACTTATTATTTGGCTGACACCTTCATCTGAGGTGACTGGTGGTGACATTGAGGTGACGCTGAGGTGACAACGTTTCACAGATGCAGTTGTTTCCCTTTCTTTTGTGTTTGTCCAATTGGACCTCAGGCAGGTCAGTTTACTTACTCACAGTAATGTGGTGTCAGTAGTGGGATCTGAACCCACAATCCATGCCAACGCAACTCATAAATGGCACCGGGTGCAAGTCTCCGCCCACTTTCAACAAGCCAGCACACCCTCAAAGTGACTGAAACATTTATAGGTGATGATGGATGCAACTTGAGGCTTCTTAGGTCACAAGTGATTTAAACGCTGAAGGCGGGGGTCTACCCAATTGAGGCAGGGTGGTGGACGCACACCCCTCGAGTTTCCAAAATGGCACCCTTTGGCGTCCATAGGAGTGGCAGAAGGGTCTGGTAGTGGGCGCCGCTTCAGTTACATAAAAGGGGTCCATAGCACACTTTCAGTATCGTTAGACTTTGAGGACCCAGACCTCCTTGGTGTCCACAGCATTATTAGACATTAATGTCTGAAGCAGGGGGTCCCACTGAGTGTCCGGAGCGCACAGCCCTTGAGTATGTGCATAGCGCACTGGGGGTACGGAGCGCATGCTGCTTGTGTTATCTCAATGGTGCCCCTCAATGTCCTTACTGTGCTTCCGAGGACCCCCTGGTGTCTGTAGTGAGTGTCACTTCAGTTGTTAAAATGGCGCCTATTGGTGTCCATAGTGTTGACTTGGTGGGGGTGGAGGACCCTTCGTTCTAGAGCACATGCCACCTGTGTTACTAAATACGGAGGGTCTTAAACTATGGGGTCACGATGTGTGGTCTGAATTTGGGTCGCCATTCACAAAAGCACTCAATGTGAAAGGGTCCCATCCGATTAGCGGAGTGTCTTGTGATGGTTGGCCACGGGTGGTCTTTCTGACGGAGTGGGACGCACCGTGTACTTCAAATGCACATTTTCCTGAATATGGCTGCCAGTTCTTTCAAGCCGTGACCACCTGGGTCGGGGGGGCTTGGGGCTTGTGCAGCTCCCCCTAAACTCTCGACACGATAGCAGTGAGCTTTAAAGGTTGAATCCTCTTCAAACCTCATACATGGTGGGCTTCAAAACACATGGAAAGTCCTTCCATTTCTCCTCTGCTCCTTCGTCTTCCTCCTCCCGACTCTGGACCCCCATGTTGAGGTAGGTGGCCCCTTTTATACAAAACCCTTCCGAGTGCTTCAGCCATCCCGTTACTTCCAGATACGTTTGAAACCCCACAATGCAGGGCTCACTAATCCCCTCAATACCCCCTGGTGGCACCCAACAGGGCTGACCCAAAGAACTACAGTTCCCAATATGCCCTGTGGGTATCCGTAGCAGTACCATAATCAGGTGCTGTCACCAAGCGTGTTGGGGAAGACCATGACTTGAATAGCTTGCCTTCCCCTGTCCTTCCATCATGCTGGTGTCCAGGGCTGGGTAAGGATCCTGGTACAATGCCAGCTGGGATGCCAGTGCCTGTGTGATGTCTCTCACAAAGCTACCCTCGACTCCCACACTTTCATTGTAACGTTGAACACCAGAGAACACATTCGTATGGCGCCGTTAACATTCAATCATTCATGTTTACCACTCCTGCGGTGGGTTGGCACCCTGCCCGGGATTGTTTCCTGCCTTGTGCCCTGTGTTGGCTGGGATTGGCTCCAGCAGACCCCCGTGACCCTGTGTTCGGATTCAGCGGGTTGGAAAATGGATGGATGGATGTTTACCACTCGTCCGATGATGCCACTGAATGCCAGGGTGCAGTCAGAGGCTACAGAGAAGTGTTTCCCCTGCCTCAGGTTAGGGTTATTTTTAACACTGAAGCCTATGAAAAAACTTGCAATCCACCTTAAATCCACCTTAAATCCACCTTAAATTCCTTCGTGCCTGTCCTCATCAGCGTCTTTTGTTTTGCAAATGTGTTGATCGGCACAAGCAGCAAGCATCCTGCTATCCCATTACCCTAACAACCCCCCACCCACCCCACCGCTGCAGCTTAAAGATCAGGGCCATCTTAATGCATGGGTACGCTTGGGTTGTTGCCCAGGGGGCCCCATGCTAATCTATGTATGCTGTGACTTGCTGAGTGGTTGTGTAGGTAGGGGGTCCCCAGTGCACTGTTTTATCCTGGGGGTCTATAATGCTGTTAAGAAGGCCCTGCATGTCAAATCTGTTTATAACGGCCGACCCACTCGTCCAGAATGGCAGCTACACCACCAACAAGACACGTGGCCTGGCAAACTGAGGAAACGATTAGACCAGACAAGCCGTACTTCTCTCAAATAAACTTTCCCCAATCGATAGTTAAATAAAAAAAAACAAAATAATAAGGTGCATATATATTGATAGTGAAAAGAAACAAACAACAAAACAATAAATATCTCACTCCCTCTAATGCCCCCCACACAACACACAACCACAAAAAGTGAATGGTGCCCGCCAATAATTAAAATTGCATCGATAAACATACAACACAAACCCTCCATCCATCCATTTTCCAACCCGCTGAATCCAAACACAGGATCACGGGGGTCTGCTGGAGCCAATCCCAGCCAACACAGGGCACAAGGCAGGAACCAATTCTGGGCAGGGTGCCAACCCACGGCAGTAATAGATAGATAGATAGATATGAAAGGCACAATATGATAGATAGATAGATAGATAGATAGATAGATAGATAGATAGATATGAAAGTCACTATATAATAGATACATAGATAGATAGATATGAAAGTCACTATATAATAGATAGATAGATATGAAAGACACAATATGATAGATAGAGATAGATAGATATGAAAGTCACTATATAATAGATAGATAGATAGATAGATATGAAAGACACAATATGATAGATAGATAGATAGATAGATAGATAGATAGATAGATAGATAGATAGATAGATAGATAGATAGATAGATAGATAGATAGATAGATATGAAAGTCACTATATAATAGATACATAGATAGATAGATATGAAAGTCACTATATAATAGATAGATAGATATGAAAGACACAATATGATAGATAGAGATAGATAGATATGAAAGTCACTATATAATAGATAGATAGATATGAAAGACACAATATGATAGATAGATAGATAGATAGATAGATAGATAGATAGATAGATAGATAGATAGATAGATATGAAAGTCACTATATAATAGATACATAGATAGATAGATATGAAAGTCACTATATAATAGATAGATAGATATGAAAGACACAATATGATAGATAGAGATAGATAGATATGAAAGTCACTATATAATAGATAGATAGATAGATATGAAAGTCACTATATAATAGATAGATAGATAGATATGAAAGACACAATATGATAGATAGATAGATAGATAGATAGATAGATAGATAGATAGATAGATAGATATGAAAGACACTATATAATAAATAGATAGATAGATAGATATGAAAGTCACTATATAATAGATACAGTAGATATCCATCCATCCATCCATTTTCCAACCCACTGAATCCGAACACAGGGTCACAAGGCAGGAACCAATTCCGGGCAGGGTGCCAACCCACAGCAGTAATAGATAGATAGATAGATATGAAAGGCACAATATGATAGATAGAGATAGATAGATATGAAAGTCACTATATAATAGATAGATAGATATGAAAGACACAATATGATAGATAGATAGATAGATAGATAGATAGATAGATAGATAGATAGATAGATACATAGATAGATAGATAGATAGATAGATAGATAGATAGATAGATAGATAGATAGATAGATAGATAGATATGAAAGTCACTATATAATAGATACATAGATAGATAGATATGAAAGTCACTATATAATAGATAGATAGATATGAAAGACACAATATGATAGAGATAGATAGATATGAAAGTCACTATATAATAGATAGATAGATATGAAAGACACAATATGATAGATAGATAGATAGATAGATAGATAGATAGATAGATAGATAGATATGAAAGACACTATATAATAGATAGATAGATATGAAAGACACTATATAATAAATAGATAGATAGATAGATAGATAGATAGATAGATAGATAGATAGATAGATAGATAGATATGAAAGTCACTATATAATAGATACAGTAGATATCCATCCATCCATCCATTTTCCAACCCACTGAATCCGAACACATGGTCACGGGGGTCTGCTGGAGCCAATCCCAGCCAACACAGGGCACAAGGCAGGAACCAATTCCGGGCAGGGTGCCAACCCACCGCAGGACACACACAAACACACACCAGGGCCAATTTAGGATCGCCAATCCACCTAACCTGCATGTCTTTGGACTGTGGGAGGAAACCCACGCAGACACGGGGAGAACATGCAAACTCCATGCAGGAAGGACCCGGGAAGTGAACCACAGGACTCCTAACTGCGAAGCAGCAGCACTACCCACTGCGCCACCGTGCCGCCCAACACAAACCCTCTCTGAAATAAATAAGACACACACAGAGAGAACACGAAACACACATGAAGGTCCAAAGGCTTAAACGGCGGATGATTAGGGAATGCGAATCCTGGAAAGTGTCCTACGGCAGTTCTACTCAAATTGTCTGCTCGCTCCTCTAACCCAAACGACAGAAGAACAGTCTCACCGTATCATCCTCAGCATGTCGGAATAATCCGGAAAACACCGGGGTTTTCTGTAAGCGATGGTGAAGTCGTTAATGTCTACCGCTGGAACCAGCAAGCGGGAAAAGGTTGTAAAGTGATCCGGAATTCTCTCCCTCTCGTGGCTCCTTCGTCTTCGGTGAAGTGTCGGTGTTGTAAGCGATTCCTCTTCTTCCTTTCGTTCTCTTGTCTCTTGTTTGGGATTGATGTGTTTGACAGGGAAAAACTATCACGAGGGGTCGCAGTGGCACAGCGTTATCCTCTCCCCCGCCACCAATCTCTATTTGGGCAAATCCAAGAGAGAGGCTGCGGGCCAAGGGCAGGGTTGCTTCACTCACCCGCCAGCCTCCATTCGAGTCGCTCTACCTCTCGCCACGTGTTGGAGCGCACCCTGCCTAAGCTTAGCTAGTGACACCTGTTTGTTCAGCAGACATTATCATCTGCAGATTGTTAAGGAGTAACGTTTGACGTTTTTGAGAGAGAGATCAGAGCTACGTGTGTTTTAGAGGGTAGCAGCTGATTGGTAGAGATATCACGGGCATGTGCTTTTGTACCCACGTGGGGGGCACTCTCCCGTCAGAGCTGAACACGATCAGATACGGTGCCAACAGGGTTTTTCTATAATTTGCTTGAACATTCCGGTTGATTTTGCAACTTCTGTATCATCACGCTAAGAATCAAAGTTCGCTTGTGGTACCGATTTATTTACGCGAATCCGAGAGACGCAGTGCGGGAACCTCCGTCCCTCCTTCCTCCTCACTCACGCGCCAGCCTCATTCACTGTTGGGGTTGTGTGTTTTGTGGGGGGCATTGGAGGGAGTGAGATATTTATTGTTTTGTTGTTTGTTTCTTTTCACTATCAATATATATGCACCTTATTATTTTGTTTTTTGATTACTTAACCGTTGATTGGAGGAAGTTTATTTAGGAGAAGTACGGCTTGTCTGGTGTAGTCGTTTCCTCAGTTTGCCAGGCCACGTGTCTTGTTGGTGGTGTAGCTGCCATTCCGAATGAGTGGGTCGGCCGTTACAAACAGACTTGACATGCAGGGCCTTCTTAACAGCATTATAGACCACCAGGCAAAGCAGCGCACTGGGGACCCCCCTACCTACACAACCACTCAGCAAGTCACAACATACATAGATTAGCATGGGACCCCCTGGGCCACAACCCAAGTGTGCCCAGGTGTTAAGACAGCCCTGACTTTTGAGTTGCTTTGGTGGTGGGGGGGTTATGGGATAGCAGGATGCTTGCTGCTTGTGCCGATCGACACATTCGCAAAACAAAAGACGCTGATGAGGAGAGGCACGAAGGAATTTAAGGTGGCTTTAAGGTGGATTTAAGGTGGATTTAAGGTGGATTGCGAGTTTTTTCTTAGGCTTCATGGATACTAGTGTTGAAAATAACCCTAACCTGAGGCAGAGGAAAAGCTTCTCTGTAGCCTCTGACTACACCCTGGCATTCAGTGACATCAATGGACGAGTGGTAAACATGAACGATTGAAAATCAATGGCACCATGTGAATGTGTTCTCTGGTGTTCAGCGTTACGATGACAGTGTGGGAGTCGAGGGTAGCTTTGTGAGAGACATCACACAGGCACTGGCATCCCAGCTGGCATTGTACCAGGATCCTTACCCTGCCCGGGACACCAGCATGATGGAAGGACAGGTGAAGGCAAGCTATTAAAGTCAGTATTCAGGTAGCTAGCGAATGAGAGAACTACTTCACGGATTTAGAATTTAGAATGCTGGAACATTCCGGTTGATTTTGCGACTTCTCTCATTGCGCTATGTATCATAGTTCGCCTTATATTCGTGCTAATCCAAGACAGTGACTGCGGGCCAAGAGGAGGGGGAAGAGTGATGTCAGGAGTAGGGAGCCGGGCAGTGCCCACCTCATTCACATGCCAGCCTCCGTTTAAGTCGGTGTACCTCTCACCACGTGTTGGAGCGCAACTCGCCTCCACTTAGCAAGCGATACCTGTTTGTTTATCCATCCATCCATTTATTATCCAGCCCACTATATCCTAACTACAGGGTCACGGGGATCTGCTGGAACCAATCCCAGCCAACACAGGGAGCAAGGCAGGAAACAAACCCCGGGCAGGGCGCCAGCCCACCGCAGCAGAAATCATCTTGAACACCTTAATAAAAGGACAAGTGTCTGTGTGTCTGTTTATCTGACTGTCCATCTGGTTGCTATGTCTCTATCATTCCAACAGATGGTGCATCACAAACATCTGTGGTAATAAAATGTATTGCATCTGCCATTCCAACAGATGGCACATCACAAACATTTGCAGTAATGCATTTTAGTACTAGGGCGGCACAGTGGCGCAGTGGGTAGCGCTGCTGCCTCGCAGTTAGGAGACCTGGGTTCGCTTCCCGGGTCCTTCCTGCGTGGAGTTTGCATGTTCTCCCCGTGTCTGCGTGGGTTTCCTCCCACAGTCCAAAGACATGCAGGTTAGGTGGATTGTCGATTCTAAATTGGCCCTAGTGTGTGGGTGTGTTTGTGTGTGTCCTGCGGTGGGTTGGCACCCTGCCCGGGTTTGATTCCTGCCTTGTGCCCTATGTTGGCTGGGATTGGCTCCAGCAGACCCCCGTGACCCTGTGTTCGGATTCAGCGGGTTGGATAATGGATGGATGGATTTTAGTACTACAAGTGCTTGTGATGCACCACCTGTTGGAATGACAAATGCAATGCATTTTATTACCCCATGCAAAATGCATTCCATTCCAACAGATGCTGCACTACAAACATTAACACTCATTATTTAGTTTTCAACCCGTCTTAGATGGGCAGCACAGCTAGTGTTTAAATATTATAATAAAGTGGCACACACAAAACTCTAAAAGGAATGGGAGAGCAGGTGACGTCTTGAAGAGGGGCGGTAATGTGGAGTCTGGCTGAAACATCATGGCGGCGGAGAACGTGAAGGGGCTCATCATTTCATCATGTGTGTGGTGGGGGGGGGGTACTGACGGAGAAACCCAACAGGTCACCATGAGCCGTCCCGGGGGTCACAAGGCCGATTCCTTATTCCAGAATTGGACTTCCTTGATGATGAGCCCTCTTTTATCTCGCCATCCTGAGAAGGTCAGGCCCAGCTGCCTCCATACCATAAAATCAGAACTGGAGGCAGCAGGGAGGCAGCGGCGAATCTGGAGATAAAAAAGGCCCATCTGGCGTGGAATCAAAGCAAAGGGCGTCTGGGGACGGATCAATGGAGGGCTGGCACTAGTGTGGAGAAATGGAGCCACCCTCGGTCGCTTGTGGGTTTTGTTTCCTCTTCCTGCACAGAAGGCTTTTTGGATGTAAAGAGAAAGCCTAGGAAGCTATTGGCCCCTCGTGAAAAGGTGAAAATGCACACACGCATCTGCTGAACTTTCACTTTCCCCCTCTTTTATTTTTATTTATTTATTTTTTTGTTCTTACCAGAACTTTTGGTTCCCTCTCAAGTCCGTTTTTTCCGTACACACCATGTGGCTCCGTACTGAACTGTGTGAGCTCAAGCAGCCCTTCCTATGGATGGCCACCTTGCCGGGTGGAAGTCCTACTAAAAGTCCCAGGACCTTCACAGACCTTCCCAGGTATGGCCTACCCCTTGGCTAAACCCCCCAACTACTCACACAGCAGGCTTCAGATCGACAGAAGAGGAGCTGGCAATGCAATAAAAGTCTCAGAATATATACCAAAATGCCCTACAAGGGAGAGGGTGACCGGAAACCTCTGGATTGCTGAGACAAACCAAACACAAAAGAAAAATTTCATAACAAAATGGAGCCAGGAGGTACAATTAAGAATACTAAAAGGATTTGCCTAAGGGGCCGTCCAGATCCACCAAGTCTAAAAACAGAAGGAAAATCCAAAAATATCAGAAACTGAAATATTTACAAACATCATACTGCACTCATCAACCAGAATATAAGATGGAGGATGGTCACTCGGGTCTCACCTCATGGTGGCTGAGTGTCTTGGAGCTTCACCCGCAGAACACAAGGAACTGATATGAACAGAAAGACACAGTGCCTAAGTACAAAATACGAGGGAAAAATCAAAAAGTAAAAGCAATTGGAAAATCATGCGTTAACTGGAACAGATAGAAGCTGACGCAATACAACACTAGTTGTGATAGTCCAGTTGAAACCAATGTTTCCTGTGGCAGGATTGCACCATTGAGACAGAAAGAGTTCTGTCATTCCAACATATGGCATATCACAAACATTTGTAGTAATTAAACTCACTACGGGTGGCACGGTGGCACAGTGGGTAGCGCTGCTGCCTTGCAGTAAGGAGACCTGGGTTGGCTTCCCGGGTCCTCCCTGCGTGGAGTTTGCATGTTCTCCCTGTGTCTGTGTGGATTTCCTCCCAGAGTCCAAAGACATGCAGGTTCGAAGCATTGGCAATTCTAAATTGTCCCTGGTGTGTGTGTGTGCCCTGCCCAGGGTTTGTTCCCTGCCTTGCACCCTATGTTGGCAGGGATTGGCTCCAGCAGACCCCCGTGACCCTGTAGTTAGGATATAGTGGGTTGGATAATGGATGGATGGATAAACGCACTACCACAAATGTTTATGATGCGCCATCTATTTGACTGAAAAGGCAATGCCTATGTCTCTGTTATATGCCATTTGTCATGGGATTTGTAAGAACAGTGTTAATATTTGTCATGTGCCATCTCTTGCAATTGCAATGCATTTTATTACTAATGTTTGTGATGCACCATGAGTTGGAATGTCAAATGCAATGCATCTCGTTCTGTTATATGTCATTTGGTATGAGAGTCAGAAAAGCAGTATTCATGTTTATCATGTGCCATTTGTTGGAATGAAAGTTGCAATGCATTTTATTACTGCTAATGTTTGTGATGCACCATCAGTTGGAATGTCATATGCAATACATCTCTCTGTTATATGCCATTTGGTATGGGATTTGTAAAAAAAAAAAAGTGTTAATGTTTGTTATGTGCCATCTTTTGGAATGACAAATTCAATGCATTTTATTGTTACAAAGTTTGTGATGCACCAACTTTGGGAAAGACAGATAAAATGCTTTTAATTACTACAAATGTTTGTAATGTAGCATCTGTTGGAATGACAAAAGCAATGTATCTCTCTCTGTTATATATTATTTTGTATGGGATTTATTAAAGCAGTGTTATGTCAGTGATGCACCACTTGTTAGAATGACAAATGCAATACATCTCTCTGTTATATGTCATTTGGTATGGAAATTGTAAAAGCAGTGTTAATGTTTGTCACTTGTCATCTGTTGGAATGACAATTGCAATGCATTTTATTACTACTAATGTTTGTGATGCACCATCTGTTGGAATGTCAAAGGCAATACATCTCTCTCTGTTATATGCCATTTGGTATTGGATTTGTAAAAAAAAAAAAACGTTAATGTGTGTTATGCGCTATCTGTTGGAATGACAAATACAATGCATTTAATTATGACAAATGTTTATAATGTACCATCTGTCGGAATGATAAATGCAATGTATCTCTCTCTGTTATATACCATTTGGTATGGGATTTGTTAAAGCAGTGTTATGTCTGTGATGCACCACTTACTAGAATGACAAATGCAATAAATCTCTCTGTTATATACCATTTGGTATGGGAGTCATAAATGCAGTGTTTATGTTTGTCATGTGCCATCTGTTGGAAAGACAATTGCAATTCATATTATCACTACTAATGTTTGAGATGCACCATCTGTTGGAATGACAATTGCAATACATCTATCTGTTATTTACAATTTGGCATGAGAATTGTAAAAGCAGTATTAATGTTTGTGATGCACCATCTGTTGCAATGACAAATGCAATGCATTTTATTACTATAATTGTTTGTGATGCGTCATCTGTTGGAATGATTGAGACACAGCAACTGGATGAACACACAGAAACATGGACACGGATAAGGAAACCCTTCTGGGCTAAGTGGTAAAGTGCATTTAAAGCTAAACGGAAATGTGTGTTTAAGTTTGAAAGATGGTGGGTTAAGGGCACACGGTAGCGTGGCTGAGAGACCTATGGGTGTGGATGGCGAAATTTTCATGATGAGGAAATCATGTATTGATGTGCATATGCGGTCAGTTAGTGCTGGGAGGATTGTATCTGAGACATCTACTCCAACAAGACATGAAAGGAGCCTGGGCAGGATGGATGAGATATTGAGAAATGGGAGACGAGAAATTGTCCAGAAGTTAAATGGAGAGGAAAAGGAAAGGAGAAGGAAAGTCAGGATTGAGTCAGAACCGGTGCTGCAGAGTTGGAAGCAAGTGGTCAGGGATGACGCCTCAGGTAGAGACATCGGGGAGCTGCTCACGGCCTCTGAGGGATTGAGGTGGGAGATGGAAGCTGGGCTCGCGGGGTCCTCCCAGATGCCAACGGATGGCGGTAGGGACACGAGGACTTGTCGTAGTGTGTGTCTGCCTTCAGAGTGGTCCGTAAGGGGCCGCAACAGCTTAATGCAGTGTTTCTCAAACTTTCTCACCTTTGGTTCATGGTAGTGTTTTCCGGACCCACCAAGAAGCGGTGGGGGGGTCTTCATTGGTGAATCGAGTGTGATCATTACAGCAACGGGCAATTGAGCACGATGATTAAAGCGGTGCCCATCCACGACCCATTGTCATAATAAACAATAGGATCTCTTGTCCCACCAGTCGTGACCTAGTGGATGGGAAGCACTGGCTAAATCGACAGATGTGGACTAATTTTATTCTGGGATTTTTAACTCGTTTGATGGCATTTTTTATTAATTGCTGATTTTAGCCTCCACCAGAGCACTGTTTTTAAATCCAGGATTATTTATTTATTCATTTGCTAGAAGCACAGCACTTGGATTTGAACGCTTTGTCGATTGTGAGTAAAAATGCTGCACATGCCGCCCTCTCCTGCCATTATGTGCCCTCACTGCACTGTCCATCCTTGGCGTACACCTCTCGATATCCTGGGTTCAAGGATGAGTGAGCCAGCAGTGGGCAGTCGGGACATCACAGTTCGCCTTCACAAATGTTTCTGGCTTTCCAAGGCCTGCAGGTTCCCCTGAGGAGCTCCCCCTAGTGACTCCAGATTTCCCTGCAGATTTCTAATCCCACAGAATGTGATTGGGAAGGCAGGGCCGTCTTAACAGCATCATAGGCCCATCGGGGCAAAGTAGAGCACTGGGACCCCAGTTTTGATAACAAAACAGAAATATACATAGGCATCAGAAAAAACGTGGGCCCCTATGCTCGTGGGACACCCCGGGCAACTGCCCAGCATGCCCATGCGTTAAGATGGACCTGTGAGAAGGGTCTCCCCAATCCTCTTGCTAATCAAGCCCCCCAGTCCACTCTAGAGGTCTGGGGGGACACCCATACCACTTTCACACTTAACAAAAACATTTCATCAAGTAAAATGCGGTAATTGACTCTTTGATGAGGCAAGTAAAAAAGTAAAACTTCCAAATCAGTTCACCAAGTGCCCCCCGAGCACACCTGAATGCAGTGCCATGCTGGCATTGTCTAACTTGCTGTCTGATGACAACATTGGCATTGACATCTTTTTATGTTTTATTTGTAACAGAACAGGTAAGGCGGAGGCGAGTAAGTATAAGAAGCACTAAAGGGGAGTCAGAGTGTACTGATGGGGAACAGCAAATCCTCGAAACACACCAGCCATGCCACCTGCGCCCTAGGAGAGGTCACCCGCTAGTTCAAGCCCGGCCAGTACATTGGATGGGAGACCACCTTGGAAAAGCTGGGGATGCTGCTGCAAGACGTGTTGGTGAGTTCAGCAGGGGGTGCTTGCCTGTGGTCTGAAAGTGGATACCAATGCTACCAAGTGCCACGATGGGGACGCTGGCACCGTCCTGTGCATGATGTGTCGGTGGTCATTAAAGATCCCTGGGCATCCTTCATAAAGAGGAGGGTGTGTCCAAATTGTCCAGGATAAATTGCCCACCACAGCCTAGTCAGTCTGGCCCCCTAATCATCCCCTGTCTCTCTCTCACCCCTTCACCAACTAACAGCTAATGGGTGGTAGGCATACTGGGGTAAAGGTGGCTGCTGTCAAATCATTCAGGCGGGTGCTATGGATTAGTGGTGCTTGAAGTGGCTCCACACTCACTGATGCCCTTGTAGTAGAGAGAAAAGTGTTATATAAATGTAAAGAATTATTATTAATAATAATAATAATAATAATAATGATGATGATGATGATGATGATGATGATGATGATAATAACAATAATAATAATAGTAGTAGTATTAGTATTATTATTCAGGCATTTTCTGAGATTTACACATGTGAAGAACTCAATAACTTCAGAATAGTAACAAGGACTACTAAGGAGGTACTGAGTGACTTTGTAGAGGGAGATGTGCTGCTGAGATTAAACAGGCTCAGGTGTATAAGAAACCACCAGGACTTCATTCTATTGACCCTCATAGGTTAGCATTACATGAAGGACACATGAGCAAAGCAAAAAGTGCTGTGTGGCCTACAAAAAGTCCACACCAACATAGATGAGGACCTTCAGCGACCTGTCCAGGTGAGGCCTTACTTACCCCAGGCTGCTGGCCCACACGACTACAGACAGTCCAGCAGTCCCAGCGAATTGATTAAGAAAGTTCAAACTCAACTACTCCAAAAATTTAAAGGAACACTTTGAGAACATATCAGATCTCAGTGGGAACCAAAATCCAGCTGACTATCTCTACTGCTATGGACTGATATGGTGATGTGTTGGGAACGAATGGATGGAAACGAAAATGATCAACCTACAGAGGGACACCCCGAAAATCAAAGGGAAACAATGAGGTGGCAGGCAGACAGGTGAGTCCATTTGGCCAAAATTTCATTGCAGCAACTCCAAATGGTACCCAGTAGTTTGTCACTGGAAATGTCAGCACCATCGGCGGGAACAGACAGAAAACTGGGGAAGGAGAACAAGAGAGGAGATGCCAAGGACCAGAAAACCTCGGCAGAGGCATTGTGTTCAGGTCCTGATGGTGACAATCACAGAAATTAAAAGGGGACAACTAGACAGTCAAAGGAGATGAGCAGAATTCAAAAGCTACCACGCCAAAGGGGGACGGCAGCAGATGGCACAAAGGAGCTCAGTGCCTGCCACTGACTGGCACTATATGACAAATAGAGAATTGGGAAAGGCACTATATAATAGATAGATAGATAGATAGATAGATAGATAGATAGATAGATAGATAGATAGATAGATAGATAGATAGAAGGCAATATATGATAGATAGTTGCAATACTTACTTATCAAAGGCACTATATAATCAATAAACAAACATTAAAGGAACTGTATAATTGGTAGACAGATATGAAATACAACGTACATTAGTTAGATATAAAAAGTAATATATAACCAATAGCCATATCAACACCTGTTAAAGACACTATATCATTAAAACATAGATTGACGGCTGTAAAAGATACTACATATTCAATGGATAGCTAAATAGACAGATATGCAAGGCACTGTAAAATATGTATATGAACGGTATTACATAATAGATATGAACAGCACTGTGCAACAAATGAATGTGAAATGTACTTAATAATCAATTTTGTTAGATGTAAAATTCATTATTTAATTGACAGATTGATTGGTAGATGTGAAATACAGTATACAATCAATAGTCAGATAGACAAATACAATAATAGGATATAAGAGGGACTATGTAATCAATAGACAGATGTTTTATACAATATGATAGATAGATAGATAGATAGATAGATAGATAGATAGATAGATAGATGTGAAAGGCACTATATACTGCTGACCCCCTAAGCCCCCCTGAGTTACATTGTCCAGAGCCCCTCATCTTTATATCCTTTCTGATCTCTTCTCTTATTTTTGCCCACATCTTCACCTCCCTTTGGTGCCCCATGCCCTCCTGGTGTGTTCCTCCCATGGCCACCACATGTCATTGCCCCCCTGAATAGCCCCTTTTCGTACTCTCTGTCAGCCTCTCGTGGTGGATGACCTGATCACGGGGGTCTGGAGATGCTGGCCGTCTCTCCCCTGATGGCTAAGGTGACGGAGATGACTCCCGAGGTGCCCTCCCAGCCTGGCTGAAGATCTCCTTCCACAGCTCAGCGGCCATCACTCTGCCCTCAGCCATTCAGACGGTGACGGGGCACACGTAGCAGGACTAAACTCGCCACTTGGCCGCCTGCCCGGTGTGCCCCTGTCTGGATCTCAATAAAGATGCTCAGATAAAGGAGACCGGACCACTTCTGCACGTTGAACTGTTAGACCGCCATTAATTTCACGTAAATGTCCATTTTAGAATGAAACTCCAGTCTACGGGGCGTGGGAGTTGATAATTGCCGGTGGCTCCTCGTCTGATACCATCTCAAGGCCTGCCCAGTGCTGGCACCCGCCGCTGACGCTCTTCAGGGTCCCACAATGGCACGACCCGAGCTCTGGGCACAAAACAAGGGGAAACATGCGACATTTATTCGGTTTGATGTTTTCCATATGAGCGCAAAGTGCAAACACACTCGCTAATCGGCGTCCCAAATGGCCCGTCACTCCGGCCGCTTAGCTAAGACGCAAGTAATCGGCCTCAATCGAGAAACGCCGCTTTATCTGCGCTCATTTCCTGCACTGCAGTAATAAGTCACAGTCTTTGATTTGTATAATTCAGAAAATATGCAACCCGAGATTAAGGCTGGAAATGAAATCCGCGTCGGAAATCAAGAAGGCGACGTTTCGTATTGCTGAAGTTCTACAAGTTCAAAGTAAGCAAACCGCGCCGTTCTGCTCGATTCACTCGGATTAAGTGCCAGCGTGAGACCCAAACACCGCAAATGACGTTTCAGAATGAAGTCATTTAAATATAAAAGACAAGGTGGGAACACAACCAGAGGGACGTAGGAGGGTAGTGTCGTGGATCTCATCGGAAACGGATACATTTGCCGTTTCCCCCATCAGTCTCCACTCGACAGCCCATAATGACAAAGTGAAGGCATCTGCAGAATTGTTTACCAATTTATTAAAAATTCAAAACTAAAATCATTCATAGACATATTTGGACCCTTTACTCAGTACTCTGTAGAAGCCCTTTTCAAAGTCTTTCTGGCTAAGCTCCAATAATAATAATAATAATAAATACTGTTTATATAGTGCCTTTCCCATGCTCTACAAGCTTGGCACCCCTGGATTCCTCCTGGCAGATCCTCTCAGGCTCCATTAGATTGGCTGGGAAGTGCCAGTGAACTGCCATCGTCAGCTCTCTCCACACATGTGTTATGTGGGGCTTAAGTGTGGGCAACTCAAGGACACTCGGTGACTTGTCCCCAAACCCCCCAGCACCGTCTTGGCTGTACACTGAAAGTCACTGGACTCTTACTCCCTGCACTCTGCAGCAGGTTTTCCTCAAGGACCCCTCTGCATTCATCCTTCCCTCCATTCTGACCAGCCTCCCTGTCCCTGCACCCCATATTATGTTATATTGTTATTACCACCACCCTGCTTCACCATGTAGGAATGGCATTAGGCGGGCAATGAGAAGTGCCAGCGCTACACCTGTCACAGAGCTTAGAGTTCTGCCCATACGGTTCCATGTCTGTCCCATCGTATGAGAGAATCTTTTCGTCACGCTGTCCGAGTCCAAGCAGCACCCTGTTAGTCAACTTTTACTCAGGAGTGGCTTCTGTCCGGCCCCTCTACTGTAGGTGGGGATTCTTGTGATTTTGGCCCCAGGGAAAAATGAAACTTTGTAATATCAATGATTTTCGTGTGTCACAACTATTTCTCAAATTTTGAATCAAACTTGAAACGTCCTTACAATGCGGGAGGTAATACGCAGATTTATTTAGGCAGTTCCCCACCAGTCCATGTGAGTCAAACTTAAAGCAAACTGCAATCATGCAAAGTGATGCACACACATGGAGATCTTTGTCCCAAATGTGGATGAGCACACGCATGTGAATCACCATATCAGTGCACGGGGGTCCTGGAGGCAAAATGTGTGAGCACAGAGGAGGGGGACATTGTGTGTAGCCCACCATGTTATTCATTTTTAACTCTTCTTACCTCTACAACACTTAAAACACTCGGCTCACTCCACGGGGCACGTAAAAGTTCAGCCTGTAGACGTCAATGCTGTACGTGAAAAGGAAACGTGAAACAAAACTGAGCGGACATGACTTTAACCTCAACGTCCCAAACCTGGAGACGGTGCAACAGTTAAAGATCAAGGCGATACATTCAGATCTGACTGGAGACACCGTTCTAGGAAATTACAAGTATACTCCAGATTCTCAATATTCCTATTAATTACCAGCGTTAGTTAAAAAGAACAATGATTACGCTAAAATTGTGTTCTCCAATGACCACCAACAAAAGCCAAAAGCAGGAATTGATCTTCAGCGGAAATGTTTTACACAACAATGTGTTCAAGAATGAGGAGCCCGAAAGAACTAATAACATCAAAAACCAAGAAAAAAAATAAATAGTAAATATCGTACACCGAACAATACATCAAATGAACCAACACCACTATAACTGAATATACATAATATGATGGGAAAGGCACTATATAATGATAGATAGATAGATAGATAGATAGATAGATAGATAGATAGATAGATAGATAGATAGATAGATAGATAGATAGATGAGAAAGGCACTATATGATAGATAGATAGATAGATAGATAGATAGATAGATAGATAGATAGATAGATAGATAGATAGATAGATAGATAGATAGATCTGAAAGGCATTATATGATAGATAGATAGATAGATAGATAGATAGATAGATAGATAGATAGATAGATAGATAGATAGATGTGAAAGGCACTATATAATAAATTGATAAATAGATAAGGCTCTTTATATTATAATGCTTAGAAAATGCACTATATAATGGAGATTTAGTGTTGAGGGGTCTCAGGTGGTCAGTTGGGACAGACACAGTCAGATGCAGTCACAGTCTTGGAGACCTCAGAATGGCTGCATTCCATCCAAAAACTACATGGAAAGTGTTTTGTGAGTTTTGCGTCATGTTGCTGAAAACCACAGACCCTACTAAAATGGACTACAAATCCCAGCAAGCCCCGGAGTACCTTGCCCTTGGGTAGCTTCGGCGATTGCCACGAGGCCTGTTGGGTGACACAAGATGAGGATGGCAGTTTCAAAAGTGAGCCCTAAGGAGCTGGCAGGGTCACAATGGTCTGGTGTCTTTTTGTTGCATCCCAGTTACGCCCACTGGGTTTCAGGTTTTCTCTGGATTTTCGTTCTCGTCCCGCTCGTTCATGTGATTCCATCTATGTGTAAACATTCTCACCCTGGGAAGTGCTCCTTACTTCTACAAATCTTCACTTACATCGGCATCACAATATGGTAGAAATTTAAATAACTTTCAGGGGGCTGTTCACAGGGGATTTCATTTCATAACTATGTCACCGCCATAATCTGCATCTGCGAAACTGGACAATGTCGTGAGAGCCGATCGTTTTGTGTTGGGTGTTTTCTTGGATTTCTGTGGAATGTTTTATTCTGGTGCCACTGGGCCGGGTGCAGTCTCCCCTCCACTCTCCATCATGAGGATGCCATGTTATTTTACAGTGTAAGCCCACCGACAGACCCCTGTTCACGGAGCTCGTCCTTATATATATAATTTTTTTTGGACACTTCCTCTTTCGCCAGTCACGTTAACGATCCCTCTGGACGTCCCCTCTTGATGTCCTAAAGCCACACTTACAGATCGACGGCGCAGAACTGAAGGCCCAAGAATTCCGACTGAGCGAGCGCCTCCCTCACGCCATCATTCTGATTAGAAGCCGCGACAGAACAGAAGTGTGCGGCTACTGCGGTAACGAGCTGCCTTTCATTTCACAAAAAAAGCAAGTCTTACACGTAAAGCCCGATTTGATTTGATTTTAAGAACGCGAAGCGCCTTGTAGCCCTCAGTCGGCCGACACCAACTCGCTCCGGATTTCGCTCTGATGCGCCCCTCGTTATCCGGTGGGACTCGTGCGCCGTTGATCTGATTAGCGTGCATTTTAGGTGCCGAGAATTCATCTGACGGAAATGGCTTTCTGAAAACTTAGACACCGATCAAATTGGACAGCATCTCATTTACGAAAGATGAATGGCTGCTCCGAAGCCATCCGTTTAGCTGACAAGTACATTAATGTCTGTTCCGGTTATAAAAATGTAACGCTTTAGAGAAATACTTGCGATTAGAAAGCGCGCCAAACAGGATGTCGATTTCGGTTTAAAGAAAAACCCACGCGGAGCCCCCTGATTGACAGCGGGAATCACGTTGACAGTCTCCCAGAAATCAATGGCAATCATCAAATTACAATCAATGGACGGAAGCCGAGCGTTTACGTTACCCGCCGTAATCAAGTCGAGTTCTCCTCGGCGCATCAGTAGCTTTAAGTGCAGGACCACCTGCCACCCCCTCCTCACAGGCACCCAAACTTCTGGCTTTGTTGTGTTTAAATTCGGATTTTTACGTTTAACCCTTCGTATTACGAGCTGGTCAGACCTGCAAGGAAAACTTCTCGAACGTAAGCCTAAGCCACACGTCCGACCATTTCAAGTCCACCACGTAAACCGTGCGAAGGAGTCGCAAATCTGCGCCACACTGCCGACAGTCAAACGCCCAGCGCGAGCTCAGCCCGTTAATCTCTTTGATACAGAAAGTAGCAAACATCGACTACTTGTGGTGTGTAAAGGATAAAAAAATACATTATTACATATATAGGAAGAGAGAAGAATTACACAAAAGACACAAGTCTGAAGTTCAAGAAGCTTCACTCACCAATCAGGGCGCGGCTGGACAGTGCGGACGTGTGGCGTGGTGATTAGCACGGCTGGCCATACTTACCCATAATTTCAGCTGCCACGCCATAATTCTTGTGTCAGTAAGGACGCTAGAAACCGACTGTGGCTGGATTGAAACAATTCTACCAAGAAGAGTGTGCCAACATTCCTCCACAGCGTTGTGAAAGACTCATTGTCAGTTATCGCAAACGCTGGATTGCAGTTGTTGCTGCTAAGGGTGGCACATCCAATCATTAGATTTAGGGGGCAATTACTTTTTCACATAGGGCCATGTAGGTTTGGACAGTTTTTTTTTCCTTAATAAATAAAATCATGACTTAAAAACTGCATTTTGTGTTTACGTGGGTTATCTTTGTCTAATATTTAAATTTGTTTGATGATCTGAAACATTTAAGTGAGGCAAACATGCAAAAAAATAAGAAATCGGGAAGGGGCAAATACTGTTTATCTATCTATCTATCTATCTATCTATCTATCTATCTATCTATCTATCTATCTATCTATCTATCTATCTATCTATCTATCTATCTATTATATAGTGCCTTTCAGATCTATCTATCTATAATACGGCACCTTTCATTTCTATCTATCTATCTATCTATCTATCTATCTATCTATCTATCTATCTATCTATCTATCTATCTATCTGTCTGTTATATAGTGCCTTTCAGATCTATCTATCTATAATATGGCACCTTTCATTTCTATCTATCTATCTATCTATCTATCTATCTATCTATCTATCTATCTATCTATCTATCTATCTATCTATCTATCTATCTATCATATGGCACCTTTCATTTCTATCTATCTATCTATCTATCTATCTATCTATCTATCTATCTATCTATCTATCTATCTATCTATCTATCTATCTGTCTGTTATATAGTGCCTTTCAGATCTATCTATCTATAATATGGCACCTTTCATTTCTATCTATCTATCTATCTATCTATCTATCTATCTATCTATCTATCTATCTATCTATCTATGGCACCTTTCATTTCTATCTATCTATCTATCTATCTATCTATCTATCTATCTATCTATCTATCTATCTATCTATCTATCTATCTATCTATCTATCTATCTATCTATTATATAGTGCCTTTCAGATCTATCTATCTATAATATGGCACCTTTCATTTCTATCTATCTATCTATCTATCTATCTATCTATCTATCTATCTATCTATCTATCTATCTGTTATATAGTGCCTTTCAGATCTATCTATGTATAATATGGCACCTTTCGTTTTTATCTATCTATCTATCTATCTATCTATCTATCTATCTATCTATCTATCTATCTATCTATCTATCTATCTATCTATCTGTTATATAGTGCCTTTCAGATCTATCTATCTATAATATGGCACCTTTCGTTTTTATCTATCTATCTATCTATCTATCTATCTATCTATCTATCTATCTATCTATCTATCTATCTATCTATCTATCTATCTATCTATCTATCTATCTATCTATTGTGTCCCTCATATATATATATATATATATATATATATATATTGTGTCCCTCCTTTCATGTTTCTCTAGCTGTCCATTCTTGTTTGTCATCGTGTCACGGTGTGGTGACATGTCACATGTTGATTTTACAGAATTTCGCTGTCCTTTGCACACTGGACTTTGTATATTCTGTTCCTAATAAATCAGCCACTAAGGGTGACTGTGGTCCTATGATTGGTTAATTGGTTCCTGCATTGCCCCCCAGTGCATTCTGGACAGTCCAGAACTGGCCTGAGGAGGTGTAAATGTAGATGGAGAGATGATGTCAAGAATGAAACCCCTGGCAGGCGACGTAGGACCAGGCTTCAGGAAAGAGTTAAACTGTGGCTGCTAAAGTAAAGTAATCTCCTGAAAATTCTGTCATGCTTCAGAACGCTACCATATAAGTGGATGTCATTTCATTTGTATTATCTGGGGCTGTCTGCGTATTAATTACCATTAAGTAATTAACAATATCTTGCTTAATAAGCGTAAGTAATTATATCTTTTTACACCACTCATGAGGTTCATGTCATGCAGTCCGATTTCCCATTCTGCTCCAAGAGTCAAAGGTTTTGTCCACTGAGGGGCTGCTGACGTGTTAAGATGACAGTGGCGGACCCCCCCCCCCCCCCCCCCCCCAACCTCCCTCCCAGACCGCGGACACGACCGTTAGGGCTGTGTAATGAGTCACCATTCCTCTACAAATCTAGTTTTCATTGATAATTTCATTGATGCATCTGTTTTGTTAATGATAATAATAGGAATACTACTACTAATATTAATAAGAATACAATTTATTTATATAGCGCCTTTTCCACACTTGTAAACCAGACAGGCTTTGCAGTGTATATGACTGGCTGGGGTACTATGCCATATGTTGGTGTCCTGTTAAAAGATGGCAGGAGTGCAGCGGTGAACCAAGTCATCCTTGATACTTAAGGAGCCGAGGACTATTATTATTATTATTATTATTAATAATAATCATGTAGCAAGTTATAACAGATAGCAGAATGACTTAAAGTTGCAAACATCAAAAGTGACAGAGAGCAAGATGAAAAATCAAGTGAAGGAGAGTCATTCATCTGCTTGCTTGCTTATGGTGGTCCGTCAGTAACGACGTTGTCTGTGATCTCCTCCATGATGCAGCCATACATTTTTGGACTAAGGGGGTCACTGGGCTCCTTAATGTAATAAGCCACCGCCGGTGAAGTCATTGGTGATGTTCCTCCACAAGTCGTGTTTTCTAAATATGTGATGCCATTTTGGTGGATAGTTTTCCAGATTTTGCGCTCTGCTGTTAGCTTCTCCAGTTCTTCTGTCATGATGTTGCATCATTTCAAGCCCCTCTTCAGATTATCTTTGGACCACTTTATTGTTCCTCCTGGTCTCCTGTGGCCTGAAATAATACGAGGGAGGTGAGATGGAGGCGTTGGTATGACGTGTCCCACCCGTTGAGCGTTGACTCCATGCTCTTCAGAGGATCTCAGGATGGGGGAACTTTGTCTCGTTATGTACGTGATCCCATCCCAGAATTATCCAGAGAAGACAAATACAGAAGGCCTCAAGAAGTGTTTTTGTGATGCTGGTAAAGAGTCCAAGTCTCAATGAAAATGAATTCCAAAGAAGTTTATTAGCAGCAAAAACAGGTCGCTAATCAAGAAAAGGGTGAGAATGAAAACGTGCAGCCACTGCGGCCCTCCAGGACTGCAGTTTGAGACCCCTGTTCTAATGTATCGGTGTGCCAGTCACACACCCGAGAGTGTGCAGCATGCAGTCCGGTAACGGGAACCTGTAAGTAAATAAATAAAGCGTCCATCTAGTTGTGATCCAGCTCTTTACCATGGATTTGCTGAGACAGCGCGGTCAGGTGACACAGTGACGTCAAGGCTCGAACCGAAAATCTTCGGGGGCATCAGAGATGGTACACTTGGATGGGTGTCATTTACGTCACGGCACATGATGGATTAAACGTATTTATAAAACACGAGAGCATTTTCACAAACTCTACGCTTGTTTTTCGGTGGCCAATGATGACAAGTGATGTCGGAGCCTTTTGCCCAGAAGGGGACTCACGCTTGGATTGATCTGAATTTTAAGTTTTACTGTGTTGGCTGGGATTGGCTCCAGCAGACCCCCGTGACCCTGTGTTCGGATTCAGCGGGTTGGAAAATGGATGGATGGATGGATGTTGTTTTTGTATAATTATTTTTCATGTCAGTCAGTCAGTCAGTCATTTTCCAAACCGCTATATCCTAACACAGGGTCATTGGGATCTGCTGGAGTAAATCACAGCCAATACAGGGCGCAAGGCAAGAAACAAACCCTGGGCAGGGCGCCAGCCCACTGCATGGCACACACACACACACACCCACACACCACGCACACACTAGGGACAATTTAGACTCGCCAATGCACCTAACCTGCATGTCTTTGGACTGTGGGAGGAAACCCACGCAGACACGGGGAGAACATGCGTTTATGAATTTTCCGTTAAATTTTGTATGCTTTGTCTTTAAATGCCGTTCCATTCCTTAGGCTTTGTGGGTGGAGCTCCAGGAGGCGGGGCCACCCTAACATCACTCCTTCTGAGCCCGCCCCCTAGCTGAGTAAGCTCAAATCAGGCGAGCGTTCAGATCATAATGGAGATGTGGCTTTTGTTCTTTTTCTTTGGTGTTTTATGAGTTCATTGAATTTCTTTTGCATCTGGATTTGCTGAACTGGACTGGTTTGCTGTAGGACTGCCTGCTCATTTGTTGCTCTTTCGAGCATTTTGCTTGTATTTTTCCTAATTTTTCCCTAAGATTCTCTTTTGCCCTTTTATTTTGTGCACAAGCTGGAGGCTGCAGGTGACCCTCTTCCTTGAGGGTTTTTCCTATATTATATTTTCTTTTGTTATTTTCACCAGCTTTTGACACCATTTTTGGGGGTCTGTTATGCCAGAGGGCTGCAGATGACAGTTTTGAGACTTGCTGGATTAGGGATGAGTCTCCTTGGGCAGGCTACTGAGGTTATGGCCTTTATGGAAAGATCAGCCCGACTAGAGACAGACACAGGACTCCCAATGTCCAAAACACACACGTTTATTTTCAGTTCTGCACAGCACAGTGCACCAGTCACTCACAGTCCTTTCTTTAACTCTCTTTTCTTCTGCCACCTCCACTCCTCTCTCTCTCTCACTCACTCTCTCTCTCACAAGCTCCGTCCTTTTCCACCCGATGGAGTGAGGTGGCCCCAGGTGTGCTCCAGGTGTTCCCTGACGATCCTCTTGCAGCACTTCCTGCTGTGGCGATAGTGGTGCCGTCCAGGGCTCTGGGATGGTCCAGGCACCCCACTGATGGGGGCCATGGACCCCAACTTGGTTGAGCTTCCAAGCTCCAAATCCATGGTCCTGATGTAATCGGGTTTCCCTCTTACGCCCCAGGGAATATATTGCCCCTCTCCTGGTCCTTCCCTTCCCCAGGAGTCCCGGTGGGGGAAGGACCCCGGTTGTCTGTCACACCTTGTATTCCTTTTGCTGTGTTGGGGAATCCAAATCGCAAGAAATTAACCGGATTACTCGCCTTATCCCAGGTTTGTGTGCACATTTAAATGCACTTCACGTAAGACGACAAGATATCTGAGTAAAATATTCATTTGTGCGTGCGACTTAACCTGGGAATGGCACTCATATCTCTCTATTATGCTGAAGATGTCATACAGTGTTAACATTGCAGCGCTGCGGTGTCCGTGCATCACTTTCTGCTCACTATGAGCCCCGGCACTTCACGATTTACAAACGAAGCTCTGCTCGTCACAATATGTAAAGATGGGCCAGCCTGCTGATCTCTTTGATCTAGAAAGTAGCAAACATCGACTACTTGTGGTGTGTAATGGATTAAAAAATGCAATATTACATAAGAAGAGAGATGAATTTCACAAAGACACAAGTCTGACGTTCAAGAAGCTCCACTCACCAATCAGGGTGCAGCTGGACAGTGTGGACATGTGGCGTGGTGATCAGTGCGGCTGGCATTCCAAACCTAGAATTTCACCTGCCACGTCATAATTCCTGTTAAAGTACGGACCCTTGAAACTGACTGATCTATTATATAGTGCCTTTCCTATCTATCTATCTATCTATCTATCTATCTATCTATCTATCTATCTATCTATCTATCTATCTATCTATCTATCTATCATATAGTGCCTTTCACATCTATCTATCTATCTATCTATCTATCTATCTATCTATCTATCTATCTATCTATCTATCTATCTATCTATCTATCTATCTATCTATCTATCTATCTATCATACAGTGCCTTTCACATCTATCTATCTATCATATAGTGCCTTTCACATCTATCTATCTATCTATCTATCTATCTATCTATCTATCTATCTATCTATCTATCTATCTATCTATCTATCTATCTATCTATCTATCTATCTATCTATCTATCTATCTATCTATCTATCTATCTATCTATCTATCATATAGTGCCTTTCATATCTATCTATCTATCTATCTATCTATCTATCTATCTATCTATCTATCTATCTATCTATCTATCTATCTATCTATCTATCATATAGTGCCTTTCACATCTATCTATCTATCTATCTATCTATCTATCTATCTATCTATCTATCTATCTATCTATCTATCTATCTATCTATCTATCTATCTATCTATCTATCTATCTATCATATATTTCCTTTCACATCTATCTATCTATCTATCTATCTATCTATCTATCTATCTATCTATCTATCTATCTATCTATCTATCTATCTATCATATAGTGCCTTTCACATCTATCTATCTATCTATCTATCTATCTATCTATCTATCTATCTATCTATCTATCTATCTATCTATCTATCTATCTATCTATCTATCTATCATATAGTGCCTTTCACATCTATATATCTATCTATCTAAACTATCAATGTAAACTCAATCTCAAATAAGATCGACGAACTGGCTGCGCTGGTGAAAAATGTCAGGACCTACAGAGAATGCAGTCTGTTGTGTTTCTGCGAAACGTGGCTAACTAACACCATCCCAGATGCTAATGTGGAGCTACCCGGGTTTAGCACAGTTAGAGCGGACAGAGATGCAAGTACCTGTGGGAAGCACAAAGGAGGAGGACTCGCTCTTTATGTTAATACACGGTGGTGTAACTCTGGACATGTTAACGTCAAAATCTCCACTTGCTGCAGGGATATCGAACTGTTGGCCGTAAGTCTGCGTCCCTACTACTTGCCCAGAGAGTTTGGACATGTCATTGTTGTCATCGTGTACATCCCACCTCAAGCAGACGTGGAGTCAGCGAGTGACATCATCCATTCTGCTGTTGCTAAGTTACAAACACAGCACCCTGAGGCGCTTGTGCTAATCGCTGGAGACTTTAACCATGTGACGCTGGACAAAACATTACCTGCATTCTCCCAGTATGTGGACTGTAACACCCGGGGAAGTAAGACTATTGATTTACTGTATGCAAACGTTAAAGACGCATACAGCGCCACCCCACTGCCTGCGCTTGGGAAAGCAGATCATAACCTGGTTCTGCTTCAGCCTCACTACAAACCAAAAGTGAGAGTCCTACCTGTAACCACACGATCATTCAGGAAGTGGACCCCGGAGGCTGAGAATGCTCTGAGAGAATGCTTTGGAACTACAGACTGGGATATCCTGCAGGGATCACATAGTGAGAACATTGAGGAAGTTGTTGACTGCACTACTGACTACATCAACTTCTGTATGGACATTGTAGCTCCAGTAAGAACAGTACGCTGCTATGCTAACAACAAGCCATGGATTACAAGTGACATCAAGGGCCTTTTGAACCAGAAGAAAAGGGCTTTTAAAGACGGTGATCAGCATGAGCTCAAGCGCGTGCAGAAGGAACTCCGAGTCCAGCTCAGGGCAGCGAGGGAGAAGTACAGGAGAAAGCTGGAGCAGAAGTTGCAGAATAACAGCATGAAGGAAGTGTGGGATGGGATGAAGATCATCACTGGCTGCAGCTCGAATTGGGGTGCCACCATCGAGAGAGACGTGAAGAGAGCAAACCAAATGAACAACTTCTTTAACAGGTTTGACCACCCTAACCCACTCTCACTCTCATCTCGGAGTACTGCACCCTCCACACATCCTTCTGCTGATACCAGCATAGGAGAGACATCCCCACCCATAATTACAACAGCGCAAATGAGCAGAGAGCTGAGGAGACTTCGTGCCAGCAAAGCAGCGGGTCCAGATGGAGTATCGCCATGACTGCTGAAGGCCTGTACATCGGAGCTGGGGGGACCTCTACAGCGCATCTTCAACCTGAGCCTGGAACAGGGGAGAGTCCCGAGGCTTTGGAAAACATCTTGCATCACCCCAGTCCCAAAGGTATCACGTCCTGGTGAGCTGAATGACTTACGGCCTGTCGCTCTGATATCACATGTGATGAAGACCATGGAGAGGCTGCTGCTTCACCACCTTAGGCCACAGGTTCAACATGCCCTCGACCCTCTGCAGTTTGCATATCAGGAGAAGGTGGGAGCGGAGGATGCCATCATCTATATGCTACATCGATCCCTCTCCACTTGGACAGAGGCAGTGGCGCTGTAAGAATTATGTTTCTAGACTTCTCTAGCGCCTTCAACACCATCCAACCTCTGCTCCTTAGGGACAAGCTGACAGAGATGGGAGTAGATTCATACCTGGTGGCATGGATCGTGGACTATCTTACAAACAGACCTCAGTATGTGCGTCTCGGGAACTGCAGCTCTGACATTGTGGTCAGCAGCACAGGTGCACCACAGGGGACTGTACTTTCTCCAGTCCTGTTCAGCCTATATACATCGGACTTCCAATACAACTCGGAGTCCTGCCACATGCAAAAGTTCACTGATGACACTGCTATCGTGGGCTGTATCAGGAATGGGCTGGAGGAGGAGTATAGGGACCTAATCAAGGACTTTGTTAAATGGTGCGACTCAAACCACCTACAACTGAACACCAGCAAAACCAAGGAGCTGGTGGTGGATTTTAGGAGGCCCAGACCCCTCATGGACCCCGTGATCATCAGAGGTGACTGTGTGCAGATGGTGCAGACCTATAAATACCTGGGAGTGCAGCTGGATGATAAACTGGACTGGACTGCCAATACTGATGCTCTGTGTAAGAGAGGACAGAGCCTGTTATACTTCCTTAGAAGGCTGGCGTCCTTCAACATCTGCAATAAGATGCTGCAGATGTTCTATCAGACGGTTGTGGCGAGCGCCGTCTTCTACGTGGTGGTGTGCTGGGGAGGCAGCTTTAAGAAGAGGAAAGACGCCTCACGTCTGGACAAACTGGTGTGGAAGGCAGACTCTATTATAGGCACAGAACTGGACAGTTTGACATCCGTGGCAGAGCGACGGGCGCTGAGCAGACTCCTGTCAATTATGGAAAATCCACTGCATCCACTGAACAGGATCAGGGTAAACGTTAACATTTAACATTATACAAAGTTCTTGTCTGTTTTTTACCTGCATTATTATCAATCTTTAATTTAATATTGTTTTTTGTATCAGTAAGGTGCTGCTGGAGAATGTGAATTTCCCCTTGGGATTAATAAAGTATCTATTACAATACAATACAGTTTATTTTTGTATAGCCCAAAATCACACAGGAAGTGCCGCAATGGGCTTTAACAGGCCCTGCCTCTTGACAGCCCCCCAGCCTTGACTCTCTAAGAAGACAAGGAAAAACTCCCAAAAAAACCTAGTAGGGAAAAAATGGAAGAAACCTTGGGAAAGGCAGTTCAAAGAGAGACCCCTTTCCAGGTAGATTGGGCGTGCAGTGGGTGTCAAAAGAAGGGGGTCAATACAATACAATACAGTACAGTACACAGAACAATTCCTCAATATAGTAAGAAATAAAAAATATAAATTTTAGAAGTACAGAGCAGAATTTAACAGTAGATGATATATCCCATAATAAGATTTGTATTTGTGTAGAGTCCTGGAGACCTCATCCTTCAAGCTGCCTCCCCCATTTGGCCATTCCACGGCTGAAACAGTACTGGGCCAGCCAATCCGATGAAAGGACCCCTCTTTCCCACGATTCCTGCGATCCTCCATCTGGGATGACTTTTCCTTAGGCAGGCAAAACAACTTGGCAGGTGGGCCGTGGGCACCAAGTGCCACATTTGATTACCGAGAAGAAAAACAGAACAAGTGAGGGTTAGTATCCAATTATAACTGTCATGTTACTTATGTTTTAGTGCTAATGACTAACAACAGAGATGCAGTCTGTACAGTTAATCAGCAGCTCTAGTCAGGGTGTGCTAAACTGAAGTAGTGAGTCTTCAGCCGGGATTTAAAAGCTGAGACCGAAGGGGCATCTCTTATAGTAACAGGCAGACCATTCCACAGTTTAGGGGCCCTGTAACTAAAAGCTCAACCTCCCACTGTTATTTTATTAATTCTTGAAATCATAAGCAGACCGGCATCTTGAGATCTTAATGTGCGCTCTGGTTTGTAAGTCATGATAAGTTCAGACAAGTAAGCTGGACCTCAGCCATTTAATGCTTTATATGTTAAAAGGAGGATTTTGAAATCTGCCCTAAACTTAACCGGGAACCGGTGTAAGGATTTAAGAACTGGAGTTATGACAAGAATAAGAACATCATCTTGTTCTTGTAATAATTCTTGCAGCAGCATTTTGGATTAACTGGAGGCTGTATAAAGAACAGTTTGAACATCCAGTGAACACAGCATTGCAGTAGTCAATCCTACTAGAGATAAATGCATGAATTAATTTATCAGAATCCTGTTTATTTAAAAAGCGCCTTAATTTCCTAACATTTTTAAGATGGAAGAAACATGTTTTGGACAACTTTGTAATATGCGCTTTAAATGACATGCGAGAGTCAAAGATAACTCTGAGATTGTGGGCTGATTCAGTAAAATTGACTGGGATTCCAACTGAGGTAAATGATGACAAAATATTATTGTGATCAGCGTCATTCCCTCCAACAATTAACATCTCTGTTTTATCTGTATTTAAAGACAAGTAGTTCTCATTCATCCATCCATCCATTCGCTAACACAACTAATTAAAGACAACATCAGAGAAACTTCATTTGATTTAAATGAAAGGTATAACTGGGTGTCATCTGCATACGAGTGAAAATGAACATGATGTTTCCTAATGAGAGATACAAGTGGAAGCATGTAAAGTGAAAACAGTAAAGGTCCCAGTACTGAGCCCTGCGGGACACCATATTGAACTTCCGTGTATAATGATGGAGTCCTGTCAGCACATTTCTGTACAGATTGGAATCGATTTGATAAGTAAGAACTAAACCAAGCGAGCACGGTGCCTGTAAGCCCAACATCATTTTCTAGCCTGTGCAGTAAAATAGAATGGTCGATGGTGTCAAATGCTGCACTTAAGTCCAACAACATAATTACAGTTGAGTTTCCTTCATCAGAGAATATCAGAATGTCGTTTACAACCCATGTTAGTGACATTTCTGTACTATGATCAGTGCGAAAAACAGACTGGAATTTCTCAAATAAATTGTAATGCGTAAGGTGTGTCTGAAGCTGACTGGCGACTACTTTATCTAGTATTTTAGAGAGAAACGGCAAATTTGAAATAGGCCTATAATTATTTAGTATATGTGGGTCAAGGTCTGACCTTTTAAGTAATGGTTTAATGACTGACACTTTTAGTGCATCTGGTACTGTGCCATGCAATAATGAACTATTGATAATGTTAAGGATAGGCGCTGCAAGAACATCCATTGCACTTTTTACTAGTTTTGTTGGCACGATCTAGGGGACAAGTAGTGGGCTTCATTTTAGAAATTAAACTTAAGACTTCCTGCTGAGTTACAGGATTAAAATTACTAAAGTGCTGAGTGCAATGTGAGACAGGGTCTGCTAAGCTAGTATGCGGTTTGTACTGTGATGCAGAGATCTGGGATCTTATATTTTTAATTTTCTCATTGAAGAAGTTAATAAAGTCTGTACTGCTAATGTCTGTTGGTATTTTGCACTGTTGATCTGAATTTCCATTTGTTAATTTAGCCACTGTTCTAAACAGTACGAGGATTTTTATTATTGTTATCTATTAATGTAGAATAATATTCTGACCGAGCTTTAAAGAGGGCTTTTTTATATTTTTTAACACTCTCTGTCCGTGCAATTTGAAAGACATGTAGCTTTGTTGTTCTCCATCTGTGCTCCAGTTTTCGACACTCTAATTTAAGAGCTCGAGTGTTTTCATTAAACCAGGGAGAGTTTCTATGTGCTTTGATCACTTTTGTTTTAAGGGGAGCCACTGTGTCCAGAGCATCTCTCAAGGTCACATTATAATGTGATGTTAGCTCATCTAAATGGTTTTCCACAATTACACTCGACTTACTCAAAGTATCTATAAATTTTGAAGCAGAATTACAATCTAGATGTCGCACTGTCTTTGTTTAATCTGGGAGTGTGTTGGCAAGGGCAGGACTAAATCAAATGTAATTAAGTAGTGATCGGAAATAACTTCATTTAATGGAGTAATAATTAAATTTTGAATTTCAACTTTGTAAGTTATAATTAAATCTAATGTGTAGTTATGATTATGAGTTGGACCTTTGATATTCTGACAAAATCCTACTGAATTTAACAAATAAGTAAAACATTTGGTAAAAGTGTCAGTTTCCACATTAAAATCTCCCATCAGTACTACGTGGTCATAATTTATAGCCAAGTCAGATAAAAGGTTGCTAAATCTATCTATCTATCTATCTATCTATCTATCTATCTATCTATCTATCTATCTATCTATCTATCTATCTATCTATCTATCTATCTATCTATCTATCTATCTATCTATTATATAGTGCCTTTCCTATCTACAGTGCATCCAGAAAGTATTCATAGCGCATCACTTTTTGCACATTTTGTTATGTTACAGCCTTATTCCAAAATGGATTAAATTCATTTTTTTCCTCAGAATTCTACACACAACACCCCATAATGACAACGTGAAAAAAGTTTACTTAAGGTTTTTGCAAATTTATTAAAAATAATCAAATTGAGAAAGCACATGTACATAAGTATTCACATCCTTTGCCATGAAGCTCACAATTGAGCTCAGGTGCCTCCTGTTTCCCCTGATCATCCTTGAGATGTTTCTGCAGCTTCTTTGGAGTCCACCTGTGGTAAATTCAGTTGACTGGACATGATTTGGAAAGGCACACACCTGTCTATAGAAGGTCCCACAGTTGACAGTTCATGTCAGAGCACAAACCAAGCATGAAGTCAAAGGAATTGTCTGTAGACCTCCGAGACAGGATTGTCTCGAGGCACAAATCTGGGGAAGGTTACAGAAAAATTTCTGCTGCTTCGAAGGTCCCAATGAGCACAGTGGCCTCCATCATCCGTAAGTGGAAGAAGTTCGAAACCACCAGGACTCTTCCTAGAGCTGGCCGACCATCTAAACTGAGCGATCGGGGGAGAAGGGCCTTAGTCAGGGAGGTGACCAAGAACCCGATGGTCACTCTGTCAGAGCTCCAGAGGTCCTCTGTGGAGAGAGGAGAACCTTCCAGAAGGACAACCATCTCTGCAGCAATCCACCAATCAGGCCTGTATGGTAGAGTGGCCAGACGGAAGCCACTCCTTAGTAACAGGCACATGGCAGCCCATCTAGAGTTTGCCAAAAGGCACCTGAAGGACTCTCAGACCATGAGAAAGAAAATTCTCTGGTCTGATGAGACAAAGATTGAACTCTTTGGTGTGAATGCCAGGCGTCAGGCACCGCTCATCACTAGGCCAATACCATCCCTACAGTGAAGTATGGTGGTGGCAGCATCATGCTGTGGAGATGTTTTTCAGCAGCAGGAACTGGGAGACTAGTCAGGATAAAGGGAAAGATGACTGCAGCAATGTACAGAGACATCCTGGATGAAAACCTGCTCCAGAGCACTTTTGACTTCAGACTGGGGCGACGGTTCATCTTTCAGCAGGACAACGACCCTAAGCACACAGCCAAGATATCAAAGGAGTGGCTTCAGGACAACTCTGTGAATGTCCTTGAGTGGCCCAGCCAGAGCCCAGACTTGAATCCGATTGAACATCTCTGGAGAGATCTTAAAATGGCTGTGCACCGACGCTTCCCATCCAACCTGATGGAGCTTGAGAGGTGCTGCAAAGAGGAATGGGCCAAACTGGCCAAGGATAGGTGTGCCAAGCTGGTGGCATCATATTCAACAAGACTTGAGGCTGGAATTGCTGCCAAAGGGGCATCGACAAAGTATTAAGCAAAGGCTGTGAATACTTATGGACATGGGATTTCTCAGTTTTTTAATTTTTAATAAATTTGTAAAAATCTCAAGTAAACTTTTTTCATGTTGTCAGTAGTAGTACATACAGAAAGCAACTGTCAAAGGAGGTGTTAGATTGATTTATGACCTTTAAGCCCCGCCCCCAAATATGAAAATATGAAAATATAAAATATGAAAATATGAAAATATAAAAAATATAATTTATGAAAATATAAAAATATGAAAATTTATGAAACTATAAAAATATGAACTATACCCCGCCCATACGGGGGTTGGACCACCGTCATAATTGATCATCTCTAAACCACACCTTTTAGGGTGGGTCTTTCGTAAATCGGACACCTATCACTCCCCATTAACAATACTCACGCCCCTGAGGTACGCCTTTATCTCTCAATCCGCCTATAGGGTTAGGGGTGAGGCGTGTCTCTCACCACCGACTGTGGGAGGAGCCGAAAGAGTTGTTGTATAAAATTCTAGACATTCAGTGAAAACGCCACGACACACAAAAGCAAACAGAATGGACGGTCTTGTGAACGCTCCTAAGAAAGCAAACAGGGTGTCCAGAAGAACGTTACGGGAGTTACGGGAACCACGCTTCAGCTCAGTCTGGTACGACTCTAACTGTGCTTTGTGCCGGGTAGAGTTGAAAAGAAATGCTGATGGACAGCTCACGATCGCTGTTTCCAAGAAGGAGCCTATCCTTCCCGAATATAACGAGGCCAGTCACGAAGAGGAGGAAGATAAAGAAAATGTGCTAAAGGAGCGAGTGACTGAAATTAATTTTTCTATAAAAGACTGGACTTTTTTTAAAGCTCTTATGCCAAATATTGATGAAGCTATTTACCAAGGGAAACTGTCTGACCAGATGAAAAGAATTAAAAGAAAATTGGAGGAGGAGTTTAGCATGTTGAATAATTCATGCTCGGAGGAGGAGGAAAACTGGGAGGCAACCACCCCTAAGTGAGTGGGGATAAATACAGAGATCTTTTCCCCCCAGTCTACATTAACCTAAAAACCTATCGAGATGTCTTCAAATACTTACCCTACTGAAGCTGGTGCTAGCTGGTCCGGTCGTCTCCCTGTTCTCTCGGCCTCTGAGGTGGCAGAAGTCCTCGACATTCTGATGCGCTCCGAAGAACCAAGCTCCGGAGGTATGGAACATACGTCCGCCGCTGACTACCTTTTTTGGCCGGCCAACCTTCAAGCCAACACTGCCTACTCTACTCCCGACGAGATGATCGACACTAACCTACAGCCCTGCTACTCGGCTGCTGACCAGATGCTGACAGACGACGATGTGTTTTGGTCGGGTGACAACCAACACCCCGCCGGCTACGCTCCTGATCAGACCTGTTGGTCTATGGAACAGACGGCGCTCTGCGACGGCCTGTTTTGGCCCGACGACATCGTACCTAACTCCGGGTACTCTGTCCCTAACAACTCTCCTTCAGACCCACCGTCTTGGCCGGATCTTCTGATGCCCTCAAACGACCAGATCTATTGGCCTGAACCTCAGTTACCCGCCCCTGATGATATGTATTGGCTGGACTGTCTCCTGGAGAACCGTACAGTACCTGACCATTTTGTCCCTGCTGAGGATACTCGGAGGAGCCTAACGGGAGCTGAGGAGATAGCCGTGCAGGCCATGCGGCAAGAAGAGGCCATGGACAACCTGGTAGATGCTCTGTCCGCATGGAAGCCATCGTCCCGGCATGCTGATTGTGAGAGTATGGACATTGAGCAAACTGACGGGCCCCTGGGTCAAACACTTCGAAAGACTCTGAAACTGGTGAAGAGTTTGATTGCGGCTCTGCTGGACATAATAGTCGATCGGGACCTAAAAAGCACCTGTCATGGCTGTTTCATAGATCACCCCAGCCAGACGCAGCATACGTGTCTGTTTGAGCCTGCAGAACCTCTTGAAAGCGGCCAACCCGATAAACAGAGTCAGGCTCAAACAGACACGTATGCTGCGTCTGGCTGGGGTGATCTATGAAACAGCCATGACAGGTGCTTTTTAGGTCCCGATCGACTATTATGTCCAGCAGAGCCGCAATCAAACTCTTCACCAGTTTCAGAGTCTTTCGAAGTGTTTGACCCAGGGGCCCGTCAGTTTGCTCAATGTCCATACTCTCACAATCAGCATGCCGGGACGATGGCTTCCATGCGGACAGAGCATCTACCAGGTTGTCCATGGCCTCTTCTTGCCGCATGGCCTGCACGGCTATCTCCTCAGCTCCCGTTAGGCTCCTCCGAGCATCCTCAGCAGGGACAAAATGGTCAGGTACTGTACGGTTCTCCAGGAGACAGTCCAGCCAATACATATCATCAGGGGCGGGTAACTGAGGTTCAGGCCAATAGATCTGGTCGTTTGAGGGCATCAGAAGATCCGGCCAAGACGGTGGGTCTGAAGGAGAGTTGTTAGGGACAGAGTACCCGGAGTTAGGTACGATGTCGTCGGGCCAAAACAGGCCGTCGCAGAGCGCCGTCTGTTCCATAGACCAACAGGTCTGATCAGGAGCGTAGCCGGCGGGGTGTTGGTTGTCACCCGACCAAAACACATCGTCGTCTGTCAGCATCTGGTCAGCAGCCGAGTAGCAGGGCTGTAGGTTAGTGTCGATCATCTCGTCGGGAGTAGAGTAGGCAGTGTTGGCTTGAAGGTTGGCCGGCCAAAAAAGGTAGTCAGCGGCGGACGTATGTTCCATACCTCCGGAGCTTGGTTCTTCGGAGCGCATCAGAATGTCGAGGACTTCTGCCACCTCAGAGGCCGAGAGAACAGGGAGACGACCGGACCAGCTAGCACCAGCTTCAGTAGGGTAAGTATTTGAAGACATCTCGATAGGTTTTTAGGTTAATGTAGACTGGGGGGAAAAGATCTCTGTATTTATCCCCACTCACTTAGGGGTGGTTGCCTCCCAGTTTTCCTCCTCCTCCGAGCATGAATTATTCAACATGCTAAACTCCTCCTCCAATTTTCTTTTAATTCTTTTCATCTGGTCAGACAGTTTCCCTTGGTAAATAGCTTCATCAATATTTGGCATAAGAGCTTTAAAAAAAGTCCAGTCTTTTATAGAAAAATTAATTTCAGTCACTCGCTCCTTTAGCACATTTTCTTTATCTTCCTCCTCTTCGTGACTGGCCTCGTTATATTCGGGAAGGATAGGCTCCTTCTTGGAAACAGCGATCGTGAGCTGTCCATCAGCATTTCTTTTCAACTCTACCCGGCACAAAGCACAGTTAGAGTCGTACCAGACTGAGCTGAAGCGTGGTTCCCGTAACTCCCGTAACGTTCTTCTGGACACCCTGTTTGCTTTCTTAGGAGCGTTCACAAGACCGTCCATTCTGTTTGCTTTTGTGTGTCGTGGCGTTTTCACTGAATGTCTAGAATTTTATACAACAACTCTTTCGGCTCCTCCCACAGTCGGTGGTGAGAGACACGCCTCACCCCTAACCCTATAGGCGGATTGAGAGATAAAGGCGTACCTCAGGGGCGTGAGTATTGTTAATGGGGAGTGATAGGTGTCCGATTTACGAAAGACCCACCCTAAAAGGTGTGGTTTAGAGATGATCAATTATGACGGTGGTCCAACCCCCGCATGGGCGGGGTATAGTTCATATTTTTATAGTTTCATAAATTTTCATATTTTTATATTTTCATAAATTATATTTTTTATATTTTCATATTTTCATATTTTATATTTTCATATTTTCATATTTGGGGGCGGGGCTTAAAGGTCATAAATCAATCTAACACCTCCTTTGACAGTTGCTTTCTGTATGTACTACTGTTGTCATTATGGGGTGTCGTGTGTAGAATTCTGAGGGAACAAATGAATTTAATCCATTTTGGAATAAGGCTGTAAAATAACAAAATGTGGAAAAAGTGATGTGCTGTGAATACTTTTTGGATGCACTCTATCTATTATATAGTGCCTTTCGTATCTATCTATCTATCTATCTATCTATCTATCTATATCTATCTATCTATTTTCCAACCCGCTGAATCCGAATACAGGGTCAAGGGGGTCTGCTGGAGCCAATCCCAGCCAACACAGGGCACAAGGCAGGAACCAATCCCAGGCAGGGTGCCAACCCACCGCAGGACACACACAAACACACCCACACACCAAGCACACACTAGGGCCAATTTAGAATCGCCAATCCACCTAACCAGCATGTCTTTGGACTGTGGGAGGAAACCCATGCAGACAAGGGGAGAACATACAAACTCCACGCAGGTAGGACCCGGGAAGCTAACCCAGGGCCCCAGGTCTCCCATCTGCGAGGCAGCAGTGCTACCCACTGTGCCACCGTTCTGTCTGTCTGTCTGTCTTAGCTCTGCTCATTACAATATGTAAAACCAGGCCAGCGTGTGTCTTCAGATCAGGGACCCTGGAGACATAAGCCCTTCCATAAGGTGATGTCAGCTCCCCTATAAAGTGTACAGACCTCACCGGGCAGAAAACAAATCTGATCCGCAGTCGAACAGACACTTTTTATGGTGAGAGTTTGTTCAAGTGCAAGTGGTTAGTCATGAACAGGACCCCCGGTAACAATGACCACCACTGCGGTCAGTACGTGACCATAATATCGTTTCCCACCGTTGTTTTCATATTTTAAGTTTCTAGGAATTTTCTTTCCCAAAAAAGATTATTTGCCCTGTGCCACAGTGACACATGCATGGAATTAGCGCGGCTAATGTTTGAGCCCACCTCGTGTAAAGCGGCCGCTCCCAGTGTGACAGGTTTCAGGCGGAATCATGAAAGCGTTTGGTCAGGTATTTTGAAACTGTAAGACGAGGGCGACACGGACAGAAAAGGGAAGATGAGGATGAAGGAGAGGCCCCTCGACGCACTCATAACACATTACTTATTTCTTACCAGGCTTTTATTTGTTGTCGCTTGATGCTCTCCAGAGACACCATTCAGGGTATTTATAAGCTTAGAGACGGGCGTGCTTGTCGATTGTGTCTCGTCTCGTAGACACAATGGGGGAAAAAATTAGTTTAAAAAGTGGATTTAGCTAATTATCCGTCGCACTGAGACTGAAAAATAAATCCGGCGGTATAAATATGGCAAGCAAGGAGCGTCCTGGGAAAAGAACAAACGAGAATTAAAAAGCAGCCTCGAGCCAACGCATGTAAACGTGAATGGTCAGCATCATCATCTGACAGGCACGGAGTTTAACGTCTTATTAAAAGAACTGAAATCAGATACGAGTGCTGTTTATTACCAAGTGACAGTCCACAGATTCCGTAAATTCAAATAGCAGTGGCGTCTCCAGCTACTGAAATACTTCATTGTGCCGCTCACTCGTGAACTCGCGCATGTGCAGGAAAGACGACTCGGTCAGTCCGAGTTTTTAATTTGCACAGAAGCTTGGCTTTAACGCTCTCCAAAAAAAAAAGAGCAAAATCATAAACAGCAAATGACACCTGCAAACAACTCAAACATCGATGACAGAAAAGTCGGGTGACAGAGAGGAAGACCAGAAAAATGACAAAGTCACGGCATGGCCACCTTTGGTGTGCAAAGGAAGAATAAAATGAGGAGACGACGACGTGAAGAGAAGCGCAAAATCAGTTCACAGGTCACCTTAATCCATTACATTGGTGACGGGAACTGGAGCTTTGTGGGGCACCAGTCTAATAAAGGGGCACACTGGCTCAGACAAAGAGGAGAGAGGAAGAGTCCTGGGAGATAAAGAAATAAGAAAGGCACTACAATATACAATGAAAGATATGAGCGACACGATATAATACTGCAGTTATGACCAGCAATATTACAGAAAAACATATGAAGGACACTATATAATAAAGTAATGAGAAGTCAAGCAATAGTTAGCCGGTTAAAGGTGTCATATTGCATTGACTACTCAATGCATTCATGATGGTTAACACAGTGCAAAATACAGATATATAATAAAGTAGATAGGAAGATAGAAAAGGCACTATATTATAGAAAAACAGATGTGAGGGACACTATATACTGCAGAGAGGTTGAAAGGAAAAGTACTATATTATAGAATAATAGAAGAATATGAGAAGAATTCTACAGTAAAAGGCACTATATAATAAATAGAATTTCCACTGTGTGATAGATAAACACAACATACTAGACACATAGTTAAAAAGATGCCCACATACGGCTGGCATTAAACCTTTCTTGATTTCATATTCTGTCTTGTGCTGCCCCATTTCTATTCTTACCTCAGTAATGTTATGAATTGGGGTTTTGGACTATGAAGAAGTTCATTTCCACAGTTATTTTGTACTTTCCGTGATGCTGTAGTATATTCATTTTAAATGTATTATTATTTTAATTGTTATTTAGGATTTTGTGGCAATAAATGTGTTCATTACCTTTTGTAGGTGTGCTGTTCTTTTGCATGTTATTGAATAGCTGGGGCAATTTTATTATTGGTAGCAGCACCGCATTGCCATCATGTAAGGACAAAAAGTTGTGGCATCTGATGCCATCACTGCAAGAATATATAAGATTCTATCACACTAGTTCTGCCATCCAAAATTTTGGGATGTGCACCTTTTGACAGAGTCTCTCTCTGTCTCTTATTTTGTCAGGCTGCACCCCTATTGACAGGTCTCTCTCTCTCTCTCCCTCCCTCTCTGGCTCCACCCCTTCTGACAGCATCTGTCACTCACTCTCTCTGGCTCCACCCCTTCTGATAGCATCTCTCTCTAGCTCTCTATTGCTATCTCTTTCTCTACTATGTCATGCGCCACCATTTCTGAGGGCATCTTTCTTTTCCTCTCTGGCTCCACCCCTTCTCTCTCTCTCTCTCTCTCTGTCTCTTAGACTCCACTCATTCTGACAATTACCCCCCCCCGATCTACTTCTAAAGACAGTGCCCCCCTTTTTCTCTCTCTCTCTCTCTTCCCCTCTCTCGCCCTGTCTCTCACATTTTGACCCTTCTAACAGTGTGTCTCTCCCTCTCTCTCTCTCTCAGACTCCACCCCTTCTGACAATGCCCCTTCTCTCTCTGGGCCCGCCCCTTCTGACAGCATGTGCCTGTCTCTCTCTCTCTCTGGCTCCGCCCCTTCTGACAGCATCTCCCTCTAGCTCTTTATTGCTATCTCTTTCTTTACTATGTCATGCTCCACCCTTTCTGAGAGTGTCTCTCTCTCTCTACTCTGTTTCTGTTTCTCTCTCTCTCTCTCTCTGCCTCTCAGACTCCACCCATTCTGACAATGCGCCCCCTCCAGATGCACTCCTGCAGACAGTGCCCCCCTTTCTCTATCTCTCTCTCTTCCCCTCTCTCTCTGCCTCTCACATTTTCACCCATCTAACAGTGTGTCTTTCCCTCTCTCTCAGACTCCACCCCTTCTGACAATGCCCCCCCTTCGCTCTCTGGTTGCCCCTTCTGACAGCATCTGTCTCTGCCTCTCTGCTCCACCCCTATTGACAGGACTCTCTCTCTCCCTCTTTGGCTCCACCCCTTCTGACAGCATCTGCCTGTCTCTCTCTCTCTCTTTCTCTCTCTCTCCACCTCTCTGGCTCCGCCCCTACTGACAGCATCTCTCTCTCTCTAACTCTCTCTCTCTGGCTCCGCCCCTTCTGATAGCATCTCTCTCTAGCTTTCTGTTGCTGTCTCTTTCTCTACTATGTCATGCTCCACCCTTTCTAAGAGCATTTTTTCCTTTCTGGCTCCACCCCTTCTGACAGTGTTTTTCTTTCTCTCTCTGTCTCTCAGACTCCACCATTTCTGACGATGCCCCCCCACCCCCAAATCCACTCCTTCAGACGGTGCCCTCCTTCTTTATCTCCTCTATCTGACTCTTAAATTCTGACCCTTCTAACAGTTTGTCTCTCCCGCTCTCTCTTTCTTTCTCTCTCAGACTGCCCCTTCTGACAGCATCTGTCTCTATCTCTCTGCTCCACCACTATTGACAGGTCTCTGTCTCTCTCTCTCTCCCTCTTTGGCTCCACCCCTTCTGACAGCATCCACTTGTCTCTCTCTCTCTCTCTCTCTCTCTCCACCTCTCTGGCTCCGCCCCTACTGAGAGCATCTGTCTCTCTCTCTCTCTAACTCTCTCTGGCTCCACCCCTTCTGATAGCATCTCTCTCTAGCTCTGTATTGCTATCTCTTTCTCTACTATGTCATGCTCCACCCTTTCTAAGAGCATCTTTCTTTTCCTTTCTGGCTCCACCCCTTCTGACAGTGTCTCACTCTGTCTCTCAGACTCCACCCTTCCTGACAATATCCCCCCCCCCCCCCCGGTCTACTCCTTCAGACAGTGCCCCCCCTCTTTCTCTCTCTCTCTTTGTCTCTCACATTTTGACCTTTCTAACAGTCTGTCTCTCCCACTCTCTCTTTCTTTCTCTCTCAGACTCCACCCCTTCTGACAATGCCCCACCTTCTCTCGATGGCTCCGCCCCTTCTGACAGCATCTGTCTTTAACTCTCTGCTCCACCCCTATTGACAGGTCTTTCTCGCTCTCTCTCTCTCTCTCTCAGACTCCACCCCTTTTGACAATGCCACCCCTTCTCTCTCTGGCTGCACCCATTCAGACAGTGCCCCCCTCTCTCTTTCTTTCTCAGACTCTACCCCTTCTAACAATGCCCCCCCTCTGACTCCGCCCCTTCCAACAGGTCCCCACCACAGTGTAAGGCTTATCTAAAATGGCCACGTTAGCCTGAGTCGCAGCCTGCTAAAGCGGAACACAGAGGAGAGAACGCTTTTAATTGCATTTTATTATACAAAACAGGCCACATATTGTAACATTTCACTTCATGCGATGCCTCATTCTATTTACACGACTTCCAGCTTTTCCATTTTATTTTTGGCAACCCCCCCCCCACCATCCTCCGATTCCAAAACCAATTATTAAATATCTCAGCGTTCAGTTGTGGAGGTCTAAGGCACTCAAGGAAAAAACTGGAATGTAATTTCCTATTTTGTGCCATGTGCATATTATTTCTAAATCTTGCCGGATTTTCTATGCAGCTGTGCAAATGTCAGTTGACTCACTCAATTTTAAATTGTCTCTGCTGTGAGTCTGACTAGTTTACAAGTGAACCTGGTCGTGTAAGCCATTCATATTGTACAAAAAAAAGAAAAGAGAAATAAACGGAAAAAGAGCCGAGCCTACTAGGAAATGTGCGCCTCACACACACACGTTCTTCTTAAGCTGCATAAATGTGACGAGAGTTCATTTAATAAATAATTAATGATGTTCATATAGAGCTTTTCTCACTAATCAAATATGGAGCCACTTCAGCTACCACTGGTGTCCACCTGGATGACACCACAGCAGCCATCCTTGTGCCATGGCACTCACAACAGATTAGCTGTCGAGTGGTGAAGGGGTGACAAAGATAGGCAGGGGATGATTACGGGGAGCCAGAATGGTCAGGGTGGGCAATTCATATACTTCAGAAGAGGTCACCCACCTGAAGCTAAGCAGGTTTGGGTCCAGCCAGTAGTTGCATGGGAGACCTCCTTGGAAAACCTTGGGTTGAGTGTTGGTGAGGCCAGCAGGGGGCACTTACCCCGTGGTCTCAATGTGGATCCCATTGTGACCAGTGCAGTGACGAAGACACTGTGCTATAAAACTGATACCACCTGCGCCCCAGGAGAGGTCACCCATCAGTTCAGGCCCGGCCAGTACTTGAATAGGAGACCACCTTGGAAAAATTGGGGTTGCTGCTGCAAGATGTGTTGGTGAGGCCAGCAGGGGGCGCTTGCCCTGTGGTGTGAAAGTGGATCCCAATGCCATCAGTGCAGTGACGAAGACACTGTGCTATAAAACTGATACCACCTGCGCCCCAGGAGAGGTCACCCATCAGTTCAGGCCCGGCCAGTACTTGAATAGGAGACCACCTTGGAAAAATTGGGGTTGCTGCTGCAAGATGTGTTGGTGAAACCAGCAGGGGGCGCTTGCCCTGTGGTGTGAAAGTGGATCCCAATGCCATCAGTGCAGTGACGAAGACACTGTGCTATAAAAATAATACCACCTGTGCCCCAGGAGAGGTCACCCGTCAGTTCAGGCCCGGCCAGTACTTGGATGGGAGACCACCTTAGAAAAACTGGGGTTGCTGCTGCAAGATGTGTTGGAGAGGCCAGCAGGGGGCGCTTACCCCATGGTATCAATCTGGATCCCAATGTCACCAGTGCAGTGACGGGGACACTGTGCTGTAAAAATGATAAAAACTGGGGTTGCTACTGCAAGATGTGTTGGTGAGTCCAGCAGGGGGCGCTTGCCCTGTGGTCTGAAAGTGGACCCCAATGCCACCAGTGCAGTGATGAGGACACTGTACTGTAAAAATGATACCACCTGCGCCCCAGGAGAGGTCACCCGTCAGTTCAGGCCTGTCCAGTACTTGGATAGGAGATCACCTTGGAAAAACTGGGGTTGCTGCTGCAAGATGTGTTGGTGAGGCCAGCAGGGGGCACGTGCCCTGTGGTGTGAAAGTGGATACCAATGCCACCAGTGCCATGACGGGGACGCTGGCATCGTCCTGTGGATGAGATGTCTTTTCTCTCTGTGGTCATTAAAGGTCCCTGGGCATCTTTCATAAAGACTAGGGTGTATCCCGATGTCCTGGCTAAATTGCCCACCACGGCCTAGTCATTCTGGCCCCCTAATAATCCCCTGTCTCTAATTGGCTATCTCTGTCTTACCACTTCACCACCAAACAGCTCATCTGTGGTGCGCTCACCGGTGCAGAAATGGCTGCCATCACATCCTCCAGGTGGGTGCTGCACATTATTGGTGTTTGAAGTGGACCCCCCACTCACTATATAAAGTGCTTTGAAAAGCTTTAAATAAATATACTATTATACAGATTGTGGTATAGAGGGGGCCTGGACATTGGGGTTTAAACCAGTAAAGGGGCGGCAAAGGAGACTGGACTGACGATCACCACAAACCAAAGGAGGACCCTCGAGACAAAACAAACGATTTTGTGTCACACTTTGAGAGGATGGCCAGTAACAGTGAGGCGCGGAAAAGCTGAGTTTTGTTTTCGGAAACAGGGTTATGAAATTGCCCTCACAATTTAGTTTTAACGTTTGATTCCACAATCACGCCACATGTTGAGCCACAAGGGTCATTACTTCCTCAGGCTGAAACGGCTGTCTCCTTCCTCGGCCGCACCTCCACAACTGCCCTGATCTTCCCTCTGTATTGAATGTTTGTGAATTCCCACCGCCCAGTGCTCCCATTGTGGTCACTTGCAGGGCTGGCTCTACCATTTTGGCAAACTGGGCGGTTATCTGGGACTGCCAGATTTGAGGGGTTGGGGGGGGGGGGGTTAATTTTTTAAACAGTAGACTCACTCAGACTCCATACGACTTTCCAATTATATTGTTTTAAATTATTTTTGCGTATTGGTCTGAATGCCTGATGACCGACCCAAGCCAACAAGAGCAACATCAGTAATGACATCGATGTTTAACAGAGACGCGGAAAAATACAATCAAAATGGCAAGAGTACGGCGGCCCTCACTTTGCTAACGGCTGATTTAATTCAAGCTATGACCAGCCCCCTAATGGACTTACGTTAAATCATACGGTCACCACCATCAATGACATTCGCTCAACGAAAAAATTTTTCCATAGCCCACCTCTAGCAAAAACCTTATTGAAGTCAGAAGTTGTGCGTCGATGGGATAGTCGGTTTGCAATATTTGCATACAGGAAACAGTAAAATGGAATCGTGGGTAAACATTAAAAGGTAATCATTATACAGTGCATCCGGAAAGTATTCACAACGCATCACTTTTTCCACATTTCATTATGTTACAGCCTTATTCCAAAATGGATTCAATTCATTTTTTTCCTCAGAATTCTACACACAACACCCCATAATGACAACGTGAAAAAAGTTTACTTGAGGTTTTTGCAAATTTATTAAAAATAAAAACATTGAGAAAGCACATGTACATAAGTATTCACAGCGTTTGCCATGAAGCTCAAAATTGAGCTCAGGTGCATCCTGTTTCCCCTGATCATCCTTGAGATGTTTCTGCAGCTTCATTGGAGTCCACCTGTGGTAAACTCAGTTGACTGGACATGATTTGGAAAGGCACACACCTGTCTATATAAGGTCCCACAGTTGACAGTTCATGTCAGAGCACAAACCAAGCATGACGTCAAAGGAATTGTCTGTAGACCTCCGAGACAGGATTGTCTCGAGGCACAAATCTGGGGAAGGTTACAGAAAAATTTCTGCTGCTTCGAAGGTCCCAATGAGCACAGTGGCCTCCATCATCCGTAAGTGGAAGAAGTTCGAAACCACCAGGACTCTTCCTAGAGCTGGCCGGCCATCTAAACTGAGCAATCGGGGGAGAAGGGCCTTAGTCAGGGAGGTGACCAAGAACCCGATGGTCACTCTGTCAGAGCTCCAGAGGTCCTCTGTGGAGAAAGGAGAACCTTCCAGAAGGACAACCATCTCTGCAGCAATCCACCAATCAGGCCAGTATGGTAGAGTGGCCAGACGGAAGCCACTCCTTAGTAAAAGGCACATGGCAGCCCGCCTGGAGTTTGACAAAAGGCACCTGAAGGACTCTCAGACCATGAGAAAGAAAATTCTCTGGTCTGATGAGACAAAGATTGAACTCTTTGGTGTGAATGCCAGGCGTCACGTTTGGAGGAAACCAGGCACCGCTCATCACCAGGCCAATACCATCCCTACAGTGAAGCATGGTGGTGGCAGCATCATGCTGTGGGGAACTGGGAGACTAGTCAGGATAAAGGGAAAGATGACTGCAGCAATGTACAGAGACATCCTGGATGAAAACCTGCTCCAGAGCGCTCTTGACCTCATACTGGGGCGACGGTTCATCTTTCAGCAGGACAACGACCCTAAGCACACAGCCAAGATATCAAAGGAGTGGCTTCAGGACAACTCTGTGAATGTCCTTGAGTGGCCCAGCCAGAGCCCAGACTTGAATCCGATTGAACATCTCTGGAGAGATCTTAAAATGGCTGTGCACCGACGCTTCCCATCCAACCTGATGGAGCTTGAGAGGTGCTGCAAAGAGGAATGGGCCAAACTGGCCAAGGATAGGTGTGCCAAGCTTGTGGCATCATATTCAACAAGACTTGAGGCTGGAATTGCTGCCAAAGGGGCATCGACAAAGTATTGAGCAAAGGCTGTGAATACTTATGGACATGGGATTTCTCAGTTTTTTTATTTGTAATAAATTTGCAAAAACCTCAAGTAAACTTTTTTCACGTTGTCATTATGGGGTGTTGTGTGTAGAATTCTGAGGAAAAAAATGAATTTAATCCATTTTGGAATAAGGCTGTAACATAACAAAATGTGGAAAAAGTGATGCGCTGTGAATACTTTCTGGATGCACTGTACTTCGATGTCACTGAATTTTGGGATTATAGAGATGGAATTCCGTTTTAAGGACCATAAAATTATTTCGTTATAACGAATATGGGGAAAAATACGTACAGTATTGTGATCGAAACAGCTGGCGAGTCGCCACGTCTAACAGCAGCGGCGCAAGGACAGCTCTGGTAATCAGTAAACGAAAGAAGGGCAAAGAAAATTGGTGGTCCTCTGCAGGATCAGGGTTACCGCTAACCGTGCTTATCACACAACGTTTCACATTTAACACTGGACTTTGATATGCTCTATAGAACATTAGAACCCTCTGGAGGAGAACAGGCCATTCAGCCCAACAAAGCTCGCCAGTCCTATCCACTGAATGCTTCCAAGAAATCATCAAGTCGAGTTTTGAAAGTCCCTAAAGTCTTACTGTCCACCACACTACTTGGTCGCTTATTCCAAGTGTCTTATTGTTCTTTGTGTGAAGAAAAACTTCCAAATGTTTGTGTGAAATTTCCCCTTCACAAGTTTCCAACTGTGTCCCCGTGTTCTTGATGAACTCATTTTAAAGTCACCGTCTCGATCCACTGGACTAATTCACTTCATCATGTTAAACACTTCAGTCAGGTCTCCTCTTCATCACCTGTAAAGGCTCAGCTCTTTTAATTCTTTCCTCATAACTCATTCCCTGTAGCCCTGAATCAGCCTAGTTGCTCGTCTCTGGATCTTCTCTAGTGCTGTTATGTCCTTTTTGTAGCCTGGAGACCAAAACTGCACACAGGACTCCGGATGAGGCCTCACCAGTGTGTTATAAAGACTTGAGCAGAACCTCCTGTGACTTGTACTCCACTCATCAAGGCGCTATATAACCTGACATTCTATTAGCCGTCTTAATGGCTTCTGAACACTGTCTGGAAGTCGATAGCTTAGAGTCCACTATGACTCCTAAATCCTTTCCTTAAGGTGGACTCTCGATTTTCAGACCTCCCTTTGTGTATTGAGACCTAACAAGATCTAAAGTTAATGCAAGCATTAGGCTCAGGTCTTCTCATCTTTTCCTCATAACTCATCTGTAGTTACTCTTCTCTGGACCTTCTCTTGTGCTGCTATGTCCTTTTTGTAGCCTGGAGACCAAAACTGCACATAGGACTCCAGATGAGGCCTCACCAGTGTGTTATAAAGCTTGAGCAGAACCTCCTGTGACTTGTACTCACCACACATCAAGGCGCTATATAACCTGACAGTCTGTTAGCCTTCTTAATGGCTTCTCAACGCTGTCAGGAAGTCGATAGCTTAGAGTCCACTACAACTCCTAAGTCCTTCTCATAAGGTGGACTCTCGATTTTCCAGACCGCCCATTGTGTATTCAAACCTTACATTTTTACTTCCATTGTGCAATTCTTTACATTTACTGACATTAAATTTCATCTGCCCAAAGGCTATCTGCTGTCCAAGTCCCACTGTGATGATTCAACGGACTTGAGATTACCTGCCAACCCACCTAGTCTGGTATCATCTGTAAAGTTAACCAGCTTGTTCCAGATGAGGCCTCACCAGTGTGTTATAAAGCCTGATCAGAACCTCCTGTGACTTGTACTCACACGTCAAGGCGCTATATAACCTGACAGTCTGTTAGCCTTCTTAATGGCTTCTCAACACTGTCTGCCAGTTGATAGCTTAGAGTCCACTATCCATCCATCCATCCATCCATTATCCAAACCGCTATATCCTAACTACAGGGTCACAGAGGGTCTGCTGGAGCCACTCCCTGCCAACACAGGGCGCAAGGCAGGAAACAAACCCTGGGTAGGGCGCCAGCCCACCACAGTTAGTCCACTATGACTCCTTAATCCTTCTCATAAGGCGGACTCTCGATTTTCCAACCCCCCCATTGTGCATTCAAACCTCACATTTTGACTTCCTATGTGTAATTCTTTACATTTACTGACATTCAATTTCATCTGCCACAAATCCGCCCAAGCCTGTCTGCTATCCAAGTCCTTCTTCCGTTATTCCAAATTATCTGCTAATCCACCTCTCTTGGTATCATCTGCAAATTTAACCAGCTTGTTACTTATATTCCTATCTAAATCACTTATCCATCCATCCATCCATTTTCCAACCCGCTGAATCCGAACACAGGGTCACAGGGTTCTGCTGGAGCCAATCCCAGCCAACACAGGGCACAAGGCAGGAACCAATCCTGGTGCATCACAGAACTCTGAGGTAATAAAATGCATTGCATTTGTCATTTCAACAGATGGCACCTACCAAACATTTTTAGTAATAAAATGCATTGCATTTGTCATTCCAACAGATGGTGCATCACAGAACTCTGAGGTAATAAAATGCATTGAATTTGTCATTTCAACAGATAGCACCTAACAAACATTTTTAGTAATAAAATGCATTGCATTTGTCATTCCAAAAGGTGGTGCATCACAGACCTCTATAGTAATAAAATGCATTGCATTTGTCATTCCAACAGATGGCGCATAACAAACATTTTTAGTACTAAAACACATTGCATTTATCATTCCAACAGGTGGTGCATCACAGAACACTGAGGTAATAAATGCACTGCATTTGTCATTCCAGCAGATGGTGCATCACAAATATCAAAGCTACTTTTATGACTCTGATTCCAAATTTTCTGATTTTGGATTTTATATACTTTATTAATCCCCAAAGGGAAATTGTCACATGACCTTTGGAAGTCAGAGCACAGGGTCACCCATTGGAGCAATTTTCAAGTTAATGGCCTTACACAAGGGCCCAACAGAATAGGATCAATAATGGCATATATCAGTGATATATATGCCAACCCACCACAGAACACACACAAACACACCCACACACCAAGCACACACTAGGGACAATTTAGAATCGCCAATCCACCTAACCTGCAAGTCTTTGGACTGTGGGAGGAAACCCACGCAGACACGGGGAGAACATGCAAACTCCACGCAGGGTGGACCTGGGAAGCAAACCTGGGTCTCCTAAATGTGAGGCAGCAGCGCTACCCACTGTGCCAGTGTGCCACCCTCTGCTCTCCAGCCGCACCACAGGGCACACACACACACACACTAGGGACAATTTAGAATCGCCAATCCACATAACCTGCATGTTTTTGGACTGTGGGAGGAAACTGGAGCACCCGGAGGAAACCTATGCAGACACGGGGAGGAGATGCAAACTCCACGCAGGGAGGACCCGGGAAGCGAACCCAGGTCCCCAGGTCCCCCAACTGCGAGGCAGCATCGCTACCTAAATCATTTATAGATATTAAAAATAGCAGCGGCCCCAGCACTGCCTCCTGCTGGTCACCGCTCTTAACATCTGCCAGTTCTGATGAGGCTCCTCACACCATCACCCTCTGCTTCCTGTGTCTGAGTCAATTCTTCACCCGTCTACACACCACATCCTAAACTGCCACTTCTTTTAGTTTGATGCCCACCTCTCATGTGGCACCTTATCAAATGCTTTCTGAAAGTCCAGATCAATAACATCATCTGCTCCACTCTGGTCGTATCCTTTTGTTGCCTCCTCATAGAATTCCAGCCTGTTAGTAAAACACGACCTCCCTCTTCTGACCCCATGCTAACTCTCCTGTTCTTGACAGGTGTTGCTCGATCTTACCCTTAATAATTCCTTCCATTAATTTTCCTGTGATGCACGTTAAGCTTACTGGCCTACAGTTGCTTGGATCTGCCCATTCACCCTTTTTATATAATGGGATGATATTTGCCATTTTACAGTTCTTCAGAATCTCACCAGTGCGCAGTGACATCCTAACACTATGTGTCAAGGGTTTATATCTGAACTTGCTAGCCTCCGTAAGAACTCGAGGGTAAATATTATCTGATCCTGGTGATTTCTTTGATTTGTATGATTTCATCCTTCCTCCTCACGCTCTCTTCTCCGAAACACGTCTGCCACAGTGAAAAGAAAACTTTGGGAAGTGCTATGAAACTCGAACACGACACCAGTACCCACGCGGTCACTCGGTGGAGCGCTGACTCAGAAGTTGGCGCTGTGTGAGATGTCACGCCTGCACGCTCGCTGAGATTGCCCAAGACCGGAAATTTCGAACAGACTCTCTCTCTCTCTGATACAACCTGTTGCAGGGTTCCCGAGACTCGGTGTAAGAGTGGTATTAAGTATTTTTTGCATCACATTATTGTCTTTGGTGGCCATTTTTGGTCAAAAAAATGTTTGTTATACTGAGATTTACATTTCATTAACATGATGTTCTATGAACGTTTGTCCGGTTCCACAAAAAAGTATTCGTTATTCTGAAAATTTAGTAACTTCAGTATTCGCTATAATGAAATTTAACCTGTATTGGGTTTTTGAATTTGATTTTATTAATTGACACTCCTGTGCTGCGGTGGGTTGGCACCCTGCCCGGGGTTGGTTCCTGCCTTGTGCCCCGTGTTGGCTGGGATTGGCTCCAGCAGACCCCCGTGACCCTGTGTTCGGATTCAGTGGGTTGGATAATGGATGGATGGATGGACACTCCAATGTCATGTGCTTCCTTCCACTCCAACTCTGGTTCATTATGGGCAACACAAAACGCCACTCAGGTTCAGCTCTGATTGGCCGTTTCTCCCCAAACACACCCTTCTATGTCCGTGTTAAAGTCCCCCCAGTAGAACGATACAGTCTCCAGTGGGACCACCTTCCAGTGCTCCCCCCGACGTGCACAACTAGGCTGAATATGCTAACCTGACTGTCAGCACAAACAACAACCCGAGCCCTTCTCCCAATTCAAAGTCGCAGGGAGGTGACTCTCTTGTCCAGCAGGATGGACTCCAGTGTATACATGCAGAACTTGGGGAGGGGACTATAAGTAAGCCCACCCAATGCCTCTCACCCTTGGCAACTCCAGTGGTATAAAGTCCATCCTTTCTCCTGCAGTTTGGCTCCAGAACCCATGCTGAGTGTTCAGGTGAGCCCAGCTGTATCTCAATGGCACCTCTCCACCTCCTGCTGGAGCTCCAACCCTAAGTCCCAGAGCTATATCTACAGACTGAGTTCCAAAGGACAGCTGTTGCCCAAAGCTAAATATACCCAACCCTAACCCTAACCTTTCATTTCTAATGCCAGCTATTGTCCAAAGTTAAGAAGTCCCTAACCCTAACCTTTCATCTCCATGGCCAGCCATTGTCCAAAGTTAAGAAGTCCCTAACCCTAACCTTTCATCTCCATGGCCAGCCATTGTCCAAAGTTAAGAAGTCCCTAACCCTAACCTTTCGTCTCCAAGGCCAGCCATTGTCCAAGGTTAAGAAGTCCCTAACCCTAACCCTTCCCTGTGTCCCTAGACCCAGTTTTGGACATCAGGGCATCAGTCTACAATAGCTCTGTAGTAATAAAATTCATTGCATTTGTCATTCCAATGGATGTTGCATAACAAACAATTTTAGTAATAAAATGCATTGTATTTGTCATTCCAACATATGGCACATAACTAACATTTTTAGCAATAGATAGATAGATAGATAAATAAAATGCATTGCAGTTGTCATTCCAGCAGATGGTGCATCACAGAACTCTGAGGTAATAAAATGCATTGCATTTGTCATTTCAACAGATGGCACCTACCAAACATTTTTAGTACTAAAACACATTGCATTTATCATTCCAACAGATGGTGCATCACAGAACTCTGAGGTAATAAATGCACTGCATTTGTCATTCCAGCAGATGGTGCATCACAAATATCAAAGCTACTTTTATGACTGATTCCAAATTTTCTGATTTTGGATTTTATATACTTTATTAATCCCCAAAGGGAAATTGTCACATGACCTTTGGAAGTCAGAGCACAGGGTCACCCATTGGAGCAATTTTCAAGTTAATGGCCTTACACAAGGGCCCAACAGAATAGGATCAATAATGGCATATATCAGAGATATATATGTATTGCATTTGTCATTCCAACAAATGACCCATCACAAACATTAACACTCTTTTTACAAATCTCATACCAAATTCAGTTAAACAGAGGCATATGCATTGCATTTATCATTCCAACAGATGGTACATCACAAACACTAATGCTGCTTTTACAAATCCCATAAGAAATGTTATATAACAGAGACATGTGCATTGCATTTGTCATTCCAACAAATGTTTTGTGATGGCAGAGTGCAGCGAGTTGGCCGAGGACTCCAGGACTGTGACTGCGTCCGATTGTGACTGCCCCGCCGACCAAGTCAGGCTCATTAGACTTTAAACCTTAGACCCCTCAACACTAACCCTGCATTATTTAGTGCCTTTCCTAAGCATTATAATATAAAGAGCCTTACCTGTCTATTGGTCAATTTATTATATAGCGACCTTCACATCTATCTATCTATCTATCTATCTATCTATCTATCTATCTATCTATCTATCTATCTATCTATCTATCTATCTATCTATCTATCTATCTATCTATCTATCTATCTATCTATCTATCTATCTATCTATCTATCTATCTATCTATCTATCTATCTATCTATCTTTATAAAGTAATAATATGTAATTAGCCTATGAGAACATAAAGCAATATAATTAGAAACAGCAGTTCAGACTGCAGGTAGAAGATGGAGAAAAGCAACCCCACGTGTCAGCCTGGGTTTAACAGACAGACCTGAAGAAGCCAAGCATGGCAGCCAAGGAGTGCAGATAGACGGACTGCACTGTCCTTACAGTACCTGGCAGGAGACACTTGTTTGTTTGAGGTTCTTTTTCATTCTCATATAATTAAAATTTCACCTGTAGACCTTTTCTCTCCACTGTCCAGGGGTCACCATTTGTTACTCAGAGGTGGGTTTACTCAAAGGCTCGAATGGGGAAGTGTTGAAACTGACTTGTGCCATGCTGCTAAATGAAGCTTTCTGAAAGTTCCCTGGAGCCTTCTGTATAGTGCCTTTCACGGCAGGAAGCAATTAGCAAGAACAGAATGAAGCACAATACAAAGATGCCAAGCTGTGCATTGAAAGGAATGACGATAGGCAGCGAAGCCAGCAGAGGAATATTTTAAAAGGGCACATTTAGTTAAGAATAATGTAAAGGCGGAAAATAAAATGTGACAGGAATGTATGAGCTTGTCATTTGCTTAAAGCTATAAAGAACAACATTTTAATTTTAAAGAACTATCCACCAATTACCAAAAACACTTAATTCCATTCAGAGTCCCAGGTCTGGAGCCTGTTCTAATGGTGCTTGGTGTAAAAAAAAATAACTAACTGTGGACAGGGTGTTAAAGAAATGCCAGTGCATTTTTATTTTGTCAGTGTATTTATCTTCATTAGTGTGCCAATATCAATATCAAAATCAAAATACATCTGTTTATTGTAAAACAAAGGAAGTTTCAAATAAAGGATGGCTGATTAGGCTGTGCAAGGTCTTCACTGGTGAATAAAAAACAGAAAGAAAGAAAGAAAGAAAGAAAGAAAGAAAGAAAGAAAGAAAGAAAGAAAGAAAGAAAGTCAAACTGATAGGAACTGAGCAGCTGCTGTGGGCATCTCAGAGGGCAATCGTCAATCCAGAGGGGCTGTCAGGAAAGTAGTGGTCTGTCTATCTAATGTATATAGTGCCTTTCACATCTATCTATCTATCTATCTATCTATCTATCTATCTATCTATCTATCTATCTATCTATCTATCTATCTATCTATCTATCTATCTATTATATAGTGCCTTTCACATCTATCTATCTATCTATCTATCTATCTATCTATCTATCTATCTATCTATCTATCTATCTATCTATCTATCTATCTATCTATCTATCTATCTATCTATCTATCATATAGTGCCTTTCATATCTATCTATCTATCTATCTATCTATCTATCTATCTATTTATCTATCTATCTATCTATCTATCTATCTATCTATCTATCTATCTATCTATCTATCATATAGTGCCTTTCATATCTATCTATCTATCTATCTATCTATCTATCTATCTATCTATCTATCTATCTATCTATCTATCTATCTATCTATCTATCTATCTATCTATCTATCTATCTATTATATAGTGCCTTCTATCCATTACAGATTGTGCGCCAATCTGAACCAGAGTTCAAGTCCTGTGATATAGAAGTGGCACCCTTTGCGCCGTCCCCAAATTAAAAACTAAAAAAGCCGAACTAAAAGGGGAGCAAAACAAGTGCACGTAATCGCCCCCCCCCCAAAAAAAAAAAATGAAATGTGTGGGCACGAATTGGGCGTCATCCAGCTGGCATGCCATCGAACGAGATTATAAAAAGAAGCTTCCAGAAAACGCTGACGGCCTCCTCTGAGACGTGGCAAGGGTGAGAGGATGCCGTTCAATGCATGGAGTTGACCCCTGGGTGTCGCGTGCTGGGCTGGGCGTTTCATTCTGTTTTCTTGTGATGATTTTATTAATGGAGATACCAGCATTACTTTATTAAACTAATGGCTCTCTGTCTGAGCCTCTGTGTTTGTTGTGACCAATAAATATGCAATTAAAGCCAAGATCAACTTAGATTAAAAAATCGAACGGCATGATTAATCTTGATGGATTACTTTAATAGCTCAACAGCACCAGTGCACACTACACACAGACGCTCCAGCAAGTCAGATGGTGTTTTTCTGTTCAAAAATGCTGAATCTAAATTGGCTGGCGAGTCAGTGCTGCTAAAAACAGACGTATTGATTAAAAAGTCCCCAGCCGGTGGAATAGTGTAGAAAGCAGTGGCCATAACTGGAGGGGAAAAGCTGAGCGAGGCGTGTAGGTGTTTCATTGCGGAAATAATGGGGCTGCTTATCAATAGGAAACTTCACGTCTAATTGATCAATAGGCCAATTGTGGCCAAAAAAGGGGGGGGGGTTACTGCTTCTCTTATTGGATTGAGAGAACAATGCAGAGGGGCACAGAGAGCCACGTAGGAAAAGGTCAGTAAACCATGGGCATGCCTGTTGGCACCAGAGCCCGCATCTCAGGGCAAGCATTGGACAGTTAAGGGAAAGTAAGCCAAATAAATAAAAACAAAATAATAATGTGGTCTGAAAAAGAACTCCATTCTAGACTGAAGTGAAAGGCAATATATAAGAGTCAGATAGGTGTAAAGGGTGCTATACTGGATAGGTACTGTACATGTATAAGGCACTACATAATAGATAGATAGATAGATAGATAGATAGATAGATAGATAGATAGATAGATAGATAGATAGATAGATAGATAGATAGATAGATAGATAGATAGATAGATAGATAGATAGACGGGAAAGGATAACATAAAATGATTGATAGAGTGAAAGGCACTATATAATAGATACCAAGCACACAATAGGGACAATTTAGGAACACTTAACCTGCATGTCTTTGGAGTGTGGGAAGAAACCCACACACAAACTGGGATAACATGCAAACTCCACGCAGGGAGGACCCAGAAAGCGAACCCAGGTCTCCTTACTGCGAGGCAGCAGCGGTACCACTGTGCCACCATGCCGCCCTTGATAGATATAATGAAAGGCATTATATAATAGATATATAGATAGATATAAAAGGCACTATATAACTGATAGCTAGATACTGTATATACTGTAGATATTAATTTTAGTATAGTCGGCGGCATCACAAAATTAAAAAGATAGATATAAAAGGCACCATATAACTGATAGACAGATATATAAATACTAATTTTAGTATAGTCGGCAGGATCACTAAGTTACATAGATATGATAGATACATATGAAAGGCATTATATAACTATATAACTGATAGATAGATACTGTAGATGTTTTAGCATAGTTGGCAGGATTAGATAGATAGATAGATAGATAGATAGATAGATAGATAGATAGATAGATAGATAGATAGATAGATAGATAGATAGATAGATAGATAGATAGATAGATAGATATGAAAGGCACCATATGACTGATAGATAGTTATATAGATACTCATTTTAGTATAGTCGGCAGGATCACAAAATTAAAAAGACAGACAGACAGACAGACAGACAGACAGACAGACAGACAGACAGACAGACAGACAGATAGATAGATAGATAGATAGATAGATAGATAGATAGATAGATAGATAGATAGATAGATAGATAGATAGATATGAAAGGCACCATATGACTGATAGATAGTTATATAGATACTCATTTTAGTATAGTCGGCAGGATCACAAAATTAAAAAGACAGACAGACAGACAGACAGACAGACAGACAGACAGACAGATAGATAGATAGATAGATAGATAGATAGATAGATAGATAGATAGATAGATAGATAGATAGATAGACACTATATAACAGAAATGAAAACTACTATGCCAATCAGTTTCTAGGGTCCTTATTGCCACAGGAATTACAGCATGGCAGATGAAATTCTGAATAAGTTGGTTTGGATGGTTAGCCACGCTAGTCCCCACGCCACACGTCCCCTCGCCACACGTCCCCACTATCCCGCCACTGCCATGACTGGTGAGTGGAGATGGCTCTGTAATTAGTGATCGGCACACGCTGACCTCAAAACTCATTTACAATACAATACAATACAATTTATTTTTGTGTAGCCCAAAATCACACAAGAAGCGCCGCAATGGGCTTTAACAGACCCTGCCTCTTGACAGCCCCCCAGCCTCGACTCTCTAAGAAGACAAGGAAACACTCCCAAAAAAACCTTGTAGGGAAAAAATGGAAGAAACCTTGGGAAAGGCAGTTCAGAGAGAGACCCCTGTCCAGGTAGGTTGGGCGTGCAGTGGGTGTCAAAAGAAGGGGGTCAATACAATACAATGCAGTACACAGAACTACACGTTTCTTCCTTACCTGACAAATCCCAGACCACGGTTTACCATTTGGGGACAGGAGGGCCACCGTGTTCTCTGATAGGTTCACAGCCTAATTAATATTCTATACAAATGACCAATCAGAAGCTAAATGGCAGACACGGAGAAATCAATTCCAATGTTTGTCCCACCATTACAATTAGTTTGTAAGCTGCCCTGTAATCCTGATTGCCTGCATCATTCCACATATTATTAATTTAATTAATGAATGAATTCCATCATATTTGCACAATATGCTGTGTGCGCACGTATCTTATTTATTTATCCCACAATTCTGAATCAGTGGCAATGGCTCTGATAATAGCTGGACAATGGAAGGTGAGATGAATGTCCATTTGCAAGGCGGCCCATGTAAAAGATAGAGCAGGAGATGAGAGCGCCACCAGGTGGCCGTCTGATGAAGTGTACACAGAAAACAAGTAAAGAAAGAGGACAGAAACAACGTGAAGGGAGAATCAGAATGGAGATCAGATTCAGACAATGTACTCAACAGGTCTGCTGTTTGTTTGTAATGAGATCTGTAAGGCGCTCTAAGAACATTTACAAGACTGATTTCCATCGAACGAGTCTCTCAGGCCTGCACATTTCCTGTTTACTGCTCATTGTCGCAGAACACTAATCTGGCAGAGGTGAGCGTCAGTGGCGTACGGTGGATTCCTTCCTTCCACATGTGCCTACGCAAAGCAGTCGGGCCTTGGCACCCGGAGAGGGCACAACGCCTTGCTTTTAGCAGTTTCAGTGGCAAGCTGGCTGGTCCTGAGTCATCAGTGACCAACTAAACCGCAGTCCGAGAGTCGAGCTGCAGGCGTCTGTTTAAGATAATAAATGGAATGGAGGGAGGATAAGCAAGCGTGATGAAAAGCAGTTCATGCAGGTTAATGAATTTAATCTGTTTAGTGCGGCCAAAGGTGGCAGACGTCTGATGTCATTCCAGCTCTGGTTTCCGCTGCTCGAGATTACATTGAGATGAATGTAAACATGTGCCCAGGAGACCACCAGACACGTCGGCCCTGTTCTCTTTGGGGGCGCGTTGTCTGCATTTCATTTAAAGCGCACACAATTGCTGGAATGATTTTCATTTACTTTTGCTTTATGTAATGAAGATGTAATGGAGGCATTGATAGGCTTAGTTGAATTAAGGGAGACGGCGTTTATTTTTCAACGCACGTTTTATCTACTAGATATCATCATCATTATTACCACCACATGCTCTTTTTTATTTGAGAACAAAACATGTCAGCAGAACACAACTGAATCAAACAAAGAGGATTAACATCAGCAGGCATTGTGGCCTAGTGGCTAAGGCTTTGGCATCCGGGTCCTGAGGCTGTGGGTTCAAATCCTGACACTGTGTCACCCCGAGCGAGTCACTTCACTTGGAAAAGCAAAAAAAGAAATGAAACCAAATGCACCTCAAATGTTGAAAGTCAAAGTGTTTGACATATCATGGAGGGCAAGTTCACCCCAAAAATGTTAGAAGCAGTAAGAAAGGTGAGTGATATCTGGAGCTGAAAGAGAAATTACAAAGGACAAAGACACAAACAAGGCCAGTCAGCCCGGCGTGAACCATACGGCGTGTGAGAGCATCCATTAAGAAGGACATTAGGATTCAGATGGCTAAAAAGACAGCTGGAGAGAAACGTCAAATAAAAGTAAATGACGACCCAAAGAGATTCTTTCATTATTTTAGTAGTTAAAAGTCTGAACTGGCGTCAGCCGCCCTAATCCGGGGTGTTCATAAAAAAATGTGTGATTTGCTCCATGAGGCAGAAGAACATAATGCGTCGAAAATCTGAACTATTAAAATAACGTGTGCTCCTGCTCAGATATTTACAGTTGAAATATTCACAATTATAATAGAACTTTGACATTTTCACCCTTTGATGGAGGTCCATAGGGGGATAGATCTCTAGTAAAGGATCAAAAATCAAAAATAACATCAGATTTGTAATCAGTGACTTTAAGTAGCTTAAAACAACACCCCACATGGTTATGTTTGAAATGAGTCATTTTTCACCCACTGATGGAGGTCTGTGGTGGGCTTCATCCCTAGTAAAGGATCAAAAATAACATCAGATTCATAATCACTGACTTTAAGTAGTCTGAAATGATACCTCACATGCTTATGTTTGGAAGTGATCATTTGTCACCCTCTGATTGAGGTCCATAGGGGACTAGACCCTAATAAAGGATCAAAAATAATATCAGATTTGTAATCAGTGACTTTAAGTAGCCTAAAACGATACCTCACATGGTTATGTTTAAAATGGGTCATTTTTCACCCACTCATGGAGGTCCGTGGTGGGCTACATCCCTAATAAAGGATTAAAAATCAAAAATAACATTGGATTTGTAATAAGTGATTTTAAGTAGCCTAAAATGATACCTCACATGGTTATGTTTGAAATGAGTCATTTTTCACCCATTGCCGGAGGTCCATAGGGAACAAGATCCCTAGTAAAGGATCCAAAATAACATCAATTTCATAATTACTGACTTTAAGTAGTCTAAAATGATACCTCACATGCTTATGTTTGGAATTGATCATTTGTCACCCTCTGATGGAGGTCTGTGGTGAGCTACATCTCTAGTAAAGGATTAAATATCAAAAAGAACACTGGACTTGTAATCAGTGACTTTAAGTAGCCTAAAACGATACCTCACATGGTTATGTTTGAAATGAGTCATTTTTCACCCATTGCTGAAGGTCCATAGGGAACAAGATCCCTAGTAAAGAATCCAAAATAACATCAGATTCATAATCACTGACTTTAAGTAGTCTGAAATGATATCTCACATGCTTATGTTTGGAAGTTATCATTTGTCACCCTCTGATTGAGGTCCATAGGGGACTAGATCCCTAATAAACGATCAAAAATCAAAAATAATATCAGATTTGTAATCGGTGACTTTAAGTAGCCTAAAACGATACCTCACATGGTTATGTTTAAAATGGGTCATTTTTCACCCACTGATGGAGGTCCGTGGTGGGCCACATCCCAAGTAAAGGATTAAAAATCAATAATAATATCAGATTTGTAATAAGTGACTTTAAGTAGCCTAAAATGATACCTCACATGGTTATGCTTGAAATGAGTCATTTTTCATCCTCTGATGGAGGTCCATATGGGGCTAGATCACTAATAAAGGATCAAAATAACATCAGATTCATAGTCACTGACTTTAAGGAGTCTAAAATGATACCTCACATGCTTATGTTTCGAATTGATCATTTGTCACCCTCTGATGGAGGTCCGTGGTGAGCTACATCTCTAGTAAAGGATTAAATATCAAAAAGAACACTGGATTTGTAATCAGTGACTTTAAGTATCCTAAAACGATACCTCACATGGTTATGTTTGAAAGGAGTCATTATTCACCCACTGATGGAGGTCCATGGTGGGCTACATCCCAAGTAAAGGATTAAAAATCAATAATAATATCAGGTTTGTAATCAGTGACTTTAAGTAGCCTAAAACGAAACCTCACATGTTTATGTTTGAAATGGGTTATTTGTCACTCTCTAATGGAGGTCCATATGGGGTCTACATCCATAGTAAAGGATCAAAAATCAAAAATAACATCAGATTTATAATCACTGACCTTGAAATAGTCTAAGACAATACCCCACATGCTTATGTTTGGAATTTGCCATTTTCTGACCTTCTGGGAGTTGCTCTTAGAGGACTAGGACCACCGGTAAAGAATCACACAACAAAATTACGATCATATTCATAATCAGCAACCTCAGAATAGCATTAAACAACACTCTGCATGCCTTTCTGATTGATCCTACTTTTTAAAAAGATTTCTGAAAAAGAGTAACTTTGACGCCTCGGTTCCCATTAGGGGATGAACCCATGGGGTCAGTTGATGTGTCCTGATCATTTTTGCCGAAGACACCACTTGGTTTACTCTTTCTTCATCATAAGGGTGTTAGGGGACCTTTGAACACTTGCGCATTTTTTTCTCGTCATCAACGGGTAAATTCCCTTCTGTTTAAGCTGGACAATGGCAGAATTGCCAAAGGAGAGTTTCTATAATCTTCCTCTGTGTTCAAATTCTGAACATGACCATTCTTGCTTGAGTTTCAGCAGATTTCCCCCCTGATGCATCCCAGGAAAGATGATTGAAAGAGAGAAAAATCCAAATGTTTTATTCGCCGTTGCAGCAGATATGTTTGTAGCCAGCACTTCAGATTTGTTACGGGTACATCAAGTTTACGATCGATGCCAAGCCTTTGTACCTGGAACAACTTTGGTATCGTAGTGACACGGGACTCAGCAAATGTTAGCGTGTGAGGGTCCGTGGAGACAGAGAACAGCAGAGCAGGTGCCCTCTCAATGGCGCACGATGATACAACGCCACCCACTCCTGGTCAGTATATCCAACTTAACATAACTGCAATGTTATTAAATTATTCTTTTTTCTAAGTAACAATATCAACTGTGAGTTTACTATTTAATACTATGGAGGTCTGCCCCCTGCTCACTTTGCTTGCCAAACCCCGGGTGGGTACTACGTGCTAGTCACTTCACGGCTCTGCCGCTCGTGTGTGGGGAAGCAGATGTACAATTTAAAGAGATTGTTATTTTCATGGTGATTGTTACATATGTGTACTATTTGACATTACAGCGAGTTTTAACCAAAGTAAAAAACAGCAAAATGTAATAAATTGAAAGACAATGATGTGGCGTTAGAGGAATTCATTGTGTTATACGTTTTCGATCTGTTTGGCTTTGAAATTAACATGCAAATACTTTCTAAACTTACACTTTTACAGTAAAACTTCAATCAAAACAATACTTGGAAATAACTTTTCACCTATCGCATTGAATTTTGATTTTGTGTTTGGACTTTCATCGTGACAACGCCACGTATAACTGCCCGTGAGTATATTTCATTTCTTTCTCTCTAATAAATAAAACGACTTTTTTGAATGTTTGTCCCTGTGATTTGTAAAAGTTATTCTAACAGGAAACTGTAAACGTTTTAATACGAATGGCTTATCAAGATCTCCTTTGGTGTCTTGAGTTAGATAGACTACATTACCTTTCTAGTCGCCTGTTCAGATTTTACATGTTAGAATTTTTTGACCAATTGTGAACACAACTAATCTCGTCCTGTTGCATAGCCCATCACTCCAACATCAATTACACAATTACATTACGGTACGTCCTTCTTTCAAAAGTAATTTGGCCGGTGGAAGACCAGATGGTGTTAACGGTTGTAGATATTCTTCATGATATTGTGAGTTGATGTTTTCATCTTCCTCACCATCACCACCAACTGTTCCTTCAGAGTCTACTGATACGCAGTATAACCCATCGACAATTTTCGCGTTAATTTGTTTAACTTCATCGTTTCTCGCTGCTAGGATTGCCTGTGTTCTCATTTCTTCTGTTGGTAACCCTTTGGGATGAAATTCATCAATAAGATTTGGACATAATACGTCTTCTTTAATTGGGAACTTAAAATGAGGAAAACGTAAAAATGTATAAGAGCTGAGAGAGCAGGAAGTGAGTCTGACAAAGGCATTCACACGAATGAGAGGTGAGAGGACCGCGAGGTGGGCCGTGAACCAGAAATGGTGGAGAGGAGGGAGGGACTTGAAAAAATCTCATGGCCAAAGTCTCATCTCATCTCCAGATTTTCTTTATTAATAGAGAGATACTTTACTAAACTGTGAGGGGAGTTTGTCACTTTGCATGACCTTTGGGGGTCAGAGTGTAGGATCAGCCATTGTATCGCACCCTCGGAGCAATTTTCAAGTTAAGGACCCCTCTGGCATTAATGGGAGATGAACCACCAACCTTTGAGATACCAGGGCAGATCCTTAACTCCAGAGCTGTCTCATCTGCGTGTTTCATGTCAGGAACTTTAATAACTCAAATAGAACAAACATGAAAAAAATGAGAACAATGCAACGATAAATGGTCGCTAGGACAATGGAGATCAAATATGGTTACTGTTATAAGATTTCAACAAAGTTCCCTTGTTTAGATAGATAGATAGATAGATAGATAGATAGATAGATAGATAGATAGATAGATAGATAGATAGATAGATAGATAGATAGATAGATAGATAGATAGATAGATAGATAGATAGAAATATGAAAGGCACTATATAATAGATAGATAGATAGATAGATAGATAGATAGATAGATAGATAGATAGATAGATAGATAGATAGATAGATAGATAGATAGATAGATAGATGAAAGGCACTATATAATAGATAGATAGATAGATAGATAGATAGATAGATAGATAGATAGATAGATAGATAGATAGATAGATAGATAGATAGATAGATAGATAGATAGATAGATAGATAGATAGAAAAATGAAAGGCACTATATAACAGATAGAGAGAGACAGATAGATATGAAAGCTGCTATATGACAAATAGATAGATAGATAGATAGATAGATAGATAGATAGATAGATAGATAGATAGATAGATAGATAGATAGATAGATAGATAGATAGAAACATGAAAGGCACTATATAATAGATAGATAGATAGATAGATAGATAGATAGATAGATAGATAGATAGATAGATAGATAGATAGATAGATGGATGAAAGGCACTATATAATAGATAGATAGATAGATAGATAGATAGATAGATAGATAGATAGATAGATAGATAGATAGATAGATAGATAGATAGATAGATAGATAGATGGAAAAATGAAAGGCACTATATAATAGATAGAGAGAGACAGATAGATATGAAAGGTGCTATATGACAAATAGATAGATAGATAGATATGAAAGGCACTATAAGATAGATAGATAGATAGATAGATAGATAGATAGATAGATAGATAGATAGATAGATAGATAGATAGATAGATAGATAGATAGATAGATAGAAAAATGAAAGGCACTATATACTAGATAGATAGATAGATAGATAGATAGATAGATAGATAGATAGATAGATAGATAGATAGATAGATAGATAGATAGATAAATGAAAGGCACTATATAATAGATAGAGAGAGACAGATAGATATGAAAGGTGCTATATGACAAATAGATAGATAGATAGATATGAAAGGCACTATAAGATAGATAGATAGATAGATAGATAGATAGATAGATAGATAGATAGATAGATAGATAGATAGATAGATAGATAGAAAAATGAAAGGCACTATATAATAGATAGAGAGAGATAGATATGAAAGGCGCTATATGACAAATAGATAGATAGATAGATATGAAAGGCACTATAAGATAGATAAATAGATAGATAGATAGATAGATAGATAGATAGATAGATAGATAGATAGATAGATAGATAGATAGATAGATAGATGTGAAAGGCGCTATATGATAGATAGATAGAAATCTGAAATGCACTATATGATAGATAGATAGATAGATAGATAGATAGATAGATAGATAGATAGATAGATAGATAGATAGATAGATAGATAGATAGATGTGAAAGGCGCTATATGATAGAAAGATAGAAATCTGAAATGCACTATATGATAGATAGATAGATAGATAGATAGATAGATAGATAGATAGATAGATAGATAGATAGATAGATAGATAGATATGAAAGGCACTACATGATAGATAGATAGATAGATAGATAGATAGATAGATAGATAGATAGATAGATAGATAGATAGATAGATAGATAGATAGATAGAGTGAAAGGCACTATATAATAGATAGATAGATAGATGGATAGATCTTAATTTTAGTATAGTCGGCAGGATCACAAAATGACAAAGATAGATAGATAGATAGATAGATAGATAGATAGATAGATAGATAGATAGATAGATAGATAGATAGATAGAAATATGAAAGGCACTATATAATAGATAGATAGATAGATAGATAGATAGATAGATAGATAGATAGATAGATAGATAGATAGATAGATAGATAGATGAAAGGCACTATATAATAGATAGATAGATAGATAGATAGATAGATAGATAGATAGATAGATAGATAGATAGATAGATAGATAGAAAAATGAAAGGCACTATATAACAGATAGAGAGAGACAGATAGATATGAAAGCTGCTATATGATAGATAGATAGATAGATAGATAGATAGATAGATAGATAGATAGATAGATAGATAGATAGATAGATAGATGTGAAAGGTGCTATATGATAGATAGATAGAAATCTGAAATGCACTATATGATAGATAGATAGATAGATAGATAGATAGATAGATAGATAGATAGATAGATAGATAGATAGATAGATAGATAGATAGATAGATAGATAGATAGATAGATAGATAGCCATGATTAGAGATTTAAGTTAAGTACATTTTCAGTTTATTTCTGTTTTATATTTTATAGTTGCTGACTTTCTGAAGATCTGAATTTCCTTGTCCTGAGTAGACGATGACGCATATCTGCAATTATCCTTAGAGACGTCTGCACATGTAGAGGACCATTCATTCTTGGACGTCCCCACCACGGTGTTCATGCCACTGATGCCCTGGCTCATCTCAGTTCCCACCGAATGTCCTCCCATCCCATTTCATCTTTTATTCTAATGTGGGCACTGCCAGTTTAAATTCTTGATGATCAGCCATGGAGTCGCTGGTGGTGACGATTGAACTCATTTTTTTGAACAGCCCACCTCCTAATTCATTAAGCTGCACTTCCTGATGATGGACCGTTTGCTTCTTTTCTCCTCTTTTTATTTAAAGCACCTCACATTATTCGCCATCATCCTGATTTGTTTCAGAACTGCCATGTGACGGTTCACGTATATTAAAGCGAAACACAAGCGCACATTTTTAAAGGTTATGGTAACCGGGGGTAAGGGTGGTTATGAAATTAAAAAAAGCAAGAGATGCCATGTAATGATTTGTCCCCGGTGAATACGTTTTACTACTAAAATCTTTCATCAGTGAAATCCTCGGTCGGTTTCATCAAATTGCCTCAGTGAAAATTAAACTAATTAGAATCTCCGCACAGCGGTTTTGCCTCCAACTAGCTGTTAGCTTGACAATATGGGACTTAATGATAATGTATTATTTAAAATGATAATATAATATACTGCAGATGACACTTATCTCTTGTTTATTTAGTCATTTATCATGCTTTCTTTTTTTAAGGAATCTTAACTAATTGTGCGCTGCTTTGCATGAATGTTGTTGTATCGGATTGTTCAGCCATTACCTGTGCTGGCAAAGTCTTTTTTGGCAGCAACAGACCAGCTGATCCCCTGTGGGCCGTTGGACTTTTCCTCACATACACTCAGCCATTCATCAGCTTTCCGAATCCAGTAATCCCAGTTTAGACATGCAGGGAAACTGAAGTCTCTGCTCACAGCCCTGGCTACAAGACCCATCATGTTCCTCTGATGATGATTCCTAATAGAACACAAAAGCTAAGGAGTTAAAAATACTATTTCGAGATACCTGATTCATTTTGTCCCTTTATGGATTTTGAGCGACAGATATTCAAACCGTATCACAGAGGTTCGCCTCCAATCAATCATCAGTTCACAAATCAAATGAACGAGAATCATGCACCTCATCCTTGGGTACCGAGTTAGTTCACAAGTTAAATGAATAAGGCTTGGGTAAAGATTCTGTTAGTGAATCAAATAAATGAGAGTTGTGCTCCTCATTTTTGGGTAAAGAGTCATTTCAGGAATCAAATGAATGAGAATCCTGCAGCAGCTCTTTATTGGGTACTGAGTCAGAATTGTGCACCTCGAGTCTGGGTAATGACTCCACTCATGAAACAAAGGAATGAGAATCGTGAACCTTGTTCTTGAGTAATGATCCAGTTTGAAAATCAAAATAAATTAGAACTCTGCTCCTTGTTTTTAGGTACTAAGTCAGTTTGCGAATCAAATTAACGAGAATCTCATGCCTCATTCTTGGATATTAAGTCAGACGGCAAATGAAATGAATGAAAATCGTGCATCTTATTCTTGGGTAATGATTTGGATCACAAATCAAAAGGATGAGAATCGTGTGCCTCGTTCTTAGGTACTGAGTCCATTCACAAATCAGATGAATGAGAATCGTGCACCTCGTTCTTGGGTAATGATTTAGTTGATGAATCAAAAGGATGAGAATCGTGTGCCTTGTGAATAAGTTTTTGAATCAAAAAAATGAGAATTGTGCTCTTCGTCTTTGGGCAATGAGTTATTCTGTGAATCAAATGAATGAGAATCTTGCAGCTCTTTCTTAGGCACTGAGTCAGCACACAAATCAAATGAATGAGAACTGTACACCTCGATTTTGGGTATTAATTCAGTTCACAAGTCATACACCTCATTCTTAGGTAATGATTCAGTTCATGAATCAAATGAAGGAGAAGTGTGTACCTCGTTCTTGGGTAATGATTCTGTTTGGAAATCAAAATAAGTTGTGTACCTCGTTTTTATGGGCTAAGTCAGTTCACAAATCATAATTATGAGAATCTTGGGCCTCATTCTTGGGTACTGATTCGGTTTACATATGAAATAAATGAAAATCGTACACCTTGTTTTTGAGTTCTGAATCACTTTGTGAATCAAAAGATTAAGAATTGTGCACCTCATTCTTGGGTAATGATTCAGTTCATAAATCAAAACAATGAGAATCATGTACCTCTCGTTTCTGGGTAATAATTTAGTTCATAAATCAAAAGAATTAGAATCGTGTACCTCTCGTTCTTGGGTGATGATTCAGTTCTTAAATCAAAAGAATGAGAATCATGTGCCTTGTTCTTGGGTAATGATTCAGATCTTAAATCAAACAGAATGAGAATCATGTGTCTCGTTCTTGGGTAATGATTAAGTTCTTAAATCAAAAGAATGAGAAAATGTGCCTCATTCTTGGGTAATGATTATGTTCTTAAATCAAAAGAATGAGAATCGTGTACCTCTCATTTTGGGTAATGATTCAGTTCTTAAATCAAAAGAATGAGAATCATGTGCCTCATTCTTGGGTAATGATTATGTTCTTAAATCAAAAGAATGAGAATCGTGTACCTCTCGTTCTTGGGTAATGATTATGTTCTTAAATCAAAAGAATGAGAATCGTGTACCTCTTGTTCTTGGGTAATGATAAAGATCTTAAATCAAAAGAATGAGAATCGTGTACCTCTCAATCTTGGGTAATGATTAAGTTCTTAAAAGAATGAGAAGCGTGTACCTCTCATTTTGGGTAATGATTCAGATCTTAAATCAAAAGAATGAGAATCATGTACCTCTCATTCTTGGGTAATGATTAAGTTCTTAAATCAAAAGAATGAGAATTGTGTACCTCTCGTTCTTGGGTAATGATTCAGTTCTTAAATCAAAAGAATGAGAATTGTGTACCTCTCGTTCTTGGGTAATGATTCAGTTCTTAAATCAAAAGAATGAGAATTGTGTACCTCTCGTTCTTGGGTAATGATTAAGTTCTTAAATCAAAAGAATGAGAATTGTGTACCTCTCGTTCTTGGGTAATGATTAAGTTCTTAAATCAAAAGAATGAGAATCATGTGCCTCGTTCTTGGGTAATGATTAAGTTCTTAAATCAAAAGAATGAGAATCATGTACGTCTCGTTATTGGGTAATGATTCATTTCATGAATCAAAAGAATGAGAATCATGCACCTCATTCTTGGGTAATGATTCAAATGATTCAAATCAAAGGAATGGAAATTGGCCCCCTCTTACCTTAATGACCTGATTATTCCTTACACCCCAGCAAGGTCTCGCAGGTCTGCTGATCAGTTTTTCTTGACTGCTTGAAACTCTCTGACCTGACCTTCTCTATCCTGGCTTTAATACATTGGAATGGTGTAGCCCTGGATGTAGAATTGCCCCCCACCCATTACCCATTGCCCATTTTCAAATCCAGTCTTAAAACATACTTTTATTCCCCAGCAGTTAGCTCGGTTTGAGAGCTGTTTGTTTTGCCCTATCCCTGATTTTATTCATTTGTTTTATTTATTGTTATTTAAATTCTTATTTTATTGTGTTAGTTGGTATATGGCTTGCACTGCACTTTGGGTTCAACTCCAGTTACTTTAAGCATGCTCTATAAATAAGCATGAAATGAAATTTTAGGGTAATATAGCATTAATCTTAAAGAGATAGCATAAAGGGTTAAAAAATGTCAGTAACCTGTCCAGGTATATCAGGTAACCAGATAAAGTCAAGTGAAGAACAGAGACACAAAGAGTACTGAAAGATGATCAAGAAATCAGCAGATGAATGGACAGTTGTTACATACACAGAACCTTCAAAGGTGGTGGCTCAACCCAAAGGGAATAAGAAGAACCAGAATATAATAAAATAAACTTTTTATATAACAAATTTGGACGTAAATCAATCAAACAACCAGAGTCTCACCCGAACAGATTTGGATGTGCATAATTCCTCTGTGAGCAGAACGTGGGTCACCAGACCACAAATGGTGTGTCACCTGCTCACAGATTCCTCTAACAAATGCCTCCTTATTGACCCTCAGAGCCCTCACAGCTGTCCTTCTCAGTTCTTGGAGTGGCCATCAAGCCATCAACTTCTCTCGATGATATCCAGAGTGCCCTGTGAGATGAAACACCTCCTTCTGGGAACACCAGTAACACCAACACAACCCTCAGCAACTTTCAGGGTCTTGTCACTGAAGGTCTCCCACGTCACATTAGGATCGGCAGTCGCACCCAAATCTCTAAATACGTCACACAAACTGTGTGCAAACTCGTTAGAAACAGCCTGGTCTCGGGGTCTGGCCCGGTCGAGCCTCATCCTCCTAGCAGGTGGTCGCCTATCTGACCTAAGATGGATCTTCAGAGTAGCAACAGCAAGTCTGTGGTCAGAATTCACAAACTGAGCACTTCTGTAGACCCTGCAGATGTGTATGAGCCTCCAGCCTCTGCCCACGAGGTTGTGATTGATCTCCTTCACTGCACCACCAGTACTGGAGTGCCAAGTCAAATGATGTGGCTCAGTGCACTGTAACCAGGATCCAGCGATTCACAGCCCCTGACCTTTTACAAAGTTAAGGAACATGGAGCCACTTTCACCACGGTCACCAGACCCATGGGGACCAAGACAATCCTGATAGCCAGCCCTGTCAGTGCCAGTGGTTGCACTGAAGTCACCCATAACCAGAGGAGTGTCACCTCGCGGGCACCCATCAACCACTGAGTGAAGCTGTGAATAAAATGTCTCCCTCACAGAGTCATCACTCACTGCGGTCGGAGCAGACGCTGAGACAACAGACAAGGCACCCAGTGAGTGACATAATCTGAGTCTCATAATACGCTCGTTGAAAGGAGTGACATTTGACACCATCGGAAGAAGCCAATCCACTACAGTAACAGCTACTCCCTGAGTATGGCAGCCATCAGAGCCACCAGACCAATAAAAGGTGTACCCAACTACAGAGATCTATCTGGCCAGTCCCAGGTCTGAGCACCTCAGAGAGAGCGGCCACTCAGTTTACGCAGCTCCTCCGACAGCAGAGGAAGATGACCATCATGCCGGAGAGGCAAGTCATTCCACGCCACCTCAGATTGGGACCTGGGTGCTGCCACGCATCAGGCAATGCCTCAGCACCACACCAGTTCTGATCCCCGACATGCCTGACCCCATTGGCTCTTCCAGGGATGAGGCTCACTAGGGCTTTCCACCATCCTCTTCATAATGTGAGGAGCCTTCCTATGGTTGTCTGCATCAGAGCTACTCCTGCAGATAGCAGAAAGGAGTCCTGTCTGTCGTCTCGGAACAGTGTGAAGATGTTATGGTGGCTGGGGTGCAAATCCTGCTACCATCCTTCAAGAATTCCCTGCAAGTTGGAGGACCAGTTGCTGAGCCGGATACAGGGAACCTCCGAATGTCATTTCCGAACCACCTGTTGTCACTCATGTGTGCATGGGAGGCAGCTCAAAGGCTCAAAAGACAGTAATTCCTTGCCAAACCAGGGGACAGCAGAATATACTAATCCTTGTTCCTTTCCATTGACAAACCGATCACGGGAAAATTCTGCTTGGGTCCGATGGACATCACTTCCGGTTACAGCTACTTCACTTCCAGTCCCGGGCCTGAGGATGTCACTTCCCTTTTAGGGCCAAAGACATCACTTCTAGTCCTGGCCCCGAGGACGTCACTTCTGGTTCCAGGCCAAAGATGTCACTTCCAGTCCCGGGCACGAGGATGTTACTTCCGGTTCCAGCCATGTCACTTCCGGTCCCGGACCAGAGGATGTCACTTCTGGTTCCAGGCCATGTCAATTCCGGTCCCAGCCCCGAGGATGTCACTTCTGGTTCCAGCCAAATCACTTCCAGTCCTGGGCCCAAGGATTTCACTTCCGGTCCCAGCCCCGAGGACGTCACTTCTGGTTCCGGCCCTGAGAACGTCACTTCTGGTTCCAGCCAAATCACTTCCAGTCCCAGGCCTGAGGATGTCACTTCCTTCTTCGGGCCAAAGACGTCACTTCTAGTCCCGGCCCTGAGGATGTCACTTCCAGTCCTGGGCCAAAGATGTCACTTCCAGTCCCGGGCCTGAGGATGTCACTTCCGGTTCCACCCATGTTACTTCCATTCCCAAACCCAAGGATGTCACTTCTGGTTCTAGGCCAAAGACGTCACTTCCGGTCCCAGCCCCAAGGACATCACTTCTGGTTCCAGCCAAATCACTTCCAGTCCCAGGCCTGAGGATGTCACTTCCTTCTTCGGGCCAAAGACATCACTTCTAGTCCCGGCCCCGAGGATGTCACTTCCAGTCCCGGGCCAAAGATGTCACTTCCAGTCCCGGGCCTGAGGATGTCACTTCTGGTTCCAGGCCAAAGACGTCACTTCCGGTCCCAGCCCCGAGGACGTCACTTCTGGTTCCGGCCCTGAGAACGTCACTCCTGGTTCCAGCAAAATCACTTCGAACGCATAACTCCAGTTCTTAAATCCTTACACTGTCTCCCGGTTAAGTTTAAGGCAGATTTCAAAATCCTCCTTTTAACATATAAAGCATTAAATGGTCGAGGTCCGGCTTACTTGTCTGAACTTATCATGACTTACAAACCTGAGCGCACATTAAGATCTCAAGATGCCGGTCTGCTTATGATTCCAAGGATTAATAAAATAACAGTGGGAGGTCGAGCTTTTAGTTACAGGGTCTCTAAACTCTGGAATGGTCTGCCTGCTACTATAAGAGATGCCCCTTCGGTCTCAGCTTTTAAATCCCACCACTTCAGTTTAGCACACCCTGACTAGAGCTGCTGATTAACTGTACAGACTGCATCTTTGTTGTTTGTCATTAGCACTAAAACAGAAGTAACACGACAGCTATAATTGTATACTAACCCTCACTTATTCTGTTTTTCTTCTCGGTACTCAAATGTGGCACATGGTGCCACGGCCCACCTGCCAAGTTGTTTTGCCTGCCTAAGGAAAAGTCATCTCTGATGGAGGATCGCAGGAATCGTGAGAAAGAGGGGTCCTTTCATCTGATTGGCTGGCCCAGCACTGTTTCAGCCGTGGAATGGCCAAATGGGGGAGACAGCTTGAAGGATGAGGTCTCCAGGACTCTACACAAATCCAAATCTTATTATGGGATATATCATCTACTGTTAAATTCTGCTCTGTACTTCTAAAATGTATATTTTTTATTTCATACTAAATTGAGAAATTGTTCTGTTCTGTGTACTGTATTGTATTGTATTGACCCCCTTCTTTTGACACCCACTGCACGCCCAACCTACCTGGAAAGGGGTCTCTCTTTGAACTGCCTTTCCTGAGGTTTCTTCCATTTTTCCCTACTAGGTTTTTTTGGGAGTTTCTCCTTGTCTTCTTAGAGAGTCAAGGCTGGGGGGCTGTCAAGAGGCAGGGCCTGTTAAAGCCCATTGCGGCACGTCCTGTGTGATTTTGGGCTATACAAAAATAAACTGTATTGTATTGTACTTTTAGTCCCGGGCCTGAGGATGTCACTTCCTTCTTCGGGCCAAAGACGTCACTTCTAGTCCCGGCCCCGAGGACGTCACTTCCTGTCCCGGGCCTGAGGATGTCACTTCCGGTTCCACCCATGTCACTTCCAGTCCCGAGCCCGAGGATGTCACTTCTGGTTCCAGCCATATATCACTTCCAGTCCCGGATCAGAGGACGTCACTTCCGGTTCTGGCCATGTCACTTACGGTCCCAGCCCCGGGGACGTCACTTCTGGTTTTTGGCCCAGAGGACGACATTTCTGGTTCCAGCCACATCACTTTCAGGTGCTCTGACAACAGGCACCTACCAGAGAAAAAAATGTCCGACAGCTCGGGAACATCTCAGCAAACTTCAGAGCCATCAAGCCTGCTGTGCTGGAATCCATTTACCATTTTCTGGTTTGGTTGTACTCAGAGATATAAAAAGGCAATCTGAGATACCATTGGTTACTTTTCTTTGTTGTTTTTCCATTTGGAGTAAAGGCAGCTGAAGCGACCTGCTGATGGTCTTGGTGTCAGAAGTGGGATTTAAACACACAACCTCAGGGTTTGAAATTCAATACCTTAGCCACTAAGTCAAAGTGCATTACCTGCAATTTTATTGTCGTTTTGAGTCTCCATTGTTTGTTTAGCAAGTGAATTGAGCTTCTTCATTACAACAGATACATGGTGCCTCCTCCCACCCATAATATTTGGGACAAAGACCCCCTCTGCTCTAGAGTTTAAAATCACAAATCAAACAATTCAGATATTGCGGTTAAAGGGCACACTGCAGACTTTCAATTAGGGGGATTTCGGTCACACCGTGTAGAAATGACTTTTTGTAGATTGTCCCCCCCATTTCAGGAAACCATAATGTTCAGGACACGTCAATGGCAGGCAGTGACTGCTTGAAGTCTGAGATTCATAGGCGTCACCAGGTGCTGAGGTGGTGATGCTCTGCCAAGCCACCAGTGCAGCCATCTGCAGCTCCTGCCATCCTCCTCATGAAGTGTTTGTCCCAAATGTTGTGGAGGGATTGTCCACCTCTGTAAAGCTGAATGGGTGTTTTGTCTCATATATCTCTGCTAAGATTTAAACTTTAAAAGCCTGAGCCCTCTTTTGGCCGAAGTCTGCATGTTGAGTTTGGGACCAGGATAAGGACATAACTAAACAGATTCAAAACGCCACAAATAAAAAAGAAAATATTCAACATATAATCAAAAAACATAAATGATAACAACATCATATCCAAAAATGATATCGAAGAAAAAATAAAAATAAAAAAAATCAAATAAAAATTTTACATGAGCCAGGGATACAAACATCATTAAACCGTAACATCGAGAAATGACCAGAGCCAACAACACAGACAGGACGGCTTGCAATTCTACATTCAGAAAAATGGAGGGAATTACAAGGACGAGGACGTCGTGAACAGGAGCCTCTCGTCAAATGTCAACGTGCGAGTCCACAGGGTGGGCATCTGCTTGGGGTCTCAGACGGCAGGCAGAATTTCAGTGGCTTATCCATTAGGACCTGCAATTTAAGGTGGGACATCAGCCTGTCTGTCTGTCTGTCTTATATGACGCCTTTCACATCTCCCTACCTCAATGGACGTCATGTGTAATGACCCTGAGATGAAAATAAATAAATAAATAAGACAAATGGACTGAAATGGTTGTGTTCATTTTTTAACTTTGTGAATTCTGCTCTTCACTCTGATAAAGCAACATAATTGTGATTTGATCAGAGACTCTCGGACAAAAACCCACGCTGTGTTGTGATTATTAAGTGTGGCAATGATTTGTGATATCGATCCCTGCCTCCGGGGCACGACAGTACATCCGATTGAACACCTTCATGAAGGTCATCAGAGGAGCTCCATCAATAAAGACGAGCCGAGGTTTAAGGAGAGCACTAATGAGTGATGAGACAACAGCAAAGAAAAGTTTAGGGGGTCCGAAAGAAAAAAACGTTTACAACCTAAACTGGGAAAAAACAAAGAGCACCGCTGGGGTAGAAAACATCTGTCTATGATATAGTGCATGTCATATCTATCTATCTATCTATCTATCTATCTATCTATCTATCTATCTATCTATCTATCTATCTATCTATCTATCTATCTATCTATCTATCTATCTATCTATCTATCTATCTATCTATCTATCTATCTATCTATCTATCTATCTATCTATCTATCTATCTTCTAGATCTGAGGTGTACATGTGTGTCAGTCTCATCTTTTATTTCTCTCTTGGTTGCTCCAGTGTCCTCTCAGTGCCAAAGACATGCTGGTTAGCTGAACTGGCGACGCTCAAGTGGGTGTGGGGTTGTGTGGTGTGTATATGTGTGTGTGTGTGGGGGGTTGTTCTCCTTGCAATGGATGGCCACCCTGTCCAGGGGGGTCACGGGGCTCTGTAAGACTGACTCCAGCACCCCAAATGTGACCCTGATATGGATTAAGTGGGCTGGAAAATTAAGTGACATGACATGTGTTTTAAGTTGGACTAATTACAATGCAAATTAATCCAGAAAAAAAATTCTAATGAGAACACAACTTATTTAAACAAAAAAAAAAAAACTAGCCAGAAGGGTAAAAATAAGAGAGAAAGTGAGTTACCATCTGATGTCAGAGAGAAGGAGACGCATTTGAAAGCAGCAACAAAATCAAAAACTGAAGTGTGATATCAGGGTCAAACTCCGCAGGCGTGTGTTGTGCAGAACGAGGAGATGGAAGAGGTGGCCGTCACTCTGTTTCCATAGAATCAACGGAAATCCGATGGGTTGTTGAATTTTAGGAACTGCAGCTGCCGACCTCCCCTCCCCATGATATGTTCAGGGTGTGGATACGGACTGAGGGACACAACACTGTCTTAAAATCTATCTATCTATCTATCTATCTATCTATCTATCTATCTATCTATCTATCTATCTATCTATCTATCTATCTATCTATCTATCTATCTATCTATCTATCTATCTATCTATCTATCTATCTATCTATCTATCTATCTATCTATCTTATATAGTGCCTTTCACATCTATCTATCTATCTATCTATCTATCTATCTATCTATCTATCTATCTATCTATCTATCTATCTATCTATCTATCTATCTATCTATCTATCTATCTATCTATTCCAAAACTCTTAAAGTGACAGGGTCTTTCTATATTTTGCACCCTCTGAAATAACAACCTTCAAGACTGTGACTGAAAAGTGCAATGGTTACCACTAACATAATAAAATAAATGAAATAAAGTCAAAGCACATCAACTTCATGGCTCCGCTGGAAGCTCAGGGATCACATGAAATCCACCCTGGCCAGCCTATTTAACCCAATGTTGTCCTGTTTCTTAATAGGACAATAATTGCAGACACAAGGTTAAAGTGACAGTAGAGTGAAAAGGTGGCAATCCTAAAATGGCCAGTCATAGCCCTGATCTAGCTAGCTAGTTATGTATTATATATTGTTTTTCATATCAAATATCTATCTACATACCATATAGTGCCTTTCATATCTATCTATCTATCTATCTATCTATCTATCTATCTATCTATCTATCTATCTATCTATCTATCTATCTATCTATCTATCTATCTATCTATCTATCTATCTATCTATCTATCTATCTATCTATCTATCTATCTATCTATCTATCTATCTATCTATCTATCCAAGCCTGTCTGCTGTCCAGGTCCCTCTGTGATGATTCAACAGACTCAAGAGTATCTGCCAACCCACCTAGGTTGAAATCATCTGCAAAGTTACCCAGCGTGTTCCAGATAAGGCCTCACCAGTGTGTTATAAAGAGTTGAGCAGAACCTCCTGTGACTTGTACTCAACACATCAAGGCGCTATATAACCTGACATTCTGTTAGCCTTCTTAATGGCTTATGAACACTGTCTGGGAGTCAATAGCTAAAAGTCCACTATGACTCCTAAATCCTTCTCATCAGATGGACTTTTGATTTTCGGACCCTGCATTGTGTATTCAAACTTTCCTACCTGTAATTCTTCACATTTACTGCCATTAAATCCCCCCAAGCCTGTCTGCTGTCCAAGTCCCTCTGTGATGATTCAGCAGATTCTCGATTCTTTAAGAGTTTCTTTCTTGGTATCATCAAAGTCAAATTGAGTCCACGGCCAGTGCTTCAATGTCGTGTACTGTGAAGATCTCATAAGGGTGATTTCTTGATATACGCACTGGACATTCTAGGACTGACAAGCTCTTTGGGCTGTTTTTTTTTTTTTTTGGAGATAATCTCTTCTTCTTCTTCTTCTTCTTCTTCTTCTTCTTCTTCTTCTTAACTTGCCGCTCACCCTTTTGTAACTCGGTCCTCTCTAATGACTGATCTCTGCTCCAGCAGCACTCCCAGATAAACGACATTAAGACTAGTATTTGTCACTGTCAACCTGATGAATGAATCTCCATCCATATAAACAAACGGAGCGAGTTTAAAACAACTTGTAAATCATTAGCTGGTTTATTTTACTTTGCCTGCAAACCTCCTCGTCTTTATTTTTAGAGCTCCAAATCCTTTAGTCAACGAGACAACTGGGGATTAGCATTGTGCCTTATCAGCTTTTAAAAAAAATGAGGGAAGAGGCAGACAAAAATAAATACGTAGAAAAACTTGAGCTAAATTGGTAAGTGAGTTGTCTGCCGTCCGTGCATCGCTACATCTAACGTTACCCTCGCGAAAGGGGAATTTACATTAATCAGCGGGGTGACTCCCATTTTAGAGGCGCGCCACTACTCCGGGTAATAAGATCTAACGACTGAAAATGAGTCTCCGGTGGAAGCGTAATTTGTTATCCAACGTCGTGTTTCTTCAGCTATATGAAATGACATGCGAGTTGTTAATACGCTGAGTGTTTCCGTCGTGGCCGTACTTAGAAAGGGCTGCGTCGTCGTCACTGCTGTCATGGCCTTATTTTAACTTGTTGAATCAGCAGGAATAATATGCTGAAATGGTATACTTTGAAACGAATGAGAAAGAAAGAAAGAAAGAAAGAAAGAAAGAAAGAAAGAAAGAAAGAAAGAAAGAAAGAAAGAAAGAAAGAAAGAAAGAAAGAAAGAATTGTGATGCAGAGAGCCATTTATCACAGCAGAGCTGTTGTATTACACTACATGTCCCAGAGTGCATCTCTGTCAGCTTGTCCCATAGTGTCCCATAGTACCCTGTGGGAATCCGGGGCACCACTGCAGGCCAGGGGAGCTGCCATCTAGTGTCTTGGGGGAGTCAGTGTCTTACAAAAGGTGCCTTCCCCCCATCCTTCCATAACAAGGTCGTCCTGGCTGGGTTGAAAGAAAGAAAGAAAGAAAGAAAGAAAGAAAGAAAGAAAGAAAGAAAGAAAGAATGGTGATGCAGAGAGCCATTTATCACAGCAGGGCTGTTGTATTGCACTACATGTCCCAGAGTGCATCTCTGTCAGCTTGTCCCTAAGTCCCATAGTGTCCCATAGTGCCCTGTGGGAATCCTGGGCACTGCTGCAGTCCAGTCCCCCATCTAGTGTCTTGGGGGAGACAGTGTCCTACAAAAGGTGCTTTCCCCCCATCCTTCCATCACAGGGGCGTCCCGGCTGGGTTGAAAGAAAGAAAGAAAGAAAGAAAGAAAGAAAGAAAGAAAGAAAGAAAGAAAGAAAGAAAGAAAGAAAGAAAGAATGGTGATGCAGAGAGCCATTTATCACAGCAGAGCTGTTGTATTACACTACATGTCCCAGAGTGCATCTCTGTCAGCTTGTCCCATAGTGTCCCATAGTACCCTGTGGGAATCCGGGGCACCACTGCAGGCCAGGGGAGCTGCCATCTAGTGTCTTGGGGGAGGCAGTGTCTTACAAAAGGTGCCTTCCCCATATCCTTCCATAACAAGGGCGTCCCGGCTGGGATGAAAGAAAGAAAGAAAGAAAGAAAGAAAGAAAGAAAGAAAGAAAGAAAGAAAGAAAGAAAGAAAGAAAGAAAGAAAGAAAGAAAGAAAGAAAGAAGCAGCACACGTTTGCACAAGCACTCCATTAATCTATACATAGCGCTTTTCATTAGGAGTGTTATGTTGAAGGGCTTCAAAAAGCCAACGCTTCAGCACTTCAGTCAAGTGACGGCACTCGTCTTTATTTCTGTTTGCACGTGATGGAGGCAAATGTCAGGACGAGTGCCGCGTAGAGGAAACTGAAAGCATTTCTGAGCAAAGCAACAGCAAAGGCTTGTGCAGCAACTTCACACGTAAAACATATGGCCAGCGGGAGTCAAACGTGAATAAGAGAACATAAGAGGGTCCGCTGACTGTAATTAACAAATCATGAGCCACGGGGTTCAATAACTGGGTGTTCATTTGGCAGACTGGTACATCAAGGGATAGGAAAGGTGCAGAACAGCATGAACAGATAAGAAAGGCGCTACAAACTACATACGACATGTGACATATTATAGAGAGACAGCAGAGGTGCTATAAAAGAAATACAAAAGGTCAGGTCAGGTTAGGGAGCATGCACTGCTACAGCGCTTTAATGCACCCATCACACAATGAAACAGCTCACGGTCCCTTTTGGCAAGCCCCCCAGGCAGACGTGCAGTTCAGTCCCACCCTCCAGAAATAACCTTCTATCTGCCACAGCCAGGTGGTACACAGGCGTCCCCTTGGCCTGGACCAGCCAATCAGGTCCTTAGCAATGAGGGACCCGTGAGCCGAATCAGCATCGGGGAATCACACCAGAAGTTCATAGAGCTGCAAAATAGAAAGAAAGAAAGAAAGAAAGAAAGAAAGAAAGAAAGAAAGAAAGAAAGAAAGAAAGAAAGAAAGAAAGAAAGAAAGAAAGAAAGAAAGAAAGAATGGTGATACGGAGAGCCAGAAAGAAATTCAGGCGTGAGTGTCAGTAGGCTTTAGAAACCAAGTGACCCGAACTATTCTCTAACATTTCAGTAATTATTTACCACTCTGATCTTTCTGATCATGAAACAGGTCATGACAATAGCAATGGATGAGAAGAATTCATAATTCATTGCAGAATCTTCGGTATTTGAGGGTTCCTCTTCCACGCTGGTGAGGTCTCATGTCTCGCACGATTAATCAGCACCTCGTCGTCGAGTTTGGTATTTTTCCATCCAGCCATTTTAGCTCGAGACTGTCCTCGAGAAAATGTGACACGCAGACACAGATGGACAGACGGGCACACGCAGACCCATCATCGAGATATCAATGTTTTTTGGAAACTGGTGATTGAAAATTTGGATAAATCTAATGCTTTTGCTCCTTCATCATAGATGATAGGTTAGCAAAAAAAATTAAGAAAAAAAAAAATGAATTGTTGGTGGCAGAAGTGGCATCACTAACGGAGAGCAGGGAGAGCAGACCACACCGGACACACCATTAGAGGGGGTGACACTCAAATGTCTGTCTATAAAACGTTTGTAACGTGACAGCCATAAATCTCTATAACATTCACAACAAACTGAGCTGCCGGCCGTCTCTTACACCACGTTGCATGCAATGGCCAGGTGTCCACACGCCATATTGTTTCAAGTCTGATTAACTCTTTCATGAAGATCTCTATTCATCAAGTCACCTGTAAGGGTTTTAATCCGTCCTCGGTAACCACACTGGGTGACACCAACCCTAGTGATGTCAGTGAAAGCTGAGCTGAAGCAGTCATTTTAAGGGAAGTGGTGGACATTACTGCAATGGCCCACCTTGTGCTTGGATTACTAAATTAGCAAATATGAACTGCTGTATAGATAAAGAGAAGGCTTGAGACCCCATGAGACAGATCAGCCGGTGGGACACACACTACAGACCACTACAGATCAGTGCTCTTCAACCTTTCTGGTGTCATGGTGTCATGCAAAGGGTCAAACACGATCATCAGAGCGGCTCACTCACTGTGACCCACCTCGACCCTCTTTGTGACCCACCAGGCCGCACTACCATGATAAATAATAGCAACTCGTGACCCACTGCAGGCAGCCCATTTCTTAGGTCCTTTACAACTGACTTTAAAATAAAACTAACGATATATAAAGCCTTAACCCTTTGAAGCCTGCCCTCCTCTGCATGTCGACACTATAACCCTATAACCCTTATCTTCCCAGCAATTGTCAACAATTTCGAAAGCCAAACATTTTTATGTATAAAAATGAACATTTTATTAAACGATAATAAGATGATGATGAGGGCGGCACGGTGGCGCAGTGGTAGCGCTGCTGCCTCGTAGTTAGGAGACCTGGGTGTTCACTTCCTCCCTGCATGGAGTTTGCATGTTCTCCCCGTGTCTGCGTGGGTTTCCTCCCACAGTCCAAAGACATGCAGGTTAGGTGCATTGGCAACTCTAAATTGTCCCTATAGGGTGTGTGCTTGGTGTGTGGGTGTGTGTGCCCTGCGGTTGGCTGGCACCCTGTCCGGGGTTTGTTTCCTGCCTTGTGCCCTGTGTTGGCTGGGATTGGCTCCAGCAGGCCCCCGTGACCCTGTAGTTAGGATATAGTGGGTTGGATAATGGATGGATGGATGGAAGATGATGATGAGTCATGATGTTATGGCAATGCCAATGCCAATTTAATTGTAGGGCACATTTTAAAACAAAACAGTAATGGTGTAGACAAAGTGCTTTACATTAAAACATACAATGAACGATAATATAATAAATAGATATAAAGTACAATAAAATGAATTACAGCCAGCAGTGAGTTCAAGAAAAGAAAAACTAGCTATAAACTTAGGACTCAGAGTGTTCAGAACTTTTAAGGAACGTTGATAAATCTTCGTTACACGTGTTTAATTATGCCATCCATTCAGGTTTCCGCCCATCCCAGCAAGCATCGTTCACGAGACATGAACAATTCCTGAATGGGGCACCAGCTCATCGCAGGGTGAATAAGAGCAACACACATACACTAGCAGGGTGAATTTAGCAGAACAAAACCCAACATCCTATATGTCTGTGAAAGGAAACTGAAGCACGTCGAGTAAACCCACCAGAAAAACATGCAATTCAAGGCAGGGAACACACGAGGCCCCCACATGTTTAATACCTGCTTTAATGCATTTCATCTTGAAAATGATACCAAGTTTTTATCTTAGCATTCTAAATGTTCAGATAGCAGGAATATCATGAAGTGAATGAATTCTGTGTGGCGATCACTGCCTGCGAGCTCCTCTCAGTGTAAGAGGATGTCAGTTTAACCCCTTAACCGCCCTCTGCCGGATATATCCGGTATCGTTGTTTTATTGCTAACGCCATACTGCCGGAATTATCCGGCACATTTGCCTATGGTTATATGAATGCCTGGCGCGTAGTATAACTGACAGTTTGGCGTGGGTATTATTACTACGTTGTATTTCGACAACTCTGTGGTTGTTTTGGCCGGTTATGTGACGTGATTCGGAAGTGACAGTTGTGAATATGGCGAAACGTAAACTGACTTCAAGTGAGGCTTTGCAGGCGATTTTGGACAGTTCTGATCATGATTGTAGCAGTTCTGAAGAAGATTTTAGCGATAATGATGAGCAGCAATGTGCGCTGCATGATACTGTGAATGAAGACGCATCGGATGATGGCGCTGAGTGGGTGTATCCCCAGCACCTCAACTGGACTGCTGCCCGTGGTGAACTACCTTTTCTGCATTCGTTTTTAGGCAACGTGTGGCTTTACTGTTGATGTAAACAATTACACTGCTGAGCAGTTTTATGAGCTGTTTGTGTCACCTGATTTGATCAGACATTTTGTTCATCAGACAAATCTGTATGCAGCACAGTTTATTGAGAAAAATCCCAATTTACCTCCACATTCCCGTGTTCGTGCTTGGGTAGACACTGATGAAAACGAAATGAAAAAATTCTTTGGGATTTTGATGTTGATGGGAATAATCAGAAAACCAGATATTGAGATGTACTGGTCTACAGATCCTATGTATGCAACACCTATTTTTGCAGCTATCATGACACGTAACCGATTCTCTTTGCTGCTGAAATTCTTTCATTTGAATGACAACAGAAATGAGCCAGATAAGAAAGATCCAAACCGCGACCGCTTGTTCAAGCTACGTCCTTTGATTGACCATTTATTTGAAACATTTCAGTTGCCCTACATGCCAGGACCGTCAGTTGCAGTTGATGAAAGTTTATTGTCGTGGAAGGGCCGCTTACAGTTTTGACAGTATCTACCATTGAAAAGGGCACGGTTTGGTATCAAGATGTTTTGCTTAGCTGAGAATTCAGGTTACATTTATAGATTTCGTGTATACACTGGCAAAGAGGATCCTATGAGTAGTATTTCAGCAGTGTTGCCAGATGAATGTAAGGACTTTGGACTTTCAGAGAAAATTGTTGTGTACCTTGCCCTACCACTATTGGACAATGGGTACACCATTTGGATGGATAACTGGTACTCCAGTTGTATGTGTTTGCCCATTTCTAGAACTTGCACAACATTTAGTGGTCAATACTGCTTGAATAAATGTAAAAAAGTAAAAAAACGAAAATTGTTCAGATTTCGCCTGGCGTGGGGAATATTTAGGGAGTTGGCGGTTAAAGGGTTAAGAAGCGCGTAGCGATTAACAATTGGGTCGGGGAACAATTAATACAAAGCATTTAATGTGCTAAATTAATTATGCTTATTATGCTTATTAATCTAGTAAACTAAACATTGATTTTAAGATGAATTTTACGATGTTCTACTTTACAGTAATCCCTCCTCCATCGCGGGGGTTGCGTTCCACAGTTTACATACAGTAAAACCTAAATATTATTTTAAAGATATCGAGCGTCTCCGATATCACATATGTTACAGCCATTACGACAGACAGGCCACCAGCAATAAATACGTACAATGCAAGAAAAATTGTATACAGTAAAATGTGTGTACAGCGACACTAAACTATGTACATGTAATAAGTACTGTACGTAATTAATTAATTATGGTTACTCACCAACAATGACACGACGACTTGTCCGATAACGAGGAGTTTAATTTTACTGCACAACAAAGGATAGCGTTACAGCTCTTCTAAAGGAGCCTCTTCAGGCAACTGTGTAGCACCGCCGTTGTTCTTCAATCCAAATCCCTAAATCAGATTCCATCCAGACTGCTGCCTTATCACATCCACTTGCAACTCATTTTGCGTCCTGGTTAAAGGACACTGCGGCCGTAGATCTTATATGCTTTTCCTCCTTTTTAAATAAAAAGAATCGTGGACTCATTATGCTGTAATGGTGTCCTGCAGCGGTGTAGCTGTTCCCTTCCTTCAACATATCCAAAACTTTTACCTTTTCTGCAATCATTTGCATCTTCTGTTGGACACGGCCCCTGAAGCAGTAGCAGGAGCACGTTAATGCTGAATGAGTGAGATTAGACTTCCTGGTTAATGCAGCACTCCGTCGCTTAGCCAATCAGCAGCACACAGGAACTTAACTGCGTGCTCTGATTGGGTAGCTTCTCAGCCACCACCAATAGCATCCCTTGTATGAAATCAACTGGGCAAACCAACTGAGGAAGCAAGTACCAGAAGTAAAAAGACCCATTGTCCGCAGAAACCCGCGAAGCAGCGAAAAATCTGCGTTATATATTTAGATATGCTTACATATAAAATCCGCGATAGAGTGAAGCTGCGAAAGACGAAGCACGATATAGCGAGGGATTACTGTAAGTGCCGAGATTAAAGTGTAAATGTAGAGAATAAAGTCAACATTTCGACATTCAACATAAATGCCGAAATTAAAGTGGAAATATCGAGAATAAAGTTAACTTTCAACGTAAGTGTCAAGATTAAAGTGAAAATGTTGAGAATAAAGTCGACATGTCGACATTCGAACATAAGCACTGGGATTGAAGTGGAAATGTCGAGAATAAAGTCAAAATTTAAACTTTTGACATAAGTGCAGAGATTGAAGTGGAAATGTCTAGACTAAAATTAACATGTCGACTTTTGACGTAAACTCAGAGATTAAAGTGGAAATGTCGAGAATAAAGTCGGCATATTAACTCTATTCTTGTATTTCGTATGACCCTAATACGCGTCCGTACACAGACAACCACCAATATGGGATCCCTTTGTCTTTTGCTCTTCCAGCACTAAGAGGTCATAGGAGGCGGACAACACCATTCCAGCCGGACCATCGCAGAGCCGTCTTTCTATTCTGGCACGAAACCCGCCGTGACACTTCCCAGAAGCCACTCATATCATCAGCAAAGACATCCCTCTGTCCTTCAAAATGGACAAAAAGGCAAGCTTTATATTTTATTTGTCCTTTTGCTCCCACAACTACTTCCTCTCTTTCAACACTGCATAGGACACAAACTTAACTTTAATTAACTGCTGGTAATGCCAGGGAGGCACATCACCACAGTGTGCTAAACTGAAGTTGTGAGTCTTCAAAAAGCTGAGGCTGAAGGGGCATCTCTTATAGGAGCAGGCAGACCAGTTCACAGGTTTGGGAATCAATTGGGGGATTCAAGCAAATGCTATTGGAAAGGAAAAAGTTAGACTGGAAAACAGCTCGGCCATCGCATAGAATTTTAAAAAAAGTAAAACACCAAACAGTGTGACAAGTGTATAAATATTACAAACCTGGTGCACACACAGAACAGCGCAGTCATCTGAAAGCCCCCACGGACCCTTTGGTCTGCACCATTGCTTCCTCCTCCTCTTCCTCCCTGATTTTCTGCAGTCGTTCTTTAGCCACTATGAAAAAAAGAGAACATGATGGGAGTGATTACAGAAAAATGCATACTGCAAAAATCGCAAGTCTGTAAACGTCAGGTCCTTATCAACACACACACACACACACACACACGCACGAGGGCCTACTGATTGCTTAAATGGCTCATAGACAAACACTGGCTCACGCAGATAAGCCAACACAGTCTGAATGTGTTTTGAAGGAGATGAATTTAATTGAGCACCGTAATGGTGTGCCCGCCTGCTCCTATTTCTGCACCAGGGACATGTGGTCAGGGAAGGCCTCACCTGTCATCATGAAAAGTAAAAAAATCTAATAATGAGAACATAAAATAAATGTGACCACTGGTCTGTGCTATAAATTTGTTTTCTGTATGATTCCAATAATTTTGATCATTTTTATAGTCAAAATCGCTGAATTGGCTCAGTCTCACCTCCCATCGGACTGCGCTCTCCTCACACACGGGGTTGATGCCTGCGTTTGGTCCGTGCCTGTTGCTGTCTTTCTGTATGTCGCCAATATAATGTGGGCAGACACATTTATTACGCACCCTGACTTTCTAATATCTTTAATGAATGCATGTGACATATTTAGTCTTGCTGATCAGACATAAAACCGCACTGAAAAAGCACACGGTGAGGCAGATAGTACCGTGCCGCCCTGAAGGGGGTGCATTTGAGCCCAACAGGTGCCCATTGCTGCTGTTCTTCTACTCAGAGGCACCAATAAGAAGACATCAGAAAATCAAGTGCACTGCAGCGCTCCGTTTATTTTTATTTTTTTGTTCCGACTGACTGCCAAAATGGAAGATTAACTAAAAGAAAATACAAGAAAGTGAAGGAGATTTTTGTGGAGAAGGCTCGGCACTTGGACTCATTCACAAATAAAGGTAAGACCATAAAAGGTTTTCAGTTTTATAAGAAAATGGGATCAGACAAAGAAAAAAACAATCCAATATTTAAATTCTAAATTTTGACTTTAAATAAAGTATTCTTTCTTGTTATCCTTTTGTTGAACATTCTGCATTAAAATTGATTAAAGCATCAGAATTTAAAGCTTTTAAAAACAACTAAATATTTCAATTAAGGTCAAAATTGAAATCCGTATTGTTTGTACACCAGTCTATACTTTCAATTGTATTGTATGAGTGTGAATTGTGGAATTGCAACGGAAAATTTAGAACACATGGAGGGTGAAGAGCAAATGCACTCTCCGCTCTCTCTCGCCATTATAAACATAACGTTCTTTTTTATCCAAATATGTGCCTTACCTGTGTGTGTGTAAAGAATGGGATATGAAACATAACCAGTAGTCAATGTGCCAATTGAATAGTGAATGAGCGACTCTTTGGGGTTCATATGTTTGTAAATCTGACTCAAAAGGAGTCACCAGCCATGAACCTCACCGCACGTCACTGCGCTGCCCCCGTCCTGCTCCATGGCTACACTCCTGCTGGGGTTTCAGGCCCATTCATAAGGGGGTACTGACTGCAGGAAGTCAAACTGGACCTACGGAAGCCAGTGGCCACCTACAAGGTCGTCAGAGCTAAACTGACAGGTTTGAACCTGTCAGGGTCCTTTCAGCCACCACAGCCAGAGTGGTCTGGGAAAACACAGCCTCTGACAAACCCGAGGACATGTTGTAGATGGCCATCCAAAAGGACTTACTTCTCCATTCAAGAGAATACACAAAACAAGATATAAGTCCAGCCGGAGGAGACTCCACTGCACCTCTTCTGGGGATGCCAAGTGGCACCGCTGGACTCCCTGGATATCCAGAGACAATCTCTCACACCACCTGGTGCACTATGGACAATTCCTGGGTATCCCTACACTCAAAGCCACCAAGGAGATAAGGCGACTCATGTGCTGCATAAAGGACACCCGTTGTTTAGCAAGGAACTGCCTCGTACTAAAAATTTTTTTGATAATCCAGGACTGCGGCAGGTAAATCCGAAACCTGCTCAGGAACTACTCTATCCTGGACAGCCTGAAAGGACAAAAGGAACGAGAACACTGAATGGAAAAGCAAAACCAATGAATGGAAGGAAACTCACACACCTCAGACATTTGGAGAAGAAGAGACTCACTCTTTCCACCACTAGGGGGCAGCACCACTGAGACATATCCTGATTTTCGGTAAACTCCCTGCTTTGAGGCTAAAACTTAAGGAACAGGACCAGGCTGGGATTATAAAGGATGATAAATGATTGTTTAAGGTCAGGGGTCCTCAACTCTGGACCTGGAGGGTTGCAGTGGCTGCAGGTTTTCATTCTCACCCTTTTCTTAATTAGTGACCTGTTTTTGCTGCTAATTAACTTCTTTGGAATTCATTTTAATGAACTTGTTTTTTAAGATGTGCTCCTCTGAAATTATTTCTTTCCTTAAACAGAAATGAAACGTGAAGTGAGGGAGCCAACAGAAGACCAGCTAAGTCAGGACCTCAAACTCCAACCAATTTCACTCCAACCAGCGGCTTAATGAGATGCCGATTCTTGTTGTTAATTAAACTTGTTCTTTAATTCTGTGGCTTGTTGCTGCTTTCGTGATGCCTTAGCAGACATTTCTGAAATTGTTGATTTTCTCTTTTGTAAGAGCTCTGGGTATTTGAGAAGATCAGCATTCCTGAGACCCTCATCATTCTTTATTTTCAGATATTGTATGATGGGCACCAGTTGTTTTGGCTCATTTTGTATCTCGTTATTGTTTGGCTGCTAATTAAGGAAAAAGAAACAATTAAGGGGTCTGAGTTTTCTAGAGCAAGTCAATTAAAATGAAAAAAAAAGGAGTTAATAGCAGCAAAAACAGGTCACTGATTAAGAAAAGGGTGAGAATTAAACCCTGCAGCCACTGCGGCCCTCCAGGACTGGAGTTGGGGAGCCTTGTTATAAGTCATAATAGACTCTGCTCTTTTATATATATATATCAGTGGCGGGCCGTCAGGGCCTGCAAGGCCTTCTCTGCTGGCCTAAAAAAATATCTGAATCACAAACTGATGTTAATTATATTTTGTCCATGAATACTTATTAAATAATTCCAAATAGTCTGTCCGCTTCCTTTCATAGCTTTTCCGATGGTTGTGCTTCTTCCAGATATGTATTTTCGTATTAAAGCATTTAACCAATCACATTTCAGCCATCATTTGTTGCCAGGCAGGGTCAAAGTCAAAGAAGTCTGCCCGGAGGCCTTCACAATCCGTTCTGCAGGCCCTCTAACACAAAATAAATGTCATTTAAACTGTTGCTTCAACCAATCAGATTTTGAGTTGGTGTCACTAGGGCCCTCTAGCAGGCGTATGGCAATGTCACCGTATTCAGACCCGTTGATTGGATAGGATGGTGTAATATAAAAATCTGAATGAGAGCATCATGGGGCAGCCGTACACATTGTTATGTTTGGCGGTGAGCATTCCCGTGTCCACTGCTTCTGTCGAGTGGACATTTTCAGCCCGAAAGCGAATTAAAACTTATGCCAGAAATACGACAGGGCAGGTTCGACTTTCAGCATTAGTTTCGATGGCGATAGAAAGGGACTTCGTGATGGAACTGAAGCACACGGATAATCTGCACGACAGAGTAATTGAACTGTTTTTGAGGAAAGAGAGGAGGATGGATTTTGTTTACAAATAACCGAATTTTTGGTGAGTAAAATGTTGCGATTTTCCTAAATAATATTGTAAGTTTATGAGTTATTATTGATGTTTTTTATGTGTGTCGCGGGCTGTAGCTGCAGTAGAAAGGAACTTGTTCACCCCTGGTTTGTCTATTCAATAAAGGCATTTATTGTGGCTACAGGAGTTATCTATCTGCGATGCAACGGCTCTTTATACTGTATTTCTGCATATTAAGATGGTTTTTATAACCATAAATTAGTTTTTGAGGGGCGGGTTGATTCAGATAGAGCACTACTGAAGGCCTAGGTGTGAAATGCACGGTCCGCCACTGATATACATATATATATATATATATATATATATACACATAATCATGGCTGTCCATTTGTCTGTCCAGGATTTTAAGTCACCAGTAGCTCACAAACCATTTGACTTATTGACCTGAAATTTGGTGCACATATATTACGTGATGTCTACTGTCTGCTTTGGGGTGTGATGATTTTATTCCTCTTTTTGTTTTGATTTTATTTTATTGTAGACAGCCTTGGTATCACAATCCCTCCTAACCCATTCACAGCTGTTTTCGGTGTTCTTCCAGATGGACTTGAAGTAGAGAAGGACAAGCAAACTGTGATTGCATTCACTACACTTTTGGCACGCAGACTTCTTTTGTTAAATTGGAAGAATCCTAATTCTCCTCTTATAAGTCAGTGCTTAATATTATTTGAAATTGGAAAAAATCAAATTCTCACTTAGAGGATCTGTACAGAATTTTTTCAAAACCTGGCAGGATCTGATCAATAATATTTTAGAATAAGAAGAAATAATTATTTCCGCAATTCTTTCCCTTCTCCATTTTTTATTTACCTAAATATATTTTTCCTTTCTTTTGTTTATTTTTGCCCTATTAAAAAGCCCTAACCAATTCTCCTTAGTCCATGCTCTCCTTCTCAAGGGTGGGGTTTGATTTGTCTTCAATTCTTTTTTGTATTAATTGATCTATTTGTACGGAATGATTACAATAAAATTAATAAACAAAATAAAAAAAATGGACTCTGTTCATTTATATATACAGTAGACACCTGTGAAGTCGCGGTTCAGAGTTTGCGGCCTCAGTCATTCGCAGATTTTTCCTTAGAACCTAACTAATAATTGTTAGCGGAAACCGCAAATATCCTCCGCAATTTTTATGGCTTTTTTCGTGGCACTACTGTACTGTAGAGAGAACCGCGGCTTGGGATGGTGAAAGTAGCCAATAGAATTTGAAACTGCAACTCCCAGCAGTCCCTGCAGTGGATCTGATTGGTCTTCCGCTGAGGGTGCTGGGGCTGTTGAGGTCAAACGTTTAATTTGTGTTTCAAGTTCCTGTCTGCCTGCCTTCTGTTGGGTTCCCTGTACTAATTCGTTTTGTCCTGGATCATTTCATGTTTGGCGTCTGGATTGTCTGCCGTCTGCCTGTGTACATGAGGACTGTAAGTGGCCATCCTGCAAAGAAAGGAGCACTCCTGAACCTGTCTTCACCATTTCAGGAACTAGCGGTAGGACTATCTTTAAATTCCCATTCAACGTGCAGATCTCTGGACTATCTATTCCCATCATTACATTTCGTTTTCGTTTTTCATGATTTACGGTGTGTGTTTTGTTTGTGCTTTGTTGTATTTAATGTGTAATCGCCATAAGGGGAACAGGGGTGGTAGCTTTGGTTTCATTTATTTCATTTGTTCTCATTACATTCTTTATTTGCTGTTTGATTACCGGTTTGCTTTGTTGAGGGTTGTGCTCCCCTATGATGTTTGTCTATTGTTTAATCGATAACTAACTGCATACTGAGCTCGTTTCTCTTCTGAAAGAGACATGTTTGTTTGAAGTGTTTAAATGAAGTTCCTGTCTGTACAATCTCCTGTGTTTCTGACACCCTGCTGCAGGCCACACTAAGACTAGCCTGCCAGCGTCAGCGCTTACCTCCGTGTGCTTGCGTGCAGCGCAGTTGGCTCAGTGATTTACATCCATGGCGTCAGTTGCACTTTGTACATATTGTTGCAGTAGTTTTTTAAAATACTTTTTACAGTTCATTGGCAGTGTGTAAAATGATCAGCTTTGTAGTAATTGTGTTCTTTGCATGAAAAAATGTGTTCCATTAAAATTTCACTTTTTCTTTGTTAATTGTGACGTTTACTTAAAAAGTGCAGCAAAAAAGTATTTGGCGTCCAGGGAGGCATTAACCTCCAAGTATGTGGCGGTTTAACGGTTAAAGCTCCAAGATGTCATCGAAACGAGCTGCACCGTCTAAGACTTCTGGCATTGAAAACGCACTTGCATGAATTACAGTACATATAGCGGTAACAGGGCAGCATGGTGGCACAGTGGCTAGCGCTGCTGCCTCACAGTTAGGAGGCCTGGGTTCGCTTCCCGGGTCCTCCCTGTGTTGAGTTTGCATGTTCTCCCCGTGTCTGCGTGGGTTTCGTCCCACAGTCCGAAGACGTGCAGGTTAGGTGGATTCTAAATTGGCCCTAGGGTGTGTGGGTGTGTTTGTGTGTGTCCTGCGGTGGGTTGGCACCCTGCCCGGGATTGGTTCCTGCCTTGTACCCTGTGTTGGCTGGGATTGGCTCCAGCAGACCCCCGTGACCCTGTGTTTGGATTCAGCGGGTTGGAAAATGGATGGATGGATGGATAGCGGTAACATCGGGATTTGACATTCTAGCACTGCGGGAGACATAGCAGCACAGTATACAGGTTTACCTTTACACTCTTTATTTTTAGGTAATATATTAAGCTGAGTTTGAAATTAATTTAATGTGTTTTTGGGGCAAATGTAGGTTTTAAACTATGAAAATAGACATTTTTTTAACCACATCCAAAATTTGCTGTTTTTCACAATTCGCGGGTGCTCTAGGAACGATGCCCCTGCAAATTTTCGGGGTGTACTGTATACATCTTCTTATATAATATGCTACCAGGGCTGTTTATTTGTCTGTCCAGGATTTTAAATCACCTGTCGCTCAAAAACTGTTTGACCTGAAATTTGGTGCACATATACTATGTGACGTCTACTGTATGCTTTGGGGAGTGATGATTGACCTCCAAGATTATTCCTCTTTTTATTTTTATTTTATTTGATTGTAGAATCAACTCTTGGGGCAGCCGTTTGGCGCATGTGTACGGGCACCATTCTCATCCCTACCACCTTCGCCATCACTTCCTCTACTTCTTCATATCTTAAATCAGGGGTCGCCAACTCCGGTCCTGGAGGACCACCGTGGCTGCAGGTTTTCATTCTATCCCCTTTTTTTTAAACGAGTGCCCTGTTTGTGCTGCTAATTAATTAAAATTAATTAAATTAAAATGTATGAATTGAAATCAATTAATTAATTAAAATTAATTGAATTGCTTTTTTAAGATTTGCTCCTCTGCTTCATTTCTTTCCTTAAATTGGCACCCAAACAGAAAGGAAATGTGAAGTGAGGGAGCCAACAGAAGACCAGCTAAGTCAGGGCCTCAAATGCCGACCAATTTCACTCCAACCAGCTGCTTAATGAGGTGCCGACTCTTGTCATTAATTAAACTCGTTCTTTAATTCCATGGCTCATTGTTGCTCTCATTGTGCCTTAGCAGACATTTCCGGAATTGTTGATTTTCTCTTTTCTAAGAGCACACTGTTCAAATGTTTTGGGGACCTGAGCAGATTGACATCCCTGAAACCTTCATCGTTCTCTATTTTCAGATATTGTATGATGGACACCAGTTGTTTTGGCTCATTTTGTATCTCATTATTGTTTGGCTGCTAATTAAGGAAAAATAAATAATTATGGGGTCTGAGTCTTCAAGAACAAGTCAATTCAAATGAATGGAAAAGGAGTTCATTAGCAGTAAAAACAGGTCAGTGATTAAGAAAAGGGTGAGAATTAAACCCTGCAGCCACTGTGGCCCTCCAGGACTGGACTTGGGGACCCTTGTTATAAGTCATAATAGACTCTGCTCTTTTATATACAGTACTGTGCAAAAGTTTTAGGCAGATGTGAAAAAATGCTGTAAACAAAGAATGCTTTCCAAAATGGAAGTGTTAATCATTTATTTTCATCAATCAACAAAATGCAGTGAATGAACAAAAGAGAAATCGAAATCAAATCAATATTTGGTGTGACCACCCTTTGCCTTCTTCACAACAGCATCAATTCTTCTAGGTACACTTGCACACAGTTTTTGAAGGAACTCGGCTGGTAGGTTGTTCCAAACATCTTGGAGAACTAACCCCAGATCTTCTGTGGATGTCGGCTTCCTCACATCCTTCTGTCTCTTCATGTAATCCCAGACACACTCGATGATGTTGAGATCAGGGCTCTGTGGGGGCCATACCATCACTTCCAGGACTTCTTGTTCTTCTGTACGCTGAAGATAGTTCTTAATGACTTTGGCTGTATGTTTGGGGTCGTTGTCCTGCTGCAGAATAAATTTGGGGCCAATCATACGCCTCCCTGATGGTATTGCATGATGGATAAGTATCTGCCTGTATTTCTCAGCATTGAGAACACCATTAATCCTGACCAAATCTCCAACTCCATATGCAGAAATGCAGCCCCAAATGTTCAAGGAACCTCCACCATGCTTCACTGTTGCCTGCAGACACTCATTATTGTACTGCTCTCCAGCCCTTCGACGAACAAACTGCCTTCTGCTACAGCCAAATATTTCAAATTTTGACTCATCAGTCCAGAGCACCTGCTGCCATTTTTCTGCACCCCAGTTCCTATGTTTTCGTGCATACTTGAGTCACTTGGCCTTGTTTCCACGTCGGAGGTATGGCTTTTTGGCTGCAACTCTTCCATGAAGACCACTTCTGGCCAGACTTCTCCAGACAGTAGATGGATGTACCTGGGTCCCACTGGTTTCTGCCAGTTCTGACCTGATGGCACTGCTGGACATCTTCTGATTTCAAAGGGTAATAAGCTTGATGTGTCTTTCATCTGCTGCACTAAGTTTCCTTGGCCGACCACTGCGTCTACAATCCGCAACGTTGCCCGTTTCTTTGTGCTTCTTCAAAAGAGCTTGAACAGCACATCTTGAAACTCCAGTCTGCTTTGAAATCTTTGTCTGGGAGAGACCTTGCTGATGCAGTAGAACTACCTTGTGTCTTGTTGCTGTGCTCAATCTTGCCATGACATGAAACTGTCCTCCACAACCTCACCTTGGTAGCAGAGTTTGGCTGTTCCTCACCCAGTTTTAAGCTGTTTCTGTTTCAGTTCATGACTGTGTTTCAACCTACGTGTGACATTGATGATCATTAGCACCTGTTTGGTAGAATTGGTTGATCAAACACCTGACTAGAATCCTACAAAATCCCTAACTTTGTGCAAGTGGACCGATAAGAATTGATGCTGGTGTGAAGGCAAAAGGTAGGAACACCAAATATTGATTTGATTTAGATTTGTCTTTAGTTCGCTCACTTTGCATTTTGTAAATTGATAACAATAAGCAATCATTATTTATATTTCTGAAAGCATTCTTTGTTTACAGCATTTTCTCACACCTGCCTAAAACGTTTGCACAGTACTGTATCTATATATACATATACAAATATATATATATAATATATATATATATATATATATATATATATATATTGATAAGCGAGGTCTTGCAGTACGAGTAGTATGTATACTCTTTGTCTGCTGAGCGTCATGTGATCACAACTGAGCTGATGGTTCTCTCTCTCGCTGTGGGATTGTGGGCAATCTCCTATTCTCTGTCTGAGTCGGCGTGCCTCACTCATAGTAAACATCCATACGAGCGTATACTGTTTACTACAGCATTAGCATCGTGACTGTGTGTGTGCGCGCGTGTGTATGTGTGTGTGCTCGCTCGAGCGCCCGCTTGTATGTGTGTGTGCACACGTTCGTTCATGTGTGTGTGTGTGTGTGTGCTCGCGCGCACATGTGTGCTGTGACGTGTGAGTCCCCGTCTTGCACACTAAGACACAAAGCTGAGTCAACACCAGTTTTATTCAGCTTGAAACAGACACAGCAGTCAGGCAGGGCCCTGCACATTTATAATGTTCCTTGTTCCTTGTATCACACATCGACGGTAGGCACTTATAACATGTCCGCGATCTTTTCGGATTCGCTTTTACGGCGAACTGCTACAGCGCTGGGAGACTGTGATTGCTTTGCAACGCTCTTCCGCGTGTCGTCCCATTGGGTGGAATCCCACAAGAGTTTAGAAACTCACTCACACCAGCCATGATTCTTTTCAAAGGTAAAGTGCAAGTTAATTTGTTTTATGTATTTTTACTTTATATTTTGTATTAATCATTTATATGAATAGTTTTGGGTTGTGGAACAAATCATCTGAGTTTCCATTATTTCTTATGGGGAAATTCACTTTGATATACGAGTGCTTTGCACTACGAGCACGTTTCGGAACGAATTATGCTCGCAAACTGAGGTTCCACTGTATGTATATATATATATATATATATATATATATATATATATATATATATATATATATATATATATATATATATATATATATCCATCCATCCATTTTCCAACCCGCTGAATCCGAACACAGGGTCACGGGGGTCTGCTGGAGCCAATCCCAGCCAACACGGAGCACAAGGCAGGAACCAATCCCGGGCAGGGTGCCAACCCACCGCAGATATATATATATATATATATATATATATATATATATATATATATATAAATTTGGCAAAATACCCGCGCTTCGCAGCGGAGAAGTAGTGTGTTAAAGAGGTTATGTAAACATGCATATACATATACATATATATACATATATACATATATACATACATACACACACACATATACATATATACATATACACATACATACATAGTGTGTTGTAACACGGGCTGTGATTGTTACATGGGAGGGAGACGACAAATCACAGCTTCCCGCTTTCTAATCGGGCCTGTGATTGGTGCTTTGACTGATGCTCAGATCCCACAGTATGTCCCTTTAGGAGAGGCGTTAGGCAAGTGTAATTGAATAGCGGTGCTGCAAGTTTAGCTTTACACCTGTTTTTAAGGCTTATTGACCGAAAGGGGCTTTCATGAAAAAACTTAGGGCTTTGCTACAGGATACACCCTCCACAAGTTAAGGAAGTAAAAATAAAGGTATATATTTCTGTTTTATTTAAACCTTTTAAGTTTGTATGCGGGCGGTATGGTGGCGCAGTGAAAGGTGCCAGTTAGGAGACCCGGGTTCGCTTCCCTGCGTGGAGTTTGAATGTTCTCCCCATGCTGTCTGGGTTTCCTCTGGGTACTCCGGTTTCCTCCCACAGTCCAAAGACATGCAGGTTAGGTGCATTGGCGATTCTAAATTGTTCCTGGTGTGTGGGTGTGTGCGCCCTGCGGTGGGCTGGCACCTTGCCCGGGGTTTGTTTCCTGCCTTGTGCCCTGTGTTGGCAGGGATTGGCTCCTGTATTTAGGAATATAGCGGGTTGGATAATGGATGGATGGACATTTGTATGCATAGCCCTATTTGCCCGTTTTCGTTTTTTTTTCTTTCTTCAGTAATATTTCAGCAAACCCGGAGCTTGTCAGTTCAAATCCTGGTACTGACACCACTGTGTGACCCTGAGGAAGTCACTTCACCTGCCTGTGTTGCAAAAAACAAAAGTAATGTAACAAATTGTACTGCAGATGTTGCAAGTTGCTGGAATAAAGGCATAAGTCAAATAGATAAATATGTATTATACACATAGGAACTATTCATTTATTTTCAGTTAAGTCATCTGCAGCAAACCTTTATAAATGAGGGTTTCTCCTTTTTAGATAGTGCAAACTGTTTCTTCTTCATTGACGTTTTCTCTTGGAGAGCTTTTTTCATTTCATTGAAAATTAAAGCAGCAGCTGCCAAAATATGTAGCTTTCTTATTAATTTTTCAACATTGTGTAAAATAACTTTATAAAGTAACATAAAAGTTTTAAATACTGGTTATCCTTTTACACTAAAATATTACTAAAGAGATACAAAAAAAGTAAAATGCATATGTTGTTTTTCTTTAAGGAGATTTAATATTACTGAAGAAAGAAAAAAAAAAACTAAAACAGCCAAATGGGGCTATGCATATGAACTTAAAAGGTTTAAATAAAACAGAAATATATACCTTTATTTTTACTTCCTTAACTTGTGGAGGGTGTATCCTGTAGCAAAGACCTAACTTTTTTCGTGAAAGCCCGTTTCAGTCAATAAGTCTTAAAAACAGGTGTAAAGATATTGACAATAAGCTACGCAAACCCACCAAGACATGGAATCGTTTAAATCAAGGCGCGAGTCAAAAAACACCATCCCATACTATTAGTTAACGATTAACACATTTCTATATGTATTGTAAGTATACAATACAACTGATAATATGTTGCGCTTATTTATCTGGTGTACCGACATTTTTGCGCGTTTAACGGCTGAACTCTGACGTGGTTTGTGCCCTTCAGAATGAAAACAGTTTGCATTTACCTTTTTAATAAAAGGCGAGCTTTTAAGCCTGAGAAATCACCCCGTAAATGCACACGTTTAATTGCACATGTGTTAATATGTATGCTTACACAGTATTAAAAGACACTCAACAATTAACGTCATTTACCTTCGTTCCCGCGTTTGAGTCGTGCTGTAAATCTCTTCCTTGTTTTCAGTTCACGTAATTACGTAGGAGGCGTGATGACGCGATACGTGACTCCGCCTCTTCCATTACAGCATATGGACAAAAAAGAGGTTCCAGTTATGACCATTACGTGTAGAATTTCGAAATGAAACCTGCCTAACTTTTGTAAGTAAGCTGTAAGGAATGAGCCTGCCAAATTTCAGCCTTCCACCTACATGGGAAGTTGGACAATAAAGTGAGTGAGTGAGTGAGTGAGTGAGTGAGTGAGTGAGTGAGTGAGTGAGTGAGTGAGTGAGTGAGTGAGTGAGTGAGTGAGTGAGTGAGTGAGTCAGTCAGTCAGTCAGTCAGTCAGTCAGTGAGTGAGTGAGTCAGTGAGGGCTTTGCCTTTTATTAGTATAGATATATGCATATAGTGTATACTTCTGGTTACTTCATACAGATAGACTGACTCATCTGCCAGGAAAGAAGATACCTTGACGGTATGAGCTACAAGACAGATCAACCTTATTAGGAAATAAATCATTATGTTTTGAGTCTTGCTAGCTCATAAAACTCACATAGATGGTTTGTTTCCAGAGGTAGGCCTCTGAACCACACCAATGTTCTGTCACACTTACAGGAGCATGGCAAGTCACAGTTGCATTTTCATTTGGAAAGAACCAGAAGAAAAATGTGGTCAAAAGGCTACCGAAAATGTTAAACTGCATCGGCAAGTAAACAAAACCACTAATCTGGAGTCAAGGGTTAAAAACTCAAGCAAAATGTCATTTGATAAGAAGTTCTCCTTAAGACTATGTCATTGGAACATTAGAGAAATTTTGAAGAGAGTTGGTCATTCAACCCAACAAGCTCATCAATCCAATGGCATGTCAAGTTGTGAAGGTCCCTAAAGTCCTCCTGTCCACCACACTACTCCATGTGTCTGTAATTCTCTCTGAAAACTTCCTAACATTTGTGTGAAATTTCCCCTTTACAATTTTCCAACTGTGTCCCTGTGTTGGTATTAAACTCATTTTAAAGTCACCGTCTTGATCCACTGCACTAATTCCCTTCATCATGTTAAACACTTCAGTCAGGTCTCCTCTTAATCTTCTTTTCCTTAAACTGTAAAGACTCACTCCTTCCTCCTTGTATAGAAATAAAAATGTTGTTGTTGTTCCCTCATTTTTTCCTCATACATCTCATTCCTGAATCTGCCTCATTGCTCTCCTCTTGACTTGTTTTTTAGGTAATAAGGAGACCAAAACTGCAGGCAGCTCTCCAGGTGAGGCCTCACTAGTGTGTTATATAATAAAGCCTAACCTCCCTTGGCTGGCACTCCACATGTCATGCCGCTATATAAACTAAGATCTGCTCTTCATCTCCTGTAAAGGCTCAGCTCTTTAAATCTTCCCTCATAACTCATCCCCTGTAGCCCCTGAATCAGCCTAGTCGCTCTTCTCTGGACCTTTTCTTTTGCCGTTATGTCCTTTTTGTAGCCTGGAGACCCAAACTGCACACAGGACTCTCATAAGGTGGACCTTCGATTTTCAGACCTCTCTTTGTGTATTGAGACCTAACAAGACCTAAAGTTAATGCAAACATTAGGCTCAGGTCTTCTAAGCTTTTCCTCATAACTCATCCCCTGTAGTCGCTCTTCTCTGGACCTTTTCTAGTGCTCCTTTGTCCTGTTTGTAGCCTGGAGACCAAAACTGCACACAGGACTCCAGATGAGGTCTCACTGGTGTGTCATAACCAAGATGACTGGTTATAAGCAGTCTTTGGCAAGTGGAGCCTATCTTGTGCCAAACAACATTTATAAAACTAAGTCAATGGGAAAAATACGTCCATCCATACATCCATACAGACGTACAGACAAACATAAATGTATCCTTGTGTGCGTCTTCATCTTTGCTTTAGTGCACTTTGCTTTCAAGTTCCTCTCTGTCCTGTAATATTGCGAGTTTGGCTTCATTGTACCCCCGTGCACTTTGTTAAGCCACTTCTTATTAATTCTTCTTTGGACCGCACTCATCTTTACTGAACAGTTGAAGTAATAAAAACCACAAAGGCTGACAGGTCAGATGACTGAGGTGCTGCAGTGAGCAGTGAATCCAATCAGATTAGCGCCATGAAATCAGCACCAACCAATCAGAGCACAACTGGAGTATCATTTTTGGTAAATCTGCATTTTTGCTCATCCATACCACAACACTGATGCTACGTTTACAAAAGGGTCAAAAATGATGGGAGAAGTGTGGACAAAAGGTATCAAATGTCTGCTCTTTTAAATGAAAATATGGCGGTGCGGATGGAGCTTAATCTGCAAGGGCAAATTCGTTTTACTAATTAAAAATATGACCTGCTGTATAAACGCACAATCGCTCAAGGGGTGTCCAAGAGAGGACATGTGACATCATTATTTTCTCAAAATAACAAAATCATTTTCTTGAAGAAAACAAATATTAGGTTTTTCTTTTTATTTTCTCGAGAAAACAAAACTTAACCTTTGCTCCTGGCAGCGTGCTAACACATGACAACTATTGACAACAATAATGGTAGCAACTTATCAAAACTCGTGTGATACATACACAAATGCGAATCTCATGCATTTCTGCTAGACGTGCGAGCACGCTGGGTGACTTACGTCTGCTTTGCATTGTTTTTGTTCAAACTGCAACACGATATCAGTACCGAGATCCAATGGGATTATTTCTGGCCAAACCGAATCTCCCCCTGTCACCCATTATCAGTTTATCATAGCTGTCCATGTGTCAAATGTAATTTGGTCCCTGTCTTCCGAGTCCCCTGCATCTTTTTTGCAGAACGCACTCTGAGTCCAAAGATGACTGAACTTCACACACTAGACCTTTAGTGACCCGCGAGCCTGTCAACATACGCCATCCAGGAAGATAAATGGCAAGCTGTTAGCTTTGGGAAAACATTTCGCTTCCTCGATATCTCAAGAAAATCACTCCATTAGCTCAAGAAAACAATAAATGAAATTGCACTTGCTCAAGAAAATAATTCCGTTATCTCGAGAAAATGATAAATGATATTGCAGTTCCTCGAGAAAATTATTCTGTTATTTTGAGAAAACAATAAAACTAAATAATATTACACATCCTCTGATGGCTTCTGCAGATGTCAAGCACGTTTTTCTTTGAGATCTCAAGGAAAGTATTCCGTTATCTCAGGAAAAAAAAGTTTTTGTTTTCTCGTGCTTTTGAGAAAATTAGTACAATGTTTGCAATAAAATGATAAATGATATTGCACTTCCTTGAGAAAATTATTCTGTTATCTTGAGAAAAGAACAAGACACAAAAATAATACTATTGCGTGTAACATCTGTCGACTTCCATGGGTCAGAAAATTGATATTGCACTTCCTTGAGAAAATCATTCTGTTATCACAAGAAAACTACAGCAAACAAAAATAATGATACTGTATGTCGACTTCCATAGGTCAGAAAATTGTTCCATTATTTTGAGAAAGCGATAAATGATATTGCACTTCCTCGATAAAATCATTCTGTTATCACAAAAAAATGATAAATGATATTGTAACGAGAGAATGATTTCATTATCATAAGAAAATAATAATACAAAATAATAATAATAATGATATTGCACATCCTCATTTGCCTTCTGTAGGTCTGAAGCATTGTTTTCTCGAAATCTCAAGAAACGTTTTCCACTATCTCAGGAAAACAAAGTTTTGCTTCTCACGATCTTGAGAAATTTGTTATATTATCTCGAGAAAACGATAAATGATATTGCACTTCCACGAGAGAATTATTGTGTTATCTTGAGAAAAAAAAAAAAAAATTATTATATTACACGTCCTCTGTTGGCTTCTGCAGGTGTCAAGCATGTTTTTCTTTGAGATCTCAAGGAAAGTATTCCATTATCTCAGGAAAAAAAAAGTTTTTTTTTCGCGTGATTTTGAGAAAATTAGTACAATGATTCAATAAAACAATAAATGATATTGCGCTTCCTTGAGAAAATTATTCTGTTATCTTGAGAAAAGTACAAGACACAAAAATAATACTATTGCGTGTCATCTGTCGACTTCCATAGGTCAGAAAATTGTCCAATTATCTTGAGAAAACAATACATGATATCGCACTTCCTCGAGAAAATCATTCTGTTATTGTAAGAAAACGATAAATGATATTGTAACTTCCTCGAGAAAATGATTCCGTTATCTTGAGAAAAGAATAATAATGATATTGCACATCCTCGTTTGCCTTCAGTATGTCTGAAGCATTGTTTTCTTGAAATCTCAAGAAAAGTTTTCCACTATCTCAGGAAAGCAAAGTTTTGCTTTCTCATGATCTTGAGAAATTTGATATATTATCTCGAGAAAACAATAAATTATATTGCAACTTCCTCGAGAAAATGATTCTGTGATCGTGAGAAAATAATAATACAATATAATAATAATAATGATATTGCACATCCTCGTTTGCCTTCAGTATGTCTGAAGCATTGTTTTCTTGAAATCTCAAGAAAAGTTTTCCACTATCTCAGGAAAACAAAGTTTTGCTTCACACGATCTTGAGAAATTTTGTACATTATCTCAATAAAACGATAAATGATATTGCACTTCCTTGAGAAAATCATTCTGTTATCTTGAGAAAAGAACAAAACACAATAATAATACTATTGCGTGTCATCTGTCGACTTCCATAGGTCAGAAAATTGTCCCATTATCTTGAGAAAACAATACATGATATTGCAATTCCTCGAGAAAATCATTCTGTTATTGTAAGAAAATGATAAATGATATTGTGACTTCCTCGAGAAAATGATTCCGTTATCTTGAGAAAATAGATAGATAGATAGATAGATAGAAAAATAATAATAATAATGATATTGCACATCCTCGTTTGCCTTCAGTATGTCTGAAGCATTGTTTTCTCGAAATCTCAAGAAAAGTTTTCCACTATCTCAGGAAAGCAAAGTTTTGCTTTCTCATGATCTTGAGAAATTTGTTATATTATCTTGAGAAAATGATAAATGATATTGCACTTCCTCGAGAGAATTATTGTGTTATCTTGAGAAAACAATAAAAAAATAATTATATTACACGTCCTCTGTTGGCTTCTGCAGGTGTCAAGCACATTTTTCTTTGAGATCTCAAGGAAAGTGTTCTGTTATCTCAGGAAAAAAAAGTTTTTATTTTCTCGTGATTTTGAGAAAATTAGTACAATGTTTGCAATAAAATGATAAATGATATTGCACTTCCTTGAGAAAATTATTCTGTTATCTTGAGAAAAGAACAAGACACAAAAATAATACTATTTCGTGTCATCTGTCGACTTCCATGGGTCAGAAAATTTGTCCCATTATCTTGAGAAAACAATACATGATATCGCACTTCCTTGAGAAAATCATGCTGTTATTGTAAGAAAACGATACATGATATTGTAACTCCCTCGAGAAAATGATTCCCTTATCTTGAGAAAATAATAATAATGATGATATTGCACATCCCCGTTTGCCTTCAGTAGGTCTGAAGCATTGTTTTCTCGAAATCTCAAGAAACGTTTTCCACTATCTTAGGAAAACAAAGTTTTGCTTCTCACGATCTTGAGAAATTTTGTACATTATCTCAATAAAACGCTAAATGATATTGCACTTCCTCAAGGAAATCACTCAGTTATGCCGTGAAAAAGATAAAACAAATCATATTGCACATTCTCTGATGGCTTTTGTTTTTCCTTTGCACTCTCCCCCACTATAACCTATTGTCTATGGGAGATGAGCGAAAGCTTTAGAGTTGTCAAAAATGTCAATTTCCAGTTTTCAATGGATCTCGATGGTTTAGGGTGCCCTGATACCGAAAACATCGATATCTCGAAGATGGGCGTGTCTGTGTGTCACAGTTTCTTGAGGATGATCTAGAGCTAAAACAACTGGACGGAAAAATACTAAACTAGAAACTTAAGCCCGTTATGAGATGTCGTGGTGCTGATTAGTTTTTGAACCAATCGTGCAAGAGAAGGAGGCCCTCTGGAGAAACACTCACAATACCGAAATTCTGCAGTGAATTCTAAATTCTTCTCGTCAATTGCTATCATAATGACCTATTTTATGATCAGAAAGATCAGAGCAGTAAATAACTACTGAAATGTTAAGAGAATAGTTCGAGTACGTTGGTTCCTAAAGCCGACTGATGATTATGTCCAAATTTTTTTTTTGAAATTTCAAGAAGAATATTCCGTTATCTCAGGAAAACAAAATTTTTATTTTTTCGTGATTTTGAGAAAAATTATAAGAAACGATAAATGATATTGCACGTCCTTAAGAAAATTATTCTGTTGTCTCGAGAGAACAACAAAAAACAAAAATGATACTGCATGTCATCTGTCGACTTCCATAGGTCAGAAAATTGTTCCATTATCTTGAGAAAATGACACATGATATTGTACTTCCTCGAGAAAATCATTCTGTTATCGTAAGAAAATGATAAATGAATTCACACGTCCTCAAGAAAATTATTCTGATATCTTGAGAAAATAATAATAAAAAATAATAATAATGATATTGCACATCTTTGTTTGCCTTCTGTAGGTCCGAATCATTGTTATCTCGAAATCTCAAGAAATGTATTCCACTATCTCAGGAAAACAAACTTTTCATGATTTTGAGAAATTTGTTATCTTGATAAAAAGCTAAATGATACTGCACTTCCTCGAAAAATCATTCTGTTATCTTGAGAAAATGATAAAGAAAAATAATTTTACGCGTCCACTGTTGGCTTCTGCAGGTGAGATCTCAAGGAAAGTATTCTGTTATCTCAAGAAAAAAAAGTTTTGGTTTTCTCATGATTTTGAGAAAATTCTGACATTGTTTCAATAAAACGATAAATGATTTTGCAGTTCCTTGAGAAAATAATTCTGTTATCTTGAGAAAACAACAAGAAACAAAAATAATAATTCTGTATGTCATCTGTCGACTTCCAGAGGTCATAAAATTGTTCCATTGCTTTGAGAAAACGATACACGACATTGCACTTCCTTGAGAAAATCATTCTGTTATCGTAATAAAACGATAAATGAATTCACACGTCCTCAAGAAAATTATTCTGATATCTTGAGAAAATAATAATAATGATGATATTGAACATCCTCATTTGGCTTCCGTAGGTCTGAAGCATTGTTTTCTCAAAATCTCAAGAAACATATTCCATTGAGAAATCTGTTATCATCAGTGGTTCTCAATCTGTAGTAACAAAAAGGGGGCGCAAAGATGTGAAAAAAAGAAAACAAGAATCAAAAATATGAAAAATACATCTATTGAAACCAAAACAAATTAACTTAAACTACATTCTGATACTAGAAAAATAAATATAGAGTTAGATAAATGTCGATAAAAGTTAAGTAGGTATAATAAAATATGCATCTATGATATATCATTAATTAAAAAAAGAACAAATTGGTATTAGTGGGCTCCTTTCAAAAAAACATTAGGGGGGCGCAATTAAAACTGTTATGAAAACTCGGGTCGCAAATACTTAAAGGTTGAGAAGCGCTGTGTTACATTATCTTGAGAAAATGATAAATGATATTTTACATCCTCAAAAAAATGATTCCGTTATGCCCCAAAAATGATCCAAAAAATAACATTAAATGTCCTCTGTTGGCTTTGGTAGGTCTGAAGCAATTTTTATATTTCTTTGAGATCTCAAGAAAAGTGTTTTATGTTAGGAAAACAACGTTTTCTCAACGTTGTCTCATGATTTTGAGAAAATTGTCACATTATTTTGAGAAAATGATAAATGATTTTGCACTTCCTTGAAAAAATTATGCTGTAATCATGAGAAAACAATTAAAAAACAAGTAACACAATTGCATGTCCTCTGTCGGCTTCTGCAGGTCTGGACTTATTCTCTTTTAAATTTCGCCGAAGACTCGTCTCTCTTTTCTTACACTCTGCCGTTCCTCTCGATGCACGGTGGCGACTCCTCGGTTTTCATTTCCCTTGGTCTCTCCACTTTCTTTAATGCAAAAGCCAAAACTCCTGCCTTTACCGCGTCCCAAAGTCTGAGTGTCGGCTCTGTGTTTACACGTGCGATTCCTGATTCTACTGTAATCACTCACATAAGGGAGCACCACAACTATCCATCCATCCATCATCCAACTCACTATATCCTAACACAGGGTCTTGGGGGTCTGCTGGAGCCAATCCCAGCCAACACAGGGTGCAAGGCAGGAAACAAACCCCGGGCAGGGCACCAGCCCACAGCAGGGCACACACACACCAAGGAGAATTTAGGATCGCCAATGAACCTAACCTGCATGTCATTGTATCTCAATAAATTAGAATATCATCAAAAAGTTAATTTATTCAGTTAGTTTATTTAATATCTATCTATCTATCTATCTATCTATCTATCTATCTATCTATCTATCTATCTATCTATCTATCTATCTATCTATCTATCTATCTATCTATCTATCTATCTATCTTTGTCATTTTGTGATCCTGCCGACTATACTAAAATTAAGATCTATCCATCTATCTATCTATCTATTATATAGTGCCTTTCACTCTATCTATCTATCTATCTATCTATCTATCTATCTATCTATCTATCTATCTATCTATCTATCTATCTATCTATCTATCTATCTTTGTAATTTTGTGATCTTGCCGACTATACTAAAATTAAAATCTATCTATCTATCTATCTATCTATCTATCTATCTATCTATCTATCTATCTATCTATCTATCTATCTATCTATCTATCTATCTATCTATCTATCTATCGTTCTTATAAATCTTCCTCATTAATTCCACAACTCTTGATTTTATGGTTAGGTCTGGAGGTTCTTACATTTTCCTCTTTCCCTTTGGTGTGACATTTGAAGACTTGACATTCCAACAGCCCTTTTTCTTTTTTGATGGGCCTGTGTAGGCCAGATGCCTGCTTCTAAGGGGCTGGAGAATGGGACTTGGATGAATGTCAGTAGGGGAGCATCATGAAGCATCATGGAGGATTGCTGCAGATATGCGACTGCATTGCCACAAACTGAGCTGGTTATTTGACCCAAATTCCAACCCTCGCTAACTAAGATGTACAGGTAGATTTTTCTCCAGCTTCTGTGTGGCCCAGAAGAGCTTCCGCCATTCAGTGACATGGCACCGGGTCCAAGATAATGGGAAGGGTCTCTAACTCATTCTCTGAGTGAGAGTCAGGAGGAAGAGGATAATGTTCATAGAGGTGGAGAGGATGGAAACGTGAAAGTCTGTATGGCACTTTAGTAAACTGACTTTAATAAGCCTGTTGATGTGCCATAATCAAATCAAATCAGTTCATTTGAACCAGGGACTACATCTGTGGCAGTTGTGCTTTGTGTTGGAGATTTGCTGGTGCCCTCTAGAGTCCACAACAGGTAGAACACATTTAGCCTGTTCATTTTTTCTTCTGCACCCTCAACAGACATCCAGTCAGAGCCACTGCAGGGACTGCTGGGAGTTGAAGTTTTCACTCTCCAGTAGCACCAATTCAGTGTCTGTGGCAGTTGTGCTTGGTAATGGAGACTCGCTGGCACCCTCTAGAGTCCACAACAGGTATGACGCGTTTAGCTCTGTTTCTTTTTTCTCCTTTTCCCATTTTGCCCTGGTACATAATAATAATAATAATAATAATAATCTTCTTTCGACTTCTCCTGTTAGAGGTTACCACAGTGAATAATATTCTTCCATATCTTTCTGTCATTATCATCTTGTTCTGTTACACCCATCACCTGCATGTCCTCTCTCACCACATCCATAAACCTTCTCTTAGACCTTCCTCATTTCCTCTTCCCTGGCAGCTCTATCCTTAGCACCCTTCTCCTAATATACTCAGCATCTCTCCTCTGCACATGTCCAAACCAACGCAATCTCGCCTCTCTGACTTTGTCTCCCAACCTGAGCAGACCCTCTAATATCCTCATTTCTAATCCTGTCCATCCTCGTCACACCCAATGCAAATCTTAGCATCTTTAACTCTGCCACTTCCAGTTCTATCTCCTGTGCCACCGTCTCAAGCCCATATAACATAGCTGGTCTCACTACGGTCCTGTAGACCTTCCCTTTCACTCTCGCTGATACCCGTCTGTCACAAATCACTGCTGTCCCTCTTCTCTACCCTGCCTGCACTCTCTTCTTCACTTCTCTTCCACACTCCGTTATTCTGTACTGCTGATCCTCATCCACCTTCACCAACTCTACTCCCCTCCATCCTCACCATTCCACTGACCTCCCTCTCATTCACACACATGTATTCTGTCTTGTTCCTATTGACCTTCATTCCTCTCCTCTCATATCTCCACCTCTCCAGGGTCTCCTCAACCTGCTCCATACTCTCACTACAGATCACAATGTCATCAGCAAACATCACAGTCCACGGGGACTCCTGTCTAATCTCGTCTGTCAACCTGTCCATCACCATTGACAATAAGAAAGGGCTCAGAGCCGATCCCTGATGTAATCCCACCTCCGTCACTCCCACCGCAGACCTCACCAATGTCACACTTCCCTCGTACATATCCTGTACAACTCTTACGTACTTCTCTGCCACTCCAGACTTCCTCATACAATACCACAGCTCCTCTCGATGCACCCTGTCTTATGCTTTAATAATAATAATAACACATTTTATTTATATAGCACAAGAGACATCAGACAGACGAGCTTCTGTTTTAGCTGTGAGGTCAAAGCAGCCACATTTCTTATTCCCGTCGCTGTATTCTATACACCGTCCCGTCAGCTCTCCTATTTGGTTTTACTGTAATGAGTTGCAGAGTAGTTAAGGTGAGTCGCTGGGTATGTCAAACTAGACGAGTGTCCTTCACGGGAGCGCACTATTTAGCGAGTCCAACCCCTCTCAAGGAGATTGGTTCCAGAGTCCACACTGTGCGTTGAGATGAGCCCGACTATATCTAGCTGGAACCTCTCGACCTCGCGCACTAGCTCAGGCTCCTTCCCCTTCAGAAAGGTGACATTCCACGTCCCAAGAGCCAGCTTCTGTAGCCGAGGATCAGACCACCAAGGTCCCCGCCTTCGGCCACCACCCAACTCACACTGCACCTGACCTCCTTGACCCCTCCCATAGGTGGTGAGCCCATGGGAAGGGGGACCCACGTTGCCTCTTCGGGCTGTGCCCAGCCGAGCCCCATGGGTGCAAGCCCGGCCACCAGGCACTCGCCATTGAGCTCCACCTCCAGGCCTGGCTTCAGAGGGGGGCCCCGGTGACCCGCGTCCAGGTGAGAGAAAACGGCATCCAAATATTTTTAATCATCATAGGTCTGTTGAACCGCTCTTTGTCTCATCCCTCACCTAGGACCAGTTTGACATGGGTGGCCCTACCAGTTGCATAAAGCCCCGGACAACAGAGCTCCTAGGATCATTGGGACATGCAAATCCCTCCACCACGATAAGGTGGCGGTTCCGGGTGTGGGAATATTTATTGCCCCCCGACTTGGAGACTGTATATTGGGGTTCACCCCAGTAGATGAGAGGGTAGCCTCCCTCCGCCTTCGGGTGGGGGGACGGGTCCTAACTATTGTTTGTGCGTATGCGCTGAACGGAAATCTGGAGTACCCACCGTTTTTGGAGTCCCTGGAGGGGGTGCTAGAGGGCATACCTTCTGGGGACTCCCTCGTACTGCTGGGAGACTTCAATGCTCACGTGGGCAATGACAGTGAGACCTGGAAGGGCGTGATTGGGAGGAATGGCCCCCCCGATCTGAACCCGAGTGGTGTTTTGTTATTGGACTTCTGTGCTCGTCATGGATTGTCCATAACGAACACCATGTTCAAGCATAGGGGTGTTCATATGTGCACTTGGCACCAGGACACCCTAGGCCTCAGTTCCATGATCGACTTTGTGGTCGTATTGTCGGACTTGCGGCCACATGTCTTGGACACTCGGGTGAAGAGAGGGGCGGAGCTGTCAACTGATCACCATGTGTTGTGAGGGTCTGCTGAGAACGCCTGGCAGAGCCCCCTGTCAGAAGTAGCTTCAACTCCCACCTCCAGCAGAACTTCGACCACATCCCGAGGGAGGTCGGGGACATTGAGTCCAAATGGGCCATGTTCCTTGCCTCTATTGTTGAGGCGGCTGACCGGAGCTGTGGCCGTAAGGTGGTCGGTGCCTGTCATGGTGGCAATCCCAGAACCCGTTGGAGGACACCGGCGGTGAGGGATGCCGTCAAGCTGAAGAAGGAGTCCTACAGGTCCCTTTTGTCCTGTGGTGGCTGATAGGTACCGGCAGGCCAAGCGGAATGCGACTTCGGTGGTTGCTGAGGCAAAAACTCGGGCGTGGGAGGAGTTTGGGGAGGCCATGGAGAACAACTTTCGGACGGCTTCGAGGAGATTCTGGTCCACCATCTGGCATCTCAGGAGGGGAAGCAGTGCAGTGTCAACACTGTATATGGTGGGGATGGTGCGCTGCTGATCTCGACTCGGGACGTTGTGGGTCGGTGGGGGGAGTACTTCAAAGACCTCCTCAATCCCAATAACATGCCTTCCAATGAGGAAGTAGAGCCTGGGGACTCGGAGGTGGGCTCCCCCATCTCTGGGACTGAGGTCACTGAGGTGGTCAAAAAACTCCTGGTGGCAGGGCCCTGGTACATAATAATAATAATAATAATAACAATAGTTGTTATTTAAATAGCACAAGAGACATCAGACAGACGAGCTGCTCTTCTAGCTGTGAGGTCAAAACAGCCACATTTCTTATTGTATTCTATACACCGTCCTGTCAGCTCTCATGCACACAGACCCCACACGTATGACTAATGGCAAACTCAAACCTGTTTGGTTTTGCTGTAATGAGTTGCAGAGTAGTTAAGGTGAGTCGCAGGGTATGTCAAACTAGACAAGTGTCCTTTACAGGTGCGCACCACCGACTACAGTGGTGTGAAAAACTATTTGCCCCCTTCCTGATTTCTTATTCTTTTGCATATTTGTCACACAAAATGTTTCTGATCATCAAACACATTTAACCATTAGTCAAATATAACACAAGTAAACACAAAATGCAGTTTTTAAATGTTGGTGTTTATTATTTAGGGAGAAAAAAAATCCAAACCTACATGGCCCTGTGTGAAAAAGTAATTGCCCCCTTGTTAAAAAATAACCTAACTGTGGTGTATCACACCTGAGTTCAATTTCCGTAGCCACCCCCAGGCCTGATTACTGCCACACCTGTTTCAATCAAGAAATCACTTAAATAGGAGCTGCCTGACACAGAGAAGTAGACCAAAAGCACCTCAAAAGCTAGACATCATGCCAAGATCCAAAGAAATTCAGGAACAAATGAGAACAGAAGTAATTGAGATCTATCAGTCTGGTAAAGGTTATAAAGCCATTTCTAAAGCTTTGGGACTCCAGCAAACCACAGTGAGAGCCATTATCCACAAATGGCAAAAACATGGAACAGTGGTGAACCTTCCCAGGAGTGGCCGGCCGACCAAAATTACCCCAAGAGCGCAGAGACGACTCATCCGAGAGGTCACAAAAGACCCCAGGACAACGTCTAAAGAACTGCAGGCCTCACTTGCCTCAATTAAGGTCAGTGTTCACGACTCCACCATAAGAAAGAGACTGGGCAAAAACGGCCTGCATGGCAGATTTCCAAGACGCAAACCACTGTTAAGCAAAAAGAACATTAGGGCTCGTCTCAATTTTGCTAAGAAACATCTCAATGATTGCCAAGACTTTTGGGAAAATACCTTGTGGACTGATGAGACAAAAGTTGAACTTTTTGGAAGGCAAATGTCCCGTTACATCTGGCGTAAAAGGAACACAGCATTTCAGAAAAAGAACATCATACCAACAGTAAAATATGGTGGTGGTAGTGTGATGGTCTGGGGTTGTTTTGCTGCTTCAGGACCTGGAAGGCTTGCTGTGATAGATGGAACCATGAATTCTACTGTCTACCAAAAAAATCCTGAAGGAGAATGTCCGGCCATCTGTTCGTCAACTCAAGCTGAAGCGATCTTGGGTGCTGCAACAGGACAATGACCCAAAACACACCAGCAAATCCACCTCTGAATGGCTGAAGAAAAACAAAATGAAGACTTTGGAGTGGCCTAGTCAAAGTCCTGACCTGAATCCAATTGAGATGCTATGGCATGACCTTAAAAAGGCGGTTCATGCTAGAAAACCCTCAAATAAAGCTGAATTACAACAATTTTGCAAAGATGAGTGGGCCAAAATTCCTCCAGAGCGCTGTAAAAGACTCATTGCAAGTTATCGCAAACGCTTGATTGCAGTTATTGCTGCTAAGGGTGGCCCAACCAGTTATTGGGTTCAGGGGATTTTGGGATTTTTTTTTCTCCCTAAATAATAAAAACCACCATTTAAAAACTGCATTTTGTGTTTACTTGTGTTATATTTGACTAATGGTTAAATGTGTTTGATGATCAGAAACATTTTGTGTGACAAACATGCAAAAGAATAAGAAATCAGGAAGGGGGCAAATAGTTTTTCACACCTTTCACACCTTTTTTTGTACCTCCGACCTGCTAAGACAACAAAAATGAAGGCTACACCAGAAAATCGCTGGAAAAGTCATCTAATGTGACACGGCCTTCAGCTATCAACTAAACCAACGAACGATGAATGGACTGAACACTTGAAATTCTTATTTTATTAAGTTATCTCTAGTCAGTGGGCTGAGCGCTTGTGAGGGAAACAGCAAGTGAAGGACACGGCCGTGACATCATTACACCCACCTGAAATGAAATGAACATTCAATTTCCATGATGGAACAGCGAGTCACCAAAGACGAAGAAGGAGCAGCAGAATTAAAGCACCTGACTGTTAATCTGTAGATGGTGACCGTGTTCTACTCAGTATGAAAGGCGCTATATTACAAAATGATGAAAGACACTAATGTGTTTTTTTTTTAATGTTTAATATGAACTAGTAAAAATACCGGCAGGTGTTAACTCGTGACACCAAGAGGACTTAGTGCCATTCTTGGGCACACACACACGGGAGCAATGTACATCTTAGTGCCATTCTTGGACAGACACACACACAGAAGCAATGTACTGGCAATCGGAAAGGTTGCCGGTTCGAATCCCGTAAAATGCCAATAAGGACTCTGTTGGGCCCTTAACCTGTAATTGCTGAGCGCTTTGAGTAGTGAGAGAAGCGCTATATAAATGCAAAGAATTATTACAACTTAGTGCCAGTTTTGGACACACACACGGGAGCTACGTGGATTTCAGGAGTAAGAAGACAGATGACAAAAAAATGATAAGATCACGCTCCTGAAAATGTTGCTCTTGTGAGGCGGCCCCACGCGCTCCTTTTTAGCAAACATGTTATTTCAGACGTCGTCACTTTCTCTAGTTAATTGTACACCCACAAAGACTATTTTCGTATTGTACCTTTTTTTTTTTTTGTTTTAATGTGTTGTACATTTGTGTCAGGAAGTCTTTGTGTCTTATGAGGCTGGAAAATCAAATGCTGTGTGGGTGAGGTGTGAAGGCAGTAGCTGTCTAAAGGCTGTGCCAGAGTGGAATAAATCAAATACTCGGTAAAATAAAAGTGTAATTAAGGATGCAGCGCACCTTTTGTTCAGTGCAGAGACAAGAAACACACCAGTAAACACTGGACGCCATGCTTTGGTCTGCATAGTGTGAAAAATGACAAGTCAGGACTAGAGAAGAAGGTCTGGAGGAGACCACCTGAGGAGGACAGTGAGGCACATTGAGTCTTTAATGGCAACACCACCGCAAAATGCAGAGGCACATCTTGTGCTCTATCAGTCAACACGGGCACAGGTTGCCCTCTTTTCAGGTCACTCCTTTGGCTGTCCCATGGGAAAATGCCCAATTCTGGAGAAATTAGTAGCTCTTCACCCACATATGTGGAGGTCCTATACCTCTTCTTGCCCACTTAGGTCTTTTATTGAATGGTGTATGGTGATGCCACCCTTTAACCCACACTTATTACATGTGTGACGCCAACCTGGTGGAATGAGCTGCCCACCTTCATCAAAAGTGCTGACTTCATCAATGAGACTCTTATTCTGGGAACATCCAGACCACTGTGGCACCTACTGAGGATGCTGATAAAAACATTAGAAAATTCTGGATGAGAACAGGCCATTCAGCCCAACAAAGCTCGCCAGTCCTGTCCACCACACTACTTGGTCACTAATTCCAAGTGTCTTATCGCTCTTTGTGTGAAGAAAAACTTCCTAATGTTTGTGTGAAATTTCCCCTTCACAAGTTTCCAACTGTGTCCCCGTGTTCTTGTTGAACTCATTTTAAAGTCACCGTCTCGATCCACTGGACTAATTCACTTCATCATGTTAAATACTTCAGTCAGGTCTCCTCTTCATCTCAGGGTCAGCTCTTTTAATCTTTCTTCATAACTCACCTCCTGTATCCCTGAATCAGCCCAGGCGCTCTTCTATGGACCCCCTCTAGTGCTGTTATGTCCGTTTTGTAGCCTGGAGACCCAAACTACACCCAGGACTCCAGATGAGGCCTCACCAGTGTGTTATAAAGCTTGAGCAAAACCTCCTGTGATTTGTACTCACCACACATCAAGGCGCTATATAACCTGACATTCTGTTAGCCTTCTTCATGGCTTCTGAACACTGTCTGGCTAATAGCTAAGGTTAATCTTCTTTTACTTAAACTGTAAAGGCTCAGCTCTGTTAATCGTCCTTCATAACTCATCCCCTGTAGCCCTGAATCAGCCTAGTTGCTCTTCTCTGGACCCCCTCTAGTGCTGCTATGTCCTTTTTGTAGCCTAGAGACCCAAACTACACCCAGGACTCCAGATGAGGCCTCACCAGTGTGTTATAAAGCTTGAGCAAAACCTTCCTGTGACTTGTACTCTACACATCAAGGCGCTATATAACCTGACATTCTGTTAGCCTTCTTAATGGCTTCTGAACGCTGGCTGGAAATTGATAGTGTTGGGTCCACTATGACTCCTAAATCCTTCTATTAAGGTGTACAGTACTCTCAATTTTCCAACTTCCCTTTGTGTATTCAACTCCTATTTTTACTTCCAATGTGTAATTCTTTACATTTACTGACATAAAAGTTCATCTGCCACAAATCTGACCAAACCTGTCTGCTGTCCAAGTCCTTCTGTAATGATATAACGGATTCCAAATTATCAGCCAATCCTCCTATAGTGCCTTTCACATCTATCTATCTATTTCTTTATTATCTGGGATTACAGTTATTAGGTTTTATTTGAGTGAGGCATACAAGGCCTATTTATCATTTGACAAGTCTTTTTGCTGTATTATTAAGACATAAATGATGAATTTGGCCCCCAATTCTCTTTTTTGTTAATGTGCAGTTCTGATTTGTTGTATATTTTTTTTTACTTATGTCATTGTTTACTCATTGATTGATTTTCATCTTAGATTTTATCCTCTGTTATCCCATTTTTGCATTGTAGGTATCTATCCATCCATCCATTTTCCAACCCGCTGAATCCGAACACAGGGTCATGGGGGTCTGCTGGAGCCAATCCCAGCCAACACAGGGCACAAGGCAGGAACCAATCCCGAGCAGGGTGCCAACCCACCACAGGACACACACAAACACACCCACACACCAAGCACACACTAGGGCCAATTTAGAATCGCCAATCCACCTAACCTGCATGTCTTTGGACTGTGAGAGGAAACCCACGCAGACACGGGGAGAACATGCAAACTCCACGCAGGGAGGACCAGGGAAGCGAACCCGGGTCTCCTAACTGCGAGGCAGCAGCGCTACCACTGTGCCACCGTGCCGCCCTCATTGTAGGTATCTAGCATTCTGATTTGATTGTGACGTTCCTTTGCTCTTTTCCATGTGTATGTTATTTAAATTGCACATCATTTGATATCAGGAGTCGTCAACATGTTACAAGTTTTGAGAACTTTAATGTTTCCAATCAAAAGTTCCTTCCTCAGCCATCGACAGCAGGCTGGTGTCCCACCCTCAGGTATCCATGTGCCTGCAATGCGGCTTTATGTCTTGTCTTTTACCATGAAAGAGTGCAATTAAGAAGAAGGATAGCGTTACATTAAATAACTGAGTGCTCACAAATAATGGCTGTTTAATTTCAGAGTGGAAACGGATGAAATACACAACAGTAACAAAAAAAGATGTCATATTTTGCAAACAGTGACAGATTGTAGTACAAGCTAATGGATAAGAAGAACACAGAGAACCGTGCTATTAATCACTGCCACGCACCGCGCGACAAAACATGAAGAGAGGTACGGGCTTTAAAAAAAAATAACAAGTTTTCTAAGAGACAAGGAATATTTCCTCCATGCCGGTGTTGTTTTACTCCAGTAATAATAACATCATCAGAACGACAGCCTGGAGACAGCGGCCTGCAGAACAGCTTTTATGTAATGGCACTGTCTGGGGGGTGTGAGTGTTCAGAAAGGTCTTTATGAATGGAGACCTTGAAATGGACCCCTCTTAAATTCAGGTGATAATCTTTGGACAGTTGTCATTATTATTACTTGGTTGGCGCATTAGATAGATAGATAGATAGATAGATAGATAGATAGATAGATAGATAGATAGATAGATAGATAGATAGATAGATAGATAGATAGATAGATAGATAGATAGATATGAAAGGCACTATATAATAGATAGATAGATAGATGTGAAAGGCACTAGATAGATAGATAGATAGATAGATAGATAGATAGATAGATAGATAGATAGATAGATAGATAGATAGATAGATAGATAGATAGATATGAAAGACACTATATAATAGATAGATAGATAGATAGATAGATAGATAGATAGATAGATAGATAGATAGATAGATAGATAGATAGATAGATAGATGTGAAAGGCACTATATAATAGATAGATAGATAGATATGAAAGACACTATATAATAGATAGATAGATGTGAAAGGCACTATATAATAGATAGATAGATAGATATGAAAGGCACTATATAATAGATAGATAGATAGATAGATAGATAGATAGATAGATAGATAGATAGATAGATAGATAGATAGATAGATATGAAAGGCACTATATAATAGATAGATAGATAGATGTGAAAGGCACTAGATAGATAGATAGATAGATAGATAGATAGATAGATAGATAGATAGATAGATAGATAGATAGATAGATAGATAGATAGATATGAAAGACACTATATAATAGATAGATAGATAGATAGATAGATAGATAGATAGATAGATAGATAGATAGATGTGAAAGGCACTATATAATAGATAGATAGATAGATATGAAAGACACTATATAATAGATAGATAGATAGATAGATAGATAGATAGATAGATAGATAGATAGATAGATAGATAGAAACTAATAATTACACATAAAAAACAGAAAAAACATGAAAAATAATTCAAAAACAGCAATAAAAAGGAAAATCAACACAAGCCTTGGAATTAGCAATCCAACAGTTCATTAGCGTGATATTTTAACTGGACTTTCTCCACTGACTTAGGCTGAAGTTTCATTTTTGTATTTTTTTTTCATTCATTTCCCAGTATTGTTTATTTCTTATGGTCATTTTTGCTAATACTGTTCTGTTAGTTTACTATTTAGTAGATATGTATAATATATATATATGTACGCCTGATGAGCCCAGAATTAGGGCGAAACATGTGTCGCGTACTCTTTGCATTATTTGACAGTAAACTATTTCAACCATTCTATGATCTGCTTCTCACAACTGAAGGTACTGTGGCGGATGTTAGCAGACGTGCTGGCCAACCACAAGGGTTACCTGGTAGGTAAACACCCATACAATCAGATTGTGACACAGACTACGAATGCCGTGAATATATATATATATATATATATATATATATGAATATATAATATATATACAGTACTGTGCATAAGTTTTAGGCAGGTGTGAAAAAATGCTGTAAACAAAGAATGCTTTCAAAGATGGAAGTGTTAATCATTTATTTTCATCAATCAACAAAATGCAGTGAATGAACAAAAGAGAAATCTAAATCAAATCAATATTTGGTGTGACCACCCTTTGCCTTCACAACAGCATCAGTTCTTCTAGGTACACTTGCACACAGTTTTTGAAGGAACTCGGCTGGTAGGTTGTTCCAAACATCTTGGAGGACTAACCCCAGATCTTCTGTGGATGTAGGCTTCTTCACATCCTTCTGTCTCTTCATGTAATCCCAGACACACTCGATGATGTTGAGATCAGGGCTCTGTGGGGGCCATACCATCACTTCCAGGACTTCTTGTTCTTCTTTACGCTGAAGATAGTTCTTAATGACTTTGGCTGTATGTTTGGGGTCGTTGTCCTGCTGCAGAATACATTTGGGGCCAATCATACGCCTCCCTGATGGTATTGCATGATGGATAAGTATCTGCCTGTATTTCTCAGCATTGAGAACACCATTAATCCTGACCAAATCTCCAACTCAATTTGTAGAAATGCAGCCCCAAATGTGCAAGGAACCTCCACCATGCTTCACTGTTGCCTGCAGACACTCATTATTGTACCGCTCTCCAGCCCTTCGACGAACAAACTGCCTTCTGCTACAGCCAAATATTTCAAATTTTGACTCCTCAGTCCAGAGCACCTGCTGCCATTTTTCTGCACCCCAGTTCCTATGTTTTCATGCATACTTGAGTCGCTTGGCCTTGTTTCCACATCGGAGGTATGGCTTTTTGGCTGCAAGTCTTCCATGAAGACCACTTCTGGCCAGACTTCTCTGGACAGTAGATGGGTGTACCTGGGTCCCACTGGTTTCTGCCAGTTCTGAGCTGATGGCACTGCTGGACATCTTCCGATTTCGAAGGGTAATAAGCTTGATGTGTCTTTCATCGGCTGCACTAAGTTTCCTTGGCCGACCACTGCGTCTACAATCCTCAACGTTGCCCATTTCTTTGTGCTTCTTCAAAAGAGCTTGAACAGCACATCTTGAAACCCCAGTCTGCTTTGAAATCTTTGTCTTCCCTTCCCTTCCCCATTGCATTTTGGCAAACAGGAGGGGGCGCGAAATCTTCAGTTGTCCCCGGGCACTGAAAACCCTAGCTACTCCTCTGTGGGTACCATAGGAGACGCTGCAGGGAGACAGGGGGATATTTGTTTCCCAAGTCAAAGGGATGAAAGCCTTATAAGAAAACTCCCTCCATTTGACCCAGAAGTGCTGGCAAGTCATGCGGGAGGAAGAACAAAAGTATTTCCGGGTCAAGGATTATATAAAGGACTGCTGTGAACCCAGCAAGCGAGCCGGAGTTGGGAGATAGTTGACAGAGCTTGCTGGGAAGTGTGGAGGAGAGAATTGCATTATTTGTTGTGTACTTATTCTTGTAATTATTATTACTACTTGCCTGTGTATGGTGGTTGGGGTGCTTAGAGGCATTAGTACAGAAAAGGAACAAATTAAAGAAACGTTTTGTGCTTTTAACTGGTGTCGTGGATGTTCGTCTGTCAGATTAGAGGAGCAACAGCATCCTCTAGTATCGGAATATATACATAATAATAATAATATAATATCCATCCATCCATTATCCGACCCGCTATATCCTAACTACAGGGTCACGGGAGTCTGCTGGTGCCAATCCCAGCCAACACAGGTTGCAAGGCAGGAAACAAACCCTGGGCAGGGCGCCAGCCCACCACAGATAATAATATAATAATAATATAATAATATATATATATATATATATATATATATATATATATATATATTTTATATATATATAATATCTTTCTCAAAATTCTTGATATATTTTGAGACATTTACTCATTTTTCTGCCAGTTATCATTGTTTGGGCCTTCAGGTTTCTTAGGGTCAGGCTGCCCCGGGATGAGACCTTTTTTCTATGCAGGCCAGTTAGGATTCTGGCCTGTAATTTTGTGAATATTTTTAAAGCTTGGTCTCGCTTGTTTTTCTAACATGTGGTGCTCGAATCACTAACAATGAGCTTGATGTTATACTTACTGTAAATTAGGCCAACCTTTTGACAAAGATAAAATCATTCAATGCAGACATTCTCCATTTCTTGCCACTAATTCCACCATGCAGTCTAGCATTGATAATTATAATTATTATTAATAATCAGCATGCGCTCAGAGGTAGCCACGGCCTGTCCTAACAGCACCAATCTTAACCCAGGAAGCAATTCTCGAGCAGATAATTAACTATTTTAACTTTCTACTATTATTTTTAGATGCCAAATCATCTGATAACAGGGATGGACAGTTGACTCTAAGCAACCAGAACGCTTATAAGATGGATGATTTTCCTATTTTCTCAAGCAAAAAGGTCAGAAGTGAAACCTTCAGAGACCTCACAGGAAGGGGTAACATTTGTCAAAGCATTCACAGACTAATATGCGTCTCCGATTTCTTGATCTATCTGACAACTGAAAAATAATGGGGTCTTTGCTGTTTGTGATTTGAGCGAATGCAATGCAAAGAAAAAACACTCGCTGGCCATTGTGACCAAGCAAGACCCCTCTAGTTGGGAAAGAAGCTCTAAGATAAACAATGCAAGCTACTGGATGTACATGGGGACCACTCTGCATAACCAACCATTATATCAATAGACACGCACACACAAACACATGAATACAGTGGCATGCAAAAGTTTGGGCCCCCTTGCATCAAATGTCTGTTACTGTGAAACGTTAGATGTATAAATGTGCAAGCGGGAAATTCAAAGAAATAGTCAAATGCAACAAAAAAAAAATAGATTGTGGTGTGTTTAGGGTAAAATTTCGGTGAATCTATGAAAGACCATGATCAAGAAAACACAAGGGAAACTCAGCAGGCAACATTTTTGCTGAAGGGCGACCGAATGATTCCTCAATCCGATCAGCGAGCTCAGCGAGGTCAAAGCGGACATCGAGAAACCTGGGAATAAGTGACAGAGTCGAGCCGTAGAGAACCTCCAGAGCTGACGTCAAAGTTGATTGACAAATGCCCCGCCCCTAGACACACCCACAATGCCTCCAGTGCACAGTAACCCTTCTAGAATATGACGAGTACCACGTAAAGCAGATGGCTTAAACGTAATTGGCTGTTCAGCGAAACTGCTGAGTTGGTTTTTGAGCCAAGAACGGATGAAATGCACGTGTTTTGCTGCTTTTTATTGAAAAATGATTTCATTGTGATGACTTTTGTAGACAAATAACGGACTTCACTGTAATGAGATGTTTGGTTAACAGTTCTCCAGGAAACTGGACAGGGCAAAACAAAAAATAGATATTCTTAGAAATGACGATTTCGATAAAAAGGAGTTTATTCTAATGGAATTTATTGTGCTCGAGAGAGGAACAACAACTCTAAAACAATAAAGGTCAGGGTACCAAGCAGGTCACCCCCCGTATCATTCAAGCAAAGCAGAAAATGAAACAAGAGCAGTATGGTGCAAATCAAAATGAACAAAACAGAGAGACAGTTAGGGATCAAGGGATCAATTCCTTCAAGGAACGTCACAAACATACGAAAGAGCTCTGATCACAGAGGCCACCCTGTTATGTATAGGTGGGACACTGGAAGTGGTGGAGTCAGCTGAGCCTAAATGAGGGCGAAACACGTGTCGCGCACTCTTTGCATTATTTGACAGTAAACTATGTAACATTCTATGATCTGCTTCTCGCAAATGAAGAGGGCACCGTGGCGGATGTTTGCCATCTTGCAGACCAACAACATACAGTACGTTACCTGGTAGGTAACCACCCATACAATCAGGTCGGGACTCAGACTACGAATGTAAGAAATATATATATATATATATATATATATATATATATATATATATATAATCCCTGTGTGCGTCCAGGTGTCCGTGTGTGGGTGTCTTCTGGTGAAGTGCGCATGCGCGGGGCACGGTGCGATGCGCTAGGGGTGGGCGGTATGACCAAAATTCTATATCACGGTATTTTTCTAAATTATCCCGGTTTCACGGTATTTGACGGTATTTTTTTCCCATGCATGAGTGGATGTTAAACACATTTTCCACTGCAATTACTAGCTAAGAATAACCTATTCCACTGTCAAGAGTATTGTACATTGTACAAAAAAACATTTTAATGTGCACACAAGTATTAATACAGGTTTGCATGGCCCCATAAAGTGATATTTTTCAAGGGGGTGGCACTAATGAAGAGAAGGAAATCACATTGCATGACAGATGCAGTCAAAATATAGAACCTTTTTATTTAACAAATTTTGCAAAAACTTAAATTATAATTTTGACAACATATTTTCAACCTTCCAAAGAGGTATTTAGACTTAGGAAAATATCCAGAAGTGCTTGTCAAAACTTGTATTGCACTGAACATGTCTTAGAAAAGGAATAAATAATTTTTTTTTGTAAAACAACTACACTTTCTGTTAATGTTAACAATCTCTGTCCACTGACACGTTAAAGTGACTTTTTAAACAACTTTACCATCATTAAACTGCATAATATTTAAACTAATAAATAATAACAATAAAATAAATAATTGTATTATTACTGATAGTTGCAGTATTATTTCAAGGCTTCAAAAGCCCAGGTGCATTACACAGTATTCACCAAATTAAAATAAAATAAAACAAGTGCAATCTTGGTGATGACATCTTTACCAACTGAACCATCATTTAGGCAAAGTGCATTAATATGGACCTTGCTTCAAGCTAAGCTATATACATAAATAATAAAACTACAACTTGCATTTATAATGCTATTTGTGGTATAGCCCTACGGAATCGTATTAGGGCCACGGTGAAGAAAAAAAAATACGGACACAGGGAAGAAAAAAAAAAAACTATAGGTCGAGAATAAAGTCAACATTTCCACTCTATTCACATAGTTTACTTTATAATTAAAGTAGAATGTCGTAAACTAAACTTCATCCTAAAATCATTGTTTAATTTACTAGATTTTCTCAAACCCCGTCATAAGTTAATGTAGCACATTAAATGCTTTGTGTTGTGTTCCCCGACCCAGTTGTTAATCACTACGCTCCTTAAACTGACTTCCTCCGCACTAAGAGACAGCGATCACCATACAGAATCCATTCACTGTATGACATTCCTGCTCCCTGAAAATTTATAATTTATATCAAGTATTTATCTTGGCATTCTAAATGTTCAGAGAGCATGAATATCATGTGAATGGATTCTGTGCGGCGATCGCTGCCGATGCCTCCTCTTAGTGCAGAGGAAGTCAGTTTAAGAAGCTCGGGGAACACTTAACACAAAGCATTTAATGTGCTATATAACTTATGACGGGGTTTGAGAAAATCTAGTAAATTAAATATTCATTTTACGATGAAGTTTAGTTTACGATGTTCTACTTTAATGACAAAGTACGAGAATAAAGTCAACATGTCATCACAATATTACACAGTACCCAGGTACATTACACTGTATTTAAAAATAAAACAAGTACAACTTGGCTTGCAGTATTATCCAGTAGTATAGAAACAGTATTTACACATCTGACCTTTTAAAACTAAAGCATCTCCAGGCAACAGACGTGACTGCTTTTTTTTTGGCTCTCTGTCCATTTTCACCACGGGGCATACCTATGCTACCGCCCACTATTTGGTGGTGTAGCAGTGAAAAAGAGCCCTAGTGCAACAAATCTGTGTTTAGCGGTGTAGCAGTGAAAAAGGTCCCCACTTGAACAGTTTCCCGCTGCGCCACGTTCCGAACGTCGTTTAGGCAATTTAAACCGGTGTTGCGGTATAAGAAAAATCCATATCATAAAAAAAATAAAAAACGGTTTTCGGTATGAACCGGTATACCGCCCAGCACTACGATGCGCGATATTACTGTCAGAGAAAGTTAGAGGCGTTTTACGGAAATACAAACCAGTATTACTGCGAGAGGAAATTAAAGGTACACAATACAGTGACGCATATTACAGCCACATACAAGCCAGTATTACTGTCAGAGGGGATTAAAGGCATATTACCGACGCGCACGCCTGTATTACCGCCAGAGAAAATTAAAGGTATATTACGGACGTACAAGCCAGCGGACGTACAAGACGGTATCCTTCAATAATGGCGCGCACAAAAAGGCGAGCCTCAAAAGGGTGACCTCAGTTGGGCACAGCGAATAAAGGCGTGCGTAAATAAAGATCTGCACCTTTGTTGCTCTTCACATATTCCAGAGCCATTTGAACTAAATTATCTACAAACACCATTATTCGCCGCGCTCAATTGAGGTCGCCCTTTTGAAGCTCGCCTTTTTGTGCGTGCCCTTATTCAATAGAGCCATACAAGACAGTATTACTGTCACAGAAAATTAAAGACACACAATACACGGCGGCAGCCCACGAAGAACGGTCAGCTCAGCAAGTAAACATCAACAAAAGAAAGGCTGAAAGAAAGAAAAATACGACCAACAAAAAGAATGAGGTCAAAGTCCCTTGCCATTTAATATAGACTGTTCCTACTAATGTTTATGCACTACTGTTCTAGCGCCTGTTATTGTAACGGGCTAAATGACTAGTATATATATGTTGTCTCCACACATACCTCAGTGCAAGACACATGACAGCCCGCATGGAGTTTGTTAAAAGACACCTGAAGGACTCTGAGATGGTGAGAAATAAGATTCTCTGGTCTGATGAGACCAAGATAGAACTTTTTGGCCTTAATTCTAAGCGGTATGTGTGGAGACAACCAGGCACTGCTCATCACTTGTCCAATACAGTCCCCACAGTGAAGCATGGCGGTGGCAGCATCATGCTGTGGGGGTGTTTTTCAGCTGCAGGGACAGGACGACTGGTTGCAATCGAGGGAAAGATGAATGCGGCCAAGTACAGGGATATCCTGGACAAAAACCTTCTCCAGAGTGCTAAGGACCTCAGACTGGGCTGAAGGTTTACCTTCCAACAAGACAATGGCCCTAAGCACACAGTTAAAATAACGAAGGAGTGGCTTCACAACAACTCTGTGACTGTTCTTGAATGGCCCAGCCAGAGCCCTGACTTAAACCCAATTGAGCATCTCTGGAGAGACCTAAAAATGGCTGTCCACCAACGTTTACCATCCAACCTGACAGAACTGGAGAGGATCTGCAAGGAGGAATGGCAGAGGATCTCCAAATCCAGGTGTGAAAAACTTGTTGCATCTTTCCCAAGAAGACTCATGGCTGTATTAGCTCAAAAGGGCGCTTCTACTAAATACTGAGCAAAGGGTCTGAATACTTAGGACCATGTGATATTTCAGTTTTTCTTTTTTAATAAATCTGTAACAATTTCAAAAATTCTTTTTTTTGTCTGTCAATATGGGGTGCTGTGTGTACATTAATGAGGGAAAAAATTAATTTAAATGATTTTAGCAAATGGCTGCAATATGACAAAGAGTGAAAGATTGAAGGGGGTCTGAATACTTTCTGTACCCACTGTATATTATAATAAAAAAATCTTGTGACAAGATGAGACTTATTGGAAGATTTTCTCAAGTTCTGCCCTCCTCTCAGCATTTTCTGTTAACGGCCCACACCCGCGGTCCTCTCACCTCTCATTGGTGTGAATGCTTTTGTCAGACTCAGTTCCTGTGCTCTCAGCTCTTATGAATTTTTACATTTTCACGATTAAAGAAGACGTCTTATGTCCAAATCTCATTGAAGAATTTCATCACAAAGGGTTATCAACAGAAAAAATGAGTACACGGGCAATCCTAGCACCGAGAAACGATGAAGTGAAACGAATTAATGTGAAAATTGTCAATCGGTTACACGACAAATTGGTTAAATACGTATCAATAGACTCTGATGGAACAGTTGGTGGTGATGGTGAGGAAGATAAAAACATTCAACTTACAATATCACGAAGAATATGTACAACCGTCAACACCATCTGGTGTTCCACCGGCCGAATTACTGTTGAGAGAAAGACGTACTGTAATGTAATTGTAGTGGCAGGCTGTCAGGGCCTTCAAGGCCTTCTCTGCTGGCCTAAAAAAATATCTGAATCACAAACTGATGTTAATTATATTTTGTCCATGAATACTTATTAAATAATTCCAAATAGTCTGTCCGCTTCCTTTCATAGCTTTTCCGATGGTTGTGCTTCTTCCAGACATGTATTTTCGTATTAAAGCATTTAACCAATCACATTTCAGCCATCATTTGTTGCCAGGCAGGTTCAAAGTCAAAGAAGTCTGCCTGGAGGCCTTCACAATCCATTCTGCAGGCCCTCTAACACAAAATAAATGTCGATTAAACTGTTGCTTCAGCCAATCAGATTTTGAGTTGGTTTCACTAGGGCCCTCTAGCAGGCGTACGGCAACGTCACCGTATTCAGACCCGTTGATTGGATAGGATGGTGTGATATAAAAATCTGAATGAGAGCATCATGGGGCAGCTGTACACATTGGTATGTTTGGCGGTGAGCATTCCCGTGTCCACTGCTTCTGTCGAGCGGACATTTTCAGCCCTAAAGCGAATTAAAACTTATGCCAGAAATACGGCAGGGCAGGTTCGACTTTCAGCATTAGCTTCGATGGCGAGAGAAAGGGACTTCATGATGGAACTGAAGCACACGGATAATCTGTACGACAGAGTAATTGAACTGTTTTTGAGGAAGGAGAGGAGGATGGATTTTGTTTACAAATAATCCGAATTTTTGGTGAGTAAAATGTTGCGATTTTCCTAAATAATATTGTAAGTTTATGAGTTATTATTGATGTTTTTTATGTGTGTCGCGGGCTGTAGCTGCAGTAGAAAGGAACTTGTTCACCCCTGGTTTGTCTATTCAATAAAGGCATTTATTGTGGCTACAGGAGTTACCTATCTGCGATGCAACGGCTCTTTATACTGTATTTCTGCATATTAAGATGGTTTTTATAACCATAAATTAGTTTTTGAGGGGTGGGTTGATTCAGACGGAGCACTACTGAAGGCCTAGGTGTGAAATGCACGGTCCGCCACTGTGTAATTGTATAACTGATGTCTGAGTGATGGGGTATGCAACAGGACAAGATTAGTTGTATTCTAAAATTAGTTGAACAATTTTGAACAGGCAACAACAAAGGTAATGTAGTCCATCTAACATGAGACACCAAAGGAGAGCTTGATATGCCATTCGTATTAAAACGTTTACAGTTTACCGTTAGAAGAGCTATGACAATTAACAAATCACAGGGACAAACATTCAAAAAAGTCAGTTTATTTATTAGAGAGAAAGAAACGATATTCACTCACAGGCAGTTATACGTTACGTTGTCACCATGAAAGTTCAAATACAGAATCAAAATTCATTGTGACATTGATGAAAAGCTAATTCAAAAAATTGTTTTACAGTAAAAGTGTAAGCTGCGGTGGGTTGGCACCCTGCCCGAGATTGTTTCCTGCCTTGTGCCCCGTGTTGGCTGGGATTGGCTCCAGCAGACCCCCGTGACCCTGTGTTCGGATTCAGCGGGTTAGGAAATGGATGGATGGATAAAAATGTAAGTTTAAAAAGTATTTGCGTGTTAATTTCAAAGCCAAACAGAGCGAAAACGTATAATGCAATGAATACCTCTAACGCAACATGAAACATAAATTTCTTTCAATATTTTACTTTGGTTAATTACTCTCTGTAATGTCAAATAGTTAGTTCTATTTTGCATTTGTGACAATTCCCATAAAAATAACAATCTGTTTAAATTGTACATCCACTTCCCCACATGCGAGCAGCAGAACCACAAAGAGGCTAATGGGTGGCACAGGCCAGGGGGTTGGTGAGTGAAGTGAGCAGGGGGACAAAGCCCCCCAGTGTATATATATATATATATATATATATATATATATATATATATATATATATATATACAGTTCATATAGATATATACTGTATATATAATATAAATATATTGTGAAGAAACAAATATAAAGATTTGGGGAGGCCTTCCCCGTATAATGCTTGGAGCACTGAATCAAAAAAAAACATGAATGATGGTCTTTCTGTAAAAATGACATTTGACAATCAAATACAGACATGGTGGAGCTTTTATAATGAGATGACAAGAAGGGAACTTGTGGAAGTATAAATGATGTCATCTAGTAGAGCAGTGTCGGGGAATTGGTGCGCGGCGGCGCACTGGTGTGCCGTGGAATTTTCAAGGGGCTCCGCGAAAACTTTTGTACAGTAATCCCTCGCTATATCGCGCTTCGCCTTTCGCGGCTTCACTCCATCGCGGATTTTATATGTAAGTATATTTAAATATATATCGTGGATTTTTCGCTGCTTCGCGGGTTTCTGCGGACAATGGGTCTTTTAATTTCTGGTACATGGTTCCTCAGTTGGTTTGCCCAGTTGATTTCATACAAGGGACGCTATTGGCAGATGGCTGAGAAGCTACCCAACTTACTTTTCTCCCTCTCTTGCGCGGAGTTTCTCTGATCCTGATGTAGGGGGATTGAGCAGGGGGGCTGTTCGCACACCTAGACGATACGGACGCTCGTCTAAAAATGCTGAAAGATTATCTTCACGTTGCTATCTTTTGTGCAGCTGCTTCCTGAAACGACATGCTGCACGGTGCTTCGCATACTTAAAAGCTCGAAGGGCACGTATTGATTTGTGCTTGAAAAACAAACTCTGTCTCTCTCTATCTCTCTCTCTCTCTGCTCCTGACGGAGGGGGTGTGAGCTGCCGCCTTCAACAGCTTTGTGCCACGGTGCTTCGCATACTTAAAAGCAAACAGCCCTATTGATCTGTTTGCTTTTCTCTATCTCTGTGACATGATCTGCTCCTGACACTGCACTCCTTTGAAGAGGAAGATATGTTTGCATTCTTTTAATTGTGAGACGGAACTGTGATCTCTGTCTTGTCATGGAGCACAGTTTAAACTTTTGAAAAAGAGTCAAATGTTTGTTTGCAGTTTTTGAATAACGTTCCTGTCTCTCTACAACCTCCTGTGTTTCTGCGTAAATCTGTGACCCAAGCATGACAATATAAAAATAACCATATAAACATATGGTTTCTACTTCGCGGATTTTCTTATTTCGCAGGTGGCTCTGGAACGCAACCCCCGCGATGGAGGAGGGATTACTGTAAAATATTTTAAATTGCTAGTGTTTTTGAATTTTTGGTTGATTAAAAAGATAATGTTTAAAAAATATATATTTTATGTTGGAAAAACAGATAACGGTTACTCAGATTGTTGAATAAACGAATGTATTAATTTCGAATGCAAGTTAAAATTTTTGCTGTTCACCATTCATCATAATATCAACACCAGCGGTGTCAAAAACACATCTCGTGAGACTTCAAAAGTCTCGTTGTTAGAAGATCTCGCTCACTGTACAGATAGAAGAAGGCGGAGCAAATATAGAATGAGAAAATACGAACGCTACATTTCGGCTCTTGACGACAAGAGAGTATCGCTGTAGCTGCAGCTCTCACCACTTAATCGTCTGAGTACTACTATGGAAAAATTAACCTTATTTTCGCTCTGACACCGCTGATCAACAGTAAACTTTGTAAACTCAGTGACCTTTTCCAGTTTACCATTTGGAAGCTCTTATCTCTGTGAGCAAGGTTTTTCAACACTTACGGAAATGAAGTCTAAGAAACACGAGAGACTTCAAATGATCGACAAGGAAATGCGCGTCCGTCTTTCGAAAATTGATCCTCGCATCAATCTCATATGTGCTGAAAAACAATCTCAACGTTCACATTAATTAAATTTAAGATTTACCCTTTGATTCCTTTATTAATAAAATGTCTTTCGAACTTGTAAAATTAACTGTTTTTATTGGCGATTGTCCATAGATTGTGTCATCACGACTTTATTTATGGGCAGTCCCTCAGGTGCACCGCGAAAGAAAATTTTTGGACTTAGTGCGCCGCAACTCAAAAAAGGTTGCCTTTCACTGTAGTAGAGGAAGAGGAAGTGATGTTATCAAAGGGAGCCGGAAATGACGTCATCTGGTTGGGACGGAAATGGAAAAGAAAGGTTATTCTGTTGAAAGAGGGAATAAGGCATCAGTGCTTGTTTACAACTCGCTGTCTCTTGTACTTTCACTTCCATTTGGACCCTTTGACTGCCTCCCAAGCGTATGTGTCTGACAATACGTATGTATGTGAAAAAAAAAAAAAAAAAAAAAAAAAAAAAATATATATATATATATATATATATATATATATATAAATTTTCTTTATGCACTGTATATATATATATATATATACCTATACAACTATCCATCCATTATCCAACCCGCTATATCCTAACACAGGGTCACGGAGGTCTGATGGAGCCAATCCCAGCCATCATAGGGTGCAAGGCAGGAACAAACCCCAGGCAGGGCGCCAGCCGACCACAGGGAACACACAAACACACCAAGCACACACTAGGGACAATTTAGGATCGCCAATGCACCTAACCTGCATGTCTTTGGACTGTGGGAGGAAACCCACGCAGACACGGGGAGAACATGCAAACTCCATGCAGGGAGGATATTATCAGATTAGGCCTCTTCAAAATATTCACCCATCCATCCATTATCCAACCCGCTATATCCTAACTACAGGGTCACCAGGGTCTTCTGGAGCCAATCCCAGCCAGCACACGGCGCAAGGCAGGAACAAATCCCGAGCAGGGTGCCAGCCGACCACAGGGCACACACCCACACACATCAAGCACACACTAGGGACAATTTAGGATTGCCAATGCACCTAACCTGCATGTCTATGGACTGTGGGAGGAAACCCATGCAGACACGGGGAGAACATGCAAACTCCACGCAGGGAGGACCTGGGAAGCCAAAACAGGTCTCCTTACTGAGAGGCAGCAGCGCTACCACTGCGCCACCGTGCCGCCCCTTGGTTTAAATATTCAATTAAATATTTTTTGAAATTTGAAAGTAGACCTGATATGAAGGACCCCGGCCTTACAGTCGACTCATCGCTATCTACATCCAGAGAGTGTTAGAGAAGCAATCAAGAAAATTGAATCTGAGCTGAGTTTATGTAGCGGCATGACATGTGGAGGTTAGGCTTTATTATATAACACACTATAGTGAGGCCTAACCTGGAGAGCCGTCCGCAGTTTTGGTCTCCTTAAAAGACGAGTCCAGAGGGGAGTGATGAGGCGCTGATTCAGGACTGAGATGTATGAGGAAAAAATGAGTGAACAACACCAACAATAGTTTCATTTCTATAGCACATCTTCATACAAGGAGGAAGGAGATGAGCCTTTACAGTTTAAGGAAAAGAGGATGAAGAGGAGACCTGACTGAAGTGTTTAAAAAGATGAAGGGAATTAGTGCAGTGGATTGAGATGGTGACATTAAAATGAGTTCATCAAGAACACGGGGAGACAGCTGGAGAGTTGTTACGGGGAAATTTCACACAAACATTAGGAAGTTTTTATGAACCGCAGATACCTGGAATAGAAGAGCAAGTAGTGTGGTGGACAGGAGGACTTTATGAACCTTCAAAACTCGACTTGATGTTATTTTAAAAGAGTTAAGTGGACAGGACTGGCTGAGGTTTTTGGAATCTTCTTGTCCTGATTGTTCTACCACTGAAGGAGGGGAACGCTGAAAAGAACATCTGAAGTTAGCAAACACTGTACACAAACACATCTAACAGCACAGGCAGCCAGACACGACATCGCCTGAGTTCAGCAGTACACGTTTGCACAAGCACTCCATTAATCTATACGCAGCACCTTTCATTAGGAGTGTTATGTTGAAGGGCTTCAAAAAGCCAACGCTTCAGCACTTCAGTCAAGTGACGGCACTCGTCTTTATTTCTGTTTGCACGTGACGGAGGCAAATGTCAGGACGAGTGCCGCGTAGAGGAAACTGAAAGCATTTCTGAGCAAAGCAACAGCAAAGGCTTGTGCAGCAACTTCACACGTAAAACATATGGCCAGCGGGAGTCAAACGTGAATAAGAGAACATAAGAGGGTCTGCTGACTGTAATTAACAAATCATGAGCCATGGGGTTCAATAACTGGGTGTTCATTTGGCAGACTGGTACATCAAGGGATAGGAAAGGTACGGAATAGCATGAACAGATAAGAAAGGCGCTACAAACTACATACGACATGTGACATATTATAGAGAGACAGCAGAGGCGCTACAAAAGAAATACAAAAGGTCAGGTCAGGTTAGGGAGCATGCACTGCTACAGCGCTTTAATGCACCCACCACACAATGAAACAGCTCAGGGTCCCTTCTGGCAAGCCCCCCAGGTAGTCCCACCCTCCAGAAATGACCTTTTGTCTGGCGCAGTCAGGTGGTACAAAGGCGTCCCCTTGGCCTGGACCAGCCAATCAGGTCCTTAACAATGAGGGACCCGTGAGCCGAATCAGCATCAGGGAATCGCACCACAAGGCCATAGAGCTGCAAAATTAAAAGATAGATAGATAGATAGATAGATAGATAGATAGATAGATAGATAGATAGATAGATAGATAGATAGATAGATAGATAGATAGATAGATAGATAGATAGATAGATAGATAGATAGATAGATAGATAGATAGATAGATAGATAGATAGATAGATGGATAGATAGATAGATGGATAGAAGTGAAAGGCAATATATAATAGATAGATGGTAATTCCACATCACACCAGGGGGTGGCAAGGTGCACTAATTCTTTCTCTCTTTAAATGCCTGATGACTTCACTTCCAGTTCAGATGATGCCACTTCAGGTCACAAGCCCAATGACATCACTTCTGACCAGGAGCCTGATGACGTTACTTCTGCTCCAGAAGATGCCACTTCTAGTCACAAGCCCAATGATGTCACTTCCGGTTCAGACGATGCCTCTTCAGGTCACGAGCTCAATGATGTCACTTCTGCTCCAGATGATGCCACTTCCAGTCACAAGCCCGATGATGTCACTTCTGGTTAAGACGACGGCAGTTCAGGTCACGGGCCTGATGACAACACTTCTGGTCCATATGACGGCATTTTCCGGTCATGAGCCTGATGACGGTACGTCTGGTCATGAGACCAATGACGTCACTTCTGGTTCCGACAATGCCACTTCTGGTCACGAGCTCAATGATGTCATTTCTGCTCCAGATGATGCCACTTCTAGTCACAAGCCCGATGACGTCACTTCTGACCAGGAGCCCGATGATGTCACTTCTGGTCCAGAAGATGCTACTTCTGGTCACAAGCCCGATGACGTCACTTCTGGTCATGAGCCCAAGCCCGATGACGTCACTTCCGGTTCAGACAATGCCTCTTCTGCTCACGAGCTCAATGATGTCATTTCTGCTCCAGATGATGTCACTTCTAGTCACAAGCCCAATGACGTCACTTCCGGTTCAGACGATGCCTCTTCAGGTCACGAGCTCAATGATGTCACTTCTGGTTAAGATGATGCCAGTTCAGGTCATGAGCCTGATGACAGCACTTCTGGTCCATATGACGGCATTTTCCGGTCATGAGCCTGATGACGGCACGTCTGGTCATGAGACCAATGGCGTCACTTCTGGTTCAGACAATGCCACTTCAGGTCACAAACTCAATGAAGTCATTTCTGCTCCAGATGATGTCACTTCTAGTCACAAGCCCGATGACGTCACTTCTGAAAAGGAGCCCAATGACGTCACTTCTGGTCCAGAAGATGCCACTTCTGGTCACAAGCCTGATGACGTCACTTCTGGTCATGAGCCCAAGCCTGATGACTTCACTTCCGGTTCAGACGATGCCTCTTCAGGTCACGAGCTCAATGATGTCACTTCTGCTCCAGATGATGCCACTTCTAGTCAAAAGCCCAATGACGTCACTTCCGGTGGCATTTTCCGGTCATGAGCCTGATGACGGCACGTCTAGTCATGAGACTAATGATATCACTTCTGGTTCAGACGATGCCACTTCAGGTCACGAGCTCAATGATGTTACTTTTGGTCATGAGACCGATGACGTCACTTCCGGTTCAAACAATGCCACTTCAGGTCATGAGCCCAATGATATCACTTCTGGTCATGAGACCAATGACATCACTTCCGGTTCAGACGATGCCACTTCCGGTCACAAGCCCGATGGCATCACTTCCAGTTCTGGTCATAATTACCTCCCTTCCTCTGCTCCACTTTATAAACCCACCCTTTCAACCTCACCAGTCAGTTCTGGACTCCCACCTGTACACACTTGTACACAAAATCATTCATTTTGCAGCCAGGATCAGTTATAGGGGAGGCTGCCCCAAATCTTTTTTGGTCTCTCGTCTCGTCTTTTGACAACAGGTAGACGTGTGCCTTTCTAAACGATATCAAATCCATTCAGTTTACCACAGGCAGGCCCCCAATAAAGTTCTAGAAAGATCTCAAGGAGAAATAAATCAAAGAGGAGGCACCTGAGCACAATTTGGAGTGACAGAGGAAAGGGTCTGAAGACTTCTAGGAAGGAAAGATTTTAGGTTTTCAGTTTTAATTGATTTGCAGACCTTTCTGAAAATGAGTCTTTACATTGGCATTACTGGTTATTGACTGGAGGGAGACTGATGGGAAACATTTTGAATTTACCAGTGTAAAAACACAAGAAAAGGCAGAAAAAGAGTTGGGGATGTGCTGTGTATATTGTACACAAAACAGGCAGTGAGAGTACTAACTCCAGAGAACTGTCAGATGGGGACAAACTAGGAAGGGAACGTGTTTGGGGAGGAAGAGTCGGGTCCATGGGGTCACTAGGGCGTGTGGCTAGGAAGGGAGTGCAGGTTGCTCTGCAGAAGAGGAAGAAGAAGACAGGTCAATCCCTGCCCTTCTTTTCAGCCCTTGGCACATGTGTGACATGCCTGCCGCTCCTAAAGACCCACAGGGTCGGGCGTCCCAAACTGAGAATGCGAGAAAGGACATCAGTGTTGGCCTGAAGTGAGAGTCCTTACAATAAACATCAGAGAACCGGTAAGGCTGGAGGTCCAAAAAACACCTAGCGACTTGAGGGTTCGACTCGTTGTGCAGCGCCATCCACTAGAAGGTGGCATGGTCTGTAACTACAGCAGGGTGAACTCACGGCCAAGAAGGTAGCGCCTCAGCTGCGTCACGACCCATATGATTGCGTGAGTCCCTCTCTTTACCGCTGCATACCTGGTCTCCCGGTTCAACGGTTTCCAGCTCAGGTACATGACGGGGTGTTCAGCACCATTGATGCTTTGGCTCAGCATGGCACCCAGTCCTGTGTCCAAAGTGTCCGTCTGTATGATGAAAGGAAAAGTCTTAACATCAGTGCTGATGTAAGGGCCTGCTTAAGGTCACGAAATGCATTGCCTGTTTCATCATCCCATTCCACACAATGAGGGTCTCGCTCCTGTGTAAGGTCAGGTAAGGGCGTTGCCCTCTCTGAGAAGCGGGGTACAAACTGGCATTAGTAGCCCACTAAAACCAGGAAGTCTCGAACTTGCTGCTTAGTTTTCACACGGGGCCAGTTCAATAAGGCGTTGACTTTGGGGCACTGTAGTCGGACGGTGCCCCTGCCTACCAGGTAGCCTAAGTACTGCGTTAACCCAAGAAAAGAGTTGGCTGCAGAAAATACGAACACATAACTCCAGTTCTTCAATCCTTACACTGGCTCCCGGTTAAGTTTAGGGCAGATTTCAAAATCTTCCTATTAACATATAAAGCCTTAAATGGCCGAGGTCCGGCTTAGTTATTTGAACTTTTATCATGACTTACAAACCAGAACATATATTATGATCTCAAGATGCCGGTCTGCTTATGATTCCAAGAATTAATAAAATAACAGTGGGAGGTCAAGCTTTTAGTTACAGGGGGCACCTAAACTGTGGACTGGTCGGCCTGCTACTATAAGAGATGCCCCTTCGGTCTCAGCTTTAAAAAACTTCAGTTTAGCACACCCTGACTAGAGCTGCTTATTAACTGTACATCTCTGTTGTTAGTCATTAGCACTAAAGCAGAAGTAAGATGAGAGTTAGAATTTGTTACTCACCCTCACCTATTCTGTTTCTCTTCTCGGTACTCAAATGTGGCACTTGGTGCTCATGGCCCACCTGCCAAGTTGTTCTGCCTGCCTAAGGTAAAGTCATCCCTGATGGAGGATCGCAAAAATCGTTGGGAAGAGAGGTTGATTCATCGGATTGGCTGGCCCAGTTCTGACTCAGCAGTGGAATGGCCAATAAGGGGAGGCAGCACGATAGCCGAGGTCTCCAAGATTCTGAACAAATCCTGAATCCTATTACGTGATATCACATTAAGATCTCAAGATGCCGGTCTGCTTAGGATTCCAAGGATTAATAAAATAACAGTGGGAGGTTGAGCATTTAGTCACAGGGGGCACCTAAACTGTGGAGTGGTCTGCCTGCTACTATAAGTGATGCCCCTTCAGTCTCAGCTTTAAAAGACTCACCACTTCAGTTTAGTACACCCTGACTAGAGCTGCTGATTAACTGTACATCTCTGTTGTCAGTCATTAGCACTAAAACATAAGTAACATTATAGTTCTAATTTGTTACTAACCCTCACCTATTCTGTTTCTCTTCTTGGTTCTCAAATGTGGCACTTGGTGCCACGGCACATCTGCCAGGTTGTTCTACCTGCCTAAGGTAAAGTCATCTCTGATGGAGGATCGCAGGAATCGTCAGTTTTACACTGCTGGCCTAGCTCTCTTTCTCAGCGGTGGGGGTTGATTTGTTTCAAACCTTTTTCTTTTTTCTTTTTGTTTTCTTTTTGTAAAACTCAAGTTATGTGTATGGAGTGTTATTTGATTTTTAAAAATTCAATAAAATTAAAATATAACTTTAAAAAAAAATAAAGAATTTGTTACTAACCCTCCTCACCTGTTCTGTTTCTCAGCTCAGTACTCAAATGTGCCACTTGGTGCCCACTGCCCATCTGCCAAGTTGTTTGCATGCCCATCTCTGATAAGGGAGCACTGGAATCATCCAGTAGGAGGGTTCTTTCATCTGATTGGCTGGGCCAGCACTGACTCCGCTTGTTGGCCGAGGTCTCCATGGACTCTGAACAAATCTGAATCCTCATATGTGATATCATCTCTTCTTGCATTTTGCTCTGTACTTGTAGCATTATACTATTGTACTATTGTATTGTATTTCTGAGATGGCCATGACAGATTGGCCATCTAGATCTAGTTACAGGGGGCCCCTAAACTGTGGACTGGTCTGCCTGCTACTATAAGAGATGCCCCTTCAGTCTCAGCTTTCTAAGATTCACCATTTCAGTTTAGTACACCCTGACTAGAGCTGCTGATTAACTGTACAGACTGCATCTCTGTTGTCAGTCATTAGCACTAAAACATAAGTAACATGATAGTTAGAATTTGTTACTCACCCTCACCTGTTCTGTTTCTCTTCTCAGTACTCAAATGTGGCACTTGGTTCCCAATGCCCACCTACCAAGTTGTTCTGCCTGCCTAAGGTAAAGTCATCTCTGATGGAGGATCGTAGGAATCGTAGGGTAGAGGGGTCCTGTCATCGGATTGGATGACCCAGCACTGACTCAGCTGTGGAATGGCCAATAGGAGGTGGCAGCTTGATGGCCGAGGTCTTCAGGATTCTAAACAAATCCAAATCCTAAGATGTGATGTCATCTACTGTTAAATTCTGCTCTGTACTTGTAACATTTCTATTGTACTCTTCTATTGTATTGAGGATTGCTTGTGTTACTTGTGCAACACAATAAAGTGGGCAGCAAGTGATGGGGTCTAAATGCTCACTGAATCGACAGTAAATTGGAGTTATTTCGCTCTGATCTATTGTTGCTTCTAACAGAGACATCATACCAAATTTCTTTGTACACCACCGTAATGACAATAGAGATCTCCGAGAAACAATAAACAAAGTAAGATCTGATTCTACTTGAGCGTCCATAGGCTTTGTGCCTTACACCCCAAGTTACCCAGACTATTCTCTAATATTTCTGTAGTTATTTACCGCTCTGATCATAAATTACAATAAAAATGGACGAGAAGAATTCAGAATTCATTGCAGAATTACAATATTTGAGAGTTTCTCTCAAGTGCCTCCTTCTATTGCACGATTTGGCACAAAATCTAATCAGCACACCGTCATCTCATAACAGGCTTAAGTTTCGAGTTTGGTATTTCTCCATCCAGCCGTTTTCGCTCGAGACTGTCCTCAAGAAACTGTGACACACAGATGGAAAGACACCCATCATCGAGATATCAACATTTTTGGTATCAGGGTGCAGTACCTGTCTACACGTCCTGGCATCCGCCCAAGAAAATGAAGCAAAGGAGTGCTGGGGTTGGGGGGTTCAAGGAAGGTCCGCTGTCGAAAACATCAAGATAGCGATATTTTTGGTATCAGGGGACCCTAAAATATCGAGATCGGTCGAAAACCGAGGATCGAAATTATTAACGAAGCTAAAGCTTTCGCTCCTTCCCCGTAGATAATAGGTTATAGTGATGGGGGGTGATGAGGGGTGGGTGGGGTTGGGGGTGCAAAGCAAAAAAAACTATAGAAAGGTAAAATGGCAAATGCTAAATGTTACTCTAAAGTGGCAACACTAGAAATAATCAAAGCCAAGCCTCGAATCCAAAGCTCAATACCTTAAATGACAACAAGATGCCCGTAAACTGGATGTTCCCTTAAAAATGGCAAAATCCAAACATGAGGCAGACAGAGAGGTCGAGAGACAGAGGAGTGAAGCTTAAACTAATGCCACCACACTGGCGCCGAGTCTTCTCACCGCATATATATAGGGCTGGGGGCGGGGCCACAACTGCAGGGTCGGGAGGCCCCACCCCTCCAGGCTCAACACATAAAGGTCCAGGAGGAAAATCAGCAAAATGGACAAATCCACAGAAGGGGAAAGACGAACGCATCTTTAGTACCTAAACATACAAAGGAATAGAGAAAGGACAATAAAAGAAAGACCCTTGAGCCAGACATGAAAGACATCCACAGTCTGACTTGCTGATTAAAACATATATTGACAGTGGGCACAAAAATAAGGACGGCAAACTAACTTGGCACTTACTGATTGGCACAAATCCACCATTAATATGCATGCAGGCAGCTTATCTGGTGTTCGCTGTGTTGGAGTCTCTTCCCACTTCAGCAAGTCACAGTCAAGGCCAAGATACACAATGCTGAAGCAAAAGTTGTTCCAGACTGTTGAAAGAAAAGAAAAATGAATTTGTTAAGGAGTCATAATCTTTTTGGATTTATGTGTGCCTTAGCAAAATACACTTGAGTTTATTACTTTCCTGCTGGCTGAGCAAACGAAGACCCCTGACCGTCTCATCTGGCAGCCTTGCTCTGCTGAAAGGCAAGGAGTGAAAAATCACATCCCGGGAGTGCAGTACCTGTCTACACACCCTGGCATCTGCCCAAGAAAACAAAGAAAAGGAGTGCTGGGGGGGTCAAGGGGGGTCTGCTGTCAAAAACAAAACGTTGGCTTTCCTTCTTTATGCTCTCTTCTGACAGGAGGGTGCCATCCAACATGGCTGCAGGAAATCTGACACGGCCACCTCTTGGATGGTGGTCATCCTGTTGTGTGCCTCCAAAGGAATTCGGACTGGAACTGCATGTTCCTTCAGCGCTGGGGTGTGCATGTTGACTTCAGACACGGCAAAATCCATGCTGGTTTAAAAGGCGTGGGAGGGGGGGCATGAAAGGGAGTTACATAACAATGCATTAAAAAAAACATAGATAGATAGATAGATAGATAGATAGATAGATAGATAGATAGATAGATAGATAGATAGATAGATAGATAGATAGATAGATAGATAGATAGATAGATAGATAGATAGATAGATAGATAGATAGAAATGAAAGGCACTATATAATAGATACCCTGTGGTGGGCTGGCGCCCTGTGTTGGCTGGGATTGGCTCCAGCAGACCCCCGTGACCCTGTAGTTAGGATATAGCAGGTTGGAGAATGACTGACTGACTGACTGACTGACTATATAATAGATAGATAGATATGAAAGGCACTATATGATAGATAGATAGATAGATAGATAGATAGATAGATAGATAGATAGATAGATAGATAGATAGATAGATAGATAGATAGATAGATAGATAGATAGATATGAAAGGCACCATATAGACAGATGTCAAGGTTATCATAAAACAATTAGACATATAGACAATAAATGAGCTATATAATACATACATATTGGGAGAAGCCTGGAGGAGGAGGAGGAGGAGGAAGAAGAAGAAGAAGAAGGTCACCACCCCAAGGTTGCGTACTGACATGGCAGGCCTTTGTGATGATGAATAAAACTCTAACGAGATGGAGAGTTGGACGTACAGGCTGGCCGGGATAACAAGAAGCTCCATCTCTGCCAAGCTGAGTTGTAGACGGTGGTCCTTCATCCAGGTTTGAATATCAGTGGGACATGCAGAGACTCTAGTGGATACCACGTTGTCCTCAAGAGGGAATAACAGGCACATCTGTGTTATCGGTAGCACCGCACTAATATGAGAAGTCATGCGATTTTGATGATGCGGGCCCAATGAGGTGGTGTAGAGAGAGAAAAGTAGAGGACTCAGCACCAGTCCTTGTGGCCCCCTTGTGCATGGCTGATGCTCACTTCACAGATCTACATGGTGGGATCGGCACAAGATGTAGGACTTAAACCATCTGAGAGCCGAGGTCAGAGAGGGTAGCAAGAAGAATGTCATGACAGACTGTCTCAGAGGCAGAGGAAAGATCTAGGAGGATTAGGTGGCTCCAGCTGGTCGACCAGTCAGTAGATAGATAGATAGATAGATAGATAGATAGATAGATAGATAGATAGATAGATAGATAGATAGATAGATAGATAGATAGATAGATAGATAGATAGACATGAAAGGCACCATATAGACGGACGTGAAGATCATCATAAAACAATTAGAAATATAGACAATAAATGAACTATATAATAAATAGATATCAAAGGCACAATATAATAATAAATAATTCTTTGCATTTATATAGCGCCTTTCTCACTACTCAAAGCGCTCAGCAATTGCAGGTTAAGGGCCTTGCTCAAGGGCCCAACAGAACAGAGTCCCTTTTGGCATTTACGGGATTCGAACCAGCAACCTTCCGATTGCCAGTGCAGATCCCTAGCCTCAGAGCCACCACTCTGCCTAATATCTAATATGTATAATAGATAGATACATAAGTATGAAAGGCACTATATAATTAGTAGAATGGCACCGTGCAACACATATTTGGTACTTCATTTGTTCCAAGGAGCATTTTTATCTTTTTGAGAACAAGAAATATAGAAATATTATAACAAACAACCTGAACTCCTCAGAGAGGCTTCTGCCTTAGCTAATGATTAGAGAGCAGGCCCAGTAAGGCGCTATAAAGTCATGTCGTTGTAGTAACCCCAGTCATGTTTCTTGACTCTCCTGTGATGAAGTCCTCAGTGCTGGTGTATCACAGAGAGGATGGCTGTCAGTTTTGTCTTCATCCTTTCCTCCTCCTCTTCTTCCTCCTACTTTCCTCCACTGAGATTCCAGTGCTGTACAATGGAAGCCACAAACCTTAAGGATTTATTTATTTTTGTGATGAAGTTCCTGCCGTGCTTTGCCTGACTATGTGGACTAGGTGTCCCTTCCAGACTCCCTGCCCCTGCCTGATTTTAGGCCTGCCATTTATAGATTCTTCATCATTTTAAAAGAATCTTAAAACAAATGGCATTAGAGACAACCTTTGGGGGTCTTAGAAAAGGCTTCACAGTCCACAGGTCGCCATTTGAAGACCCCGGACTGACAAGTCCAGGATTCCTCAAGCAGTGCTCTGATGAGGTGCATGGTTGCATGTTTACTTCTCTGTAGCACTGGTGTTTGTAACATGCCCCCCAACCACCCCCCCAAACCAGCATTTCCATTTCTCACCTGCATTAGCGAGTTGAAGGCCTTGTCAACGTGGCCCTGACTTGGTGGAAGTCAGATTAAAACACGACCAGGTGCAGAGCCATCTGCTTGAGGTGACCACGTGGCCTGCCGTTTCAAACGATGGATTTTGTTGACGAGCCCCTGGATTTTCTCAAATGCCCCCCTCAGATGGCTGCCTGGAGGGATTGTTCTCATCTACTGATAGCAAACATCTAAGAATAGCTCGATTCACATAAGGGGGCACAATAGCAGTTTATGAGTGATGGCTTCCAAAGAGGAAATCCATTTATTTTTGCAATGAATACAAAGGATTGCCATATGGTGTCGGAGTAAAGCCTGAGACGGGCGAGCGCTGTGTGACGAGCAGGACCCCTCCGTTTATTTACTCGGCCACTTATCTCGGGCAGCGATCAAGGAACAGGGCTTCTTGAAAGTTTACAGTGACAGCAGAAGGGCCGAGGGGCTGCGGGCTCACTGCACCACCAGCTTCAGACTAATTGCCATTAGATGGGATTGGAGTGAAGGGAGGATCGTTTGTGCTGGAACAAAAAAGTCACTCCGAGGATTTGTGGCTCGGGCTGATAAGAGCAGAAAGGAAATTCCCTCCCACGGCTTTTGAAAGTCTGGATGTGGAAACTGGAGGTGAGGCGGCTGGGTCAGGAGAAGGGCACACTGGGAGATAACCAGGGAAAGGAGAGGTGACCAGCTGGCCAGTGGTCCGATGTAAAACACTAACATGGGATAACAGAACAGGAGGAGTTGGAGATTGTGTGACACCGATGACCACAGGGACAGGAGTGGGACAAGGGACGGCCAAGAAATCGTGCAGACTGCCAGAGTGGGTCAGCACCTGCAGTAAAGTTGGCAGCTCCTGATCGGTACGTCAATGACAGCACGTTGTTGGGTTTCGCGGTGGTAACTTGACAACTGCCCCTCGGGTAACGGCAAGGGAATGATGCCCCCTTCTGAGGGTTGTGTCCTCCTCCCTGCCAAGGAGAAATGGCAGAAATCAAGAAAAGAGAATGTGAAACTGGATGGAAATAAAATGGCTGATCCTTATCCTTATTTTTATCAAGTCAGGTTGGGGAGCATGCACTGGTACAGCGCGTTGCCTTCACCCACCACAAGACAAAACAGCTCGGCTTCCCGGTTGGCAACCCCACCAGGCAGCCTCCAGAAATGACCATCTATCTAACACAGATAGGTGTTACGTGTGTGTCCCCTTGGCCTGGTCCAGCTACTTGGGTCCTCAAAAATGATCCCGATCACCCTCGGGTAATCATGCCACATGGCCGTAGTGCTATAACTGACGCTCCCTCACAATGCAGGTCATGTGCCTCATTCGGGACTCCATGAGTAACACAAAGTCAAACCAGCGGGACCAAAGGACCATCTGAAGAGACTCACATGAAGGAGTCCAGTCTTCATCTCAGATCACTGGATAGCGTCCATGTCTCACAAACAGGGAGCAGCAGGACTCTACAGACTTGGACCTTCGTCCTTTTGTAGATATCAGGAGCGCCACACACCCCTTTATGGTGACCTCATGACCCCCCATGCTCTCCCAATCCATCTACTGACTTCATGGGAAGAGTGACCAGAGTCACATGAATGTCACTGCCGTGGTAAGTGAACCTCTCGACGAGGTCGACACTCTTGCTGCAGACAGACACACTGCTGATGGCCGTGCCCAAGAGGTCATTAAAGGCCTGGCTCTTTGGTTTTTATCAGGACCCTCACAAGCCCAGACACTCAGACCCCTCACTCAGTCTCTCGAGCGCCACCATCAGAACCTCCATTGACTCTGTGAAGATCACAGCATCGTCAGCAAAGTCAAGATCAGTGAATCTGTCTTCACCAACAGATGCCTCACAGCCGCTGGACCCCACGACCTTGCCCAACACCCAGTCCATACAATCATTGAACAGAGTAGGAGCAGAAGACACCCCTGACGGACCCCCAGAATCAAATGGGAAAAACACAGAGGGTCTGCCTCCACTCTGCACAGCACTCACAGTACCAGTGTACAGGCCAGCCATGATATCCAGCAATCTCGAGGGGATCCCGCTAACACTCAGGATGTCCCACAGAGCACCTCGATCAACTGAGTTGAACGTTTTACGAAAATCAACAAAGGCTGCAAAGAAACTCTGCCGATATTTGTATTTGCGCACAATGAGAACCCTCAGGGCCAGGATGTGGTCGATGGTAGACTTCTTAGGCGTAAAACCAGGCTAGATGGTGAGCAGTCAGATCCTATTGAGGATGACCCTCGCGAAGACCTTACCTGGCACCGAGAGCAGTGTTACCCCCTGTAGTTGCACCAATCCAGGTGATCACCCTTCCCTTTCCAGATAGGGACGACAAGTCCCGTTTTCCAGTCAGTTGGGATGATGCCAGTCACCCAAATGGAAACAAAGATTGTTTGTACTGCCAGGAGGACAGCCTGACCACCAGACTAGAGAAGTTCACCCCTGGATACCACATATCCCTGCAGCCTTTCCCCCACTCAGCTGGTTCACCACCTGTGCCATCTCAGTGAGATTGGGTGGTTCACAGCTAATTGGACCACAAGGACCATGGACCAGAAATATCTAGTGTCCTAACCGGATGATCAGCTTTGAACAACTGCTCAAAATAGCCAACCCAACGGGTCACAACTGCAGTGTCATCCATAAAGACAACTCCATTACCTGCCCTGACTGTGACACTGTGAGGAACAGGCTTCTCCCAATATGTATGTATTATATAGCTCATTTATTGTCTATATGTCTAATTGTTTTATGATAACCTTGACATCTGTCTATATGGTGCCTTTCATATCTATCTATCTATCTATCTATCTATCTATCTATCTATCTATCTATCTATCTATCTATCTATCTATCTATCTATCATTATATAGTGCCTTTCATATCTATCTATCATATAGTGCCTTTCACATCTATCTATCTATTATAGAGTGCCTTTCATATCTATCTATCTATCATTATATAGTGCCTTTCACATCTATCTATCCATCCATCCATTTTCCAACCCGCTGAATCCGAACACAGGGTCACGGAGGTCTGCTGGAGCCAATCCCAGCCAACACAGGGCACAAGGTAGGGAACCATTCCTGGGCAGGGTGCCAACCCACCGCAGACATCTATCTATCTATCTATCTATCTATCTATCTATCTATCTATCTATCTATCTATCTATCTATCTATCTATCTATCTATCTATCTATCTATCTATTATATAGTGCCTTTCATATCTATCTATCTATCTATCTATCTATCTATCTATCTATCTATCTATCTATCTATCTATCTATCTATCTATCTATCTATCTATCTATCTATTATATATAGTGCCTTTCATATCTATCTATCTATCTATCTATCTATCTATCTATCTATCTATCTATCTATCTATCTATCTATCTATCTATCTATCTATCTATCTATCTATCTATTATATAGTGCTTTTCATATCTATCTATCTATCTATCTATCTATCTATCTATCTATCTATCTATCTATCTATCTATCTATCTATCTATCTATCTATCTATCTATCTATCTATCTATCTATTATATATTACATTTCATATCTATCCATCTACCCCTCCTTTAACCGTCACCTTATCGTGGTGGAGGGGTTTGCGTGTCCCAATGATCCTAGGAGCTCTGTTGTCCGGGGCTTTATGCCCCTGGTAGGGCCACCCAAGGCAAACTGGTCCTAGGTGAGGGATGAGACAAAGAGCGGTTAAACAAACCTCCTATGAAGAAAAACAATTTTGGACGGCGTTTTCCCTCGCCCGGACGCGGGTCACCGGGGCCCCACTCTGGAGCCAGGCCTGGAGGTGGGGCTCGATGGCGAGCGCCTGGTGGCCGGGCCTGCACCCATGGGGCTCGGCCGGGCACAGCCCGAAGAGGCAACGTGGGTCCCCCTTCCCATGGGCTCACCACCTATGGGAGGGCCAAGGAGGTCGGGTGCAGTGTGAGTTGGGTGGTGGCCGAAGGCGGGGACCTTGGCGGTCCGATCCTCGGCTACAGAAGCTGGCTCTTGGGACGTGGAATGTCACCTCTCTGAAGGGGAAGGAGCCTGAGCTAGTGCGCGAGGTTGAGAGGTTCCGGCTAGATATAGTCGGACTCACCTCGACGCACAGCTTGGACTGTGGAACCAGTCTCCTTGAGAGGGGCTGGACTCTGTACCACTCTGGAGTTGCCCCCGGTTAGAGGCGCCGAGTGGGTGTGGGTATACTTATTGCCCCCTGACTTGGAGCCTGTACATTGGGGTTTACCCCGGTGGACGAGAGGGTAGCCTCCCTTCGCCTTCGGGTGGGGGGACGGGTCCTAACTGTTGTTTGTGCGTATGCACCATACAGCAGTTCGGAGTACCCACCCTTTTTGGAGTCCCTGGAGGGGGGTGCTAGAGGGCATACCTTCTGGGGACTCCCTCGTTCTGCTGGGAGACTTCAATGCTCACGTGGGCAATGACAGTGAGACCTGGAAGGGCGTGATTGGGAGAAATGGCCCCCCTGATCTGAACCCGAGCGGTGTTTTGTTATTGGACTTCTGTGCTCGTCACGGATTGTCCATAACGAACACCATGTTCAAGCATAGGGGTGTTCATATGTGCACTTGGCACCAGGACACCCTAGGCCTCAGTTCGATGATTGACTTTGTGGTCGTGTCGTCGGACTTGCGGCCACATGTCTTGGACACTCGGGTGAAGAGAGGGGCGGAGCTGTCAACTGATCACCACCTGGTGGTGAGTTGGCTTCGATGGTGGGGGAGGATGCCGGTCAGGCGTGGTAGGCCCAAACGTGTTGTGAGGGTCTGCTGGGAACGTCTGGCAGAGCCCCCTGTCAGAAGTAGCTTCAACTCCCACCTCCGGCAGAACTTCGACCACATCCCGAGGGGGGTGGGGGACATTGAGTCCGAATGGGCCATGTTCCGTGCCTCTATTGTTGAGGCAGCTGACCGGAGCTGTGGCCGTAAGGTGGTCGGTGCCTGTCGTGGCGGCAATCCCCGAACCCGCTGGTGGACACCAGCGGTGAAGGATGCCGTCAAGCTGAAGAAGGAGTCCTACAGGACCCTTTTGTCCTGTGGGACCCTGGAGGCAGCTGATAGGTACCGGCAGGCCAAGCGGAATGCGGCTTTGGTGGTTGCTGAGGCAAAAACTCGGGTGTGGGAGGAGTTTGGGGAGGCCATGGAGAACGACTTTCGGACGGCTTCGAGGAGATTCTGGTCCACCATCCGGCGTCTCAGGAAGGGGAAGCAGTGCAGTGTCAACACTGTATATGGTGGGGATGGTGCGCTGCTGACCTCGACTCGGGACGTTGTGGGTCGGTGGGGGGAATACTTCGAAGACCTCCTCAATCCCATTAACATGCCTTCCAATGAGGAAGCAGAGCCTGGGGACTCAGAGGTGGGCTCCCCCATCTCTGGGACTGAGGTCACCGAGGTGGTCAAAAAAGTCCTTGGTGGCAGGGCCCCGGGGGTGGATGAGATACGCCCGGAGTTCCTCAAGGCTCTGGATGTTGTAGGACTGTCTTGGTTGACACGCCTCTGCAACATCGCATGGACATCAGGGACAGTGCCTCTGGATTGGCAGACCGCGGTGGTGGTCCCCCTCTTTAAGAAGGGGGATCGGAGGGTGTGTTCCAACTACAGAGGGATCACACTCCTCAGCCTCCCTGGAAAAGTCTATTCAGGGGTCCTGGAGAGGAGGGTCCATCGGATAGTCGAACCTCGGATTCAGGAGGAACAGTGTGGTTTTCGTCCTGGTCGCGGAACAGTGGACCAGCTCTATACCCTTAGCAGGGTCCTGGAGGGTGCATGGGAGTTTGCCCAACCAGTCTACATGTGTTTTGTGGACTTAGAAAAGGCATTCGACCGTGTCCCTCGGGGAATCCTGTGGGGGGTACTCCGAGAGTATGGGGTACCGGACCCCCTGATAAGGGCTGTTCAGTCCCTGTACGATCGTTGCCAGAGCTTGGTCCGCATTGCCGGCAGTAAGTCGAACCCGTTTCCAGTGAGAGTTGGACTCCGCCAGGGCTGCCCTTTGTCACCGATTCTGTTCATAACTTTTATGGACAGAATTTCTAGGCGCAGCCAGGGTGTTGAGGGGGTCCGGTTTGGTGGGCTTAGGATTGGGTCACTGCTTTTTGCAGATGATGTTGTCCTGTTTGCTTCATCAGGCCGTGATCTTCAGCTCTCTCTGGATCGGTTCGCAGCCGAGTGTGAAGCGGCTGGGATGAGAATCAGCACCTCCAAATCCGAGACCATGGTCCTCAGCCGGAAAAGAGTGGAGTGCCCTCTCAGGGTTGGTAGCGAGATCCTGCCCCAAGTGGAGGAGTTCAAGTATCTCAGGGTCTTGTTCACGAGTGAGGGAAGAATGGAGCGTGAGATCGACAGGCGGATCGGTGCGGCGTCCGCAGTAATGCGGGCGCTGCATCGGTCTGTCGTGGTGAAAAAGGAGCTGAGCCACAAGGCAAAGCTCACAATTTACCAGTCGATCTATGTTCCTACCCTCACCTATGGTCATGAGCTATGGGTAGTGACCGAAAGAACGAGATCGTGAATACAAGCGGCTGAAATGAGTTTCCTCTGCAGGGTGTCTGGGCTCTCCCTTAAAGATAGGGTGAGAAGCTCAGTCATCCGGGAGGGGCTCAGAGTAGAGCCGCTGCTCCTCCGCATCGAGAGGAGTCAGATGAGGTGGCTTGGGCATCTGATCAGGATGCCTCCTGGACGCCTCCCTGGTGAGGTGTTCCGGGCACGTCCAACCGGGAGGATGCCCCAGGGAAGACCCAGGACACGCTGGAGGGACTATGTCTCTCGACTGGCCTGGGAACGCCTTGGGATTCTCCCGGAAGAGCTAGAAGAAGTGGCTGGGGAGAGGGAAGTCTGGGCATCTCTGCTCAAGCTGCTGCCCCCGCGACCCGACCTCGGATAAGCGGGAGACAATGGATGGATGGATGGATGGATCCATCCATCTATCTATTATATAGTGCCTGTCAGATCTATCTATCTATCTATCTATCTATCTATCTATCTATCTATCTATCTATCTATCTATCTATCTATCTATCTATCTATCTATCTATCTATCTATCTATCTATCTATTATATAGTGCCTTTCATATCTATCTATCTATCTATTATATAGTGCCTTTCACTGTATCTATCTATCTATCTATTATATAGTGCTTTTCATATTTATCTATCTATCTATTAGATAGATAGATATGAAAGGCACTATCTATCTATCTATCTATCTATCTATCTATCTATCTATCTATCTATCTATCTATCTATCTATCTATCTATCTATCTATCTATCTATTATATAGTGCCTTTCACTGTATCTATCTATCTATTATATAGTGCCTTTCATATTTATCTATCTATCTATTAGATAGATAGATATGAAAGGCACTATCTATCTATCTATCTATCTATCTATCTATCTATCTATCTATCTATCTATCTATCTATCTATCTATCTATCTATCTATCTATCTATCTATCTATCTATCTATCTATCTATTATATAGTACCTTTCATATCTATCTATCTATCCTCTTTCCAGTACATTATCTGCAGACATATTTTTCGTTTAATGTCCTAGATCTCCTCCTAACTGACCTTTCTTTACCTTCCGTCCGTCCCTCATTTGAAGTCCTACCTTCAAGTCCTACACTTATTGTGTAAATTAGTTGCCATCGTGTGAAGGCTTCACGTGATAAACTTTCTGTATTCTCTCGTCTGCCTCTCCAGAGTGCGTTTTCAGTTGTTTCTCTGATTTCTCCCGTTTGCGTGTCCCAGTAGGTCACTCTTAGACTCGTATCCTCTCCGTGTTTTTTCCTACACCTTCCTCAGGATTAATGGCCACCGACTCCTTTTCCGTATCTGCCACGGTGTCTGGAGAGCGGCCCTCTTGCCCTCCCGTGTTTCGATTCATCTCCATCTTTTTCTCAGCGTGATGTTATTTTATGAGGAGAAATCTCTTTGCGAGCCGCTCTCTCGTTACCTGACTCTGCAGCGATAATAAAAACACTTAAAGCAGTTTCCCCTTATTTGTTTTTTTATCTGGAGAACTGGACAAGCAGACCCTGAGAATTTGGCCAAACGGGGCCTGAGCGGTGCGGACAACTGTTGCAGATAAGCAGCTGGAATAATAAAGCAGCTGGGGATATTCCTAGATAAACACCGTTCTCGTTTTTCTTTTTTTTTTAACCAATTTGCATTGCTGCGAGGTCAGTGCTCTCCATTACTCACGTTTCTATGTTCATGATGGCAGATCACAGAACTTGTGGTAGAAAGAAGCAATACAGTGATGCGCTTGTGGGCTCTGTGAAGGTGACAGCCCGGTGCTGTGCTCACTACATGACTGGGACGCCACCATATGGAAGGACCGAGGGGAGGAGCTTGCACAGGGCAATACCACCTCCGGGACAACAGAGGGGCAGCCCCCCCTGGGGTGCTACAGTGTCATGGGTTTGGAGCATGGGGCCCGTGGCCACCACCAGGGGGCACATGATGAATGGCCGAGCCCTCCTCTGCGGGGCTGCCGCAACACCCAGGAATGCAGCCGGAAGGAGTTTGTGGGACACCTGGAACACTAAAAGGGGCCGCCTCACTCCAGAGTCGGGAAGAGGTGGATGAAGCTCACTGGAGGAGGAGAGAAAGAAAGAGAAAGAAGAAAGGGGCTGTGTGTTTGTGCTATTTGGTGCGTTGTACTGGGCTGCTGTGGGGAGTGGGGAGACAAAGGTGGAATAAAGGTGTGCTGTGTGGCAAGACTGGGCTCTTTGTCTGTCGTGTCTGGGTTTGTTGGTGCTGAATGCCCCCTGGGGTCCCCAACACCATCGAGGCAGAAGTCAAACTCCTGTAAAAGTCTGGAGGAGATCATCAACCTCATACCAGCATGCCCATATTGGAGGGTGGCATGGAGGCACAAGGAGTGCCACTGCTATATCAGCCAGTCTGTGCCAGGGGGTTTCACCTCATTGTGATATTTGTACATTGCAGGGTTTGGAGCCAGCGCTGATACAGCACCCACTACATGACAAACCAACTCAGGATCCCAGATTAGGACCCGAGTGCAGCCATGTGATGGGTGACACCTCAGCACCACACCAGTTCAGATGGAATCGAACCAGTGGGAGGTTTACTTATGGTGGCTGGATCGCCAATCCTGCCACCAACCCCCAGATTGGAGGGCCTACATACAGGGCTGGATGTCACACCCAGGATGGAGCAATTGGAGGTGATGCAACACCTGTTGCTTACACTTAGCCCACCTCTTCTCCTGGTGGTCCTGGGAGTAGTGCAGCCATTTGAACTGTGCAGTGCATCTGCTGTTGAACTGCAACGGAGGAGCTGTCAGGGCGGCAAAGCTCAAATGTGTTTAATTACTTACTGGTACCTTGGCATCCATTGCTTCATGGGGGTCTCCAATTGTGAAATTACCTTTGTGCTGTAAGTCTGTTTCAATTTGAGGGGCAGACCCATTGGCCCTGCAGTGTTCTCTGTGCCACTGGCTGCTTAAATGAATGTGCAAACCTGCACTGTGCAGTTCTCTGAGGGGCTTTCGGGTCATTATGAGGCGAGGACCACCTGCTGTTGGTGTTGTTGGGCTTTTTCAGTCACACGTTTTTACTTTTTGTTTGAGTTGTTTTTTTTGTCAAAGCCATGCAACAAACTACAGTGAAGGAAGGTAAGAATATAGATAGATAGATAGATAGATAGATAGATAGATAGATAGATAGATAGATAGATAGATAGATAGATAGATAGATAGATAGATAGATAGATAGATGTGAAAGGCACTATTATAATAGATAGATAGAACTGAAAGACACTATATAATAAATAGATAGATAGATAGATAGATAGATAGATAGATAGATAGATAGATAGATAGATAGATAGATAGATAGATAGATAGATAGATAGATAGATGTGAAAGGCACTATATAATAGATAGATAGAACTGAAAGACACTATATAATAGATAGATAGATAGATAGATGTGAAAGGCACTATATAATGGATAGATAGATAGATGTGAGAGGCACACAAGATAGATAGATAGATAGATAGATAGATAGATAGATAGATAGATAGATAGATAGATAGATAGATAGATAGATAGAAGTGAAAGGCACTATATAATAGATAGATAGATAGATAGATAGATAGATAGATAGATAGATAGATAGATAGATAGATAGATAGATAGATAGAAGTGAAAGGCAATATATAATAGATAGATAGATAGAACTGAACAACACTATATAATAGATAGATAGATAGATAGATAGATAGATAGATAGATAGATAGATAGATAGATAGATAGATAGATAGATAGATAGATAGATAGAAGTGAAAGGCACTATATAATAGATAGATAGATAGATAGATAGATAGATAGATAGATAGATAGATAGATAGATAGATAGATAGATAGATAGATAGATGTGAAAGGCACTATTATAATAGATAGATAGAACTGAAAGACACTATATAATAAATAGATAGATAGATAGATAGATAGATAGATAGATAGATAGATAGATAGATAGATAGATAGATAGATAGATAGATGTGAAAGGCACTATATAATAGATAGATAGAACTGAAAGACACTATATAATAGATAGATAGATAGATAGATGTGAAAGGCACTATATAATGGATAGATAGATAGATGTGAGAGGCACACAAGATAGATAGATAGATAGATAGATAGATAGATAGATAGATAGATAGATAGATAGATAGATAGATAGATAGATAGATAGATAGACATGAAAGGCACCATATAGACAGACGTGAAGGTCACCATAAAACAATTAGACATATAGACAATAAATAAACTATATAATAAATACATATCTATATAAATAATTGCAGAAAGGTCTTTTCCAACATGGGTTCAGGACAGATCTAGAAAAGATGGTAGAGCTTCCTGTTTTTCGTTCTCTTGGAAGGAAGAGGGTCCAGGTCGTCTACCACAAGAGGACTCCTTTAGTCTAGGACCAACTCTCTCAAAGGTCTTCATGATGTGAGACGTAAGAGCCACTGCTTTGTACTCATGATGTGAAGAGGCCTTCTTTGGGACAGTAACAAGGTGATTTCCATAACAGTGGCACTTTGTGAAGCCTTAGTGACACAGGTGACAAAGGACATCTCATAAATGGACAGCACAGGCCTTAAGAACTCAAGGACTGATTCCATCTTTCTTTTCCTGTGTGTAGCTTCCTTACTTGCTCTTCAGTTATGGACAGACCACAATGATGGACAGAGGTGGACTCTTCATTGGTAGGAGTTGTAGATGTTGGAGGGTTGATGTGGGGAGAGACAAGTCATTGGAGGAAGGTGGCAGCAGGAGTGTCATGCCCCAGAGTCCCTGTCATAACCTTTAGCAGGAACTTGTGGACAAGTAGTATCAGAACTGAGAGTCAGTGGGACAATAAGGGAGGCAGACACAGCTGACATAACCATTAAAAAGGTGTATTTATTGAAGGAAAGAAAAATAAATGATAAAAAAGGCACACAAACACTGCAATGATGAATTAAGATGAAGATTCCAAAAACACATGGCACGCAAATTTCCAAAAAAAAAAAAAAACAAGAATCAATCCCCTTCAATCAATAAGCTCTTTGGTAAAAAAAAATCATAGCTTGCTTTTTTCCCTATCCAAAAACTAGGGGGTTAAATCTTACTTGCCCTGGCAAACCGGAATACCAGTCTGTTCCCTGCCCATACATCACCCAGCAGCTCACGTATCGACCTTCTCCTGGTCTGAACTGAACTCCCCGTTTCTGGCTTACAGACTGGCATTGATCGCGGGTCAACCATCACGTGACCTGGGTGTAACACCCCTCGCGCTTCCTAGTCACGCGCTTAGCCTAAACGTTAGCTGTGCCGACTGCGCCACGCCCGCGCCTCCGTTGCCGACTCTCCGCACCACGTCCTTCTCTTATGATCGCGACCGCCGTCGGCCACGCGCGCATCTGTAAGTCCGCAGCACCGCAGACTCCAAACGCCACGGCCGCACCAGAAAAACAGCAGGAGGAAGCACGACAGGCAGCGGGCACGCGCCCCCACCCGAGGAGCCACCCCGTCCTCACCAAGCCCGACAACCAGCGGCCGCTCCACTATCGCACCCAAGGAGCAAACTGGTAAGTAACAAAAGTTTTTTTTTTTCTTTTATTATAAGGACGGTGCATGCAAACAAAAAAAATAATTAAAGTACTTTTAAATGACCACGCAAGGAGGAAAAATCAATTAAAAACTGGTTTATGGTGCCAGCTTTGTCCACATCCTTTTCTAGCACCTGAGCCCTGAATCACCAGCCCTGAGTCCAGTGGCAATTATTAATTACTTTAGTTTATATTACAATATATTTAATTAGTTTAATATCTATAAGTGATGTCCTCATGCAAAACCCATGTACAACTCCATCAAATAAAAGTATGTTGCTCAACATTCAAGTGACCGGACACGACGGCTCTTTGTGTGAGGTCATTGACGGGGACCCCCAAGTTCTCGTAGGAGGGCACTATCTGCACATCTACTCCCTAAGTAGGGACCCGACATGGAGGCTCCTTCAAAACCATTTTGTTGGTTTTGCAGCCCCAAGAAACAATGGCTCCTCTCCTCTGTCTCGACCCCCTTATCGAATCCCACCCATTTACTTCATGATACAAGATGAACTGGGGGTCTTGGGAGGGCACAGCCTTTACATTTGCGTTTTCTTCAAATTCCACGACTCAGCTGGTTTCATTTCAGAATGACCCCCTGCCACCCGTGTCAATCTGCTATGGCACTCTGTGTGCCAGTTTGGACTATTCAATGCCAATCATTGCTGAACGAGGAAGAATTAACAGGACCAACTGCTCCTTATTTTTGTATTTTGCAAGACGTCTCTTTTTAGTTTGGATTTTGAAGATGGCTGTTAACAGAGTCAGGAAAGCTTTTACAATCAAAGGCCCCATGAGGTTGAGTATATGAATTCGGCGTTTAAAGATATGAGTCTTCTAAAAGGAGGAGGACGTGAATGATGAATAGCAATTACCATTCTGATGAATTTATTCTTATTTTATTAATTAAATGATTTCCAGCCATCTTTCGTTTCGAGCTGTTCGACTCCTTTCATTCCGTTCGGCAAAGCACAACGCCGACTGCTGGGCCATACGCTCTGGTATTGCTAATTAAAGCGGCGGCATGGAAAGCCTGCTCACTGACAGCGGGACTGATAAAGTCGTATTTATTAGCTCAATACGCCCCATTTTGAAGAATGTGCAGGAAGGCAGCCTCATCATAAAACAATCTGCGCAGCCTGCTCTTGGCTTGTGCCCGCGCGCGCTCTGCCAAAAAACGCTTGCACTATTCACACTCGCGCAGTGGGGGGACGGATTTGACTTGTCTGAAAGAATGTTCTGTTTATTTGTCTAAAATCTCAATTCATATTCCCTCGCATCCTATTGTCACCGAGGATGTTTCTTCAATTTCACACCACTAATCTGCTCCACTAGCCGTGCCAAGGAGCCGCTCGCGTTTCTAAACTCCCCGATATCGGATTTCAGTTGTGAATTCCTGACAGGACGATCTTTCATTCTTTTTGTTTTTGTCTACATCTGTCCATCCATCCATCTGTCCATTCATCCATCCATTCATCCATCCATCCATCTTCAAACCCTCTTAGCCCAGTTCTATTACAAATTGCATTTCATATCTATCTATCTATCTATCTATCTATCTATCTATCTATCTATCTATCTATCTATCTATCTATCTATCTATCTATCTATCTATCTATCTATCTATCTATCTATCTATCTAATCCTGCCAACTACGCTATCTATCTATCTATTTTACAGTGCCTTTCAAATCTATCTATCTATGTATCAATCCATTATATAATGCCTTTCATATCTATCTATCTATCTATCTATCTATCTATCTATCTATCTATCTATCTATCTATCTATCTATCTATCTATCTATCTATCTATCTATCTATCTATCTACTGACTGGTCGACCAGCTGGAGCCACCTGATCCTTCTAGATCTTTCCTCTGCCTCTGAGACAGTCTGTCATGACATCCTTCTTGCCACCCTCTCTGACCTCGGCTCTCAGATGGTTTAAGTCCTACATCTTGTGCCGATCTCACCATGTAGAGCTGTGAAGTGAGCATCAGACATGCCGAGTCCTCTACTTTTCTCTCTCTACACCACCTCATTGGGCCCGCATCATCAAAATCCCATGGCTTCTCATATTAGTGCAGTGCTACCGATAACACAGATGTGCCTGTTATTCCCTCCTGAGGACAACGTGGTATCCACTAGAGTCTCTGCATGTCCCACTGATATTCCAAACTGGATGAAGGACCACCATCTACAACTCAACTTGGCAAAGATGGAGCTTCTTGTTATCCTGGCCAGCCTGTACATCCAACTCTCCATCTCTTTAGAGTTTGATTCATCATCACAAAGGCCTGCAATGTCAGTACGCAACCTTGGGGTGGTGACTTCTTCTTCTTCTTCTTCTTCTTCTGGCTTCTCCCGTTATGTATTTATTATATAGCTCATTTATTGTCTATATGTCTAATTGTTTTATGATAACCTTCACATCTGTCTATATGGTGCCTTTCATATCTATCTATCTATCTATCTATCTATCTATCTATCTATCTATCTATCTATCTATCTATCTATCTATCTATCTATCTATCTATCTATCTATCTATCTATCTATCTACTGACTGGTCGACCAGCTGGAGCCACCTGATCCTTCTAGATTTTTCCTCTGCCTCTGAGACAGTCTGTCATGACATCCTTCTCACCACCCTCTCTGACCTCGGCTCTCAGATGGTTTAAGTCCTACATCTTGTGCCAATCCCACCATGTAGAGCTGTGAAGTGAGCATCAGACATGCACAGGGGGGCCACAAGGACTGGTGCTGAGTCCTCTACTTTTCTCTCTCTACACCACCTATTAGTGCAGTGCTACCGATGACACAGATGTGCCTGTTATTCCCTCCTGAGGACAACGTGGTATCCACTAGAGTCTCTGCATGTCCCACTGATATTCCAACCTGGATGAAGGACCACCATCTACAACTCAACTTGACAAAGATGGAGCTTCTTGTTATCCCGGCCATCCTGTACGTCCAACTCCCCATCTCTTTAGAGTTTGGTTCATCATCACAAAGGCCTGCCATGTCAGTACGCAACCTTGGGGTGGTGACTTCTTCTTTTTCTTCTTCTTCCTCCTTTGGGCTTCTCCCGTTACAGGTGACTGACGAGGATTTATCTTTCATTGACCACATTTTAATTGTCTCTCGTTCATGGAGATTCTCTCTGTAGAACATCAGACCTTATCTGACTGAGCACTCTTCAGATCCTAGCAGAAGGGCCTGCAATGAGCTATCAAGTCAATGTGGTGGTCTGCCTTGTGTTAAACCAGCCACTCCTGTCTTAAGGTCGTTACATTGCACACATTCATTTCACATCCTTGATACTCGCCTACGGAGATGTCACCACCTGCGCTTATGGAGACGTTGGCATGCTCTGGTTCCTCTTGCTTACTCTGGTCTGCCAGTCAGCAGTATCTGGAGATGTCACCTCGGTGTGATATCGAATCTCAATCCATGCCAATGCCAGCTGTTCACGCACAGTGCTTGGGCACGTTGTAGCACTGCCACATAAGGAGTGTATAGAAATGTTTTACCTGTGTGTGTTGTATTGTGTCTCGTCTGTCTTTTGTGTTCTGGTCGTCACCGCCGGGGGCTTCCACACAGTTTCAAGTGGAGGAGCCTTTCACAGTTTGGGAGTTGTGAGGCGGTGATTGACGGCATTGCCTTTATGGGCAGGATCTGGAAGGTCCAACAAAAAACTCTGTTCCGATTGGACAGCCAATGAAGGGTTGGAGCGGTGAAAATTGAAATTGGTGAGAAGGAAGCAATCGAATGAAGGAATAGTCGCTTAATGATATTAAGGGATATTAGGATGGACACTACTGACATGGAGGACAAAAAAGTTGAAAGTCTCGCCCCGAACGCTGGGATAAGGTTAGTGAGGTGGCCACTTGCGTGCCTTTTTTTTTTTCTTTTTCTTTCGTTCTTTGGACTGTCCATATATTCGATCTCTTTTCACTTTTACCTTTTCATCTATCGCATTGAATTTTGATTCCGTGTTTGGATTTCCATCGTGACAACGTAACGTCTAACTGCCTGTGAGTGAACCTCGTTTCGTTCTCTCTGCACAAACTCTGTCTGACAATAGCATTGACACAAATGAGAAATGACTGGACTGTGGACGTGGCTATAAATGTTTTAGATGTGGGCGGGGCTTTTCCAAATCTCTTTGTGTAAAGTCTTATCTCGCGGGATTTCACTTTTACCAAACAGCAAATCTTTTAATCCTCACAGGTAGGCCTCTTCATTGGGAAGAAACACTACTTATGGCAACACGAATTGGACGATCTACAAGTCTCCGACTTAAAGTTTAAAGCCGAACAATATCGCCATACTTCTGACCTATCACCTATGTCCATATATTCGATCTCTTTTCGCTGTTCCGTTATTTCACTGTTATTATGTTCGCGCTAATGTGATCTTTACTATCAGTATTTTGAGAATTTTGAATTTTCCTTCTTTCATATTCTTTAACCTGCTCTGCATGTGTATCACGCCAACGTTTTTGAACGTTATTATGAAGTCTTTTATTTCTGACCCGGATTGGACCTACGAGGTTTTCGATTCCGCTTGGTCTGGGCTGATTATTACTTTCCTTATTTTCTGAATTTGCTCATAGATTATAATTGTTGTCTTGTGCATCTTGTACTTCCATTATCTCTAACCTGCTCTCCATGTGTATCGCGACAATATTTTTCTAATCTATTCAAATTCTTTTACGATGTTCTACTTTGTCTTCTACTCTTTGTCTTTTATTTCTGACCCCACTTGGACCTGCTAGGTTTTCAATCCCACCTGGTCCGGGATTATTATTACAGGGGGTGGCGAGGTGCACTGACTTTCTCTCTCGATCCTCTGCAGACCAATCACAGGAAATTCCAGAGGGTTCTGGTGCCCATGAAGACATCACTCCCCGCACCCACGATGACGTCACTTCCAGTTCCAGAACCCACGAGGACGTCACTTCGAGATCTGACATCCCATAATGATATCACTTCTGGTTTCTTTTGCCTACAATGATGTCACTTCCAGTCACTAAGTTGTCACTTTGGTTCCGGCATCCATGATGATGTCATTTCTGGTTCCAGCACCCACAATGACTTCACTTCCAGTCACAAGGATGTCACTTCCAGTTCCAGCACCCATGAGGATGTCACTTCAAGATCTGACATCCCATAATGACGTCACTTCCGGTTTCTGGCACCTACGATGACGTCACTTCCAGTCACAATTTTGTTGCTTCCAGTTCCAGCATCCATAATGATGTCACTTCTGGTTCCAATACCCACAATAACATCACTTCCGGTCTCAAGGATGTCACTTCCAGTTCCGGCACCCACGAGGACGTCATTTTGAGTTCTGACATCCCATAATGACGTCACTTCTGGTTTCTGGTGCCTACAATGATGTCACTTCCAGTCACTAAGTTGTCACTTCCAGTTTCTTGCATCCACGATGATGCCACTTCTGGTTCAGACACCCATGATGATGTCACTTCCGGTAATGGTGCACACGATGACATCACTTCTGGTCACAAAGTTGTCACTTCCGGTTTCCAGCATCAACAATGATGTCAATTCTGGTTCCTACACTTCTGGTTCCGGCATCCATGATGATGTCACTTCTGGTTCCAGCACCCACAATGACTTCACTTCCGGTCACAAGGATGTCACTTCCAGTTCTAACACCCACAATGACATCACTTCCTGTTTCTGGAGCCCCCCACAATGATGTTACTTCCAGTCACAAAGTTGTCACTTCCAGTTTCCAGCATCCACAATGATGTCACTTCTGTTTCCAATTCCCATGATAACGTCACTTCCGGTCACAAGGATGTCACTTCCAGTTCCGGCACCCACAAGGAAAGCACTTTGAGTTCTGACATCCCATAATGATGTCACTTCTGGTTTCTGGTGCCTACAATGATGTCACTTCCAGTCACTAAGTTGTCACTTCTGGTTCTGGCATCCACGATGATGCCACTTCTGTTTCCAACACCCACAATGACATCACTTCCAGTCACAAAGATGTCACTTCCAGTTCCAGCGCCCACAAGGACGTCACTTCGAGATCTGACATCCCATAATGACATCACTTCCAGTTTCTGGCACCTATGATGACGTCACTTCCAGTCACAATGTTGTTGCTTCCAGTTCCAGCATCCACAATGATGTCACTTCTGGTTCCAATACCTACGATAACATCACTTCCGGTCTCAAGGATGTCACTTCCAGTTCCGGCACCCACGAGGACGTCATTTTGAGTTCTGACATCCCATAATGACGTCACTTCTGGTTTCTGGTGCCTACAATGATGTCACTTCCAGCCACTAAGTTGGCAAGTCCAGTTTCTTGCATCCACGATGATGCCACTTCTGGTTCAGACACCCATGATGATGTCACTTCCGGTCATGGTGCACACGATGACATCACTTCTGGTCACAAAGTTGTCACTTCCGGTTTCCAGCATCCACAATGATGTCAATTCTGGTTCGTACACCCACAATGATGTCACTTCCAGTCGCATAGTGGTCACTTCCGGTTCCAGTTTCCACAATGATGTCACTTCTGGTCATGAGGGTGTCTCTTCCGCCATCTTCACGCCTTTGAATCAGATCTGTTTTGGACTTGAACTCCTCAAGACTTTCCAATATTTACAGCCAGGACACATTATACGGGTGGCTGCCCCAAACCTTTACGATGTCTCCGGTCAATTCTTATTACACAACGTTAGTCGACATATGAAGTGTGAATGTCACCAACACAGTGAGGCTCTCTGGTGCACTAGTTGGGGACTGGTGGAATTGTGGGAAAAAAAACACCAGGCCAGCAACTCTGCCCTCCACAAAGAGCAATCAGCTCAGATGCACTGTAACTGCTGGTTCATTTCCATGGCTGCTAGCTTTGCTGCCTGCTGTCCTTGGAAGGACAAAATAAAGCTTAGCTGAGGTGACATATACAGCCTGAGCGGGTGCGAGAAAGTCACTGCCAAGCTGCTCTTGCCAGTGTATAATGGACAACAGAATAATTTAATAAGGCATTTTGTTATTTATATGGCCTTATTTGATATCTTTATTATACTTTTTCAATTTTTTGACCATTCTTCCATACATTTTCTTCCCAACTAGATGGACACACACACACACACACACAGAAATACAATTGTTCCTTTTATTAAGGTAGATAAGCTTCTGTCTGTCTGTCTGATGGACATGTTCAGCAGTAACACTTGCAGTCCACCATCTATCGGAATATATTTTGTAATGCATGTAGTAATGCAATTCATTCCAACAGATGGCCCATCGCAAACATGTGTGATTATGATTCCCATACCAAATAGCATATAACAGAGATTAAGCAACTGCACAGACACACCCACGGACACTCAACCTTTTATCAAAGTGGATATGGACACTTAAATCCACCTATAAAAAAGATAACTGTCTGTCTCTCTGGTTATCTGTGTGTCCATGCTGTTGTCATTCCAACAGATGGCTCATCACATACAATTGTTTTTACGCATCGCATACCAAATGGCACATAACAAAGACATAACAACCATACGAAGGCACAGACTCTTGTCCTGTTATTATTGTGGATGTGGAAACATGAATCCACTTTAATAAAAGAAAAACTGTCTGTGTGTCTGTGTAGGTGTGTCAATCTGGTTGCTATGATTCTGTCATTCCAACAGATGGCGTATCAAAAACTTTAGCACTGTTTTTCAGTATCCCACACCAAATGGCACATAGCTGAGACATAGCAAACAGCCAGACTCACAGACACTTGTTCTTTTATTGAGGTGGATATGGATACATAAATACACTTTAATAATATGATAAGTGTCTGTGTGTCTGGGCTGTTACTATGTCTGTCATTCCAACAGACTGCGCATCACAAACATTTGTGTTTATGATTCCCAAACTAAATGGCATTTAACAGAGACAAAGCAACTGGACAGACACACACAGAGACACTTCTTTCCGTGGATAAGGATACATAAACCCACCTTAAAAATTATAACCGTCTGTTAGTCTGGTTATCTGTGTGTCCATGCTGTTGTCATCCTTCTGTCTTTCCAACAGATGGTACATCACAAACATTTGTAGAAATAAAAGCATTGCACTTGTAATTCCAACAGATGGCACTTCAGAAACATGAATGCTGATTTTACGAATCCCATGCTGAATGTCTTATAACAGAGACTAAGCAACTGGACAGACAGACACACACACACACCCACACGAGTATCCATCCATCCATCCATTATCCAACCCGCTGTATCCTAACTACAGGGTCATGGGGGTCTGCTGGAGCCAATCCAAGCCAACACAGGGCGCAAGGCAGGAAACAAACCCCGGGCAGGGTGCCAGCCCACCGTAGGGCACACACACACACACCAAGCACACACTAGGGACAATTTAGGATCGCCAATGCACCTAACCTGCATGTCTTTGGACTGTGGAAGGAAACTGGAGTATCCGGAGGAAACCCACGCACTTGTACTTTAATCAAACTGGATATGGATAGGGTGGTACGGTGGCACAGTGGGTAGCGCTGCTGCCTTGCAGTTGGGAGACCTGGGAACCTGGGTTCGCTTCCCGGGTCCTCCCTGCGTGGAGTTTGCATGTTCTCCCCGTGTCTGCGTGGGTTTCCTCTGGGCGATCCGGTTTCCTCCCACAGTCCAAAGACATTCAGGTTAGGTGGATTGGAGATTGTAAATTGGCCCTAGTGTGTGCTTGGTGTGTTTGTGTGTGTCCTGCGGTGGGTTGGCACCCTGCCCGAGATTGGTTCCTGCCTTGTGCCCTGTGTTGGCTGGGATTGGCTCCAGAAGACCCCCGTGACCCTGTGTTCAGATTCAGCGGGTTGGATAATGGATGGATATGGATATATAAATCCACCTTAGTAAAAGGACAAGTTTTTATATCTGCATTTCTGTCCAGTTCCTATGTTTCTGTCATTCCAACAGAGGGCACATGATACAACATTTGTACTGTTAAAATTAATTGTTTTTTTCATTCCAACAGATGGCACATCACAAATATTAACACTGCTTTAATCAACCTCATACTGAGTAGCATATAAGATTGTATGGATTGCATTTGTCATTCCAACAGATGGCACATCAGAAACATTAACACTGCTTTAACCAACTGCATACCAAGTAGCATACAGTATAAGAGTGGCATATAGATTGCATTTGTCATTCCAACAGATGGTACAGCACAAACATTAAAACTGCTTTAACCAATCTAATACCAATCAGCATTTAAAAGAGACATATGGATTGCATTTGTCATTCCAACAGATGGTACAGCACAAACATTAACACTGCTTTAACCAATCACATACCAAGCAGCATATAAAAGAGACATGTGGATTGCATTTGTCATTCCAACAGATGGCACAAATATTAACCCTGCTTTTACCAGTCCCATAACAAATAGCATATAACAGAGGCATATGGATTGCATGTGTCAGTCCAACAGATGGTACAGCACAAACACTAACACTGCTTTAACCAATCACATACCAAATAGCATATAAAAGAGGCATATGGATTGTATTTGTCATTCCAACAGAAGGCACATCACAAACATTAACACTGTTTTAACCAATCACATACAAAGTAGCATATAACAGAGGCATATGAATTGCATTTGTCATTCCAACAGATGGCACAGCACAAACCTTAACACTGCTTTAACCAATTGCATACCAAATAGCATATACGAAAGGCATATGGATTGCATTTGACATTCTAACAGATGGCACATCACAAACATTAACTCTGCTTTAACCAGTCCCATACCAATATAGCATATAACAGAGACATATGAATTGCGTTGTCATTCCAATAGATGTTTTATTACGGCAAATGTTTGTCATGTGCCATTTGCTGGAATGACAAATGCAATGCATTTTATTTCTACAAGTATTAAAAAACACACACCAGTAAATGATGTAATGCACTTGATGTGTATGTTGATTAAATTTCAACCCATCTTCACTCAGCTAACTAACAATATTTATAAAAATTTCATATAAAAAAATAAAAATTTAAAAACAGAAATGACAATAAAATGGAAAATAAACACATAAGAATGCCACATGGACCGATAGTGGGGTCATGAGCACGATTGGCACACTGCCAGCGTGGCTCTGCCAGCCTGATCCAAACTCTCCCGTCTGGCTCCAGTTTCAGGGTGGCGCTGAAGGATGACATCTCAAATCCAACTCGCCCCAACCCCCCCGCCATCCCGGGTTCACTCCGAGGTGCTCCGACTCGCTAAGCTCCTTCCTCCACCCTTCAATCAGACGCCTGTCACATTCTGATAGTGCCAAAAGAGAAGTGCTTCTTCATTGTTGTTTCAGCACACTTAACCTAACTTTTCTCCTGTCAAGCATGGCATTTAGTGATGTTTTAATTTTTAAATTACTCTGCAGGAAAAAGACCAAGAATGTTTCACTTGTCTGAGTTACTTTGGCTTGGCAGATTATGTGGGTGGCACCCATCCTTCTTCCAACAGGATCCATTAGACAAAGCTGTAATTCTGCTCCCCTGTGGCATTTCTTTTCAGCCGAGTAGGATTATACGTGTGCTACAAAAACACCGCCTGACTCCTTCTGACTATTTATTTTAGGCGGGTAATCAGATTTAACCCACTGAAGTCCAACTCGAAGGCTGCCATCACGCTAAACACACGGCTGCCAAGTGGCATTTAACCGTAGTAAAGGACTTCGTTTTCAAACTAAGGCCAGGTCTTCATTTCCCGATGACGCCTCCTAACATCTTTTCCATATAAACGGAGGCCATGTGTTATTCTTGTAAGAAGTCTTTGTTTATTTTACTTGGGTAATGCTTCCTGAGTTCTGAACACGAGATATTACGATATGTATCCAAAAAAAAACCAACTATTTTAATCTCCACACAGTATAGAGTGCCCACCGTAAAGCTCGGGGACAAAGACACGTATTACTTTGAGTTGTCTCTCAGCTCCATAGTTTAAAATTACAAATCAAACAATTCAAGTGCACACTGCGGACTTTCATTGGAGGGGATTTACAGACAACACTTTTTCTGCAATGCCCCCCCCCCCCAATTTTTGGTACACAGGAATATTAAAGCTATTGTCATATTCAGGACTTTGTCACGTATCCCGGCATGCAATGACTGCTTGAAGTCTGCCATTCATAGACGTCACCAGGTGCTGAGGGTCTGCTCTGCCAAGCCTCTCGTGCGACCATCTTCAGCTCCTCCTTGTTTCGGTGGGGGGGCTTGTCCCGTTAAGTTTTGTCTTCAGCATATGGAAGGCCTGCTCAGTTGGAATTAAATCAGGTGGCTGGCTTGGCCATTGCAGAATTTTCCATTTTTAATCTTTGTGGCCTCCAGCAGTCTGTTTGGCTCATTATGCTGTGGCAGGATGAAATGCCATCCAGTGAGTTTGGGGGCATCTACTGGAACTTGAGAAGAGCAGACATTTCTCTACACCTCAGAATTCATCAGGACGCTACCATCAGCAGGTCCATCATCAATGAAGAGAAGTGTGCCAGGACCTGTGGCAACCATACATGCCCAAGACATAACACCCCGAGCTACGCCATGTTTAACAGAGGAGGTGGTCTGCTAATAATAATAATAATAATTATAATAATAATAACCGACGGGGGTGGATGAGATACGCCGGAGTTCCTCAAGGCTCTGGATGTTGTAGGACTGTCTTGGTTGACACGTCTCTGCAACATCGCATGGACATCAGGGACAGTGACTCTGGATTGGCAGACCGCGGTGGTGGTCCCCCTCTTTAAGAAAGGGGACCGGAGGGTGTGTTCCAACTACTGAGGGATCACACTCCTCAGCCTCCCTGGAAAAGTCTATTTGGGGGTCCTGGAGAGGAGGGTCCATCGGATAGTCGAACCTCGGATTCAGGAGGAACAGTGTGGTTTTCGTCCTGGTCACGGAACAGTGGACCAGCTCTACACCCTTAGCAGAGTCCTGGAGGGTGCATGGGAGTTCGCCCAACCAGTCTACATGTGTTTTGTGGACTTGGAAAAGGCGTTCGACCGTGTCCCTCGGGGGATCCTGTGGGGGGTGCTCCGAGAGTATGGGGTACCGGCCCCCCTGATAAGGGCTGTTCAGTCCCTGTACGATCGGTGCCAGAGCTTGGTCTGCATTGCCGGCAATAAGCGAACCCGTTTCCAGTGAGAGTTGGACTCCGCCAGGGCTGCCCTTTGTCACCGATTCTGTTCATAACTTTTATGGACAGAATTTCTAGGCGCAGCCAGGGTGTTGAGGGGGTCCGGTTTGGTGGGCTCAGAATTGGGTCACTGCTTTTTGCAGATGATGTTGTCCTGTTTGCTTCATCAGGCCGTGATCTTCAGCTCTCTCTGGATCGGTTCGCAGCCGAGTGTGAAGCGGCTGGGATGAGAATCAGCACCTCCAAATCCGAGACCATGGTCCTCAGCCGAAAAAGGGTGGAGTGCCCTCTCAGGGTTGGGAGCGAGATCCTGCCCCAAGTGGAGGAGTTCAAGTATCTCGGGGTCTTGTTCACGAGTGAGGGAAGAATGGAGCGTGAGATCGACAGGCGGATCGGTGCGGCATCCGCAGTAATGCGGGCATTGCATCGGTCTGTCGTGGTGAAAAAGGAGCTGAGCCGCAAGGCAAAGCTCTCAATTTACCAGTCGATCTATGTTCCTACCCTCACCTATGGTCATGAGCTATGGGTTGTGACCGAAAGAACGAGATCGCGAATACAAGCGGCTGAAATGAGTTTCCTCTGCAGGGTGTCTGGGCTTTCCCTTAAAGATAGGGTGAGAAGCTCAGTCATCCAGGAGGGGCTCAGAGTAGAGCCGCTGCTCCTCCGCATCGAGAGGAGTCAGATGAGGTGGCTCGGGCATCTGATCAGGATGCCTCCTGGACGCCTCCCTGGTGAGGTTTTCCGGGCACGTCTAACCGGGAGGAGGCCCTGGGGAAGACCCAGGACACGCTGGAGGGACTATGTCTCTCGACTGGCCTGGGAACGCCTTGGGATTCTCCCAGAAGAGCTAGAAGAAGTGGCCGGGGAGAGGGAAGTCTGGGCATCTCTGCTCAAGCTGCTGTCCCCGCGACCCGACCTCGGATAAGCGGGAGACAATGGATGGATGGATGGGTGGATGGATAATAATAAAATAAGTTGCATTTATTCACAAACCCAAAGTCGCTTTACATACAAAGTAAAAAAAAGAAAAATTACACAGAAGGCAAAAGTTTGTTAAAGAGGAAAGTCTCAGTTGAGATTTATAGGTGGAGAAAGAGGAGTAAACTTGTAGAGACTAAGGAAGAGAGTTCCAGAGTTAAGGGCCATAACACTGAAGAACCTGCCCTCCCAAGGGTGCAGGGCCATTTTAACACATGGGCACGCTGGCTGGTTGCCCAGGGGGCTCCCACAAGCATAGTGGCCCCTTGCTAAACTATATATGTTGTGACTTACTGAGTGGCTGTGTAGGTATGGGACCCCAGTGCACAACATTACCCAGGGGGCCTATAATGCTGTTAAGACAGCCCTGCTCATCTGGAATAAGATGGCTAAGTTTTCAAAAGACACCAAGATAAGTGGATTGGCAGATCATTGAATCAGCTGAATCATCACAGAGGGACTTGGACAGCAGACAGGCTTGGGGGGGGGGGGGGTTATGTGGACAATGAAATTTAATGCCAGTAAATGTAAAGTGTTACATGTAGGAAAGTTCGAATGCAAAATGGTGGGGTCTGAAAATCGAGTGTCCACCTTATGAGAAAAATTTAAGAGTCGTCATGGACTCTAAGCTATCAACTGCCTTCCAGTGTTCAGAAGCCATGAAGAAGGCTAACAGAATGTCAGCTTATATAGCGCCTTGATGTGTGGAGTACAAGTCGCAGGAGGTTCTGCTCAAGCTTTATAACACACTGGTGAGGCCTCATCTGGAGTCCTGTGTGCAGTTTGGGTCTCCAGGCTACAAAAAGGACATAACAGCACAAGAGAACGTCCAGAGAAGAGCGACTGGGCTGATTCAGGGGATACAGGGGATGAGTTATGAGGAAAGATTAAAAGAGCTGAGCCTTTACAGGAGATGAAGAGGAGACATGACTGAAGTGTTTAAAATGATGAAGGGGATTAGTACAGTGGATCGAGGCAGTGATGGTGTTTAGGAGTCATAGTGGACTCGACACTATCAACTGCCAGACAGTGTTCAGAAGCCATGAAGAAGGCTAACAGAATGTCATCTTATATAGCGCCTTGATGTGTGTGAGTACAAGTCATAGGAGGTTCTGCTCAACCTTTATAACTCACTGCTGAGGCCTCATCTGGAACAAGCTGGTTAAGTTTGCAGATGATACCAGACTAGGTGGGTTGGCAGGTAATCTCAAGTCCGTTGAATCATCACAGAGGGACTTGGACAGCAGACAGGCTTTGGGCAGATGAAATTTAATGTCAGTAAATGTAAAGTGTTACAAATAGGAAATAAAAATGTTAGGTTTGAACACACAATGGGAGGTCTGAAAATCAAAAGTCCACCTTATGAGAAGGACTGAGGAGTCGTAGTGAACTTGACACTATCAGCTGGCAGGCAGTGTTTAGAAGCCATTAAGAAGGCTAACAGAATGTCAGGTTATATAGCGCCTTGATGTGTGGAGTACAAGTCACAGGAGGTTCTGCTCAAGCTTTATAACACACTGGTGAGGCCTCATCTGCAGGGTGGTCTTAAAGCATGGGCACGCTGAGCAGTTGCCCCATGGAGGCCCCCACAAACATAGGGGCTCCATGCTAATCTATGTATGATGTGACTTGCTGAGTAGTTCTTAAGGTAGGGCCCCCCCAGTGCACAACTTTGCCTGGGGGCCCATAATGCTGTTAAGATGGCCCTTCCAGGGTGGAGAGTCTGGTTTGTGGGACACTAAGGAGGACCTGAGAAAGCGACAAGAAGTGTAAGGGGCTAGGAGCTGAGTGAGGTAGAGGGGGGAAAATGTTATGGAGGGCTTTGAAGGGGAGATGAAGAATCTTGATTTTAATCCTTGATGGGACTGGTAACCAGTGAAGAACAGGGGTGATGTGAGCAGAATGCTTTGTGTGGCCGCAGAGTTCTGAATGGACTGTAGCCTCTGTGTAGATGAAGAGGGAATCACAGTAATCGACACGAGACATTATGACAAACAATGAACCACAGTTTGAGCATCGTCAAAGGACAGGAATAGGCAGAGGTGGGCAATGTGACGGAGATGACAGAGTGACATCTTGGAAAGAGACCTAATGTGTCGCTCAAAGTTAAGTGATGATGATGCTTTGGATCTCGGGCAGTTTATTGTCATCTCCACACTTTGCTCTCACCATCACTCTGATGAGGTTCATCTTTGTCTCGTCTGTCCACAAGACCTTTACCCAGAATTCTGCAGGGCGCTTTGAAGTCCTTTGTCACAAACTGTAATCTGGCCATCCTGTTTTTCTGGTCTCCAACTTGCAGTGTGTCCTCTGTGTTTCTGTTCTTGATAGTCGTCGCTCACACACACACACACACACACACACACACACACACACACACACACACACACACACATTGGCCCCCTGTTGACTGTTTCTGGTCTGTCAGGCAGGTGTTTGTTGCTTTTCCTTAACCATAGGACCTGGTGGCAAAAGATGGGTCCTTCAGACCAGGGGTTGCCAAGTTCAGTTCTGGAGGACCACCACGGCTGCAGGTTTTCATTTTAACCCTTTTTTAACGAGTGCCCTGTTTGTCTTGCTAATTAACTTCTTGTGAATTCATTTTAATTGAATTGCTTTTTTAAGATTTGTTCCCCTGAATTTCTTTCCTTAAATGTTACCCAAACAGAAATGAAATGTGAAGTCAGTGAGCCAACAGAAGACCAGCTAAGTGAGGGCCTCAAACTCCAACCAATTTCACTCCAACCAGCTGCTTAATGAGGTGCCGACTCTTGTCGTTAATTAAACTCGTTCTTTAAGTCTGTGGCTTGTTGCTTCTCTCGTGGTGCCTTAGCAGACATGTCCGAAATTGTGGATTTTTTCTTTTCTAAGAGCAACTGTTCAAATGTTTTGGGGACTTGAGCAGATTGACATTCCTGAGACCTTCATCATTCTTTATTTTCAGATATTGTATGATAGACACCAGTTGTTTTTTTGGCTCATTTTGTATCTCATTATTGTTTGTCTGCTAATTAAGGAAAAAGAAACAATTAAGGGGTCTGAGTCTTCAAGAGCAAATCAATTAAAATTAATTCAAAAGAGGGTCATTTCCGGAAGGTGGGACTGGACCGCGTGTCTGCCTGGGGGGGTTGCCAACCTAATCTTCAGAGAATCCTTGGGAGCCGCTGGTTTGACTTTGTGCTGGTCACGGAGTCCCGAATGAGGCACATGACCTGCATTGTGAGGGAGCGTCAGTTACAGCACTACGGCCATGTGGCGTGATTACCCGAGGATGATCCGGCTCACTGTTGAGGACCTGAATGGCTGGAACAGGCCAAGGGGACACACACGTAACATCTGGCTGCTGCAGATAGAGGGTGGGATTGAACCATGTGTCTGCCTGGATCTCAAGCCGTCGTGTGGTGGGTGCGACAACACGCTGTACCAGTGCATCCTCCCCAACCTGACCTGCCACAGAATAACTGAATAACTGAAGTCACCAGGCATATCATGGCAGTTTCATCACATCGTACCATATGCAATAATTTCACTATCTGTGTGAATGTTGTCTTGGTCCAAATAACTCAAAAGGATCCCAAGTATAGTTGTGGCACAAACGGTGCCTTCCTGTTAAATTTTCCAACAAACATAAAAAGAGTGTGCGATGGCACCACGTTGGCCAAATAAATGGCCTTAACCGTTTCATTGTTTTCCAGCAGATCTGTTCAGGAGCTCCGTTCTCTTGAAAGTTCCGGATTCTCTCCTTCTGGGCAACACCCGCAGTTATAGGGCTCTGTCTGGAAAGGGGCAGGGCCTGCTCTGAACATCAACAGGGGGCGGGGCAAATACCCTCATTAGACACCTTCTCGGAAAAAAGCCAGGACTGTTAGCGACAGCGCCCCCTCCTGTCCCAGCCAATATACTGCATATCTTAGAAGGGCCTTGAAGGAGATCCTCAGGCGCCCATGGGTGACAACATCTGATGATCGATTGACATTGTTGTCACTTTCATTCGATTCGAGCAATGGTTCAATTTCAGTTCATTCTGACACTGGCTTTACAGAGGTTTTAATGGAGTAGTATCGTTACTGAATAACTATATGTATTTTTTGGAATATAAGTATTTGCCTAAAATAATACTTAAAAAGTACAATTTCCTAAAAATCTACTTAATGCGGTAATGAAAGTCAATGTACTCTAAAGTCACACCACAGTGAAACTTCACAAAACCGAATACGCCTGGCATATCACAGCTGTTTGGTCAGTTCATCATCATCATCATCATCATCACTACCGCTCGATTCAGCTAATGGGTCAGTATCAGTTTGTTCTAAAGCGGCCTTCACGGCTTTTTATTTGCAATTCCATTTTTGGTTGATAGCTCCGCCCCTCTCATGCATATTAATGAGTTACTACAGAGTTAAGATAAAGTGGCAGCCTACATAGAAATGTTCATGATTTTGGCAACAGGATATTATTTTATCCACTAGATGGCAGCAGAATACTCTCCCAAAAGTCATTTATGCTTAAAACTGTAAACTGGATGACTACACGCCTCCCCGAGTCTGACTCGCCTTGAACCGTAACGACGTAGAATTCCAAGCTTGAGTCACAGTCGGGGTTAACGCCAAGGAAGGTTAATCGCAGGCTGTTCAAATCATTCTTTATGCAGATTCCAGGTAGTTCAAAATTCTACTGCAAGAATCGTTACAAGAAGAAGAAAAGTCCAATCACTTAACCTCAGTCCTTGAGTCCTTGCACTGGCTTCCAGTTACGTTTAAGCCTCATTTCAAAATCATCCTTCTTACATGTAATGTGTTAAATGGCGTTCTGAACTACATGAGTTGGGACACCCATTAAGATCTCAAGATGCCAGCCTGCTTATGATCTCAATTCCTAAATGCACAAGTCAATCTACCAAAGGAATGGTGTGACGATGCGGGTAACTACATCATGGCTCCCACTTCTCTTTAGAGAGCCTCTTGAACACTAATCAAAGTGAAAATGTGGAGGTTAAAATCCAATAAATAAATCTGTTAAAGTGAGGTTAAAAGCAAGCAGTCCTTAAAATAAAAACCTGGTGCCTTTTTCAGCTGTCACATCCCCTGCTTCTCCCATCCGGAACCCTGCACTAGAGGAGTCGCCCTACTTCTGATCTAGTTCCATAGGGCACCTCCAGACCAAGACTTGGGCTCCACAGCGACCAGGCATTCACGCTGGGGCTTCAACCTCCCAAGCCTCTGACTCCCGCTTCCACGGCCTTATGTGGCGAGCCATTCTCCTTCTGGTCACCTCCTCTCAGACGTTAAGCAGGAGTGACCTGACCTGTCACACATACCATACTGCAAGAATCATTACAAGAAGAGGAAAAGTCCAATCATTTAACCCCAGTCCTTGAGTCCTTACACTGGCTTCCAGTTAAGTTTAGGACTCATTTCAAAATCTTCCTTCTTACATGTAATGTATTAAATGGCGTTCTGAACTATTTGAGTTGGGACACCCATTAAGATCTCAAGGCGCCGGCCTGCTTATGATTCCAATTCCTAAACGCACAAGTCAATCTACCAAAGGAATGGTAAGAGCAGAAGAAATTCCTGACCTTAACCCCACCGAAACGTAATGCAAGCAGCTCATCTGAGGAAGTCCACCGACATCACCGAGCAGCTCCAAGCTGACGTGAAGATCTGATGACCTGGTAGGAGTGTCACACATGTGTGCTTGGGAGACAAGCTCAAAGACTCCTATAACTGTTGTTACCCTCCCGACCAGGGGTTGGCGCTGCTGCCCAATGCCTTTTCTCTCCCTCATCACTGCGATTGACAGTCACATTCCCACTGATAGATAGATAGATAGATAGATAGATAGATAGATAGATAGATAGATAGATAGATAGATAGATAGATAGATAGATAGATAGATAGATAGATAGATAGATAGATAGATAGATAGATAGTAATTCCACATCACACCAGGGGGTGGCGAGGTGTACTAATTCTTTCTCTCTTTACATGCCCGATGACTTCACTTCCAGTTCAGATGATGCCATTTCAAGTCACAAGCCCGATGACATCACTTCTGGTCATGAGCCCGAGCCCGATGACGTCATTTCCGGTTCAGACGATGCCTCTTCTGGTCACGAGCTCAATGATGTCACTTCTGCTCCAGATGATGCCACTTCCAGTCACAAGCCTGATGACGTTACTTACGGTTAAGACGACGCCAGTTCGGGGTCACGAGCCTGATGACGGCACTTCTGGTCCATATGACGGCATTTTCCGGTCACGAGCCTGATGACGGCACGTCTGGTCATGAGACCAATGACGTCACTTCTGGTTCAGACGACGCCACTTCAGGTAACGAGCTCAATGATCTTCACTTCTGGTCATGAGACCGATCCCAAGGGGAAATTCACATACTCCAGCAGCAGTACGTCACTTCCAGTTCCAGAACAACCTGAACCCACCTCTCTTCTGGAGTGAAGACGGGCTCCGCTGCCATCTTGGAGCCAGTCGAATGGAGAATCGCATCCGAAGGGACATGTTTTGTTATTTATTTCGACCTGCCAATAATACAGGGTTCTCGACGGTGTCCCAAATCTTCATTTGTTTCTGTTGTTGTTCTTACAGGAGAGCCATTCAGTTGTGGGTCACACCAGTTGGTGACAATAGAGATTCACACCCAGAGATGTCACATTGGGTCATTCACCTCAATAGACCAATGAACAGTAAGAACGTTTTGTGTCAGTTATTTAATTGGGTCCTCCACTTTTACGTGAACATCTGATCACGGTTTAGGTTTAATTTAGAGGATGTGGAGTCACACACGTGCGGATGAGAGCCAGCCACAGGGACCAAAAGCTGGGGGGTTGGCAGGGTACACTCAACCCTCTTATTTTGTCTCCGCAGGCCAGACACGGGAAATGTACGAAGACGTCACATTTACGACTCGGCTCTGAGGATGACGTCACTTCCTGACCCCCCCCCCCCCCCCCCCCGAGGACGACATCACTTCCTTAAACCTCGCTTATCAAACCCAACTTCCTTCCTCCGTTGGGCAGTTCTGTTTCGGACTCTCCTCTGTTTGCAGCCAAGGTCAAGTACACGGGTGGGCGGCTGCCCCAAACCTTTGTCTTGTGTCGAGGTTCATCATCTCACAGTAAGTAGAAAGAGAGAACATTCTAGAAGGTGCACACAACTTTCTAGCCCCACTGTAGTTTTATTGTTTCCCAGACTCCGGTGTGGCGAGACAGCCTAAATACACTCACCGGCCACTTTATTAGGTACACCATGCTAGTCCTGGGTTGGAGCCCCTTTTGCCTTCAGAACTGTCGTAATTGTTCATGGCATCAGGGATTTTGCTCCATATTGACATGATAGCATCACGCAGTTGCTGCAGATTTGTCAACTGCACATCCATGATGCAAATCGCCTGTTCCACCAAATCCCACAGGTGCTCTACTGGATTGAGATCTGGTGACTGTGGAGGCCATTTGAGTCCAGTGAACTCATCATCAGGTTCAAGAAACCAGTTAGAGATGATCTGAGCTTTGTGACATGGTGCGTTATCCCTGTTGGAAGGAGACATTAGAAGATGGCGGTCATAAAGGTGTGGACATGGTCAGCGACAATACTCAGGTAGGCTGTGGAATTTAAACGATGCTCAGTTGGCACTAAGGGGCCCAAAGTGTGACAAGAAAATATCACAGACACCATTAGACCACCACCACCAGCAGCGTGAACTGTTGATACAAGGCAGGATGGGTCCCTGCCTTCATGCTGTTGACCCCACCATCCGAATGTCACAGCAGAAATCAAGACTCATCAGACCAGGCCATGTTTTTCCGATCTTCTAATGCCCCATGTTCTTAGTTGACAGGAGTGTCACCTGGGGTGGTCTCCTGCTGCTGTAGCCCACCTGCTTCAAGGTGTGACATGTTGTGTGTTCAGAGGTGCTCTTCTGCACACCTCGGTTGTAACGAGTGCTTATTGGAGTTCCTGTTGCCTTTCTATCTGCTCGGACCAGCCTGGCCATTCACCTCTGACCACTGGCATCGACAGGGAACTGTCACCCACTGATTTTTTCCCTTTTTCAGACCACTCTCTGTAAACCCAAGAGATGGTTGTGTGTGAAAGTTTCTGAAGTACTCAGACCAGCCTGTCTGGCACCAACAGCCATGCCACATTCAGAGTCCCCTTTCTTCCCCATTCTGATGCTCGGTTTGAACTTCAGCAGGTGGTCTTGATGGGGTTGCTGCCCTGTGATTGGCTGATTAGACATTTGCATTAACAAGCAGGCGTACCTAATAAAGTGGCCACTGAGTGTATAGGACTAGTTAGCGTTCCCACTTTGTTGCGCCCCACTTTCCATTTCATTTAATAAACTCACGTGCCCGGTGCCAGTCGGACTGGCCGCGTATCTCAAATCTTGCGAGGCCCATCACGGAGCAGCGCTTCAGAGTTGTTCTTGCAGTGCTTGATGTATGAATTTGATCCCCTGGTTGTCTGAGTCCTGTTTTCATGTAGCAGAACAAACAGAGCAGCAGGATCCATTTAGACGCTGACTACAGAAATTCCTTCTGAGTTTCAAACTCGCCTCCTGTCACTGGAGACGGCTGTTTACAGATGGCGGAGAAGATCAAAATGCCTGACTTCTTTCCCCTCAAGGAAAGCAACTTTAAAGAATACGGAAACATCACAACCTTTTTTTTTTTTTTTTTGTTTCCGCTCCAAAGCAGTCAGAGCACGATGGCCCCCTGTGAAACCGTCAGAGAGCGACGTGTTCGTTTCTAACAAAGACGACGGTTTAAGAAGTCTGTGTACATATTTACTTGTGAAAAGTCTCTCGGTGGGCCCTGTCAAAAGCAGAGTCACTGGGGGCCCCGGAATAATAATTAAGAAGTGAGCAAGTGAGTCAGGAAAGTGGAACTTTATATAGTGCCTTGAGAAAGTATTCAGACCCCTTTACTTTGGACACATTTTATTATGTTGCAGCCTAATACTAAACTTGTTCAAATGCATTTTTGTCCTCCCATCCAGCAAAACTCAATACCTCAGAATGACAAAGCAAAACAACGGGATTTGAGACATTTTTGTTAATTTATTAAAAACTAGCTGTGCTGCTCATCTAGAACAGGTTGAGATTTCAGGTAATCAAATTCGACCTCAGCGTATTCAGCGCTAACATTTTCAGTGCATCATCTAATTGAATGTATTTTATAATACACAGAAGTAATTAAATGCATTGCATTTTCTTTCCAACATGTGGCTCCTCAGAAACACTGCTTTAATAAATCCCATACCAAATGGCATATAACAGAGACATAACAACTGGACCGACACACAGATACACAGACCCAGGCACAGACACTTGTCCTTCTATTAAACTGATTTCTGTCCATCTGTTTGACGAATTCAGTGTGATTGTCTATGGTGCACCATTTATTTTGTAATGTATGTAGTAATAAAATGCATTGTATTTTTCATTGTAACGGGTGGTGCATCACACACATTAAAGACTGCTTTAACAAAATCCACACAAATACAGTAGATACAAAGACACACACAGAGCAACTGGATGGACACACACACAAACACAAACACTTGTCCTTTTATTAAAGTGCATGAGCTGATTTCTGTCCATCCAGAAGTTATTTTCTGTTTAATGTATTCTGTGTGACAGTTTGTGGTACACCATCTTTTTAAATGAATTTCAAAATACACATAGTAATAACATGCTTTGTGTTTTTCATTCCAACAGGTGGCGCATCACAAGCTTTAGCACTGCACTGCTTTAACAAATCCCATACCAAATGGCATTTAACAAAGACAGAGTAACTGGACAGACACACAAACACAGACACTTGTCCTTTTATTAAGGTGCATGAGCTGATTTCGGTCCGTCCAGAAGTAATTTTCTGTTTAATGTATTCTGTATGACAGTTTGTGGTGCACCATCTGTTTGAATAAATTTCAAAATATACATAGTAATTACATGTTTTGTGTTTTTCTTTCCAACGGGTGGCGCATCACAAGCATTAGCACTGCACTGCTTTAACAAATCCCATATCAAATGGCATTTAACAAAGACAGAGTAACTGGACGGACCCACAAACACAGACACTTGTCCTTTTATTAAGGTGCATGAGCTGATTTCTGTCCATCCAGAAGTTATTTTTTGTTTAATGTATTTATTCTGTGTGACAGTTTGTGGTGCACCATCTTTTTAAATGAATTTCAAAATACACATAGTAATTACATGCTTTGTGTTTTTCATTCCAATGGGTGGCGCATTGCAAGCATTAGCACTGCACTGCTTTAACAAATCCCATACCAAATGGCATTTAACACAGACACTTATTTTCTTAAAGTAGACCACCTGTACTTGTCTAAGAGGAGTTAAAATCTAAGTCATTAACAAATACTTCTGCGTATTCAGTGCTAACGTTTTCAGTGCATCATCTAATGAAGTGCATTTTATAATACACATTTTAATAAAATACACTGCACTTTTCATTCCAACATGGGACACATAATAAACAATAGCACTGTTTTAACAAATCCCATACGAAATGGCATACAACAGGGATATAACAACTGAACCGTCACACAGATACACAAACACACATACAGGCTGACACTTGACCTTTTATTTAGCTTCTAGACATATTTAGAGGGATAGTTTTCAGTGCTCCATCTATTTGAATATATTTGTAATGCATGTAGTAATAAATTGCATTGCATTTTTCATTCCAATGTGTGGTGCATCACAAACGTTAAGAGTGCTTTAACAAATCCCATACAAATAGCATATAACAAAGACAGAACAACTGGATGGAAACACACACACACACAAACACAGACACTTGTCCTTTTATTAAGGTACTTATGCTGACTTCTGTCTGTTATTCTCTATTGAACGTATTCAGTATGACTGTTTGCAGTGCACCATCTATTTGAATGAATTTCAAAATTCACATAGTAATAACATGTTTTAAAATTTTCATTCCAACAGGTGGTGCATCACAAGCATTAGCACTGTACTGTTTTAACAAATCTCATACCAAATGGAATTTAACAAAGACAGAGTAACTGTCATGGACAGCATGATTGTTCACAGTGCATTGTCTGGTAATAGCATACTTTGCATTTTTCATTCCAACAGGTGGCGCATCACAAGCATTAGCGCTGATTTAACAAATCCCATGCCAAATGGCATTTAACAGAGATACAGGAACTGGATGGACACACAGACACACAGAAACACACAGACTCCTTGTCCTTTTATTAAAGTAGACTGTGCTACTTTTGTAAGAAGGGCTGAAACCTCAGCCTATTCAGTGTTAAAAGTTTGCAGTGCACTATCTATTGAAATGTATTTTGTAATGCACATAGTAAAAAAAAATGAAGTTTAATGGAGACATCACAAGAAGACAGACACAAAGATAGACAGATACTTGTCCTTTCATTAAAGTGGACGAGGTGGGTGACCCATCTCAGATAAGGTGAAACCACATTAATCAGTATGGACCTCATTTAATTCAGTGTTAATGTTTGCAGGGCACCATCTATTGGAATGTGTTTAGTAATGCATGTAATAATAAAATGTTGTTCAATCCAACAGGTGGTGCATAAAAAAATATTAGCACCGATTTAACAAATCTTAAACCAAAAGGTATCAAGAAATTTCTGCAGATTTGTCAGCTGGAAATTTGCCTCCTCGTTCAACACATCCTGATGGTGCTCTCCTGGGTTCAGATCCACTGACAGGGAAAGCCACTGAAGACCTCTGAACTCATGGTCATGTTCAATAAATCAGTCTGACACAATGTTTGCTTTGTATAAGGCTGGAGGTAGCTGTTAGAAGATGGAGAAACTGTGGACATGAAAGGATCATGAGGTCAACAAACAACACGGCTTTCAAGCAAAGACTGATTGATATGGATGAGCCCAAAGTGTGCTGAGAAAGCCGTACCCCAAATAATCACAAATCACCATCACAAGCCAGACAGGTTGGGTACACCTACCAGTGCTGTGGGCCATCTGTGTGTATCTGCAGAAATCTTCATGTGTCCAGTACAGAAACACAACCAGGCAGTCCGGAACCAGCCATCCTGCTGTGCTCAAAATAACAGATAGATAGATAGATAGATAGATAGATAGATAGATAGATAGATAGATAGATAGATAGATAGATAGATATGAAAGGCACTATATAATAAATAGATAGAGTGAAAGGCACTATATAATAGATAGATAGATAGAGTGAAAGGCACTATATGATAGATAGATAGATAGATAGATAGATAGATAGATAGATAGATAGATAGATAGATAGATAGATAGATAGATAGATAGATAGATAGATAGAGTGAAAGGCACTATATGATAGATAGATAGATAGATAGATAGATAGATAGATAGATAGATAGATAGATAGATAGATAGATATGAAAGGCACTATATAATAAATAGATAGAGTGAAAGGCGCTATATAATAGATAGATAGATAGAGTGAAAGGCACTATATGATAGATAGATAGATAGATAGATAGATAGATAGATAGATAGATAGATAGATAGATAGAAAGGCACTATATGATAGATAGATAGATAGATAGATAGATAGATAGAGTGAAAGGCACTATATGATAGATAGATAGATAGATAGATAGATAGATAGATAGATAGATAGATAGATAGATAGATAGATAGATAGAGTGAAAGGCACTATATGATAGATAGATAGATAGATAGATAGATAGATAGATAGATAGATAGATAGATAGATAGAGTGAAAGGCACTGTATAGATAGATAGTTAGATAGATAGACATAAAGGCGCTATATTAAAGATAGATTGATAGATAGCACTTCCTTTGTCCCGTTTAGACTGAACGACTCTTATTGGCCCTGACAGGCCCCCGTGAATGTGATTTTGCAGGCCCCCCTTTACCCTCCCTTGACTTTCTCTTCCCGTGTTGTCTTAATGGCCGCTCCAGCACCTTATTTTTTTCACAGATCGTTCCGAATCGACCCTCAAAGCCTGCGAGATTTTCTCTGAGAGCAGAAATCCACTTAGCACCTCATTTGAGTGAAACTTTCGTCGGCTTTCCACTCTGATTGATTTCTGATGAACTCTGCCGCCCAAAGCCCCCCGGCTTGATGGAGCTCAGATGACTTGATTTTCAACAGATGATTCTGTCGGGCTTCAGGAGGGACCCGAAATGCGTCTCCTCAAATGCATGCGATGACAAGTGTGAGTGGCACAGTAAAGCTCCTTTATTTATCACTTAAAGACCCGCCAGTCCCATTTCTACTGCGGGCTGCCGGCTTTTCACTTAATTGTGTTTTGGAGGTCTCGGGTCCTGAGGAGGCTGTTAAGGATGATATAAATATTTGACAACACGTGCTGAGTAATTCTCTCCATATCACACGCTTCTTGAAGGCACTTAAGCAAAATGAATTGCGCCCACTCATCAATGAATAACGTAGTGGGGGATGTTTATGTAGCACAAGGGGGAAATAAAGGGACATTGGCGCAAATCACAGGAAGTAAGGGGCATAAATAATTGACGTGAATTAAATAAAGTTGATAATGAATGCGTTATTATTGTGTTATCGTACTCTACAAGGAGATGTGACAGAAGACAAAAGAGGAAATGAATGGCTCACCAAGACATTAAATGAAATGCTGCTGAATAATTAAAAGAAGCAACCACAGAATTTATAATCCCATCCAGCCGGAGCGGGCGCCCAGAATAGAAGGAACGAATCGTAATTCAGAGACTTCTATTTATGGTTTGAGATGGCGGATTTTAATTCACAAAAAGGCCGGACTCAGAACTGGAGGTAAGCGTGAGCTCGTCTTTAGCCAAAATGATGTAAGAAAACTCCTTCACCGAGCTACAGTAGAGCAAGTTAGACAACGGCGTAACATTCAGGTGCCCACTGTGGCCCTCAATGGGCGGAGCTTAGCAGGTGGGTTCTAGAACCTTCTTAATTCATTTCAGGGTTGCGGGGAACAACCACCAGGATTGGGCAAATGGCTGAAAACCGTCCTGGCTAGGATGGTAGTCCATCACAAAGACCACCCTCGATCACACACTCCCACCATACACACACACACAGTGACATGACTGGCTGTAGCAACTTTCACAAAATGGGACTTGCAAAGCTATTCTGTTATGAGAAATTTTAGGGAATAATGGAAATGGAAGGCAAACTTTAATACAGTGGGTGACCATCAAGGATGCCAGGCGAATGTGGCACTGGGATGGTAAATCAATATAATCTGCAGGTAATGCGGTTGGTTTAGTGTTAAGGTTAATATACACCGTGAGCCAATTTTGCATAAAAGTGGGTGGGAACAATGAGTTGCTTCACTGACTGTCACATTTCTGAACCAATCCTATGACTCATGAAGGCGGAGCTTGAAGTAGGGGCGGGGATTCTGAACTACAAAGAGCAATGGTGCTCTCATTAGCCTCAACCAGCAAGCTACTAATTACATTAAAGAGTCTACAGACGAAAATGACCCCAGTTCAACATGTCCATTTGGGTTGGGTGTGCGGAGAACACCCCACCCGTGTCAGGAATAAACATATCCTGCCTTCAAGAAGCCTATCAGATTATACATTGGCATTCGATGGCATCAATGGACGAGTGGTGTAAACGTGGCCGACATGTCGCAGGTGCTGTGTGTGTGTGTTACCTGCCGTTCGGTTCCGACGATAAGCGTACGAGATGATGTTAGGTCGACAGAATCGACAGCTATGTTGTGTCAAAGTATGACCTGCAAAATTTGTCTTCGAAGAAAATGTTGAGTCACACTCTGTCAAAATGACTGCCATTAGGAGATCGGATAACAAAGAGCCGCAGGACTCAACACATCGTAATCAATAAACGTGACTTACAGACACAGACACCATTCCAGCAAAACAACATGGACTAGTTCTGCACAGCATCCACCATCTGACATTAAATTTCACCATCCACAAATCTTCCCAAGCCTGTATGGCATTCAAGTCCCTCTGTGACAATTCAACAGATTCTCTGTCTGCCAATCCGCCTACCTTGGTATCATCTGCAAACTTTACCAGCTTGTCCTTTATATTCCTATCTAAATCATTTCTATACATTAATAACAGCAGCAGACCCAGCACTGACCCCTGCTGGTCACCACTCTTAACATCAGCTAAAACTGCACTGAGGACTCCAGATGAGGCCTCACTGTGACGATTCGGGTTCGCTCCACATTCCCATGCAGCTTCAGGGAGCTCTTGAACCCGACACCGTTGGTAATGTCACCGATGAGCTTGGCAGTGAGGCATAACAATGAAACAAGGGGATGGTGTAAAAGAGACAAGTGCTTTTATTAAAACCAACAAAACAAAATATATAAAGTGCAGTGTCTCTCAAATATCCATCATCCAAACCGCTATATCCTAACTACAGGGTCACGGGGTCTGCTGGAGCCAACACAGGGCACAAGGCAGGAACAAACCCCAAGCAGGGCACCAGCCCACCGCAGGGCACACACACCCACACACCCCAAGCTAGGGACAATTTAGGATTGCCAATGCATCTAACCTGCATGCAGACACGGGGAGAACATGCAAACTCCACACAGGGACAACCCAGGAAGCAAACCCGGGTCTCCTAACTGCGAGGCAGCAGCGCTACCCAACTGCGCCACCGTGCCGCCCTATTCCTATCCAACCATTCATTATCCAATCCACTATATTATAACTACAGGGTCACGGGGGTCTGCTGGAGCCAATCCCAGACAACACAGGGTGCAAGGAAGGAAACAAACCCCGGGAAGGGTGCCAGCCCACCGCAGGGCACACACACCAAGCACACACTAGAGACAATTTAGGATCGCCAATGCACCTAACCTGCACGTTTTTGGACTGTGGGAGGAAACCCACGCAGACACGGGGAGAACATGCAAACTCCACGCAGGGAGGACCCAGGAAGCAAACCCGGGTCTTCTAACTGCGAGGCAGCAGCGCTACCCACTGCGCCACCATGCCACCCTATTCCTATCCAGCCATCCATTATCCAATCCACTATATCCTAACTACAGGGTCACGGGGGTCTGCTGGAGCCAATCCCTGACAACACAAGTTGCAAGGAAGGAAACAAACCCCGGGCAAGACGCCAGCCCACCGCAGGGCACACACACACACTAGGGACAATTTAGATTCGCCAATGCACCGAACCCGCATGTCTTTGGACTGTGCGAGGAAACCCACGCAGACATGGGGAGAACATGCAAACTCCACGCAGGGAGGACCCAGGAAGCGAACCCAGGTCAAGTACAAAGTCAGAAGTGTAAAAAGTATAACAATAAAAATAATAATACTACTATTAATAATGATGATGCTAATATTTTATATACTGTCAAAAACCTGCAAACACTAAAAGTACAAAGTCAGAAGTGTGAAAAGTATAATCCATCCATCCATTATCCAACCCGCTATATCCTAGCTAGAGGGTCACAGGGGTCTGCTGGAGCCAACCCCAGCCAACACAGGGTGCAAGGCAGGAACCAACCCCCGGGGCAGGGTGCCAACCCACTGCAGAGCACACACAAACACACACCAGGGCCAATTTCAGAATCGCCAATCCACCTAACCTGCATGTCTTTGGACTGTGGGAGGAAACCCACGCAGACACGGGGAGAACATGCAAACTCCACGCAGGGAGGACCCGGGAAGCGAACCCAGGTCTCCTAACTGCGAGGCAGCAGGGCTACACACTGCGCCACCGTGCCACCCCTCTCAAATACTCATAAATAAATAATCCATTAAAACGAGTGATGAGTGAAGGATAAATCCAATAGAAAATCTCTAAAACAATGGCTGGAAGCTGTCCTTTTTTCTAAAACCCGATACCTTCTCCGTTCAACTGGCAACTCCCCTGTTCCTCCCATATGGACCCTGCAACACGGGAGCTGCCCTTACTTTCCTTCCGTCCCCTGGCTCCGTACATCTACCTTACCGGACTGAGAGTTGGGTTCCCCCAAAGGCCAAGTCGCTCACGCTGAGGCTCACCCTCCTAAGTCTCCTCGACTCCCATTGCCTTCTGCGGGGAGTCATCCACACTGCCGGTCACTCCAGCTCCTAGAAACCGTTCAGCTGGAGCGACCATGTCCAACAGCCCCTCCTGTAGTGTCGGCCACACACTACTCGTGAGGGGCTCTCCATTCCAGCTGCCTGCATTTACCAGTAAACCTGCTCTCTTGCTCGTTCCTGCACTGACTTTCAACGCCTTCAGCCTTCTTCTTCCCTTAACCTCCGTCCATTTCTTTCCTGTTCCTCTCCTCTCTACTACCCGCCTCGCGCTTCTATATATTATGGGGACGTGGATCAGCTGTGGCATTGAGCAGCCTCCCGGGAACAATTACGGATGCGGACGACTCCTCACCTGTGCACTTAAGCGAGAATCGCTCGTATCACGAATCACCCCGAGAACCGATCCGCCACACTTACCAGGCCCCCTCTCTAAGCCGCGATTATTCATTTTAAAAACTGGCCCATTTGACATGAGCTGTGGACCCGCTGTACCACACTCACCAGTGTGTTATAAAGACTTGAGTAGAACCCCCTGTGATTTGTACTCCACACCTCAAGGCGCTATATAACCTGACATTCTGTTAGCCTTCTTAATGGCTTCTCAACACTGTCTGACAGTTGATCGTGTCAAGTCCACTATGACTCCTAACTCCTTCTCATAAGGTGGACCTTCGATTTTCAGACCTCCCTTTGTGTATTGAGACCTAACAAGATCTAAAGTTAATGAAGTATCAGGCTCAGGTCTTCTCATCTTTTCCTCATAACTCATCTCCTGTAGTCGCTCTTCTCTGGACCTTTTCTTGTGCTGCTATGTCCTTTTTGTAGCCTGGAGACCAAAACTGCACCCAGAACTCAAGATGAGGCCTCACCAGTGTGTTATAAAGCTTGAGCAGAACCTCCTGTGACTTGTACTCCACACATCAAGGCGCTATATAACCTGACATTCTATTAGCCTTCTTTATGGTTTCTAAACACTGTTGGGAAGTCAATAGTGTTGAGTCCACTATGGCTCCTAAATCCATCTCATAAGGTGGACTCTTGATTTTCAGACACCCCCCCCCCCCATTGTGCATTCAAACTTTCCTATGTGTAACACTTTCCATCGTCCACAAATCTTGCCCAAAGCCTGTCTGCTGCCCAAGTCCCTCTGTGATGATGATCTGCCAATCCACTTATCTTGGTGTCATCTCCAAACTTAGCCATCTTATTAAAGATGAGCAGGGCCATCTTAACAGCATTATAGGCCCACCGGGCAAAGCAGTGCACTGGGGCCCCCTACCTTCACAACCACTCAGTAAGTCACAACATACATGGATTAGCATGGGGCCCCTGGGCCACTACCCAGCATGCCCATACATTAAGACGGCCCTGCAGATGATGTCTCACCAGTGTGTAATAAAGACTTGAGCAGAACCTCCTGTGACTTGTACTCCACACATCAAGGCGCTATATAACCTGACATTCTGTTAGCCTTCTTAATGGCTTCTGAACACTGTCTGCCAGTTGATAGTGTCAAGATCACTACGACTCCTTAGTCCTTCTCATAAGGTGGACTTTTGATTTTCAGACCTCCCATTGTGTGTTCAAACCTAACATTTTTATTTCCTATTTGTAACACTTTACATTTACTGACATTAAATTTCATCTGCCCAAAGCCTGTCTGCTGTCCAAGTCCCTCTGTGATGATTCAACGGACTTGAGATTACCTGTCAACCCCCCTAGTCTGGTATCATCTGTAAAGTTACCCAGCTTGTTCCAGATGAGGCCTCACCAGTGAGTTATAAAGGTTGACCAGAACCTCCTGTGACTTGTACTCCACACATCAAGGCGCTATATAACCTGACATTCTGTTAGCCTTCTTAATGGCTCCTGGACACTCTCTGACAGTTGATGGTGTGGAGTCCACTGCGACTCCTAAATCCTTCTAATAAGGTGGACTTCCGATTTTCAGACCTTCCTTTGTGTAAGATTGTGGGATCGCTTCCCGGTTCCTCCCTGTGTGGATAGCGCTTTGAGTACTGAGAAAATATATAAATGTAATGAATTATTATTATTATTATTATTATTATTATTATTATTATTATTATTATTATTCACACCTCCCTTTTTACTTTTTATGTGTAATACTTTATGGAGATAAATTTTGTAATGTATGTACACATTTTAGATCTGGGGACCCGGGTTCACTTCCCGGGTCCTCCCTGCGTGGAGTTTGCATGTTCTCCCCGTGTCTGCGTGGGTTTCCTCCGGGCGCTCCGGTTTCCTCCCACAGTCCAAAGACATGCAGGTTAGGTGGATTGGAGATTCTAAATTGGCCCTAGTGTGTGCTTGGTGTGTGGGTGTGTTTGTGTGTGTCCTGCGGTGGGTTGGCACCCTGCCTGGGATTGGTTCCCTGCCTTGTGCCCTGTGTTGGCTGGGATTGGCTCCAGCAGACCACCCGTGACCCTGTGTTCGGATTCAGCGGGTTGGAAAATGGATGGATGGATGGATGGATGTACACATTTTTCATTCCAACAGATGGTGAATCAGAAACATTAGCAGTGTTGCTGGGAATTCTGTATCAAATGCCACATAAGTGAGGTAACGTACAAACTAACACTTGTGGTCAGCTAAGAACTGCAGCAAGAAATTCAAGGGGTTGTCTCTTTCATTTTTTCCGGAGACAAAAAGAAACAAAGATAAAACACAGAAATAACACTCAATGGCGTAAGTCCTTTCAAAGGGAATTTAAAAAGGCTGTAAGTTCATTGTTCTTCATGGAGATCTGTCTAGTGGATTGCTCCTTCCCGGACACCTGGGTTTTATGGTGGCTGAATCAGAAGGGCTGGGGCTAAATGTCTTCACCGGGTGTCACCTCAGCACCACACTGGAACGGTGTGAGTTTTTTGACAGTGGCTTTAGTGCCAATCCTGCTGGCATCCCTTAAGGTTTCCCTGTAAGTTGGAGGACCTGCTTTCAGGGCTGGATGCAGATCAAAGCAGGTGTCACCCACAAGCCAACAAGCCCTGAGGTGTGTGAACGATCGCGAGACAAGTGGGTAATATCGGGTATTAACACCTTTCTCCTTTTTCCACCAGAATTACCAAAGAAAAACAATAAATGAATTCACTCACTGACAATCCTGGATTTTCAAAATGGCTTCTCTTCCGACATCTTCAAAGAAAACATCCTGCCGACTACGCCAATGTAGGAAATTAATCTCACAAGAGACACAAAGAAAGAGTTGGGGAATTGTCCCTCTATAATGTCCGGCGATCTTGAGAAAAACAGTTGCAAAAAGTAATCAAAACCGTAACAGATGATGATACAGAGGTGTTGAAGGTGAGTATATATAGAAAATGGCGTCCGGAAAGAAGTAATGATGGAAATGACATCATGACTGTGAGACCGGAAATCATGTCATCATGAGGCGACCAGAAAGTGATGTCATCAAAGGGCATCGACGGAAGTGATGTTGGCAGAAGTGACGTCATCAGGTAGGGTTGGAAGTGATGTCATCGGGGAGTGTCGATAGGCGGAAGCGGAAGTGATGGAACGGAAGAGGAGCCATTTTGGGAATCCAGGACTGTGGGTGAGTGAATTAATTTATTGTTTTTCTTTGGTAATTCTGGTGGAAAAAGGAGAGAGGTGTTCATACCCGATATTACCGCCTTGTCTCGCAATCGTTCACTAACCTCAGGGCTTGTTGGCTGCCTCCTAAGTGCACATGTGTGACAAATTTGCAGGTTAAGGGCCTTGCTTGATGATCTGAAACAAATCAGCATCACCTGGCAAGATGCTGAAGGAGTAGCAGCTGATCAGAAAAGATGGCACTGGCACCAACTTGCTGCCCAATGTGATCAAAGACACAGAAGGACCTAAGTCTAAGAATGTAACCTAGTCATCCCTTATATTTGTCCAAACATAAAAAAAGTAAAGCACAGAAATAACGTTCAATGGCGTGCGTCCCTTCAACAGGATTTTAGGGGCAACTCAAAACAATCGATGTGTGGGCTACGCAGAGAAGTACAAGCAGCCGAAGAGAGCTTCTGCTCTTCTACTCTGAGGGAGGTTTCTTTCCTCCTTGAGCTGACCGTAGGACATCTGCGTTACGGTGTGATAAGTGTACCCCCCCCAGTCAAACTCCCCACCTGTCACTGTCTCCAAGCGGGTATTCAGGTGCCTCCAAGCGGGTATTCAGGTGCTTGACGGCAGAAGCAAGAGCCCCACCGCGAAGGGGAGACATGGGACGATTGATTGGAGGACGCTGAAAAATCATGTCAAGTGTTCTTGGGCATTCATTTTATTTAGAAGCCCATCGCTCAAAGGTGCAGTTTTGAGAGTTTGGTCAGTACAATGAAGGGTAGAAAATAATGACTACTGTGAAACTAAAAGTGATATGCCTTGTTCTACACTATAAACCTGTTGTTATGGCATTGTTGGCTTATCATCAAATGATAAAACTTTACTTTTATAAATAGAAATATGTGGTTTTCAAAATTGTTGAAAATTTCTGGGAGCCTAGGGTTAAAGGGCTATAGTGCCAAAACAGCGGGGAGGGGAGGCAATTCATTATTAGAACTAAATAATAATAATATTAATACATTTTATTTATATAGTACCTTTCCCATGCTCAAAAAAATTTCAAAATGTATTTGGGTAATGATGAATGGAAGAAATTTAGATGAAAAAAAAAAACCTTGCGTGATTGTGACCGGAGATCACTGAAACGGTTGACAAAGTCAGATTGTAGGAAATCAACAGTAGAACTCATGGCTGTGAGCGTTTGCAAAGGTACAATGCAACAAGACCATGCAGAATTAGAAGTAAACTACTGTATGGCCACATGAAAAGCTCTCGTTATCGAGGCTAATCAGGGTAAAAACTATTTCAGTTCTTAGAGACCACTAGTACTGTGGAGGAATGGAGAATGGTCTTGACTTCAATCCCTGAGGTATGGGTTCAAATCCCACTACTAGCACCATCTGACCATGAGCAAGTCACTTCACCTACCTGTGCTTTCATTAAGAAATAAACACAAAAACAAAAGAAGTATAACTAACTCTGAAATGCTGTAAGTAGTCTGGATAAACGTGTCAGTCAATTGATAATAATGTCATATGTCATATCTGTCTATTATGTAGTGCCTTTCAAATCTATCATTCTGTCTGCTTTAAAGATGGAGTAGGCAGGTAATGGTGCATTATGGGTAAGGGTTTGGACTTCACACCCAGAGGTTGTGGTCCAAATCCCACTACTGACACCAAGTGAGCAGAAGCAAGACACTTCATCTACTGGTGCCAGCATGGAAAATCAAAATAAGTGTAATCAACTGAACACAAAATATTATAGGTCAACCTAATAATAAGTAATAATTAAAAGAAGTATGTCTTGTCTTCCTGGGGACCTGGGTTTGCTTCCCGGGTCCTCCCTGCGTGGAGTTTGCATGTTCTCCCCGTGTCTGCCTGGGTTTCTTCCGGGCACTCCGGTTTCCTCCCACAGTCCAAAGACATGCAGGTTAGGTGCATTGGCGATTCTAAATTGGCCCTAGTGTGTGCTTGGTGTGTGGGTGTGTGCCCTGTGCTGGGTTGGCACCCTGCCCGGGATTGGTTCCTGCCTTGTGCCCTGTGTTGGCTGGGATTGGCTCCAGCAGATCCCTGTGACCCTGTGTTCGGTTTCAGCGGGTTGGAAAATGGATGGATGGATGGATGTCTATCTATTATATAGTACTCCTTAAATGTGTCCATCTATTGTACATTGCATGTTATATCAATCTATTATATAGTGCCTTTCACATCTATCTATCTATCTATCTATCTATCTATCTATCTATCTATCTATCTATCTATCTATCTATCTATCTATCTATCTATCTATCTATCTATCTATCTATCTATCTATCTATATTATATAGCGCCTTTCATATCTATCTATCTATATAGTGCCTTTCATATCTATCTATCTATCTATCTATCTATCTATCTATCTATCTATCTATCTATCTATCTATCTATCTATCTATCTATCTATCTATCTATCTATCTATCTATCTATCTATCTTATATAGCACCTTTCATGTCTATCTATCTATCTATCTATCTATCTATCTATCTATCTATCTATCTATCTATCTATCTATCTATCTATCTATCTATCTATCTATCTATCTTATATAGCACCTTTCATGTCTATCTATCTATCTATCTATCTATCTATCTATCTATCTATCTATCTATCTATCTATCTATCTATCTATCTATCTATCTATCTATCTATCTATCTATCTATCTATATAGTGCCTTTCATATCTATCTATCTATCTATCTATCTATCTATCTATCTATCTATCTATCTATCTATCTATCTATCTATCTATCTATCTATCTATCTATCTATCTATCTATCTATCTATCTATCTATCTATCTATCTATCTATCTATCTATCTATCTATCTACTCTGACCTGAATTTTAAATCACATATTAATCAGATTACTAGGACAGCATTTTTTCACTTAAGAGATATAGCAAAAGTTAGACCTCTTATAACTTTGCAAGACGCTGAAAAATGAGTTCACGCTTTTGTTTTCAGTCAGCTAGATTACTGTAATGCACTCCTCTCAGGACCACCCAAAAAAGACATCAATCAATTACAAGTGCAGAATGAGGCTGCTAGAATATGAACTAGGAAAAGAAAATCTGAGCTCATCACTCCAGTCTTAGTGTCACTACACTGGTTACCGGTGACTTTTAGAATTGACTTTAAAATCCTGCTTATGGTTTACAAAGCCTTAAATAATCTCACTCCAGAATGTCTTTCACCTGACACTCCAAATCGTAACCTTAGATCTTCAAATGAGAGTCTGCTTAGAATTCCAAGAGATAAAGTTAAAAGAAGTGGTGAGGCGGGCGGCCTTCAGCTGTTATGCATTTCAAATCTGGAACAGCTTACCAATAGGAATTTGCCAGGCTGATAAGGTGGAGCACTTTCAAAAACTACTAAAAACTCATTACTTTAACATGGCTTTCTCGGAGCTTCATCTTAGTTGATTCCTGATACTCTGTATATTCAATTAATTATCATTATTATTCATGGTGGCTCCAAAATCCGTACTAACCCCGACTTTCTCTTTTGTTCCTTTTCCAGTTTTCTGTGATCTGTGGTCTGCGCCACCACCACCTGATCAAAGCACCGTGATGTCCCTCCATTGATGGATTGAAGGCCAGAGGTCCACATTATCATCACCATCATCATCATCAAGTTCTTCCATGTGAACCCTGATTGATTGAGGTCATTTATGTTTGTTAGAATGCTTAGACGGGTCTGGGTGGTCTCGTGGCCTCAGACCCCCTGCAGATTTTTTTTTTTTTTCTCCAGCCGTCTGGAGTTTTTTTTTTTTTGTTTTGTTTTTGTCTCCCTGGCCATTGGACCTTACTTTTACTCTATCTTAATTAGTGTTCCCTAATTTTAATTCTTATTTATTTTGCTTTTTTTTTTCTTTCTTCATCATGTAAAGCACTTTGAGTTCATCATTTGTATGAAAATGTGCTCTAGAAATAAATGTTGTTGTTGTTGTTGTTATAGTGCCTTTCACATCTATGTACCAATTGTATAAATTTGGCAGTATGGTGTAGTAGTTAAACTTAGCAGTTAGACTTTAAACTCGATTTTTAAAGCCAACTGCTGAGTGTAATGATAAGCGTTTGAAAAATTAAATAAATTTAACTAATTGTATCTGGAATTGCCTTGGATGAAGGTGTCAGCTAAATAATAAAATAAAAAAGTTTTGCCATAAAAAGAAAAAGATCAACATGTCCACACATGGAGCAGATGAACCAAACAAAATGGAACATAAAGTAAAGTTTCAAACACATTTTGTGTCCAGCATATTGAATCCACATGAAGTGAAAACGTCGATGAGAGTGAGGGGCTAGCAGATGGACGGCGTCGCTTCTCCACATCCCATCACTCCAGACTTCATATATTATTAAAGGTTTGGAAATCAGTAAACAGAACTTCAAGTGTGGAAAAAATGTGTGAAATTAAAATAAAAAAAAAAAAACTGCAAGATTTATCACTTATTGCTTGAAAAAAAAAAGACAGATTTTTCTTTATTTTTCCGGCTAAAACCAAGAAAAAAATATTTTGGTTTGAATCATATTTAAAAGCCTCATGGAGAAGTGATGGGAGTGTGCCAGATGGCTGTTTGGAGAAGGTGAAAATCAGCAAAGGGGTCTGAAAATGAAGGGAGACGCTTGTTGAGCTTTTTATCTTTTAGCATTTTTATTTATTAACCCTTTTGATGCTGAAGTCTTCACAAGCTGTCAACTTTTTTTGTGCATTATTTTCTCTTTATATACAGTATACAGATTAGAAAATTTGAATAATTGTGATGAGAACAAACCATTCAGCCACACTAAGCTTGCCAGTATTATCCACCTGACTTCTCCAAACTGACATCAAGGAGAGTTTGGGTGACCTACTGACTCGCTGAATCAAAAACACATACAAGAATTTTGCAGAATTTGCACACACGGCGGCTTTGAAGATGACGGGACATTCTGATTGTACACAACCTTCATGAAAGTATAACGAGACAGTCCAAGGGATCAATGTCCTTATTATCACATGTTGTTTATATTGTTCTGTCAAACAAGTATATGGAATCATGACCTGAATGTATGGAATGTTATTTTTCAATAAAATGTTTTTTAATTCAATAAAAGATCAAAAAAAAAATATATATATGTATATCAAATCCAAGAGGAATATTTTAATTTGTTTAATTTGATTGTGTGTATCTGGGCTTCCACTCAAGGACTGCATGTCTGAGAAGAATGTGAGCACCGCGAGGAACAGACCTTCAATCTGAAGTAGAAGAGCAAGTCTATCTATTAGATAGATGTGAAAGGCACTATATAATAGATAGATAGATAGATAGATAGATAGATAGATAGATAGATAGATAGATAGTGCCTTTCATATCTATCTATCTATCTATCTATCTATCTATCTATCTATCTATCTATCTATCTATCTATCTATCTATTATTATAGTGCCTTTCACATCTGTCTATCTATCTATCTATTATATAGTGCCTTTCACATCTATCTATCTATCTATCTATCTATCTATCTATCTATCTATCTATCTATCTATCTATCTATCTATCTATCTATCTATCTATCTATCTATCTATCTATCTATCTATCTATCTATCTATCTATCTATCTACTATTGACTCTGACCTGAATTTTAAAATCACATATTAATCAGATCACTAGGACAGCATTTTTTCACTTAAGAAATATAACAAACGTTAGACCTCATAACATTGCAAGATGCTGAGAAATTAGTTCATACTTTTGTTTTCAGTCAGCTAGATTACTCTCAGGACCACCCAAAAAAGACATCAATTGATTGCAATGTGTACAGAATGAGGCTGATAGAATTTTAACTTGGAGAAGAAAATCCAAGCACATGACACCAGTCTTAATGTAACTACACTGGTTACCTGTGCCATTTAGAATTGACATACTGCTGATGGTTTACAAAGCCTTAGACACTATATGATGATAGATAGATAGATAGATAGATAGATAGATAGATAGATAGATAGATAGATAGATAGATAGATAGATAGATAGATAGATAGATAGATAGATAGATAGATAGATAGATAGATAGATGTGTAAGGCACTATATGAAGGACAGACTGAGCTGACAAGTCTGCAGTTTCCCCCTTGGCCATCACTCTCCATTCACTCGTTTCCTCCATCACTCCTTCCCTCGTTTTCGTGCCCCTTCTTCTTCTTGTCGGCCCACTGCTTGTGCTGCATGCCCCCACCCTTCTCACTCTAAAGCCCCCTTTTACTGAACAGCACCACAGACGATGAGGGCTGCCGTCTGCACTGTCATTCTGGAACCTTCCGCTTCTTTTCCGCGCTCTGGGATGCTCTCAGTGTGTAATCACGCCATGTCTGTGAAGATTCAATGATGAAAACGGAAAACTCTAATGGATGAATTTCTTCTCGATTTGAGTCAATTAATTACGCGGAATATAGAATTATTACTTCATTTTCTGTTCCTGTCATGCTTTGATAACCAGACCTTGAGCCAAAGTGGCTCCTATTAGGTGTGTCAATTTTTTAAACTAAGATCAGTGAAGCAAAAAAAAAAAAACCCAGAGGCAGCCCATCACCCCCACCCCCCCAGTGAACCCCCTCCCAACCACAATGATGGACGAGTGACCTTGCGAGTCCCCTGCTTTTGAGAGCTGGCACCATCATTTAAAGTTTCCGATATTTAGCTGCTATCGTCTTGATGTCCCATTTTCTATCCATTTCTATTTGAATATTGTAAAGGTAAGCATAGCAAACACCTCAGTGACTTGGGGGTCTCAAAAGCACTCGAGGTCTGCTGGTCTATGGCTCTGTGTGGGGTGCCAGTCATTCACAAAGAGTCCACATATTTTAATAAAATATCATGAAATGATGCTGAAAACAGCGAATGGGCCGAAGGATGGATAATGATGACACCATGTAAAGACAGAGGGCTGACAGCAACCCCTATAACAACCAGCAAGGACCACCACCAGCCCAATAGAGGACCTTAAAAGGTCCTGATTGTAGAATAACAACTGGGTCTTGCAAAGGCAGAGACCACCATAACACCAGAGCCAAAATTCAAGTGCCTTTAGGACTGAAGCCAGGAGGCAGTTATTTACTTAAAGAGTTGTGGCAATCAGGATCCAACGGACATGGGGGTCCACCAGGGACCCTGAAAACCTTTAGGAAGGATCCGGAGGAGATTTTGGGGCAGCTTAGCTATTAGATAAGGAAATAGGCCACAAATGGACTGAAGGGTCTCCTCTCGTTTGTCACATTTCTTTCGTTCTTATGTAAAATGTCAGCAGGAAGCAGGGGGCCGAGAGTTAATAACCCCCAGTTATGGTTTACGGGGGTCAGGAATCTCAAAATAAGCTTCACCTTCAAAATTGATTACTCAGAATACAATTTGTCGTAAATCACTTGAAAGCACAGGGATGAAATACTTTCTAAAGCTACCCACTAGTCAGGGAGAGGATCACCCCGACTAGAAATCCAGAGGGCCGAGAAAAATCCTAATAAAATAAAATAAAAGGCCGTGAAAGAACCGAAGAGCACAAAGGAGACGCCGGAGAAGGGAAGGCGATACACGATAAAGAAAGTCTCCATACACTATCAAAAAAAAAAAAATAACGTCACATTTACGGTAAAGTACCGGCAGCCAGAATTTTACCGTAAATAATGAGGCAACAATATTTTTAGGTCTATGGTATAATCTTGTAGTAAATAACCAACAGAAGTTCATTACAATAGAAGTGAATCTTTAACTGTAACCTGAAATCCATGCACTGTAATAAATATGCTAATCAATAAACCCTTAGAAAATATTATCAGGATCGAACGCCAGTATACAGTTTACATCGATAAAGGAACAACAACCAACAGCAATCGTGTATCGATTAATTACATCCATTGAAAAGAATTCAATGTTTAAGGAAGTTATGGCACATTGTCTGGTGGAGACGTAAAGTTTGCTGTCGTGGTGTATGGTGCCCTACCAGTGTGCCAGCTTATCGAATACTAGCTGTGCCCCACATAGCAATGAAACAGGACAGTGACGAGGGCCCTGCCGTCACACTTACCCCTTCCCTCGACCCGCAGCCTCTCTCTCGGATTAGTGCGAATATATCGCTCCTGCAAGCATACTATGATACTTAGCGCGAGGAGAGAAGTCGCAAAATCAACCGGAATGTTCTAGCAAATTCTAGAAAAAAACAGACCTAAATCCATTAAGTAGATCTCTCGTTCGCTAATTAAGTGGAGGTAACGTGGCATGTGAGCAAGGAGGGCCTCAGCCTGCTGCGCGCCTCTCAGATTCACGCAAATAAATCGGTACTGCAAGCAAACTATGATTTTTGTTCCAATGAGAGAAGTCGCAAATTAACCGGAATGTTCAAGTAAATTCTAGAAAAAAAGTCTGAACTAAATTTGTTAAGTAGTTCTCTCGTTCGCTAGCTAAGTGGAGGTAACGTACACCCTGAGGCTGGCACGTGAGTGAGAAGGTCCTCGGCCCACTGCGTATCTCTCAGATTTGCACAAATAAATCAGTACCGCAAGCAAACTATGATTTTTGTTGCAATGAGAGAAGTCGCAAATCAACCGGAATGTTCAAGTAAATTCTAGAAAAAAACAGACCTAAATCCATTAAGTAGATCTCTCGTTTGCTAATTAAGTGGAGGTAACGTGGCATGTGAGCGAGGAGGGCCTCGGCCTGCTACGCGTCTCTCAGATTCACGCAAATAAATCGTTACCGCAAGCAAACTATGATACTTAGTGCGATGACAGAAGTTGCAAAATCTACCGGAATGTTCTAGCAAATTCTAGAAAAAAACAGACCTAAATCCATTAAGTAGATCTCTCGTTTGCTAATTAAGTGGAGGTAACGTGGCATGTGAGCGAGGAGGGCCTTGGCCTGCTGCGCGTCTCTCAGATTCACGCAAATAAATTGGTACTGCTAGCAAATTATGATTTTTGTTGCAATGAGAGAAGTCGCAAATTAACCGGAATGTTCAAGTAAATTCTAGAAAAAAATCCCGATCTAAATCCGTTAAGTACTTCTCTCGATCTCTAGCTAAGCGAAGGTAAGATACGCACCAATGCTAGAACGTGAGTGAGAAGGTCCTCGGCCCACTGCATATCTCTCAGATTCATGCAAATAAATCATTACAGCAAGCAAACTATGATTCTTAGCGCGATGAGAGAAGTCGCAAAATCAACCGGAATGTTCAAGCAAATTATAGCAAAAAACCCAATCTAAATTTGTTAAGTAATTCTCTCGTTCGGTAGCTAAGCGGAGGTAATGTACACCCCGAGGGTGGCACGTGACTGAGGAGGGTCCCCGCCCCCTTTCCCTCAGCCCGCTGCATGTCTCTCAGATTTGCGCAAATAAATCGGTACCGCAAGCAAACTATGATTTTTGTCGCAATGAGAGAAGTCGCAAATCAACCGGAATGTTCAAGCAAATTCTAGACAAAAAAAAAAACCCGATCTAAATCCGTTAAGTAATTCTCTCGTTCGCTAGCTCAGCGGAGGTAAGATACGCCCCAAAGCTGGTGTGTGAATGAGGATGGCTCCGCTTCTCCTCCCCTCGGCTCGCTGCATGTCTCTCGGATTCGTGTGAATAAATCCGTACAGCAGGTGAACTATGATAGTCACAAAATCAGCCGGAATGTTCAAGCAAATTCTACAAAAATCTAAATCTGTTAAGTAGTTCTCTCATGAAAAGCGGACAGACAGACACACAGACGGTGCATGTCTTTTTCATATTTGTGTCCAGTAGGCAGTGCCAGCTCCTCAAAAGGACCGGGTACAGTGCTGGGAATTGAACTATGGAAAGCTTCTTTGCTTACAATGCCACCTCGATAAAGAAAAGTAACAAATTAACCAAACAAACACAAGTCAGGACTGGTGGAAAGGTTTCACCAGACCCTCAAACAGATGCTCCGCAAGGTAGTCAGCGCGGACGGTAGGAACTGGGGTCAACTTTTACCCCTAGTGCTTTTCGCAATTTAACAGTTTAACACCATAAAATTAACAGCCATTTTCTCAGTGTAACTGTAATGTATCAGGAAACGGAATGTAGAATATTTTGAAGGTAGAAAAATATCGATTTTGTAAAAATTAATGAAATGTATTGTTTAAGATATACAGGTAATTTTCAGTAGAACATAAGGTAACTTATTTTCAGAAGACTTTCACCATTATAGTATTTTTACCATTAAATTTACTGACATTTTCTTACATTGTGCAGAATCCAAAATCGTAGTCAAAAACAGAGCAGAGGTTCAAAAATATCAATAAACACCATCGCAATACGAAATCGAAAGCCAGAGTCAAAAAGAAAGCACGAATTCAATCATCCGGGTAAATCACAAAAAACAAAAGGTGCCCTGACATTCCACTCTAAGAGCACTCAATAAACTGCAAGGAACTATGGGAGGCCCTGCCTTAAGTAGGGGGGAAGTGAGTGGCAGGTGGGCCCAACCCTTGTGGAGCTACCCAGAAACCACAGGGGTCATAACCTAGGCCACGCCCCTTTTGGAGCCAGCCACAAACCACAGGGGTTATAACCTAGGCCACGCCCCTTTTGGAGCCAGCCACAAACCACAGGGGTCATAACCTAGGCCACGCCCCTTTCCCACCACACACAGTAAAATGTACATTATAAAGAAAAGAAACATTATATAGTGCCTCTCGTATCTATCTATCTATCTATTGTGGCAGGCAGCCGGGTCCCATGCCCGGCCAGGACACCCCTTCTCCTTATGTTCCAGGGAAGCAACCATAGGCTTCTCAATACCTCCCCGGGATGATTAGTGGCAGCCTTCCTGGGTGACAATGGTGCCTCAGTTTCCCGCAGGGCTCCATGGGAGATGGAGTTCTCCACAGCCCCGTTGGGATCTGGGGTGGCCGCCAGGGGATGCTGCATGGGCCCCTGAGCCGGCCTGGACAACTCTACAGCCCCGCCCAGAAGTGCAATCAGAAGCAGGTGATCAAGCACCTTGAGGACTTCCGAGTGGTCAATAAAAAGAGCCATCAACCACCACTCGGGAGCCAGAATCAGGAGGAAGAGGACAAGGTTGCCAGGGAGGAGTGGTGGTGCCAGAAGAAAGGATTGTGATTTGTGCTTCCTCTGCTTACTTGGACTGTGTTGTGGCCGGGGGGTTCACGGGGAAGACGTGCCCTCCAGCTGAAAAACAATAAAGTCTTTTGTGTTTTTACATGTGCCTCAGTGTGTGTCTGTGTCGGGTCAGGCGCTATACAGAGTCCTTATCACACTATCTATCTATCTATCTATCTATCTATCTATCTATCTATCTATCTATCTATCTATCTATCTATCTATCTATCTATCTATCTATCTATCTATCTATCTATCTATCATATAGTGCCTTACACATCTATCTATCTATCTATCTATCTATCTATCTATCTATCTATCTATCTATCTATCTATCTATCTATCTATCTATCTATCTATCTATCTATCATATAGTGCCTTACACATCTATCTATCTATCTATCTATCTATCTATCTATCTATCTATCTATCTATCTATCTATCTATCTATCTATCTATCTATCTATCTATCTATCTATCTATCATATAGTGCCTTACACATCTATCTATCTATCTATCTATCTATCTATCTATCTATCTATCTATCTATCTATCTATCTATCTATCTATCTATCTATCTATCTATCTATCTTATAGTACCTTTCATATCTATCTATCTATCTATCTATCTATCTATCTATCTATCTATCTATCTATCTATCTATCTATCTATCTATCTATCTATCTATCTATCTATCTATCTATCATATAGTGCCTTACACATCTATCTATCTATCTATCTATCTATCTATCTATCTATCTATCTATCTATCTATCTATCTATCTATCTATCTATCTATCTATCTATCTATCTATCTATCTATCTATCTATCCATTATATAGTGCCTTTCAGTTCTATCTATCTATCTATCTATCTATCTATCTATCTATCTATCTATCTATCTATCTATCTATCTATCTATCTATCTATCCATCTATCTATCTAGTGCCTTTCAGTTCTATCTATCTATCTATCTATCTATCTATCTATCTATCTATCTATCTATCTATCTATCTATCTATCTATCTATCTATCTATCTATCTATCTATCATATAGTGCCTTACACATCTATCTCTCTATCTATCTGTTCTTCATATAGTGCCTTTCAGATCTGTCATGTTCAGATCTTCTCATTTCAGAAGTCACCCTCAGCGCTGTGGATGGAGGTGTAGAGAAGGCGACTGTGTGAGTTGGTTGACTTGTAACAGACGAGGTTTGAAGTCCTGGACAGCTGATACAAAGCCTGCTATGTAAAAATGTGAACTGTGAACAGTGCAGACTGTGAACCTGGCAGATGGTTAGAAGCTGGTCAAACTATTCCTGAGTTTCTGTTCCAATGACCCCAGTTTGGCTGCTGAGCTCAGCGAGTGACCAGACAGTCGGTTTTCCTTGAATTTTTTTTTGCTGACAGCCTGCTAAAGCCGCCACTTCAGAGGGAGCTCGGCCGCCCTTTCTCCTCAATGACACAAGCCGGCCTGATAAAACAGAGTAGCTGTTAGAGCTTCAAGGCTTTAGAGGTTCACGGCAAAGTCAACAGCACTCAATCCTTTAAGCCCTCGGTGTGCTGCGGTCAAGGATTGCATGCGGCAGATCGATCGGCTGCACCTTGATGAGGTTTATTAATGAACCCGTTATATACACGGCGACCATTACAGTTCTGCTTTGCTGTAAGTGGCACATAAAGGGGTTGTGGCCTTCAAATGAGGCTGGCAGGTCACTTCACTCATAAAGACAAAATCAATCCAGATAATGTTTTAATGTTTTGCTTGAACTTTTTATTTTTAGGTTATCTGGCCTTAGGACTTTGCTTATGTGAATTTGTCCTTTAGTAAGACTGGAGGGATGGCAGAAAGTGGAGTGCAGCCCCTCGGTAATGTAAAGCTTAAGCTTTGGAGTGAATTTCTAATTCATGGATGTCTGTCTTTGAAAGTGTTTGGCCGGATCTTGGCAACTTCCGTTGTTTAGCTGGCAGCACTTTGGGGGGGCTTGGGGGTTTGGCAGAAGAATTTAATCAGGAAAGAAATTTGGGAGATGAAGCACCAAAGTTGTCCCCATCTGCAAGAAATGTTTGTGATGCACCATCTGTTGGAATGCAGAACACAGTACATTTGTCTCTGTTACATGTCATTTGATATAGGATTCGTAAAAGCAGTGGTAATGTTTATTTTAGTGCATCGAACGCCTGTTTACTTTGCTCTTCCAAAGATTTAAGGGAGTGACCCAGCTGGCACCCCAATACCTGTCCGCAGAGGAAAACGCAAAAAGTAAAGGCAAAATGAAAATTCTGCAGGAACCTGAATGGACAGAAGTCGATGCATTGCACCACTTTTTGTGTAATTCAAACACGCGTAATGCATCGCTCACCACTGTTGAACAACACGCCGTAATGAGATTTCTGTGGACAGAGCAAGTGAAATTCACCGAAGGATATTGGCTTAGTACGGAATTGAAAACAGCAGGGCTCAACGAAACATTAAAGAATGTGTAGAAAGGCATAAAGTGGGAAGAGCGAGTGTAACCAATGAAGCTTGGTATGTTTAACCATTAGTGTCGCCTACACAACCCCACATTGACATGACGGAGACCTTCATCAGAGAAGCCTGACGGATTACGTTGTCTGCTGTTGTTGCACATTTGGGTATCAGTGGCAGATCTGCACACGCCACAGTGCAGGATCACTTGGGGGGCATAAAGAGGGGCACCCAAACAGATTACTGATCTGCACACGCCAACATCCTTGGGTGAATTTCACTCCCTCTGCCCCAAAGAAATCCCAATACGTCTCAACCCTAACCCTAATTTAACCTTGGCTTCAACTGGACTGATGGCAGAGCGCTGCACGGTGCATGATCAGACTACCCATAAGCCATTGCAAACGTGTTGTATTGTGTCAGTTCCTATCCATTGTGGTTACCGCGTAATTTTGAAATTGCCTTTCCTTTTTGATTTCCCCTCAAACTCGTGTTCTCTCTCAGTCAAGTGGTCCCCCATTCCTAAATGAACTGGCACATGCATCATTATTTTATGGGTGAAAAACAGGCTGAATATCAGCTGTCCCACACGTGCCAGTAGGAGGGAGCCGTATGGACCAAATGAAGGTAATTCCACGCCAGACCAGGGGATGGCGGGGTGCACTAACCTTCATCTGTTGTCTTTGCAGAGCAAAAATGGGAAAACCTATCTGATTCGATCTTGAAGACATCATTTCCGTTTCCAGGACCTAGAAGCATGCCATGTCTGGTTTATGACATCACTTCCGGTCTTGGTATTTAAATCCGCCATATTTTCAACCTCTCATCAGTTCAGTTACGGACTCCAACCCGATGCACATCAGTGCATCACATTTTCAGCCAGGGAAATTATATGGGTGGCTGCCCCAAAGCCTTTTTGAGTGTGTCAAGTCTAATCATTTCACAGCGGCGTAGTCGGCAGGATGATGAACTCCTTAATAGACCACAAGTTCACAGTGGAGTAGTCGGCAGGATGATTACCTCCATAGCAGACCGGAGGTTCACAGTGGCGTAGTCGGCAGGATGATGACCTCCTTAGTAGACCGGAGGTTCACAGTGGCATAGTCAGCAGGACGATGACCTCTTTAATAGACCGGAAGTTCACAGTGGTGTTGTCGGCAGGATGATGACCTCCTTAGTAGACCAGAGGTTTACAGTGGCGTAGTCAGCAGGATGATGACCTCCTTAGTAGACTGGAGGTTCACAGTGGCATAGTCAGCAGTATGACAACCTCTTTAATAGACCGGAATTTCACAGTGGTGTTGTTGGCAGGATGATGACCTCCTTAGTAGACCAGAGGTTTACAGTGGCGTGGTCGGCAGGATGATGACCTCCTTAGTAGAGCGGAAGTTCACAGTGGCGTAGTTGGCAGGATGATGACCTCCTTAGTAGACCAGCTGTTTGAAACCGAAGAAAGACTCAAACACTATCCAAGAAAACAACCGAATTCAAAATAAGATCAAATTAGGTCTACTAAGGAGGTCGTCATCCTGCCGACTACTCCACTGTGAACTTGTGGTCTATGAAGGAGTTCATCATCCTGCCGACTACGCCACTGTGAAATGATTAGACTTGACACACTCAAAAAGGCTTTGGGGCAGCTACTCATATAATTTCCTTGGCTGCAAATGGGATGCACTGATATGCATCGGGTTGGAGTCCATAACTGAACTGATGAGAGGTTGAAAATATGGCGGATTTAAATACCAAGACCGGAAGTGATGTCATAAACCAAATGTGGTATGCTTCTAGGTCCTGGAACCGGAAATGATGTCTTCAAGATTGAATCAGATACGTTTTCCCATTTTTGGTCTCCAAAGACAACAGAAGAAGGTTTAGCGCACCCCGCCACCCCCCTGGTCTGGCGTGGAATTACCCTCACTTGGTCCATACAATTTCCTCCTACTCACATGTGTATGACACAGCTTACAGTTAAGGCTCTATACAGCTCCATTACATGGTTACTACAGGACGGGATACATCTTGATGAAGAATTTGGTAGACAGTCCAGTTTAATGCTACAGAACCAACACCGTGGTGAAGGCAGAGCACTCCGCTCTACAGCCCATCTCACCCTTTTTGATATTTTCTGCTGTCCGTTCTCAGCGGTCCAACAAACATGTTTTTCACACTACCAGGAGACCTAGATTTATCAAGCCACTTTAAAATCGTGTGATGAGAAGTAACGCATCCCAGCTGAGGCACATTAACTCTAATCCAAAATCTTCTTTACACATCTGTTGTTAATTTGGATTCAGTGGATGACGTGACTTGGAACACACAGTATGGAACCGACCAGATGAACCTGACCAATGAAATTGCACTTATCATACAATGCTGGCATGGCGCTATTTCAGCATTAATTATTATTTTTAATACACTAACTAGACAGACACACTCACCGGTCACTATATTAGGTACTCCTCTTCAACTGCTTGTTAGCGCTTAAACCACTTGAACCGGCTATAGTCAGTTCCCAGTGCAATTTTCCAGCACGCCAGAGCCGAGTATATTTGTCGACGTAGATTCGTTGAATGCCACAGCCTGCTCTAGTTGCTTTCCAGTGCAATTTGCCAGCACACTGAAGCTGATCAGGCTGTGCCATCCATTCGTTGAGCAGCCAGCTCGTGACCACTGGCACCCCCTAGCAACGGTTAAATAAGCAAAAGTATATAAAATAATAAGGTGTATATATATATAGACAGTGAAAAAAGAACAATATGACATATATACATCTTACTCTCTCTTCCAAGCCCCCCACACAACACTCACGCGGAAAGTGAACGGTGCTAAATAAATAATCAAACGCACAAAAAGAAATATACAGTACAACCCTCCCTTTGTCCCTAAACTGAACATGAAACAAGTAAGACACACAGAACACTCGAAAACACACATAAAAGTCCAGGGGCCTCATGTATAATGGCGTGTGTAAAATTCACACTATAACATGGCGTATGCACAAAAACGGAAATGTTCGTACGCACAAAATGTCCAGATGCATAAATCTTCCATGTTCTTCCGCTCCATAAATCCCAGTCAGCGTGAAAAGTAACGCACGTCCACGCGCCTGCTGTCCCGCCCCAACTCCTCCCAGAATTACGCCTCTTTGAATATGCAAATCAATATAGATAGCAAAAGCACGGGGGGAAAATAGAAGAATTTCAGCAAATACCAAGTGGAGGCAAACATACTATTTGTTGGTTTAAACAGTGGTATAAACAACAAAAGGAAGTTGATCGAGTGACATAGAGTGTCAGTGAAACTTGAAAGCTCAAGTTCACAAAGTCGCACAGTGCCCGAAATAAAAAAGAAGTTGTCAGATATCAAAGTCGCCGTGAAAAGGCGAGTCGTAGCCCATCATCTGAGTGTCATATGAAAGATTATTAAGGTACAGAGAAAAAAAAAATAGGCACACAGTGGGGAAAAAAGCTCGAAGTGTCAACTTTAATCTCGAAGTTTCCACTTTAATCACGTAGTTTATTTTGTCATTAAAGTAGAACATCATAAACTTCATCTTAAAATCTTTTAATTTACTAGTTTCTCAAATCCCACCATAACTAAAGTAACACGTTAAATGGTTTGGTTTGTATTTGATCTTCTTTGTGCTCTGTGTATGAATTACTACGTGCTTCTTAAACGGGCTTTCTCTTCCTCCGACAGGACACAGAATCCATTACATTTGAGATATTACAGCTCTCTGAATAATTGAAATACTGAGATGTATACTTGATATCATTTTCATGATGATAGGAGTTAAAGCATGTTATTAAACATAGAAACACGGTGGCACAGTGATATTGACGAGTTGGCGCCCCATCCAGAGATTGTTCCTGCTTCACGCAAAATGCTTGCTGCGCCGTGCGCGACCTTCAATGAAATAATTTATTTTAGCAGTACTGTCTCTTTCAAACGCACTAACCTCCAATTCCTGTCCTTACTTTTCTTTCTCCAAGTACCCAATCGCCACACAATCAGCTCTAAAATATACGTTAAGCCATCTGTAAGCTGAGAACGTAGATTCTTCAAAACTTTTAAGGAACACTGAAATATCTCCGTAGTACATGTTTAATTATTCTATCCATCTGTCCTTCCAGTGTTGTGTCAGCCCCAGCAAGAATACAGCTCGAGGCAGGAACAATCTCGGAACGGGGCGCCAGATCATCACTAATGCTGCAACACCATGTTCTCACTTGTTTAATTATTAACAATATAGATTATTTAAATGATGTTAATATTTTATCTGTATAATGTAATAAACATATTTTGCAGCATTTCATCTTAAAAATGATATTGCCATCATATGTAAATATGTGCTTTAAAAAGTGGCTCAGGTTGTGTAATATTATAACTATCACAAGTTTACATTGAGGTCATTGCACTTATAAGTACAAACAGTTCTACAAGGAGCACTTGATGGACTGATTGAGTGCGTTTAGAGTTCTTAGCATGAAACTGTTTGTGAACCGTGAGGTCCGTACAGGAAAGGCTCTGAAGCGTTTGCCGTAAGGAAGCAGTTCAAATAGACAGCATGGCTGAGGCAGTGTGTGCTCGATAATTCTCTTTCCGATCAGACTGCTATAGATCTGTGATTCCCCACTCAGATACAGTGATATAAATACTCTGAGTGGTGCAGTGAGAGTAATATGGAAAAAGATGATCTACTGTGGCAACCCCTAACAGGAGCAGCTGAAAGAAGAAGACGGTGCAGTGAGATTAACAACGCTAAAGCAGCTATGGTATTTAGAATAGTTTGGCCATTCTGTGGACCATTATATTGTTACTGGTTAATTACAATCAGATGCCTTAAACAAATGAACAATATGCGGTTAATTTCAGTGCATTTAAATAAAGCTGGCGTTGTGGATGTAAAAAAGAAAGGGAAACCACCCAGGAACAGCAGCACTGCTTTGACGCTGGGTGCCGCCAGTTTGCAAAACTGAGCGGAGAACTTGCGTACAACAGGGTTGGAGCTACCGTGAAAATGTGTGTGGTTTTACACCAAGTTTAGGTTTTATACATCACGATTTGATGGTGGAAACGGGAGTACGCAACATTTTTCTGCATACGCACCATTTATACATGAGGCCCCAGAAGATTAGGCGTGATTAAGAAAGGGCGTGATTAGGCCCCCTAGCGAATCAGCGTCACCATCCCTGGGATTAAGCTGCTGAACTAGACTGGCATGCCAGCATCAGTGTTGGCCTCTGTGTGCTGCCAGTTCAAGTGCAGTTGGCACAGTCGGTGATTTACTGAATTTCATCAATGGCATCACTTGTACCTTGTATAATAAGAGATTGTTGCAGTAGCTTTTCATAGTTTTTACGGTTTATTAGCAGTGTGTAAAATGATCAGTGGTGCAGTAATGGTGATGCTCTTTGCATGAAAAAAAAAATGTGTTCCATTAAAATGTCACTTTTTTGTGGCGAATTGTGACATTTCCTTAAAAAGTGTAGCAGCAAAGTATTTGGCGTCCGGGGAGTGCATTAACCCCACAAAGTATGTGGAGTTTTAAGGGTTAACGTAAATGTCTAATCAGCCAATCACATGGCAGAAACTCAATGCATTTCGGTCTGTAGACCTTGTCAAGACCACCTGCTGAAGTTCAGAATGGGGAAGAAAAGGGACCGAAGTGACTCTGAACGTGGCATGGCTGTCGGTGGCAAACGGGCTGCTCTGAGTATTTCAGAAACAGCTGATCTGCTGTGATTTTCACGCACAACCATCTCTAGGGCTTACAGAGAATGGATTTTCAAAGGGAAAATATCCAGTGAGTGGCAGTTCTCTGCTTTGTTGATGCCAGAGGTCCGAGGAGAATGGACAGACTGGTCTGAGCAGATAGAAAGGCAACAGTAAGTCAAATAAGCACTCGTCACAAGTGAGGTGTGCAGAAGAGCATCTCTGAACACACAGCATGTTGAACCTTGAAGCAGGTGGGCTAATGCAACAGGAGACCACCCCGGGTGACACTCGTGTCAGCTAAGAACAGGTGACTGAGGCTACAATTCTTAGCGGCTCACCAAAATTGGACAACAGAAGATTGGGAAAACGTTGCCTGGTTGGATGAGTCTCGATTTCTGCTGTGACATTTGGATGGTCAACAACATGAAAGCAGGGATCTATCCTGCCTTGTATCAATGGTTCAAGCTGGTGGTCTAATGGTGTCAGTGATATTTTCTTGTCACACTTTAGGCCCCTCAGTACCAACTGAGCATCATTTAAATGCCACAGCTTACCTGAGTATTGTTGCTGACCATGTCCATCCCTTTGTGACCGCCATCTACTGATGGCTCCTTCCAGCAGGATAACCCGCCATGTCACAAAGCTCAGATCATCTCATACTGGTTTCTTGAACCTGACAAGGAGTTCACTGGACTCAAATGGCTTCCACAGTTACCAGATCTCAATCCAGTATAGCACCTGTGGGATGTGATGGGACGGGAGATTGACATCATGGATGTGCAGGCGACAAATCTGCAGCAACTGCGTGATGTTATCATGTCAATGTGGACCACAATCCCTAAGGAATGTTTCCAGCACCTTGTTGAATCTACACCATGAAGAATTATGGCAGTTCTGAAGGCAAAAGGGGTTCCAACCCAGGATGAGCAAGGTGTACCTAATAAAGTGGCCATCCTGTGCCTGTACCACATCTGAAATGATCGTTTCAACATTTCAAACTAGCGTTGCAGAGCCATTACCTCACACACATCTCCTTCCTTTTTCTCTTTTGTGTGTCTTCTCAGTTTAATTCTTACACAGGTTGTGTGAACACTGAGCAGTGGGATTGTCATTGGAAATATTAATTATATGTTGGTTCCATAGAAATTAAAGGTCTCTGTTATACGTCGGTGATGTTGTATAGAAATAATATCTAATTGTACTCTAAAATGGACTGGACTTGTTAATAAAACGAACTCGATTATGAAGCAATTGAGTCTCGAAGAGTCTCAAGTGTCCTCCGGGCGCTCCGGTTTCCTCCCACAGTCCAAAGACATGCAGGTTAGGTGGATTGGCGATTCTAAATTGGCCCTAGTGTGTGCTTGGTGTGTGGGTGTGTTTGTGTGTGTCCTGCGGTGGGTTGGCACCCTGCCCGGGATTGGTTCCTGCCTTGTGCCCTGTGTTGGCTGGGATTGGCTCCAGCAGACCCCCGTGACCCTGTGTTCGGATTCAGCGGGTTGGAAAATGGATGGATGGATGGATGGAGTCTCAAGTGTAAGACAATACCGCACTGCTTTAAAAGATCCAGTGTCCATGAGGTGTCCACACGATGTATCATTAAACGTTTAATCAACTCTCCATTAAGGAGCTAAGTCACCCAGGGGTCTGCGGGGGTCTTAATCCTGCCTTGGATAGGATGGTTGCCATTCCACTTGCACACAAATAGCCAATGACAGTGACTTACTACTTGTGCACGCAGTCTGCTGGTTTTTCAGTAACTTGTACTGGGGATCTGTTTGCTGTCAAGTAGTGGCTACCAAAGGTGAAAAAAGTGGGAAATACACAATTTGGTGTTCCTGTTGTCAAGGTAAAACTTAAACAGTAAACTAATTTGTAATTTAACATGCACAGAACGTTTCAGTGTTTTAAGTTTGAAGAGTTGGTTCGCAAAATTCACCAATGCTTTTCAATGGGAGATTTTGAAATTTTCAAACTGTGTACATTGCAGTCTGTCTGAGATATCTCAATGAGAAATAAACCATTGCAACAAGTTTCCTTAAAGAATAATTGTGCCACATTTCAACACAACGAATCCACGGTGGGGCATGTTGTTACATACAGAGAATCTGGGCTATCACAATAGGTGCTTGTGATGATGCGGGTTTTACTCCATGCTCCCATTCAGCTTCTGGGAGCTCTTGAACCCGACACCGCCAGTAATGTCACAGAGGAGCTAGACAGTGAGGCATAACAAAGCAAGGGGATGGTACAAAAAATGTAAAGTGCTTTAATTAAAACAACAAAACTCAAAACAGTGTTCAAATTAAAGTGCAGGGCATCACAGTTCCTTAAATAAATCTATACTAATAAAAGGCAAAGCCCTCACTGACTCACTCACTCACTCACTGATTGACTGACTCACTCATCACTAATTCTCCAACTTCCCGTGTAGGTGGAAGGCTGAAATTTGGCAGGCTCATTCCTTACAGCTTACTTACAAAAGTTAGGCAGGTTTCATTTTGAAATTGTACACGTAATGGTCATAACTGGAACCTCTTTTTTGTCCATATACTGTAATGGAGTGCAGCTCGATGGCCGTGAGAGGTGGAGTCACGTATCGTGTCATCACGCCTCGTACGTAATTACGTGAACTGAAAACAAGGAACAGCCACAAAGAACGCTGAAGAAAACATTCATTACACAATTGAGAAGGCAGTGAAACAATAAGAAGCGAGCGAGTGACGCATACAAGCATATTCATAAGTGCAGCTACTGCGGAAACAAAGCACGGTGTAAACCGTAAGTTTAAATTAAGTTTATAGAAAGGCTCCCGCTGCCGTTTGCAATACCATATTCCCGACATACAAGTTTAATGAGAAGACACGAGGTATAAACAAGACTTTGGATCACTTTGTAACAGAGTTAAAATTTCTGTAGCGAGAAACTTTTAAGTGCCGGGTCTTAGCTAACATTAATAAAGCCGTGGACATCGCAACATCACACAAGAGAGCGGCTCACGTGAACTGACTGAATGCAGCACGAGTGATCACTTCGATGAATCAAACCTGTTCAAAAAACACATTACACAATTGATTATGTAGGAAAAGAATATGAAGCGACTGACGCATACAGACATATTCATGAGTGCAGGTACTTCGGAAACAAAGCACCATGTAAACCTTGAGTTTAAATTAAGTTCATAAACCTACAAAAGGTTGCCATTGATTTGAGGCAAGATTGCTTTTCTCCTGTACAACTATATGTTGCATTTTCAACAGTAAGCTTGCACGGCTTGGTCATATTACAACCGGCGTGCTGAACTGACAACGTGGTATACAAAGAGAACTATAACAATCGTAATAAACGAACAATAAAACAGTGGGGAACCCGTGGATTAAATAAAAAGGCTGCTTCCTTGGCGAAGCAAGGAAAAAGGATGACCTTATATGGCGTTCGTTTATAAAACAGCGGAGAAGCTGTGTAAAGGCTGCATCACAAAAAAACAGCAGAGCACCTTATATGAGCAGGCAAAGAAGGGAATCAATAAATAACTATAATCGTAATAAACGAACAAAAAATAGCGGAGAATCCGCGGATTACATAAAGGAAATGGATACCTGAACAAAAAAGTGAGTCTCAAATAGTCACACAATAACTATAACAATTGTAATAAACGAACAATAAAAGAATACAGAACCGCTAAGCAAGGAGAAAGGACGGCCTTATATGGCGTTCTTTTATAAAACAGCGGACAGGCTGTGTAAAGGCAGCTTCACAAAAAAACAGATCCTTAACAAATTGTTATTGGTATATTTTCCCTGAGTTTAAAAAGGTTTTCTTTTCTTCTTAATAAAAATTTAAAAGCAGTACTTCGCCGCTGCGAAGCATGGGAATTTGGCTCTATATATATCTATATCTATATATATATATATATATATATATATATGTAGATATGTATATATATATATATATATATATATATATATATATATATATATATATATATATATATATATATATATATATATGTGAATGTATGTATGTATGTATATATGTATGTCTATATATATATATATATATATATATATATATATGTAGATATGTATATATACATGTGTATATATATGTAGATATGTAAATATGTATATGTATATATATGTATATGTGGATGTGTATATGTATATATGTATATATATATATATATATATATATATATATATATATATGTGTGTATATGTAGATATGTGTATATATATATATATATATGTTTACATAACCTCTTTAACACACTACTTCTCCACTGCGAAGCGTGGGTATTTTGCTAGTAATCCATAAAAACCTGTGAATTGTGGAGGTTAAAAAAAACAATAAATCCTTTTAAAACGAGGTTAAAACAATGGCTGGAAGCAGTCTCTTTAAAAACAAAGCCAGGTATGTCCGTCTATTGGTGGCACCCCTGCTTCGCCCCGCAACAGGAGAGTCACCTTACCAGTAAAACGCAGGTCCCTCTTTACTGGTCCGGCAGCCCTCGGATCCCCGCCTACGTCAGGCTTCAACCGGACTGAGACTTGGGTTTCCTTCCCCAGTGGCCAGGGCACTCACGCTGTTTCTCAACACGCCCAAAGCCTTCTCAACTCCTCTTCCTTCACTGTGGCGACGACCACACGAATCACCCCGGGAACCACTTTGGCCACACAACCAGGCCCCATCTCTAAGCCACGAGTGCAGCAATTATTTATTTTTTAAAAATGGCCATTTTGACGTGAGCTGTGGACCCGCTACACTACAGTGCTTCGGCCATTATATGCAAATGCACCTCAAAACTGCATCAGCTTATCCCAGTTTATCCCTTTAAGATGACACCTGTTTACAATTTGCCTGACCAAAGATAAGTTTAACAGTGTTAGTCTTTGCATCCACGCTCGGCTACATACTGAGAACTGTGTAATATTATGGATACTTTTTATTTTTAATAAACTTGCAAAAACCTCAAGTAAACTGTTTTCACGTTGTCATTATGGGGTGTTGTGTGTAGAATTCTGAGGAAAAAAATGAATTTAATCCATTTTGGAACAAGGCTGTAACATAACAAAATGTGGAAAAAGTGATGCACTGGGAATACTTTCCAGATGCACTGTATATAAGATACTGTATAATAGACATCATCAAGTTGTTTTAGTTGTCAGTACATAATGTTGCAGCGAAAAATTTGCTCAAAACTGCCTTTTGCCAATTTCTGTTTTCCGATACCGCTACATTTCGGGTAGCATATACATTATTGAAATTTATTTGATCTCATATCTAGTATTTTAATTCCTCAGTACTAATAATTAGTTTGGATTATGTGTTATGCATTTTATTATTCTCTGGTCATCGACGTGAGCGATAATTAATGGTTTTCAGCAGCGATTATTAGTATGATGAAATAAAGTTATAAAGCACAGGATAGGAATTTTTCATATTGGGATGGAACATTTCTAGTTTATCATTAAGTTAATGGAACATTTCAATCATGTGAGGTTCTCTTTATAACCTCAGGTATCATTTATTCAATTGTAAATGAGCAGTTACTAGCCTATGAGGGTAATAGCACTTTGACATGACATTGACATTTGACATGTATTCTAATAACGTGTAAGCTGTGTTACTAAATTTTTATTTTTCAGTAAATTTGATTTCTAAGCACGTCGTCAAATTTTAAGTTGTGTCTAAACAACAGTGTACAGATTAAGTTTGGCAACACTTTAGATAGAGTTCATATCATACGCTCATAGCAAGTAGCGAGCTGCGTAAAATTACAATCAATGATGGGCAGGGTGGGTCGACATCATCATCTCATTTGTTGAAGGATGTCCGGGCCGTTTTTGAAACCCGGTCCACTCCTGTTCCTGTCATAAAAAAATAATCACCGATCACTCCTGCTCTTGCACTCCACATTTTGCAAGGTTATCCCACTTAATATTCAGGTAGCTAAAGTCCCCCATGACTATAATATCCATCCATTATCCAACCCACTCTATCCTAACTACAGGGTCACGGGGGTCTGCTGGAGCCAATCCCAGGGTGCAAGGCAGGAAACAAGCCCCTGGGCAGGGCGCCAGCCCACCACAGGGCACACACACACACACACAACAAGCACACACTAGGGACAATTTAGAATCGCCAATGCACCTAACCTGCATGTCTTTGGATTGTGGGAGGAAACCCATGCAGACACGGGGAGAACATGCAAACTCCACACAGGGAGGACCTAGGAAGCGAACCCGGGTCTCCTAACTGTGAGGCAGCACTGCTACCCACTGCACCACCGTGCTGCCTGACTATAATATCCTCCTCTCAATTTGCCTTTTAATATTACTAAAAAAATTTTGCCTTCATTGGGTGGTCTACAACACACTCCTAAAATAAGGTCTCTTTCCGTACAACTTTCCAGACAAATCCAGATGTCATCACTAAGATGGGGCTCAAAATGCAATTGAAGAGGACTGGAGCTTAAATTCTTTTTGCTTTTTCTGTTCCGTCCATCCTTGCTAAAAAATCTGTACCCCTCTATGTTGTACTCATCCCCATCTTTGTTATTTAGCCCGGTTTCCGTAATTGCTATAATATCATAATTACATGCAACTCCAACTCCCTTATTATATTTTTGATACTTCTAGCATGAAAACTTTGGGGTAGAATTTACATTACTATGCATTTTTATTTTTACACAGTTCTTTGTTCTTTCATGTACGAGTTTTAAACCTGGCCAGTCCTAAACTCCCAGCTCTCCTCCCATTCTATGGAATAAACAATCTTCATCTAACCTACAGTCATGCAGACGATCACCTTCTAGGTTCACCTAAACTAAGTAGTACCACTCCGGGGCAAGAGGGGGCGCTGGCGCAAACAGTCTTGCCTCAATCCTCCCTCACAGCCTCGAGAAACCGCCCCTTGAGGGCACCAAAGTGAAAGAAGCCCCGCCTCTTACGGTCCACACAAAATGAAAAGAGACCACTTACAGAGGATGGAGTCTCAATTTGGGATGCAGACCCGACTTCTACGCTAACCTTTGCCAGAAACAATCGCAACTAAAAGACAGATAGAGGGGACTAACGTCTGTTAAAGAAATGCACTTTGAAGTGTTTAGTTTTCATTGTTTTGCCAGAGTTTTTATTTATTTATTTATTTATTAATTATTGCCCAGTTGGTATCCCAACTTCTGTTCAAATGAAATTCATCATCTGACCGAATCTTCAGAATCTCAGAATCTTCAGAGACACCATGCAGCTCTTCAAGGACCTGAAAACTGATGGACACCTCTAACTCTGGGGTTGATGCCCTCGGTCAGTGTGCACCCTTTCTCTTTATACCCTTTATGACACGTTACAGAACATGGCTGACATGTGAGAGATAGGACTTGGACACCAAACTGTAATAAATAAGCACATATATTGTAACCTATCCAGATAGGTCCTGGTCCCTTCACCTGGGGCCTCATGTATAAACTGTGCGTACGCACAGAAATGTTGCGTAAGAACGTTTCCACGTTTAAATCGCGATGTATAAAACCTAAACTTGGCGTAAAGCCACACACATTTCCATGGTAGCTCATACCCTGTCGTACGCAAGTTCTGCGCTTGGTTTTGCAGACTGGCGGTACCCAGCGTCAAAGCAGTGCTGCTGTTCCTGTGTGGTTTCCCTTTCTTTTTAAGATCCACATCTCTGATGTGGCTTTATAAATACACTGAAATTAACTGCATATTGTTTATTAGTTTAAGGCATCTGATTGTAATTAACCTGTGACAATATAATGGTCCACAGAATGGTCAAACTATTCTAAATTTTTAAATAACTTATTCTGCATCCACTAACTAATGTCATCTCCAGACAGAAGAGCAGCTTCAGCGACAGACTGCTGTCACTGTCCTGCTCCACAGACAGATTGAGGAGATCGTTCCTCCCCCAAACTATGCGACTCTTTAATTCCACCAGGGGGGGTAAACGTTAATATTTAACATTATACAAAGTTATTGTCTGTTTTTTTCACCTGTATTATTATCATTCTTTAATTTAATATTATTTATTGTATCAGTATGCTGCTGCTGAAGAATGTGAATTTCCCATTGGGATTAATAAAGTATCTATCTATCTATCTATCTATCTATCTATCTATCTATCTATCTATCTATCTATCTATCTATCTATCTATCTATCTATCTATCTATCTATCTATCTATCTATCTATCTATCTATCTATCTATCTATCTATCTATCTATCTATCTATCTATCTATCTATCTATCTATCTATCTATCTATCTAACTGCTTTAGCATTGTTACTCTCACTGCACCTTCTTCTTCTTCTTTCAGCTGCTCCCGTTAAGGGTTGCCACAGCGGATCATCTTTTTCCATATTCCTCTCAATGCACTACTCAGAGTATTTATATCACTGTATCTGAGTGTGAATAACAGATCTACAGCAGCTGCTCGGAAAGAGAATTATCGAGCACACACTGTCTCAGCCATGCTGTCTATTTGAACTGCTCCCATACGGCAAACACTTCAGAGCCTTTCCTGTACGGACCTCGCGGATCAGAAAAAGTTTCATGCTAAGAACTCTAAACGCACTCAATCAGTCCATCAAGTGCTCCTTGTAGAACTGTTTGTTGTTATTAGTACAATTACCTCACTGTAAACTTGCAATACAGTTATAATATTACACAACCTGAGCCACTTTATAAAGCGCATATTTATATATGATGACAATATCATTTTTGTGATGAAATGCAGCAAAATATGTTTATTACATTATATAGATAAAACTTGAACTTTAACTACACGGTGCCACAGCGCTAGCGAGCTTAATCTTCATTCACGGTTTGTTCCTGCCTCGCGCTGTATTCTTGCTGTGGCTGGCACGACACTGGAAGGACAGATGGATAGAAAAATTAAACATTACGAAGATATGTCGATGTTCCTTAAAAGTTTTGAAGAATCAGCGTTCTAAGCTTACAGATGGCTTCACGTCTATTACAGAGCTGATTGTGTGGCGATTGGGTATTTGGAGAAAGAAAAGTAAGGACAGGAATTGGAGGTTAGTACGTTTGAAAGAGACAGTACTTCTGTAATAAAGCATTTCATCGATGGTCGCGCATGACGCAGCAAGCATCTTGCTGTAAGACATGAACAATCACTGCGCCACCGTGTTCCCATGTTTAATAACATGCTTTAACACATATCATCATGAAAATGATATCACGTATACTTCTCAGTATTTTAATTATTCAGAGAGCTGTAATATTCCGAACATAATGGATTCTGTGTCCTGTCGGAGGAAGAGCACGTAGTGATTCACACACATAGAGCACATAGAAGATCAAATACATAACAAAGTATTTAACGTGCAACTTTAGTTACGATGGGATTTGAGAAACTAGTAAATTAAACGATTTTAAGATGAAGTTTATGATGTTCTACTTTAATGACAAAATAAACTACGTGATTAAAGTGGAAATTTCAAGATTAAAGTTGACATTTCGTGCTTTTTTCCCCACTGTGACCCTATTTTTTTTTCTCTGTACCCTAATGAGCTTTCATGTGACACTCAGACGGTGGGCTACAACTCCCCTTTTCACAGCGACTTTGATATGTGACAACTTCTTTTATTTCGGGCACTGCGCTTTGTGAACTTGAGCTTTCGAGTTTCTCCGACACTCTATGTCACTCAATCAACTTCCTTTTGTTGCTTATATAACTGTTTAAACCAACAAATAGTACGTTTTTTCTTTGCCTCCACTTGGTATTTGCTGAAATTCTTCTATTTTTCCTCGTACTTTTGCCATTGTCTTTTCACAGAACGCTGAACTTATGGGCTATTTATATTGATTTTCATATTCAAAGAGCTGAGGTGGTTTGGCACCCTGCCTGGGATTGGTTCCTGCCTTGCGCCCTGTGTTGGCTGGGATTGGCTCCAGCAGACCTCCGTGACCCTGTGTTTGGGTTGGAAAATGGATGGATATTCAAAGAGGCGTAATTCTGGGAGGAGTTGGGGTGGGGCAGCAGGCACGTGCACGTGCTTTAATTTCCATGCTGACCGGGATTTATGTGGCGGAAGAACGTGGAAGTTGGCAAACGCACAGATTTATGCATCTGGATTTTTTTGTGCATAAGTACCTTTCCGCTTTTGTGCTTACCTCATGTTATAGTGTGAGTTCTACACACGCCGTTATGCATGATGCCCCTGGCAGGAAGAAGGGCAAGATATTCCTTACCCCAGTCAGAAAATTGGCGAAAGATGCCACTTTGCCTTTGGATACATTAGTGTTCCAGCAAGCATGGACCAAAGACCCTTACAATTTGTTACCCTTTACAATTCGCTACACTACTCATGTGCCTCCACAACACATTGGTGCCCCTCCAATTGAGAAGTTACTCAAAAAGAGTCCCAACATCCCATAAACCTACAGTATACCCTCCTACCCTACAGCAAGATTTGAGCAACACGTTGTCCCTTCTGATCTCCTCAATCTTACCAGGACTGGGAAAACTTCAAGGAAGACTTCCTTCTCAGTTCTGCTTCTCAGCCTGCCACTTAACATGGGCAATGACAACTGGATCCATTCCGGTCAAGAGCCCATCCACCCTTCCATGGAGGTCTCCTACCTGTGCACCCGTAAGGCATCACACCGCGCCAGACTCTCCTTCTATGGAGCAAACCTGTGCTTGAGTCCCCCTAATGACCGAGTCCCCCACTATCACAACCCATTTCTCTCTTCCTGTGGACTGGTTTTGAGTTGGGGTTCCTCATGCCTGCCTACCACCTCAGAATCTTCAGAGACACCATGCAGCTCGTCATGGACCTGAAAACTGATGGACACCTCTAACTCTGGGGTTGATGGCCTCGGACAGTGTGCTCCCTTTGTCTTGTGTCATTGTCTAACTGTGACCCACCTACCTCTACCAGTCTGGTAACACTCTCAGAGTTTGCTGCATCTGTTCCAAAGTTAAACCTACCAGTTTTAGTGCTTGTTCTGCATGATATTCTGGTCACCTCTACACCCTGAATTCACCGCTGGTTATTACAAAAGACTAAATCTAAACAGGCCTCCCCTCAGATGGGTGATTTAACATGCTGGGTTAACAAACATTAATTGACAGGACGCCCCCATTTCCTGTCAGATGATGCCATTCAGCTCTTAATTCTTAACTATTGAACACCGTCCTTCAGCTCTAAATGATCCCTTTGGCCCCCGAATGCCCAGATGAGACGTCCTTTTCCGTTATCTAATAGCTTAATGCATCCCATCAGGTGCCTGAAGTCAAGAGAAACTGAAAGCGAGCCAAGAAGAGAGTCACGTGTCCCCCCCGAGTAAATGAAGAAGTCGTGTTGGCAGCCGTCCTCTCTAAAATGCTTTCACATGGACAAAGAGGGCCAAAGCGGCAGGGCTGGCTGTGAATCCAGACACAGAAATGGAGAATAATGCAAGCAAACGTAAAGGAGCAGCGAGCCCCTTTGATTCATTAAACTGGATGTGCCCAAATATGAGATATGCAAATGTGATCCGGAGTGCCAGTAGAGGACACTTCACTGTCAAAAAAGTGTAATGGAATGAGACGGCTCAGTCTCAGGACGCATGGACGACTCCACTTCTTTATCAATATGTCACCTTACGGGCCTCCTGTCATGTCGCTGGCACCACCCGCTTATAATTCACGGGGTATGGAAGGGCAGCTCGCTGGCCTGTTAAAGCACGCCAAGCAATTTCAAATTTCATTTGTCAGAGATCATTTGGACATGATGGCGTTATGATTAGGTGCATAATTGTAGGTGCAGGATGAGGGAAGGAATAAATGATCATCTGGAAATGTTGGCGAAGGGAGACGATGATTTAGACAAGGTGCGTATTTCACGCAGTCGCTTTCTGAGCCCACTTGTTACCATCTGGGATGTGGATTAGGAACGGGGTCAAAAACTATCTCTAAATGGGATGCCAGCCCAACGCTAATGCGGTCAGAATTGGGTGTGAGAATGAAACTCACCTTTAGGTGGGCCACCCCATCAGGAGACAGCTTAGCCAAACTAAAGGAAGCTGGAACTGACGATGAGTCACCATAAAGACATTCACTCGGGACCCCCACCATCTCACGTCCTCCACAAACCAGCACCTCAGAGCTCAATATCCAGCTGAGCAAAAGAAGAGCAGCCTGGCCGGCAACCGAACTACGAGTAGCCACACGGTCCTGTGAACAGGGAAATGTCTGAATAACAAGTGACATGTTGACAAACCATGAGAATGAACTAGAGAGAGAAAGATGTGAAAGGCGCTACATAATAGACAGCTAAAAAGATTGATGGGAAAGGCCCTTAATGATAGGTTCAAATGAAAGGACTATATAAAAGAGAAAGAAAGAAAGAAAGAAAGAAAGAAAGAAAGAAAGAAAGAAAGAAAGAAAGAAAGAAAGAAAGAAAGAAAGAAAGAAAGAAAGAAAGAAAGAAAGAAAGAGAAAGATGTGAAAGGCGCTATATAACACACAGGAAGACAGATGTGAAAGGCACTCTATAATAGATAGATAGATAGATAGATAGATAGATAGATAGATAGATAGATAGATAGATAGATAGATAGATAGATAGATAGATAGATAGATAGATAGATAGATAGTAGTTCAGTGGTAGTGCTGCTGCTTTGCAGTAAGGAGACTATGGATGATTGTGGGTTCTCTTCCCAGTTCCTCCCTGTGTGGATAGCACTTTGAGTACTGAGAAAAGCGCTATATAAATGTAATGAATTATTATATAACAAATAGAAAGATAGACAGATGTGTAAGGCGATATATTATATGTTAATTTGAGTGAGTGATAAAGCAAGAAGAAAGAGCAAAATGTGAAAGGAACTATATAACAGATAGAAAGATAGATTTGGAAGGAAACATATAACAGACAAACAAATGTAAAGAGCAGCATATCATATGTTGGTTTGAATGGATTATAAAATAAATAGAAAGAACATTAGATGTGAAAGGCACTACATAATATACTGATATGTAAGGACTATGTAACATCAAGATTAAGAACATGCATTACATAACACACACAATGCCCGAGTGTATATATAAGACCTAACTTTTTTATATATTCTCTCTCTTGTTTATTATATATGTATTGTGACCTGTAGGGGGCATTGCAGCGCCCCAAGCCCCAGACACAACCACACAAACACAAGTCCCAGGTTCAAATTAAAGATTCATTGCAACTACAACACCTTCCAACAGGTTTTCCAAAAGGCTGCACAAACCCAATTCTCGTCTTATCTCCTTCTCTTTCTCCTTTCCTCCCAGGCCAGCTCTTTCCCCCTTCCACTGACCCTGACTCACCTGGGTGAGGCAGAGCGACTCCTTTAATCCAAGACCCAGGAGTACTTCTGATGCTAGGGCATGGTATGTGGGAAGCACTTCATGTGGAAGTCCTACAAAAAGAGATTGCTAAACCCTGCAGTAACCCTTAACAGCACCCAGGGAACCCTACAGGGCTACATCATGGGACTACAGCTCCCAGCATGCCTGGTAGTTATCTTTGTGGGTATCCTAACCAAGAGATGGTGCCATCTATTATCTCAGGAAAGCAAATAGTCCCAACATGTTATTTCCACCAGTACTATCTTTATACTGGCCTCCCAGCTGGGTTAGACTCTTCAGTCCATTTCTGCCAGTATGCCAACGTATCCACTGGCATAATGGCATCTTTAGCTGACTTTCTTACTAGGACAGGAAAAATCTTGACATTAATTCTGTGGGACTCATCCAGACAGGGATTCCATTCCATGTCCATTCCAATGTGTCTCTCTTTACATCAGGCCACCTCAGACCAGGGGGTCCTGCTTCCATTTCTATTTTTTAGACGCTCAGATGAAGACTAATAAAGTGAGGAAGAAAAAAAGAAAAGAAAAACCTAACATCTGAATCTCCTGAGGTCGCCATAAATATCTGAGTAAAACCAATCGCTCAGCTCAGTGATCAGCATCCCGGGTCTGGTGATATGAATTGCTAATTCAGGGTCCGCCTAATATCTGTTCACATCTGGTGGTCCTCTGAATTCTAAAGGACTAGTATGAGGTGTGAAATGAAATTGATTCCATATTTTACAGAGGGGCCTCCTAAACTGTGCTGCTCTTAAACTCCAAGTTAAACGCGTCGAGTCAGGGTGGCCATAGGATAAATTCAGTTAAATAATAAAAGCAAAGGAAGAAGCAGGTGTTCAATTTACACCTTTCAAGACCCCCCTTCCTCATCTTCTCGAGCTTCCCAATATAGCAGCATCGCCTGGGTTTACATCATCAGATCTGCGCGCTGTGAAGTCTTAATTAAATGCTGTGAAATGCAGATGCCTTTAAGTTGATAGCACACTTTTAAAATGTGAATACCAATTATTCCTTACCCTCGAGTTGTCATCCTTTCTTTTCCAATTAACAAGGTAACATTTTTCTTAAGATTAAATGCAAATTTATTTTTTTTTTGCACTCATTTTCTGTGTTGTTCTGACAAAGGTGAATGTTGTCAAACTCAGGAGGTGGGTACTGCTGCCCTCTAGTGGTCACCCTGGTCATCTCAGTACAAGGCACGAGGCTGTAGGTGCGCCATTGTGATCCTGAGGTTTTGGTACAAACACTTATTCTTAACTTTCATTTGGATGATTTTCTAACATTACTTCATGGACATTTTCACACTGCCATTTTATTTTTGGTTTCGCTCACGGGTGCTGTGCTGTTGGCATAAGGGGCATGGCAGAGGCGTAAATGAAATGGAGTCAAAATGGAAATCAAAGCCAGAAGAAAACTCTAATTAATAGTCACGAATATTGAAAATAATCAATCAAAATTCACGTAATCAGACAGCAAAGAAAGTGCGAAACAGAAAATCATTTACAAAATCCACAATCTTGGACAATCTTCATCACACACAAATGCACTTCTGCTTGACCTTACTTAGCAACGCTGTAGAAATGATAACCAAATTAACATAAAATGTGTGCGAGGAAGAAAATATTTAAGGAAATAGAATCAGGTGGGAGAGCAAAATCGGGAAAAATGAGCTGATATAACACAAAACCAAATTAAAGAGAGACAGGATAGGGAAAAACAAAGATGTGATTTGGTGATCCTGCTGACTATACTGAAATTAGTATCTATCTATCTATCTATCTATCTATCTATCTATCTATCTATCTATCTATCTATCTATCTATCTATCTATCTATCTATCTATCTATCATATAGTGCCTTTCATATCTATCTATCTATCTATCTATCTATCTATCTATCTATCTATCTATCTATCATTTAGTGCCTTTCATATCTATCTATCTATCATATAGTGCCTTTCATATCTATCTATCTATCTATCTATCTATCTATCTATCTATCTATCTATCTATCTATCTATCTATCTATCTATCTATCTATCTATCATATAGTGCCTTTCATATCTATCTATCTATCTATCTATCTATCATATAGTGCCTTTCATATCTATCTATCTATCTATTATATAGTGTCTTTCACATCTATCTGTTTATTACATAGTGTCTTTCATATCTATCTATCTATCTATCTATTATAGAGTGCCTTTCACATCTAATCTATCTATCTATTATATAGTGCCTTTCATATCTATCTATCATATAGTGCCTTTCACATCTAATCTATCTATCTATCTATCATATAGTACCTTTCATATCTATCTATCTATCTATCTATCTGTCTGTCTATCTATCTATTATATAGTGTCTTTCACATCTGTCTATCTATTTATTACATAGATAGATAGATAGATAGATATGAAAGGCACCATATTATAGATAGATCGATTAAATGTGAAAGGCACTCTATAATAGATAGATAGACAGATAGATATGAAATTCACTATATGATAGATAGATAGATAGATGTGAAAGGCACTATATGATAGATAGATAGATAGATAGATAGATAGATAGATAGATAGATAGATAGATAGATAGATAGATAGATAGATAGATAGATAGATAGATGAAAGGCACTATCTATCTATCTATCATATAGTGCCTTTCACATCTATCTATCTATCTATCATATAGTGAATTTCATATCTATCTGTCTATCTATCTATTATAGAGTGCCTTTCACATTTAATCGATCTATCTATAATATGGTGCCTTTCATATCTATCTATCTATCATATAGTGCCTTTCATATCTATCTGTCTATCTATCTATTATATAGTGCCTTTCACATCTATCTATCTATTATATAGTGCCTTTCACATCTATCTACATATCTATCTATTATATAGTGCTTTTCATATCTATCTATCTATCTATCTATCTATCAATCATATAGTGCCTTTCATATTTATCTATTATAGAGTGCCTTTCACATCTAATCTATCTATCTATCATATGGTGCCTTTCATATCTATTATATAGTGCCTTTCACATCTATCTATCTATCTATTTACCTATTATAGAGTGTCTTTCACATCTATCTATCTATCTATCTATCTATCTATCTATCTATCTATCTATCTATCTATCTATCTATCTATCTATCTATCTAAGCAGGCAGATTACGGTCCCACTGAACATCTTCCAGAGAAGGTGGGCTTTCTACTGATTGTCGTCTAAATGTTCCTGAATGTGGAACAGCCAACTTGTGGAGAGTCAGTAATGGTGGACTATCCCATCAATGGCAACCTAAGAATCCATGAGTCTGCTCCATACTTTGTACTTCTCCTATGTTTATGTCTGATGGCCATGTGTCTGTCTTGTTTTTTAAATGTTATCCTGTGGTGCTCTATTTCTAAATCCCTTCTGACAAACCACATTCAATTGAATAAATGCACTTTTGTCTGGAAGGTCCAGCTTGTGGTGCCTCAGTATGGTTGCCTAACTTTCACAAAGAAGGCACAGGAACACTCCAAGCAGCTCCGTATAGCACATGCTGCAAGACCATGGATAGAGAGAAGAAACTCTCCAAATCACTGAATTTCCCATTAAGTCAGTCATCTGAAGAAATTGAAAGAGTTTGGCAGTGCTGTAAACCCGCTAGAGCAGGTCGTCCACAAACACTGAATAAGAGGAGTGTGGGAGGCCACCAAGAGATCTCCGAGGACTCCCAAGGAGTCACAAGCTACAGTGGCAGAGATCTGAGAGACTGTGCAGACCGCAGATCATCACTTGCAACTTTGTTTGAGAATTGCAAAGTGAAGAAACACACACCGGACATCTTAGCAGAAGGAGCAGGAGATGCTGTGAAAGAGTCTATGGTTTGGTGATATCAAATTGGAACTTTATACCCATCAGACTGAACACCATGATAAGCTGCACATTATCACAAACACACCACCTTCACTGTGAAGCATGGCATGATTGGGCAGGCTGTGGGGATGCTTGTCTGCAGCAGGACTGGGAAGGCATGTGAGGAGACAATGCATGGAGTGTCACACACAGGCAGATAAAGGGGCTTAATGAGAGTAATTCCACGCCTGACCAGAGGGTGGCAGACTGCACTGACCTTTTCTCTCACTTTCTTGCAGACCAGTTACAGGAAATTCCACCTGCCCCTGATGACATCACTTCTGGCCCCGAACCCACGGAGGAGGACCCTTCCAGCTCCGACCTTATGTATGACGTCACTTCCGGGTCCGATCCTACAGAGGAAGATCCATCCAGATCCGGCTACCTGTTGACATCATCATATCCTGTTTTGGCCTTTAAAGCTGCCATCACTTCAGTTTTGGACTCCGAATTGTGCACGTCAGTGCTATCCATTTATCCTTTTTTCGCAGCCTGGGACCAATACACGGGTGGCTGCCCCAAATCTTATCTTCTGTCTCTGTGTGACAGCAGTGAACTTTAGGGAAATCCTGGAGGAAAAGCTGATGAGGTCTGCAAGAAAACCTGCACCCTTGGGAGGAGATGCGTTCAAGAGCGAGAGAACGACCCGGAGTTTAAAAGGACAAAAAGCTACGCAGGCAACAGTGTGAATGTGCAGGAGTCGGAGTGCAGATCTCAACCCAATGGAGATCTCGTGGTGGTCCTTGACAAAGAGCTGGAGCTTCCGTAGCTGAAGAATGAGGAGAACGATAGTAGAGACGGACCTTAGCACCCCAATGTGCTGACTAGGAACTTGAAGGGGCTGAATTGTTATGCAGTCAGGTGTTTGGTGTTTTAAATCTCTCTATTATAAAATGAAATCCTGAGATGAGACTTTCTCAAAGAGATAATTTCAGTTCCCGCGAGAAGAGACAACTGCCAAGAGATTTTGTCAAGTCCCGCCCTCCTCTCCACCACGCCCGCGGTCCTCTCACCTCTCATTGGTGTGAATGCTTTTGTCAGACTCAGTTCCTGCGCTCTCAGCTCTTATACATTTTTACGCTATCCTTACTTTAAGCTCCCCATAAAAGAAGACTTTTTATGTCCAAATCTTATTGATGAATTTCATCACGAAGGGTTATCAACAGGAGAAATGAGTGTGGCATAGCGCCTTCCAATAAATAAAGGTCGGGTTTTAAATCCATACTGCCGTGCCGTTCTCCGTGGGCGCGATTGCACGACCGCGGGGAGTTAATGAGGTGGTTGGAGCGAGTCGCACCTGCACGTGTGGGTGCGCTCCTTCTCGTTTGCCTCATTGGCTTCCTGCAGTGTGTGATTGAGGCGCTGTGCCCACGGAGGCACCCTCGGGGGTGTTAATGTACGGGTCGAACCAGAGAAAGGGGAGGGAGTATGAATGGAAAGAGATATATGAATAAAGAGAGAGATCGATCGATCAATCGATCGAGGAGAAGGAGGTTAAAGAAAGTGAGAGAGCAGTCTTAGCAGGAGGATCTGCCCACCTGAAAAGAAGAACCAGAACCAGCTGTTTGGATGGGGCGCTCTGGCGGCTAGTTCACCCCACTGAAAATTTGAGTGATTGGGGTGAGCAGAGCAGAGGTCTTCCCGAGGGATCCGAGGAGCAACTACGGGTGCGCAAAGGATGAAGGGAGGAAAGCCGACCTCGGCGGTCTGTCAGTGACGTCCAGAAGGAGGCCAAGATGGAGGTCTGGGTGAAGGAGCTTGGTGCTGTTGGGTCTCCGCCGGCTATGCGAGTTATGGGTGAGCCGAGAGCAGGATGAGAGGGACTGCATGTTAACCTCAAATTTTTATTTATTTGATGGTTTTAATCCCCACTGGACACTTGTTTTTAAGGATTTATTTACTGAACTTGATGCACTGCACTTTTTGTTTTGATGATTGTTTTAATTAAAGCACTTTGACACTTTTTGAATATATCCACTGGCTTCATGTGGCATTTAGATAGATAGGCAGGTAGATAGATAGATCTGAAATATACTAGATAGATAGATAGATAGATAGATAGATGTGAAAGGCACTATATACTAGATAGATAGATAGATAGATAGATAGATAGATAGATAGATGTGAAAGGCACTATATACTAGATAGATAGATAGATAGATGTGAAAGGCACTATATACTAGATAGATAGATAGATAGATAGATAGATGTGAAAGGCACTATATACTAGATAGATAGATAGATGTGAAAGGCACTATATACTAGATAGATAGATAGATAGATGTGAAAGGCACTATATACTAGATAGATAGACAGATGTGAAAGGCACTATATACTAGATAGATAGACAGATAGATGTGAAAGGCACTATATACTAGATAGATAGACAGATAGATGTGAAAGGCACTATATACTAGATAGATAGATAGACAGATGTGAAAGGCACTATATACTAGATAGATAGATAGATGTGCCCTGTGTTGGGTGGGATTGGCTCCAGCAGACCCCCATGACCCTGTGTTCGGATTCAGCAGGTTGGAAAATGGATGGATGGATAGATGTGAAAGGCACTATATACTAAATAGATAGATGTGAAAGGCACTATTTAATAGATGTGAAAGGCACTATATACTAGATAGATAGATAGATAGATGTGAAAGGCACTATATACTAGATAGATAGATAGATAGATGTGAAAGGCACTATATACTAGATAGATAGATGTGCCCTGTGTTGGCTGGGATTGGCTCCAGCAGACCCCCGTGACCCTGTGTTCAAATTCAGCGGGTTGGAAAATGGATGGATGGATAGATGTGAAATTGCACTATATACTAAATAGATAGATGTGAAAGGCACTATTTAATAGATGTGAAAGGCACTATATAATCGATAGATACTTTATTAATCCCAAGGGGAAATTCCCATACTCCAGCAGCAGCATACCGATAAAGAAACAATATTAAATTAAAGAGTGATAACAATGCAGGTGTAACAGACAATAATTCTGTGTAATGTTAACGTTTACCCCCCCAGGTGGAATTGAAGAGTCACATAGTGTGGCAGAGGAACAATCTCCTCAGTCTGTCAGTAGAGCAGGACGGTGACAGCAGTCTGTCGTTGAAGCTGCTCCTCTGTCTGGAGATGATCCTGTTCAGTGGATGCAGTGGATTCTCCATGATTGACAGGAGTCTACTCAGCGCCCGTCGCTCTGCCACAGATGTCAAACTGTCCAGCTCCGTGCCTACAATAGAGCCTGCCTTCCTCACCAGTTTGTCCAGGCATGAGGCTGTTTGAAAAATTTGTCCCCATTTGTCAGCTCATCTCGGTGACATTATCGACAGTGTTGGGTTCAGAACCCCCATAAGGACGGCGGGAGACCTGAAGAGAACCTGCATCGTCACAATGAATACACAGGCAATCCGAGCAACGATGAAGTCAAACAAATTAATGTGAAAATTGTCAATCGGTCACACGGCAAATTGGTTAAATGCGTATCAGTAGACTCTGATAGAACAGATGGTGGTGATGGTGAGGAAGATGAAAACATCAACTTACAATATCATGAAGAATATCTACAATCATTAACACCGTCCGGTCTTCCACCGCATGAATTACTGTTGAGAGAAGGACGTATAGTAATGTAATTGTGTAATTGATATCCAAGTGATGGGCTTTGCAACAGGATGAGATTAGTCGTGTTCAAAATTGGTAAAACAATTCTAACATGTAAAATCTGAACAGGCGACAAGAAAGGTAATGTAGTCCATCTAACACAAGACACCAAAGGAGATCTTGATAAGCCATTCGTATTAAAACGTTTACGGTTTCCCTCTAGAATAGCTTTTGATGTGACAATTAACAAATCACAGGGACAAACATTCAACAAAGTCATTTTATTTATTAGAGAGAAAGAAACGAAATTCATTCACGGGCAGTTATATGTTGTGCTGTCACAATGAAAGTCCAAACATGGAATTAAAATTCAATGCAATTGACGAAAAGTTAATTCAAAATATTGTTTTCACTGAAGTCTAACAGTAAACGTGTAAGTTTAAACCGTATTTAAGTGTTAATTTCAAAGCTAAACAGAACAAAATCATATAACTCAATGAAGACCTCTAACGCAAAATGAAACCTAATTTTCTTTCAATTTATTCTTCTTCTTTCGGCTGCTCCTGTTAGGGGTTGCCACAGTGGATCATCTTCTTCCATATCTTCCTGTCCTCGTCATCTTGTTCTGTCACACTCATCACCTGCATGTCCTCTCTCACCACATCCATAAACTTTCTCTTAGGCCTTCCTCTTTTCCTCTTACCTGGCAGCTCTATCCTTAGCACCCTTCTCTCATTATACCCCTCATCTCTCCTCTGCACATGTCCAAACCAACACAATCTCGCCTCTCTGACTTTGTCTCCTAACTTGAGCTGACCCTCTAATGTCCTCATTTCTAATCCTGTCCATCCTCGTCACACCCAATGCCAATATTAGCATCTTTAACTCTGCCACCTCCAGCTCTGTCTCCTGTGCCACCGTCTCCAGCCCATATAACATAGCTGGTCTCACTACCGTCCTGTAGACCTTCCCTTTCACTCTCACTGATACCCGTCTGTCACAAATCACTCCTGACACTCTTCTCCACCCACTCCACCCTGCCTGCACTCTCTTCTTCACTTCTCTTCCACACTCCCCTTTACTCTGTACTGTTGATCCCAAGTATTTAAACTCATCCACCTTCACCAACTCTACTTCCCTCATCCTCACCATTCCACTGACCTCCCTCTCATTGACACACATGTATTCTGTCTTGTTCCTACTGACCTTCATTCCTCTCCTCTCATATCTCCATTTCTTTAGGGTCTCCTCAACCTGCAGATCACAATGTCATCAGCAAACATCACAGTCCACATGGACTCCTGTCTAATCTCGTCTGTCAACCTGTCCATCACCATTGCAAATAAGAAAGAGCTCAGAGCTGATCCCTGATGTTCTCCCACCTCCGTCACTCCTACCACAGACCTCACCACTGTCATACTTCCCTCGTACATATCCTGTACAACTCTTATGTACTTCTCTGCCACTCCCGACTTCCTCATACAATACCACAGCTCCTCTCTCCTCACCCTGTCATATGCTTTCTTCAGGTCCACAAAGACGCAATGCAACTCCTTCTGGCCTTCTCTAAACTTCTCCATCAACATCTTCAGAGCAAACATCTCATCTGTGGTGCTCTTTCTTGGCATGAAACCATCCTGTTGCTCACTAATCATCACCTCACTTCTTAACTGAACTTCTACTACTCTTTCCCATAACTTCATGCTGTGGATCATCAATTTTATCCCCCTGTAGTTACTACAGTTCTGCATATCCCCCTTATTCTTAAATATCGGCACCAGTACACTTTTTCTCCACTCCTCAGGCGTCCTCTCACTTTCTAAGATTCCATTAAACAATCTGGTTAGAAACTCCACTAAAAATAATTCTTTGCATTTATATAACGCTTTTCTCACTTCTCAAAGCACTCAGCAATTGCAGGTTAAGGGCCCAACAAGGCAGAGTCGCTATTGGCATTTACGGGATTCGAACCGGCAACCTTCCGATTGCCAGTGCAGATCCACTGCCATCTCTCTTAAACACCTCCATGCTTCCACAGGTCCATCCATCCATCCATTATCCAACCCGCTATATGTTAACTACAGGGTCACGGGGCGTTTGCCAGAGCCAATCCCAGCCAATACAGGGCGCAAGGCAGGAAACAAACCCCGGGCAGGACGCCAGCCCACCACAGGGCACACACACACACACACCAAGGCCAATTTAGAATCACCAATGCACCTAACCTGCATGTCTTTGGACTGTGGGAGGAAACCCACGCAGACACGGGGAGAACATGCAAACTCCATGCAGCGAGGACCCAGGAAGCAAACCCAAGTCTCATAACTGTGAGGCAGCAGAGCTACCCACTGCGCCACCATGCCGCCTATTATTATTATTATCCATCCATCCATTTTCCAACCCGTTATATCCTAACTATGGGTTCAGATGGGTCTGCTGGAGCCAATCCCAGCCAACACAGGGCGCAAGGCAGGAAACAAACCCCGGGCAGGGCGCCAGCCCACCGCAGGGCACACACACACACACCAAGGCCAATTTAGGATCGCCAATGCACCTAACCTGCATGTCTTTGGACTGTGGGAGGAAACCCACACAGACACGGGGAGAACATGCAAACTCCACGCAGGGAGGACACGGGAAGGGAACACCCAGGTCTCCTAACTGCGAGGCAGCAGCGCTACCCACTGCGCCACCGTGCCGCCGGTGCTTCCACAGGTATTTCTTTCAATTTATTACATTTTACTATTTGTTACTCTGGTTAATTACTCGCTGTAATGTAAAATCATTAGTTCTGTTATACATTTGTAACAATTCCCATGAAAATAACAATCTGTTTAAATTGTACATCCGCTTCCCCACACGCGAGTGGCAGAGCCGTGAAGTGGCTATCGTTTAGCGCCCACACAGGAGTTGGCGAGAGAAGTGAGCAGTGGGCAGAGCCCCCTAGTTTCTAATTAATTTCGACCCCCTTGCAGAGATCCGTGTTCACTTTTTCAATGTCAAAATATCCAAACGAAACCCAATGTCGTATAACAAGAAAATGTGACGACGTCCGGCAGGGTGAATTCCTTTGAGTCCGTCGCTTGTCTTTTTTTTTATTATTCCTAAACTTCCCTCACGTAATGCTGTTTAGGGGGGTCAGCCGGACTTCGATGGACTTCACATCGTGTGCCCGAACTCCTTCCTGGGTGTGCCACACATGATAAGTAGAAGGAGGCCGGTGGTGAGGGTCTCAAGTGGAGGGCACACACACACACACACACACACACACCCTCCTCTCTGCTAGCTGAAGCTGACGGGCACTTTAAGAGTTAACACGGCACGCGGCCCCTCGCTCCGTCTGTCTTCCCAGCCTGAGCAGTCGGTGGCCGTTTCAGACTGTCCTCACGCTTGAGACGGTTTTTATTTTTTATTTTCTTTTGCTGTTTAAGGAAATGCCACACGTCAACTTTCGTAAATTGCAAGGAATTTTTAATTTACCTCATGTAGGGCGGGCACTGCATTTTCTGCCGTGTAAAAAGAATGCGTTCCTCTGAGTTGGAAACAAACCTTTGATTTTCTTGTTTATCTCTGGGGGGAGACGGAGGGTCCGCTGGCATTTCTGGGTTTTTTTTTTAGGCTTCATTAGAGAAGAATTCACTGCTGTTCTTCATCATTTTTCACGTTTTTGTTTTCCTTGCTAATTTTGCTCAAGACTAATAAAATGACCCAAAGAGAAACATCCGTACGTTTGACCGACCGCCAGACTCCTAATAACCGGTGTGTCTGGGGTTAGCTTTCAGGGGCGCATCCAAGGTAAGCAATACCACTTCCTGACACAAGGGGGCGGTGTCACCGATGATGTCATCTCCTCCTGGACTGAGGGAAACTGACTCCGCCCCTTCTAGTCCCTCTGCTATAAAACGAGATGGAGAGAGTCGACGGCAGAACGAAGACCCCCCCCCCCCCCCCCATCCGAATGCTGACCACTCCAGAGACCCTTAAACCACCCATGAATGGACCAACATTTCATTTTTCTGCTCTGTGCATTCCCTGGTTAAACAAGTCAAGTGGTTTTAGTGTCATACCATCCATGCACCGTATTGCAGCATATGGTGGCACAAAATCACGGGACCGCCGAGGTGCAACACGGGACAAATGCAAGACCGGTAAAAAGCGGATACTGAAACTAAAAGTAGATCAATAAATAATTCATAATAAGAGAACAGAGAGTGTCACACACGAACAAGTAGGGAGCAGCGGAACGGCTCAAGGAGTGTGATACTTCCCCAGGAATAGGTTTGGAACAGAGCGCTAACACTGCTCTCTTTTATTCAGCAGGAAAACTGAAGGGCAAACAAACCCATAAGAAGTCACGCACTCGAGTTCCCTTCCGTGTTTACAAGCGCAACCCCGTCCCATTCTGATGACATCACTTCCTGCCCCACACTTCTACATCACCCAGACGTCTCCTGGATTTTTCCATTAATCCTTGTACCTAATTTCCTGTCCGTCCGCTATACAAATCCGCCTGATGTCGGTCAGTCATTGTCCAACCTGTTATATCCTAACATAGGCTCATGGGGTCTGCTTGAGCCAATCCCAGCCAGCAAGGCAGGAACAAATCCCCAGGCAGAGCGCCAGCCCAGCACAGGGCACACACCCACACACCAAGCACACACACGGGACAATTTAGGATCGACAATGCATCTAATGCAATGCATCCACCGCAGGGCACACACACACCCACTAGGGACAATTTAGGATCGACAGTGCACCTAACATGAAACCCCGGGCAGGGTGCCAACCCACCGCAGGGCATACATACACACACACACCAAGCACACACTAGGGACAATTTTAGGATCGCCAATGCATCTAATGCAATGCATCCACCGCAGGGCACACACACACCCACTAGAGACAATTTAGGATCGACAATGCATCTAACCTGAAACCCTGGGTAGGGTGCCAGCCCACCGCAGGGCACACACACACACACACACACACACCAAGCATACACTAGGGACAATTTAGAATCGCCAACGCACCTAACCTGAAACCCCAGGCAGGGCGGCAGCCCACCGCAGGGCACACACACACACCCACTAAAGACAATTTAGGATCAACAATGCATCTAACATGAAACCCCGGGCAGGGTGCCAACCCACCGCAGGGCATACATACACACACACCAAGCACACACTAGGGACAATTTAGGATCAACAATGCACCTAACCTGAAACCCCAGGCAGGGTGCCAGCCCACTGCAGTGCACACACACAAACCAAGCACACACTAGGGACAATTTTAGGATCACCAATGCATCTAATGCAATGCATCCACCGCAGGGCACACACACCCACTAGAGACAATTTAGGATCGACAATGCATCTAACCTGAAACCCTGGGTAGGGTGCCAGCCCACCGCAGGGCACACACACACACACACACACACCAAGCATACACACGGGACAATTTAGGATCGACAATGCATCTAATGCAATGCATCCACCACAGGGCACACACACACACCCACTAGAGACAATTTAGGATCGACAATGCACCTAACCTGAAACCCCAGGCAGGGTGCCAGCCCACCATAGGGCATACACACATGCACACCAAGCACACGCTAGGGACAATTTAGAATCGCCAATGCACCTAACCTGCATGTCTTTGGACTGTGGGAGGAAACCCACGCAGACACGGGGAGAACATGCAAACTCCACACAGGGAGGACCTGGGAAGCAAACCCAGTTCTCCTAACTGCGAGGCAGCAGCGCTACCCACTGTGCCACCGTGCCACCCTAATATGTTGTCCTGGCTGTAATTCATTTATATGTATGGCAAAGTCTTTGCTAGAAGGGCAGACCTCACAGTATACGGGGCTGGAAAAACATCAAACCTTTAGAAGAGTATTGTCTCTTCCTTTTATATCTTTCACAAGAGTAATAATTTGAATTAGACAGTAGTTAATAAATAATATAACAACTAATAGCAAAAAAAAATACTTAGGTTAGATTAGGAGCACATGCTGATTTTACAGAGCGTTGCCGTACCCATCACAGAACAAACCACCTGATCGGGACCCACATGCAGCCGTTCAATGGGTGGCACCTCAGCACCACACTGGAACACTGTGAGGTTTTTTTTTTTTTTACAGTGGCTGGAGTGCCAATCCTGCCACCAATCCCCAAGTTTTCCCAGTAAATCAGAGGACCTACTGGCAGGGCTGGGTGCAGGTTAACGTCATACCCAGGACGGAGCAATTGCAGGTTAAGGACCAATAGCAGTAACATTTGCGACTAGGAGTGGATCTGAGGGTGTGGTAGGGGCGGGGACAGTACAAAGTTCGGAGTTCGGACCACCAAGGGGGTAGAAGCTGTTGCAGAACTGGTTTGGATGCCACAGAACCTTCAGCCAGATGGACAAAGAGACCATGGGATGGGTGTGAGTGGTCCTTCACGATGCTGTGGGCTTTGCAGGTGGACCACTTAATAGGCTTGATGTCTTTAAGGGAGGCCCCCATGATCTGTTTGAGGGCCTTGAGACACTGCATTTCCAAAACCAGATGTTGATGCAGTCAAGTCAGGTGGTTTTATTGCCATACTATTCATACGCCATATTGCAGCATACAGTGGCATGAAAAAACAGGACCACTGAGGTGCAACATACACTCGGGACAAGTGCAAGACAGGTAAAGTAAAGAACTATATCATTCTAAAAACAGATTAGTAAATATTACATAATGGATGAACAGAGAGTAATGATTTGAAACAGACATAAATAAATAATACAGCAATTAATAAATAAAACAACAGTAGTAACAAGTGTAACTAAAGGAGCTACTAGGGTCAGATCTGAGGGCTGGGGGGCAGCACAGAGTTCAGAGTGCGGACCTCCAAGGTATAGAAGCTGTTGCAGAACCTGGCAGAACTGGTTCAGATGCTACAGCACCTTCTACCAGACTGAAGTGGGACAAACGGAGAGCGTGTGACACGTGGGAGGGGACCTTCACAGTGCTGTGGGCTTTGCAGATCCGATGCTTTATGAAGATGTGTTAATCTCCTCATAGTGTATATAGTGACTTTCAAAGTCTTAAATGACACAAATTCTTTCTATAACTCCAGTTCCTTTTCCTGTGGTGGAAAGTTATGCATTTTTGCTAGTAATTTACAGATGTCTTCTTTAACCTGGTATGAGGATTAGGAGAAAATAAATAATAGAAATTTAAGGGTTTTCATCCTTCTTCTTTGTATTGTTTATTTAAAAAAAAAATTGTCAGTTTACACACTCTCTCCATCTCAGGCTCCGCCCAGTCTGACAGTCTTTGTCTCTCTCTCTCTCTTTTAAGCTCCACCCAGTCCGACAGCATCTGTGTCTCTCTCTCTCTCTCTCTCTCTCTCTCTCTCCCTATCTCTCTTTGTTTTAAGCTCCACCCAGTCTGAGAGTCTCTCTCTGTTTCTCATGCTCCGCCCACTCTGACCACATCTTTCTCCCAAGTGCTTGGGGACCCAGCAGAATTTTCAGGGCAAACACACAGCTGAACTTCTTTCACCCTTTCCTCTCTAACTTATTCCAACCATGCATATGTAATGAATATAATCGTACATATAAAAGGAAGTGATCATGGCTGTGATCAGCAGGGGCAGGAGGCACATGTGGGGTCAAAGGAGCAGTTCCTAACAGACCAGGAGCGCCGTGTACTTTAAACAGGCAGACAGATGTCAGACCAGAGCCGGACATGAATTAAATATGACCAGAACTGCATTGACTTGTGGTGTCCAACTAAAAGGCTGAAGGAACACCCAACAGCCTGGGAGCCTCCAGCTTAAAGTATTCACGACACGTCTGCAAAGTTGCAAATCATTTATCAGCTTTCCCTGGAAAGAAAAAATTACATCACCTCGGCTCTGATGGGCATTACAGGAAATGTGAAAATGTGTTTTATCCTCCAAACACGCACAAAATCCTTTCTTGTCAAACCTGTACGTTCCTGTCGCTTAAAAGGCATAATGCTATTTGTTGTTCAATAAAATCGTATTACTCAGGACGGCACCTCAGGTGTGGATTTCCCAGATTCAATACACAAAAACAGAATGGATTATGCAGACGCGGACCCTCACTCCGCATCTAATTTCACTTTTTCTTCTGTAGGCCCCGCAGTTAATTAACTTGAAATATTAAGACGGAGGATGAGACCGCGGCTGCTGTTTAGGGGGACGGGATGCCTGATCGCTTGGCTCTCTGTACAGGTGCATAGGGGGCTCATTTTAGAAAATATTCGGGTCCTTTAATAAAAAGTGTAATTTATGGAGTTCAGATTTGAAGAAATTAAAGATCTATCTATCTATCTATCTATCTATCTATCTATCAAGAAATACACAAAATAGAGAGCCAGGACCAAAGGCAGACAATGTAGTATTTGACCTCAGACAGAGGCCTCTCCTCAGGCAGCCTTGCACCAAACTCAAAAGGCAGACTTCAAAGGCCTGCACATCTATCTATGGGTTTTTTCAGTTATAATAATTCTTTGTAGGTCTTGTCAGAGATTTTACAGTTTATCCTCTCTCTTGAAGGGTGCTTTGTGTATTTTTTTAATTGTTAAAAGCCACTTTCAGCCTGTGCAGGCCTTTGAAGTCTGCCTTTTGAGTTTGGTGCAAGGCTGCCTGAGGAGAGGCCTCTGTCTGAGGTCAAATACTACATTGTCTGCCTTTGGTCCTGGCTCTCTTTTTTGTGTAGTTCTTGATAGATAGATAGATAGATAGATAGATAGATAGATAGATAGATAGATAGATAGATAGATAGATAGATAGATAGATAGATAGATAGATAGATAGATAGATAGATAGATAGATAGATAGATAGATAGATAGATAGATGTGAAAATCGCTATAGATAGATAGATACAGTGCATCCGGAAAGTATTCACAGCGCATCACTTTTTCCACATTTTGTTATGTTACAGCCTTATTCCAAAATGGATTAAATTCATTTTTTTCCTCAAAATCCTACACACAACACCCCATAATGACAACGTAAAAAAAGTTTACTTGAGATTTTTGCAAATTTATTAAAAATAAAAACATTGAGAAAGCACATGTCCATAAGTATTCACAGCCTTTGCCATGAAGCTCCAAATTGAGCTCAGGTGCATCCTGTTTCCCCTGATCATCCTTGAGATGTTTCTGCAGCTTCATTGTAGTCCACCTGTGGTAAATTCAGTTGACTGGACATGATTTGGAAAGGCACACACCTGTCTATAGAAGGTCCCACAGTTAACAGTTCATGTCAGAGCACAAACCAAGCATGAAGTCAAAGGAATTGTCTGTAGACCTCCGAGACAGGATTGTCTCAAGGCACAAATCTGGGGAAGGTTACAGAAAAATTTCTGCTGCTTTGAAGGTCCCAATGAGCACAATGGCCTCCATCACCCATATGTGGAAGAAGTTCAAAACCACCAGGACACTTTCTAGAGCTGGCCGGCCATCTAAACTGAGCAATCGGGGGAAAAGGGCCTTAGTCAGGGAGGTGACCAAGAATCCGATGGTCACTCTGTCAGAGCTCCAGAGGTCCTCTGTGGAGAGAGGAGAACCTTCCAGAAGGACAACCATCTCTGCAGCAATCCACCAATCAGGCCTGTATGGTAGAGTGGCCAGACGGAAGCCACTCCTTAGTAAAAGGCACATGGCAGCCCGCCTGGAGTTTGCCAAAAGGCACCTGAAGGACTCTCGGACCATGAGAAAGAAAATTCTCTGGTCTGATGAGACAAAGATTGAAGTCTTTGTTGTGAATGACAGGCGTCACGTTTGGAGGAAACCTGGCACTGCTCATCACCAGGCCAATACCATCCCTACAGTGAAGCATGGTGGTGGCAGCATCATGCTGTGGGGATGTTTTTCAGCCGCAGGAACTGGGAGACTAGTCAGGATAAAGGGAAAGATGACTGCAGCAATGTACAGAGACATCCTGGATGAAAACCTGCTCCAGAGCGCTCTTGACCTCAGACTGGGGCGACAGTTCATCTTTCAGCAGGACAACGACCCTAAGCACACAGCCAAGATATCAAAGGAGTGGCTTCAGGACAACTCTGTGAATGTCCTTGAGTGGCCCAGCCAGAGCCCAGACTTGAATCCGATTGAACATCTCTGGAGAGATCTTAAAATGGCTGTGCACCGACGCTTCCCATCCAACCTGCTGGAGATTGAGAGGTGCTGAAAAGAGGAATGGGCGAAACTGGCCAAGGATAGGTGTGCCAAGCTTGTGGCATCATATTCAGAAAGACTTGAGGCTGGAATTGCTGCCAAAGGGGCATCGACAAAGTATTGAGCAAAGGCTGTGAATACTTATGGACATGGGATTTCTCCGTTTTTTTATTTTTAATAAATTTGCAAAAATCTCAAGTAAACTTTTTTTCACGTTGTCATTATGGGGTGTTGTGTGTAGAATTCTGAGGAAAAAAATTAATTCAATCCATTTTGGAATAAGGCTGTAAGATAACAAAATGTGGAAAAAGTGATGCGCTGGGAATACTTTCTGGATGCACTGTAGGTAGATAGATAGATAGATAGATGGAAATAAGATGGTCCCATCTGTCCAGATGTTCATTTGCTGTCCTTAACGTTTGACTCCAGAAGGTCCAGCTTGCGTGTCTGATAAAGCCACATGCTGTTAGACTTTGGCTCAGAGTGACTCTTTTGTTTCTTTTTGTCGTCAGCAGGATGATGTGGCGGCTCCTAGGTGCTAACTTGGACTAATTCAGTCAGTTTTTTAAAAATCTGAACAGGGGATCCAAAGAGGGGCCAACAGAAGAACTTGCCGATTTTGCTAGCCTACAAACCGCACTGCTGATTAGCTTAGTCACCAAGCTAGTGAAGGTCCAGGAGTTATGAAGAATTGGTGTTCAAGGTTCCAATCCAACAAGGAGTTGCCTCAATCATGGAATCCAATTATTTGCACAAACAACGAATTCCCAGTCCATGAGAGCAGAGAGGTCAATAGAGAGATGATGTTAGTGACAGTTGGCACAGCCAGCAGTGACAAAAGGGTTAACAAGTTAAAAATGTTTGCCTTGCCGTGTGACTCCTGTACACAGTTGTGCCCTCGCAGTGCAATGGCGGGTCCTTCAGCCGGTGACCACATTAACCCTTTAGCTGCCACACGGCGTCTTTCCTTGAATGGCACCTGCCATTTGGCTCTTAAGGCGCACCTGCGATGTTTCGCTATGTGAGAAATCAGCTCTGTAGAAATGAGAAGTGCACATAATCAAGAAGAAGGAAATAATCCGTGTCAACAAGATCAACGTCTCTAAACAAGCCCTGTAAAGATGCTGGCATGTAAATGGAGAACACAGGCAGCTTAAGTGGCTAAAAATTGCTCGTGAAGAGGCAACTTGTAAGTACGCCTTGTTAGGTCTGTCAGCAGGCTCCCCGTGACTCTCTGCATGCCGCTTCATCAGGGTGTTGACATGCGGGATGGTAAGCTGCTTTCCTAAAAAAAAAAAAATTGAATGGAAACACACTAATAAATTCCAAAAAAACAAAAATTCCTTGTTATACTAAAATGTCATAACATGCACTGTTTTGTATTTTGGAGAGCAACAAAAAAAAATTAAAAAGCAAGCACTGACGATAAACGCCGCGTGTTAAATAAACGTTAGGACATTACGGGAATTGTGAAGAGACACATGACCCAACAGAGCTCTTCGGTCGTCTAAAATGAGGTCCAAGCCAGTTATTAAAGGTCTTCAAAGTCCTCCTGGCTGCCATACGCATTAGACTCACTGTGTGAAAAGACGTTTGCGTGAGGTTTTGCTCCTAATGTTATAAATTCAGGCCCACTGACTCCGAAACGGGCCTGAAAATGTAAAGTAGGCCTCGTCTCTCACACACACACACAAGGGGATGAGACAGGGGGCTGCACCTTCCCCTACTGATCCAAAACCGCTCTTAACCCTCGTCTGGTTCGTCCACAGACTCCTCTTCCTCCTCTGATGCTTCCAAAGACACCCCTCTTCCTCCCTCGTCCTTATAATACCCCGGGACAAGGTGGTGGGTGGGTATCAGCAGGGGAGAGGGCTTTAGTAGTGATGACTTTCCATCCGTTGAGTCTTCCTGTGGAGAAAACACAGTGATGTGCTGTAAGAAAAGGCGCTATATCAGCACTTGACCTGACACAGACAGACACGGAAGGCACACTAATAATTATTGTTATTTTTCTTCGCCTGTGTGGGCAACGTCTTCCCGGTTCCTATAGGCACAACACAGTCTCAAACACAATAGCACAATCACAACAATACTTATTCTCTTTGTCTCCTCCACTCCTCTCCGGCAAGCTTAGCCCTTCACCTCCCGACTCTGGCTCCCGGAGTGGTGTCTGCTGGTCCCTTATATACAGTAGGTCACCCAGAAGTGCTTCAGGTGTCTGTTGACCCACTTCAAGGTGTGGCGGAAGAAACAGGCTCGGGGACAGTTGCAGCACATCCTGGCAGCACCCCCTGGATCCCAACAGGGCCTGTAATGCACTAGATTACTGCAATGTACTCCTCTCAGGACCACCCAAAAAAGAAATCAATTGGTTACGATGAGTGCAGAATGCAGCTGCCAGAATCTTAACAAGGAAAAGAAAGTCCAAGAACATCACACCAGTCTGAGCGTCACTACACTGGTTACCGGTGCCATTTAGAATTAGCTTTAAAATCCTGCCAAGGTTATTATAGTTAACAAAAAACTGAAATCAAAACTGAAACTATTATTAACTCTTTTAGGGCGGATGTCGACTTTTGTGGACAGGAGGGGTTGAGGGCGAATGTCGACAAAAGTCGACATCAAGGGATAGAGGGCGACAATCAGCTGTTAATGGCAACAAAACTCACTGTCACGTCGCAGGCATTCCCTCTGTGCTTGGAGGAATGATAGACTCGTTGACTCGGCATCTAATCCTTGCGTGTGCGCGAGTTGCGAAATGTAAACGATGGCAAGATGGCATCGACATGTGAAAAGGGAGCGAAGCGAGTGCAGAAAAGAAAACACTCGGCAGACGATGTTTTACGCGTTATCGCGGAGTCGGACTCTGATTTTTCAGAATCGGATTTTATTGACAGTGATCAAGAGATTTAACAAGCCGGCATCAGCTGATCGGACACCAGCCGATGCCGCGCCAGCTGATCCGCTGCCAGCTGAGCGCATTCGCGCAGCCGATGCATCTACAGCAAGGTTCGCGTGGGAGTCATACACAGACATTGATCTGTGGGAGCCGAACTGGCTACTGGACTTCACAAAACGGCATGGCTTGCTGTTGGGCACGACAGATCACCAGCTGCTGGACTATTTCAGGCTGCTCTCTCCTGATGCTGCTTTTCAGCTACTGTCAGACGAGACAAACAGGTAGGCTGAGAAATTTTTTGAATTGTGGGCCGCGCTTGCATCGCATTCTCGTTTTTCAAAGTGGAAACCCACAAAAAAAGACGAGACAAAGCGCGCTGTGGGATGACAAATAGAGATGGGACAGAACTGGTGATATAACTTCAGGGAGCATTGGTCCAAACGTGCTCTGTCCCCTGGTGGCTTTGGCCAGATTATGCAGCGTGATGATAGGTACCTGCTGCTGCAAAGTTTTATTCACTTCCTGTAATAGTAACAGGTTCAACACGCCCTCGACCCTCTGCAGTTTGCATATCAGGAGAAGGTGGGAGCGGAGGATGCCATCATCTACATGCTACACCGATCCCTCTCCACTTGGACAGAGGCAGTGGTGCAGTAAGAATTATGTTTCTAGACTTCTCTAGCGCCTTCAACACCATCCAACCTCTGCTCCTTAGGGACAAGCTGACAGAGATGGGAGTAGATTCATACCTGGTGGCATGGATCGTGGACTATCTTAAAGACAGACCTCAGTATGTGCGTCTTGGGAACTGCACGTCTGACATTGTGGTCAGCAACACAGGAGCGCCACAGGGGACTGTACTTTCTCCGATCCTGTTCAGTCTATATACATTGGACTTCCAATACAACTCGGAGTCCTGCCACGTGCAAAAGTTCACTGACAACACTGCTATCGTGGGCTGCATCAGGAGTTGGGCAGGAGGAGTAGTATAGGAACCTAATCAAGGACTTTGTTAAATGGTGCGACTCAAACCACCTACACCTGAACACCAGCAAAACCAAGGAGCTGGTGATGGATTTTATGAGGCCCAGGCCCCTCATAGACCCAGTGATCATCAAAGGTGACTGTGTGCAGATGGTGCAGACCTATAAATACCTGGGAGTGCATCTGGATGATAAATTAGACTGGACTGCCAATACTGATGATCTGTGCAAGAGAGGACAGAGCCGACTATACTTCCTTAGAAGGCTGGCGTCCTTCAACCTCTGAAATAAGATGCTGCAGATGTTCTATCAGACGGTTGTGGCGAGCGCCCTCTTCTACGCGGTGGTGTGCTGGGGAGGCAGCATTAAGAAGAAAGACGCCTCACGTCTGGACAAACTGGTGAGGAAGGCAGGCTCTATTGTTGGCATGGAGCTGGACAGTCTGACATCTGTGGCAGAGCGACGGGCGCTGAGCAGACTCTTGTCAATCATGGAGAATACACAGCATCCACTGAACAGGATCATCTCCAGACAGAGGAGCAGCTTCAGCGACAGACTGCTGTCACCGTCCTGCTCCACTGACAGACTGAGGAGATTGTTCATCCACCACACTATGTGACTCTTCAATTCCACCCGGTGGGGTAAACATTAAAATTATACAAAGTTATTGTCTATATACCTGTATTATTATCAATCTTTAATTTAATATTGTTTTTTGTATTAGTAAGGTGCTGCTGGAGTATGGGAATTTCCCCTTGGGATTAATAAATTATCTATCTATCTATCTATCTATCTATCTATCTATCTATCTATCTATCTATCTATCTATCTATCTATCTATCTATCTATCTATCTATCTATCTATCTATCTATCTATCTATCTATCTATCTATCTATCTATCTATCTATCTATCTATCTATCTAATAAACAGAAGCAAATCCCAAGGGGTGAGCCAGGCTATAACGCCATGCATAAAGTTCAGCCCCTGCTTGACATTGTGGAACCAACATAGAAACAACTTTATCAGCCTGGCTGTGATTTGTCTTTCCATGAATCTATGATAAAATAAAAGGGACACCTTTTTTTCTGCAAATATATGCCAGACAAGCCCACAAAGTATGGCATAAAGGATTTTGTACTGGCAGAAGCAAACACTGGTTTCTGCCTGAAAGTAATTACATATACAGGAAAGTATTTCTTTCAAAGAGAGAACTGGCCCTTGACCAGTCAGGTTGTGCTGGAGCTGCTTCAGGGCTATGAACATTTAGAACATTAGAACATTAGAACCCTCTGGAGGAGAACAGGCCATTCAGCCCAACAAAGCTTGCCAGTCCTATCCACTTATTTCTTCCAAGAAAACATCAAGTCGAGTTTTGAAAGACCCTAACATCTTACTGTCTACCACACTACTTGGTAGCTTATTCCAAGTGTCTATCGTTCTTTGTGTAACGAAAAACTTCCTAATGTTTGTGCGAAATTTACCCTTAACAAGTTTCCAACTGTGTCCCCGTGTTCTTGATGAACTCATTTTAAAATAACAGTCTTGATCCACTGCACTAATTCCCTTCATAATTTTAAACACTTCAGTCAGGTCTGCTCTTCATCTCCTGTAAAGGCTCAGCTCTTTTAATCTTTCCTCATAATTCACCCCCTGTAGCCCTGGAATCAGCCTCGTTGCTCTTCTCTGGACCTTTTCTAGTGCTGCTATGTCTTTTTTGTAGCCTGGAGACCAAAACTGCACCCAGGACTCCAGATAAGTCCTCACCAGTGTGTTATAAAGCTTGAGGAGAACCTCCTGTGACTTGTACTCCACACATCAAGGCGCTATATAACCTGACATTCTGTTAGCCTTCTTAATGGCTTCTGAACACTGTCGGGAAGTCGATAGCTTAGAGTCCACTACGACTCTTAAATCCTTCTCATAAGGTGTACTCTCGATTTTCCGACCGCCCATTGTGTATTCAAACCTAATATTTTTACTTCCAATGTGTAATACTTTGCTGACATTACATTTCATCTGCCACAAATCTTCCCAAGCCTGTATGCTATCCAAGTCCTTCTGTAATGATATAACGGATTCCAAATTATCTGCTAATCCACCTATCTTGGTATCATCTGCAAACTTAACCAGCTTGTTACTTATATTCCTATCTAAATCATTTATATATATTAAAAATAGCACTGCCCCCTGCTGGTCACCACTCTTAACATCAGCCAGTTCTGATGAGGTTCCTCGCACCATCACCCTCTGCTTCCTGTGTCTGAGCCAATTCTGCACCCATCTACAAACATCACCCTGAACTCCCACTTCTTTTAATTTGATGCCCAACCTCTCATGTGGCACCTTATCAAATGCTTTCTGAAAGTCCAGATAAATAATATCATAAGCTCCACTTTGATCGTATCCTTTTGTTGCCTCCTCATAGAATTACAATTTGGGTCATGTTGTGTACATTTGGACAATTTTGATACATGCCCAGAATTGTTCATGGAGCTACAGAGCACAGGAATTGGAGCTTGTGGCACAGTGAGGGTGAACAGGAGACACAGGCCTTCACAGGCTGAAGAGGAAAAGAGGTGACAATACATGCGGACGGAAAACTTGGTGGCAGTGGCATTGTGCGATGGCAAACGGGTGACTTGTCTCTCTACAGTACACACTAACAATAAATGTGAGAAAGTGCAGCAACAGACAATTGAAAAGTAGGCACCAAAGCAACACATATTGCTTTGAGCGAGATCAGACTTTGCAGGACTTTGCTGTGTAAAATGTATGTGAAATCATAGAGTATGCAGGCTCATAAAACATGCAAGACAGTAACATTTGTCAAAAGGAAATATTTTTTGTTGATTTCAATTGCTTTGTGTTCTTTTTTTTTTTTAAAAAAGTTAGTTTTCGGAAAAATATTCAGCCCTGGTCCTCCCTGTGTGGAGTTTGCATGTTCTCCCCGTGTCTACGTGGGTTTCCTCCCACAGTCCAAAGACATGCAGGTTAGGTGGATTGGCGATTCTAAATTGGCCCTAGTGTGTGCTTGGTGTGTGGGTGTGCTTGTGTGTGTCCTGCGGTTGGTTGGCACCCTGCCCGGGATTGGTTCCTGCCTTGTGCCCTATGTTGGCTGGGATTGGCTCCAGCAGACCCCCGTGACCCTGTGTTCGGATTCAGCGGGTTGTAAAATGGATGAATGGATATTCTGCCCTGGGAGAAAAGAAACAAAAAAACAAACGAGCCCTAAAAGAGTTAAAATCCTGCCAAGGTTATTATAGTTAACAAAAAAATGAAATCAAAACTGAAACGATTATTAACTCTTTTAGGGCGGCTGTCGACTTTTGTGGACAGGAGCGGTTGAGGGCGCATGTCGACAAAAGTCGCCATCTGGGGGAAGAGGGCGACAATCTGCTGTTAATGGCGACAAAACTCACTGCCACGTCACAGGCATTCCATCTCTGCTCGGAGGAATGTTAGACTCATTGACTCGCCATCTAATCCTGGCGTGTGCATGAGTTACGAAATATAAACAAAGATGGCACCGACATCTCATGAGTGCAGATATGAAAATACTCGGCAGACGATGTTTGGCGCATTATCGCTGAGTCAGAATCTGATTTTGTTGAGAGTGATCAGGAGATCACTCTACTTGGCGCTCTACTTGGCCTCACCCAACAATCCCTCCGCGATCTCACTGAACTGCTACAACGTGAGGCGGCAAAAATCGGGCTCCGAATTAGTGAGGCCAAGAAGCAAGGTCATGCGCATCGGCTATGCCCGTGCAAACATCCATCAGCCAACAACAGCTTGAGGAAGTCGACCGCTTCACCTACCTCGGCAGCACCGTGCCACCTGATGGGGGGACAGACCTCGACGTAGCCTGCCATATTGGGAAAGCATCATCAGTAATGCGACAACTGGGAACAATATTTACTAAAAATATTGTTGGTTTTCGTTTTGAATGAATATTCTTGCCATTAGTCTTTAACCCTTGTAATTTTTAACTCTAAAACAGAAAGAAATCCACCATGAGCTGCCTGAATATATTTATCCAATGAATGGCGGCTGTTCACACAGTGACAGAGCAAGCTGACGACGGGTGTGTAAAGCGCGTGAAATAGAAAGCGATTTACTGTGCAGCCTTTTCTTGCACTGCTTGTATATCAAGATGTCATTTATATACCTGTAATCGTAATGTGCTGGTCAACAAAAACTTTACTGTATGGACATAAAAATCACGAGTGAGTAACGTTTCAGTTTATTTCTCAGGTGTCTGCATTTTGTTGGCAATAATTCACCTGCCACTTCACACAGGAGAAATCCTTTCTGAAAATAAAATGTGACTGACTAGGTCATCATACAAGATCAGCATATTGTTGTTGACCATTCACTTTTGCTTTAAAAAAGTAATGTGCCTGAGATGGAATCAGAGATCAAGATGGCTTGTAGAAAATAAAAAGCCCAGTATGGGCGATTTTTGAATGTACTATTGAAGGCATTCATTATAAGCACATTGTCTTGGAGCAGAAAGCATATGACAGGGTGACTAAGAGGAGCTGTGGTATTGTATGAGGAAGTCGGGAGTGGCAGAGAAGTACGTAAGAGTGGTACAGGATATGTATGAGAGGGAAGCGTGACCGTGGGGAGGTCTGCAGTAGGAGTGACGGATACAATCAAGGTGGAGGTGGGATTACATCAGGGATCGGCTCTGAGCCCTTTCTTATTTGCAATGGTGATGGACAGGTTGACAGACGATTAGACAGGAGTCCCCGTGGACTGTGATGGTTGCTGATGACATTGTGATCTGTAGCGAGAGTAGGGAGCAGGTTGAGGAGACCATGGGGAGGTGGACATATGAGAGGAGAGGAATGAAGGTCAGTAGGACCATCAAGACAGAATCCATGTGTGTAAATGAGAGGGAGGTCAGTGGAATGGTGAGGATGATGGGAGTAGAGTTGGCGAAGGTGGATGAGTTTAAATACCTGGGATCAACAGTACAGAGTAATGGGGAGTGTGGAAGAGAAGTGAAAAAGAGAGTGCAGGCAGGGTGGAGTGGGTGGAGAAGAGTGTCAGGAGTGATTTGTGACAGATGGGTATCAGTAAGAGTGAAAGGGAAGGTCTACAGGATGGTAGTGACACCAGCTGTGTTATATGGGCTGGAGACAGTGGCACAGGAGACAGAGTTAAAGATGCTAAGACTGGCATTGGGTGTGATAAGGATGGACACGATTAGAAATGAGGACATTAGAGGGTCAGCTCAGGTGGGACGGTTGGGAGACAAAGTCAGGGAGGTGAGATTGTGTTGGTTTGGACATGCAGAAGAGAGATGAGGGGATATTGGGAGAAGGATGTTAAGGATAGAGCTGCTAGGCAAAAGGAACAGAGGAGAAGTAACAAAAAAAGGGGGCGCAAATGTTGCCATATGTGGCGTAATTTCGCTATTCGTAGGAAAATTTTAAACTTGTAGCATTGTATCGGCAGCAAAAAATATAGGAATAAATTTTATTAGGGTTTTTAAAAAAACGTTAGGGGGGCGCAATTAAAACTGTTATGAAAACTCGGGTCGCAAATACTTGAAGGTTGAGAAACTCTGGCCTAAGAGAAGGTTTATGGATGTGGTGAGAGAGGACATGCAGGTGATGGGTGTGACAGAACAAGATGACGAGGACAGGAAGATATGGAAGAAGATGATCCACTGTGGCAACCCCTAAACGGGAGCAGCCGAAAGAAGAAGTCTTGGAGTAGAATATGTTGTGTGCTGTAGACATTTAGAGTAAAAAAAATTCACCTAAATTTCATTACAAATTGGCCAATTCTGGGCAATAAAAGAGAAAAAGTGCCAACAATCAGCGCACATTTGTTCAGCACAAATGACATAGAAAATATTTTTAAAAATTATAAAATTGTTCATATTGAGTATCTGGTTTTGATTATGCTTGCTTTTACCAGATGTTAAATGATGTAGTGTAGTAAGCGTTTAAACTCGTATCCTAACCCGTTCAGTGTGCAGTTCTGTCTGATTTGTGACACAAAAGTAAACTCCATAGTAGCCCTTTAACCAGACCACAAAAACTGAAACTAGATATAAAAATAAAATAGAAATGCCTTTGTGAAATAAAAACTAAGTTAAAACTAAAAATCCATCCCACTCTATCCTAACTACAGGGTCACAGGAGCCAATCCAGGGCGCAAGGCAGAAACCAACCTTGGGCAGGGCGCCAGCCCACCACAGGGCACACGGGACAATTTAATATCGCCAATCCACCTAACCTGCATGTCTTTGGACTGTGGGAGAGAAACCCATGCAGACACGGGGAGAACATGCAAACTCCACGTAGGGAGGACCCGGGAGGCGAACCCAGGTGTCCAAGTCTCCGAACTGTGAGGCAGCAGCGCTACCCACTGCGCCACCTTGCCGCCCCTAAAAATACATGATGAAGGAAAACTAAAACTAATTTGAATTTCCAAGTAAGGTAAAAAAAAAATATAGAAATAAAAACTAATATCAAAAGATAAAACTATAATAACCTTGAATTCTGCTGATGGTTTACCAAGCCTTCAATCATCTGCTCCATCTTGTATCTCAGAACGCCTGTCACCTGACACTCCAAATCGTAACCTTAGATCTTCACATTGAGGGTCTGCTTAGAATTCCAAGAGCTAAACTTAAAAGAAGTGGTGAGGCGTTCGGCCTTCTAGTGTTTTCCATAGAAAATCTGGAATACGAGTTTACCGATTAGAAATTCGCCAGGCTAATACGGTGGAGCACTTTAAACAAAACTGCCAAAAACTCCTTATGTTAAGATGGCTTTCTCAAAGCTTCATTTTATTAATAAAGTATCTATCTATCTATCTATCTATCTATCTATCTATCTATCTATCTATCTATCTATCTATCTATCTATCTATCTATCTATCTATCTATCTATCTATCTATCTATCTATCTGTCTAGTGTAACTCTGATATTCTGTATATGCATTGAATTATCACTATCATTCATGGTGGCTCTAAAATCCGTACTAACCCCGACTTTCTCTTCTGTTTTTTGGGTTTTCTGTGGTTTAGATCTGCGCCCCCACCACCTGATCAAAGCACCATGATGTCTCTCCATTGATGGATTGAAGGTCCACATGACCATCATCATCAAGTTCTTCCATCTGAACCCTGAATACAATGAAGACTGATTGAGATCACTTATGTTAGGGGGGGGCTGGGTGGTCTCGTGGCCTTGAACCCCCTGCAGATTTTTTTTTTTTTCTCCAGCCGTCTGGAGTTTTTGTTTTTTCTGTCCTCCCTGGCCATCGGACCTTACTTTTATTCTATGTTAATTAGTCCATCCATTTTCCAACCCGCTATATCCTAACTACAGGGGTCATGGGGGTCTGCTGGAGCCAATCTCAGCCAACGTAGGGTGCAAGGCAGGAAACAAACCCCGGGCAGGGTGCACACACACACACACACCAAAATTTAAATTTCTTATTTATTTTGTCTTTTTTCCCCTTCTTCATCATATAAAGCACTCTGAGCTCATCATTTGTATGAAAATGTGTGATGGAAATAAATGTTGTTGTTGTTATTGTAATGAACTCCAATTCCCATGAAGCCATGCAAGAGTCGGATGATTCGGGGTGGGGTGTGTGTGTGTTTGAGGGGGGGTTGGGCTATTGCTGCCATCCAGCACTCCTTTTGAGGTGATGCCCGGACCACACTTGCTCCCCCGGACCTTCCAAGGCGGGGGCACTGCCCGGCCACCCATGATAGGGCATAAAGGTGCATTGTTGGGCTGTCATTGCATTGGAAAGCACATCACGTTTTCATACAGCGCCCTCCACTCCCACGGTGATGTGAACGAGAGTTAATTTTACCGGTGTGGTACACATTATATGCTTTATGTCAGTAATGTGCCGTGAAGTTCATGGCTTGTGACTCCTTCAGTGTCAGATTTACAAATATAAGAGCCCCAAAGAGTCGCTTCTTCATTATTCAATTGGCACATTGCCTACTGGTTATGTTTCATATCTCATTCTTTACACACACACAGGTAAGGTTCATATTTGGCTAAGAAAGAACGTTACATTTATAGCGGCGAGAAAGAGCAGAGAGAGCGCATTTGCTCCTCACCCTCCATGTGTTTTAAATTTGCCGTTGCAATTCCACAATTCACACTCATTCAATACAAATGAAAGTATAGAGTGGTGTACTAAGAAATGGATTTCAATGTTGACCTTAATTGAAATATCCATCCATCCATCCATCCATTATCCAACCCGCTATATCCAAAATACAGGGTCACGGGGGTCTGCTGGAGCCAATCCCAACCAACACAGGGCACAAGGCAGGAAACAAACCCCGGGCAGGGCGCCAGCCCATCGCAGGGCACACACACGGGACAATTTAGGATCACCAATCCACCTAACCTGCATGTCTTTGGACTGTGGGAGGAAACCAACGCAGACACGGGGAGAACATGCAAACTCCACGCAGGGAGGACCCGGGAAGCGAACCCAGGTCTCCTTACTGCGAGGCAGCAGTGCCACCGTGCCGCCCAGTGTTAATTATTGTATTACTATTTATTTATTAATTGCCCCTAGGCAGGGCAACAGCCCACCACAGTAATTTAAATATTTAGTTGTTTTTAATTCTGATGCTTTAATCAATTTTAATACAGACTGTTCAACAAAAGGATAACAAGAAAGAATATTTTATTGAAGGTGAAAATTCCGTTTTTAAATATTGGATTGTTTTTTTTTCTTAGTCTGATCCCATTTTTTTTATTAAATTGAATGCCGTTTATGGTCTTACCTTTATTTGTGAATGAGTCCAAGCGCCGATCCTTCTCCACGAAAATCTCCATCACTTTCTTGTAAAAGTCCTCCTTCTTCTTCTGTAGTTTTAAATGTCTTAGTCTTCCTCTTTGGCAGTCAGTGGGAATAAAAAATAAAAATAAATGGAGCCCCGCAGTGCACTTGACTTTCTGATGTCGCTAACTCACTGGTGTCTCTAAAGAGCAGCAGTGACGAGCACCTGGTGGGCTCTCATGCGCCCCCTTCAGGTCAGCACGGTACTGTCTGCCTCACTCGCCTTGTGCCTTTTCACTGTGGCTTTATGTCAGATCACACACTCATTAATGATATTCGCCAGACTGTGGAAAGTCAGGGTGTATAATAAACGTGTCTGCAAATATGATATTGGCGACATACAGAGAGAGACAGCAACAGGCACGTGACAATTGCAGACATCAACCCCATGTGTGAGGAGAGCGCAGTCTGAAGGGAGGTGAGGCTCGTCGCTGTCGCACCTCCTTGCGTTTCTCTCCTCTATTTGAACAGGAAATGTGCCAATTGACTATAAAAATGATCAAAATTATTGGAATCATTCAGAATACAAATTGATAGCACAGACCAGTGGACTCACTCATTTTATGTTATTATTATTAGTTTTGTTACTTTTCATGACGACCTCCCCTGACCGCACCTCCATGCTTTACGTAGCTAGAGAGAAGCATACAGATAGTCACAGAAGTGTAAACGGGGCTTTAAGGGGCGGAATGCGTCTCCAGGGTCCGCTCGTGTTTATCTGCGTAGCACAGCACACCACAGCCCCTAACCAGTCGTTACGTTTCAGACCGGACTGTCACTCTCACCCGTCTTTTAAAAAGTATAAATACCATACAACACCCACACACACACACACACATCTCCTCACAAGCTCATTCGAGGTATGTGATAACCCACCAGGATGACAGGGGGCGCTGTTGCTAATTGGTTTCTTCTCTTTCTCTCCCCCAGCTGACATCATTTTATCACTCATTGCTCATTGCAGGGCTGCTGTTCGCATGTGCGGGGTCCAGTGCAAGACCTAATATAGCGCCCCTAATTTAATATAAAAAGAATTGACGTCTGACTTGAGGGAGATATTACAAAAAAAATATTAATAATAAAAAGTAATTGTATATGCTATATTAAATAAGAATTAAGAAAACAACACACTTAAAATTTAAATTAAAACTTTATTTTAATTTATTTTAATGAAAAAATTACAATACAAGAAATACAATGCCAAGAAGAGATACAAGAAGACTACAATACAACATATTGAGTTTTTAATCGTTATTTGAAATTTATTTATCATTTATTGGGTGGCACAGTGGTAGCACTGCTGCCTCGCAGTTAGGAGACCTGAGGTTCGCTTCCCAGGTCCTCCCTGCGTGGAGTTTGCATGTTCTCCCCGTGTTTGCGTGGGTTTCCTCCAACAGTCCAAAGACATGCAGGTGAGGTGCATTGATGATCCTAAATAGTCCTTGGTGTGTGTGTGTGAGCCCTGGGGTGGGCTGGTGCCCTGCCCGGGGTTTGTCTCCTGCCTTGCGCCCTGTGTTGGCTGGGATTGGCTCCAGCAGACCCCTGTGACCCTGTAGTTAGGTTATAGCAGGTTGGATAATGGATGGATGGATATTTATATAATATATATACTTTATATCATTTATATAATATACAGTATACAAGGTGAGTGATGTTGAATTATGTTAACATTTGAATGGCGGAAACAATTTATTCACAAAACATACTTCATATGTGAATGATGATTGTCAGGAATGTCTCAATCTGTTTGCCATCATATTCAACATATGTACCATATGTAGCACATAAATTGTCCACAAAAACTGTTTATAAGTATTTATAGCAGTACCATTAGTGCGAACATAACTATTTTATATATATATATATATGTATGTGTATATATATATATATATAAACTGTATATGTATATGGTTGAAATAGTTTACTCTCAAATAATGCAAAGAATACGAGACACGTGTTTCGCCCTCATTCTGGGCTCATCAGGCGTACACACTCTACTGCATCCCCTCTCGGGAATCGAACCTCGGTGCTAGAGGCGAAGCCCCTAATGTTGTGCCACGGCATGTGGTTCGTTTTTTTGACAGCATGTAAATCATTATTTGACAGTAAACTATTTCAACCATTCTATAATCTGCTTCTCACAACTGAGGGCATCGTGGCAGATGTTAGCTGACTTGCTGAGCAACCACAAGCATTACCTGGTAGGTAACCACCCATACAATCAGATTGTGACACAGACTACGAATGTCGCAAATATATATATATATATATGTATGTGTATATATATATATATGTATGTGTGTATAATATATATATATATATATATATATATATAGATATATATATATATATATATATATATATATATATGTATATATATATATATATATATATATATATGTATGTATATATATATATATATATATATATATATGTATGTATATATATATATATATATATATATATATATATATATATATATGTATGTATATATATATATATATATATATATATATATATGTATGTATATATATATATATATATATATATATATATATATGTATGTATATATATATATATATATATATATATATATGTATGTGTATATATATATATATATATATATATATATATATATATATATATAATATATATAATAATGTGTGTGTGTGTATAAATATATGTGTGTATATATATATATATATATATATATATATATATATATATATATATATATATATATGTATGTATATATATATATATATATATATATATATATATATATATATATATAAATATATAATGTGTGTGTGTGTATAAATATATGTGTGTATATATATATATATATATATATATATATATATATATATATATATATAATATACTGTATATGTGTATATATACAAACTGTCAATATGGAAGACCCGTAAAAACAAAATTACTGGGAGTGGGATTGAAGATGTTGTTGTCTTTTTTAGAAAAGTGTGCGAAAGTAGAATATTAGTGGATTTTAATTTTTATAAGTCTACAAATAATTTAGCACAGTTTAAGGAATTGTTGTGCGTAAATAATGTACTTTGTAAATGTGCTGATGATAATAATTTACAATTTGTGCTCTGAGTTTGGTGTTTGTTTTTACTTATTTATAGATTTGAGATAATAAAGAATACAAAGGATAAGTGGGATTGGAGGGTGGAAACAATGGGAGGGATTAGATAAATATATATTTTATTCTAAGTACAATTCTGAGTATGTAATGTTTTTGATACTGAATATTCATCAATAGGAATGTGTAGATATGTTTTCTGTTAGACTTAAGATTGCGTTTGGTTTACTGTTATGTTTAATTTTCTGTGCTTATTCAATAAAGTTTGGTTTTAAAAAATAAAAAAAATAAAAAAATATGTGTCTGTATATATATATATATATATATATATATATATATATATATATATATATATATATACAGGGGGTGGGCTAAAGTAGATTTGCAGTTCTCTGACATGCAGGTTATGATTATTACAATAGCTTTATTAACTCAAAAGAATGTCACAATGGCACAGTGCATTTAAGATACAAAGCAATTTAAATTCAATTAATTAATACAAATTAATAAATAAATAGTAATACAATAATTCACATGGGGCAGCACGGTGGCGCAGTGGTAGTGCTGCTGCCTCGCAGTAAGGAGACCCAGGTTTGCTTTCCCGGGTCCTCCCTGCGTGGAGTTTGCATGTTCTCCCCGTGTCTCCGTGGGTTTCCTCCCACAGTCCAAAGACATGCAGGGTAGGTGCGTTGGCGATTCTAAATTGTCCCATGTGTGTGTTTGGTGTTTGTGTGTGTGTGTGTGCTCTGCGATGGGCTGGCACCCTGCCCAGGGTTTGTTTCCTGCCTTGTGTCCTGTGTTGGCTCCAGCAGACCCCCCTGACCCTGTAGTTAGGATATAGTGGGTTGGATAATGAATGGATGGATAATTAACACTATAATATAATAATATATAATAAAATAACTCTGAGTTTCATGTACTCACAACTGTAAAGTCACTTCTGCCTACCCCTATATTGTGGCTTTGTGCAGCAATGACAGGTCATGGAAGCACAGAATAGTTGGGACACCAAGTGGGTTGTACCTCCACACTTTAATTAAGGGTATCCAACAGAAAATGATAACTTTTGGCTTCAATTAACAGCCCACTTTTGCAGAATCAAGAAGTAAATAATTTGGGCTCTTTGCCGAGTAAGTCAATCACAGGAGTGAGGACTTCCTCCTTCAAGTCAGCCGCACTTCTTATATTATGCAGACAAGAAGGGGAGGGGCTAAGTGCTCAAAGTGGGCGGATTCTCAGTGCTGTGGGGTGAGAAGGAGAAGAAACCGTTAGCAACAGCGCCCCCTGTCACCCTGGTGGGTTATCACATACCTCGAATGAGCTTGTGAGGAAATATATACTGTATGTGTGCATATATGTGTGTGTTGTAAGGTATTTCTACTTTTAATGTGTGTGTGTGTGTCGGTATTGTCAGTGTCCTCTACAACTCTCTGATGGCCGGTGTGCTGTCACAATTCTCCAGAAACACAAAGTAAGAGTGAGAGTGTCATTATACTCTGCTTGACAATAAACCTGCACTTGAACCAAATCTGATGAACTGTGCATTCTGCAAGTAACAGAAATCCTCAAATGAGTTCAACAAACGTCCCTGTTGGTTCAGATTCCATTTTTAATTTGGATTTTGTGCTCTTCAGTTTGTGCCTTATGACTTGAATAACAATATGGGTTTGGTCATCAGGAGGAGAGGACCATTAAAGAATAAGCAGCCGTATTCATTTGAAATCGTCTTTGCCAACCAGCTGACGAACAGGGGATGCCAGTCTGCTACTGTGCCCACACACTCAGACAATTTATAGTAACCAATTAATTTAATGGCAACACTTTGAAATGTTGTGGGAATTTTTTTTTATTAGATCCCACGTAATTCCTAATATAAAATTCTCAGAACGGCTTCTTTCAAGTCACGGAGCTCATCCTGGCAGCTTTGGACATCACAAGGCCCACTGCCACATACACAGGGCAGAGTGACACACATGTCTTTGGAAGGTGGCAGGAGATCAGGGCAACCTGGAAAGGAGAACCTGAGGAGACGCTGGTTGAAAAGTAAAGTGTCAGCTGTGAGATTCAAACATAGAAGCAACACGCCTCCCCACCCATCGACTGATTCATTCATTTTTAACTTTAGTCCAAACGGCCAGTGATGTTTCTGACATTCATCGGCATGCGATTCCCAACGGCAGCTCCCATGAGGCCAGGAGGGATCCCAAGAATGCAATTACATGAAACGGCACCTGCGGTTACGGTTTTGTGCGTTTAAGCCTTAACCAGGCTGTGAGTGTAAACAGCGGCCTCTAAATCAACTTCTTTACAGACTTGGCGTGCGCTTCATTTACATTTCGAGGAGACAGATACGTTTTTAATCTTTTCTTTTTTCCTCCAAAACCCAGAATGGAAACGATCATTTAAATATGTCTGCCGGGCCAAATGGATACAGATGACTTAAATAAAGCGACTTCATGTAACTGAGCAAATAGCGGCCGTCCCGAGGGATCCATGGGGAGCGTTTGGACTGGCAGGGGTCCAGCGTGTCTGAGTCACTCACTCACTCCTCCGACCCACCGTCGCGCACGGCGAGCTCAACGTAAACCACCTTCTGTGTCATGCAATGTGTTTCACATTTAGGGCTTCACTTCATTGCAGAAACCTTGTCCAGCTGGCTCTGTGGCACGTACATCAGCCGTCAGGTTTGGTGGGAAAAGTTTGACGAGGAAAAAGTTACAATCCGAGAGTGTGAGGCGCTGATTAAGAAAGACAAAAAGATTTAAATCGGCTCAGCTTGACTTATTACTGCAGGCCAGGGGCAGACTCAGGGTGCAGGGAGAAGTCCAGAGGTGAGCAGAGGAGTGTGCAAAAGTAAGTGCACCCATGAAACGCCTTCATCTTTAAACTGTAGATAGATAGATAGATAGATGTGTAAGGTACTATATATATAGATAGATATGAAAGGCACTATATAGATAGATAGATAGATAGATAGATAGATAGATAGATAGATAGATAGATAGATAGATAGATAGATAGATAGATAGATAGATAGATAGATAGATAGATATGAAAGGCACTATATAATAGATAGATAATAAATATGAAAGGCACTATATAATAGATAGATAGATAGATAGATAGATAGATAGATAGATAGATAGATAGATAGATAGATAGATAGATAGATAGATAGATAGATAGATGTGTAAGGTACTATATAGATAGATAGATAGATAGATAGATAGATAGATAGATAGATAGATAGATAGATAGATAGATGTGAAAGGCAGATAGATAGATAGATATGAAAGGCACTATATAATAGATAATGAATATGAAAGGCACTATATAATAGATAGATAGATAGATGTGTAAGGTACTATATATATATAGATAGATATGAAAGGCACTATATAGATAGATAGATAGATAGATATGAAAGGCACTATATAATAGATAGATAATAAATATGAAAGGCACTATATAATAGATAGATAGATAGATAGATAGATAGATAGATAGATAGATAGATAGATAGATAGATAGATAGATAGATAGATGTGTAAGGTACTATATAGATAGATAGATAGATAGATAGATAGATAGATGTGAAAGGCAGATAGATAGATAGATATGAAAGGCACTATATAATAGATAATGAATATGAAAGGCACTATATAATAGATAGATAGATAGATAGATGTGTAAGGCACTAGATAGATAGATAGAAATGAAAGATGCAATATGATAGATAGATAGATAGATAGATAGATAGATAGATAGATAGATAGATAGATAGATAGATAGATATGAAAGGCACTATATAATAGATAGATATGAAAGGCTCTATATAGTAGATAGATAGATAGATAGATAAATGTTAAAGGCACTATATAATAGATAGATACATAGATAGATAGATAGATAGATAGATAGATAGATATGAAAGGCACTATATAGATAGATAGAAATGAAAGATGCAATATGATAGATAGATAGATAGATATGAAAGGCACTATATAATAGATAGAAAAGATGCAATATGACAGAAAAGATGCAATATGATAGATAGATAGATAGATAGATAGATAGATAGATAGATAGATAGATAGATAGATAGATATGAAAGGCACTATATAATAGATAGATATGAAAGGCTCTATATAGTAGATAGATAGATAAATGTTAAAGGCACTATATAATAGATACATAGATAGAAATGAAAGATGCAATAAGATAGATAGATAGCTATGAAAGGCACTATATAGATAGATAGATAGATAGATAGAAATGAAAGATGCAATATGATAGATAGATAGGTAGATATGAAAGGCACTATATAATAGATAGAAAAGATGCACTATGATAGATAGATAGATAGATAGATAGATAGATAGATAGATAGATAGATAGATAGATAGATAGATAGATAGATAGATAGATATGAAAGGCACTATATAATAGATAGATAAATAGATATGAAAGGCACTATATAATAGATAGATAGATAGATAGATAGATAGAAATGAAAGATGCAATTAGATAGATAGATAGATAGATAGATAGATAGATAGATAGATAGATAGATAGATAGATAGATAGATGTTAAAGGCACTATATAATAGATAGATAGATAGATAGATAGATAGATAGATAGAAATGAAAGATGCAATTAGATAGATAGATGTTAAAGGCACTATATAATAGATAGATAGATAGATAGATAGATAGATAGATAGATAGATAGATAGATAGATAGATAGATAGATAGATAGATATGAAAGGCACTATATAGATAGATAGAAATGAAAGATGCAATATGATAGATAGATAGATAGATAGATAGATAGATAGATAGATAGATAGATAGATAGATAGATAGATAGATATGAAAGGCACTAAATAGATAGATAGAAATGAAAGATGCAATATGATAGATAGATAAATAGATAGATATGAAAGGCACTATATAATAGATAGAAAAGATGCAATATGACAGAAAAGATGCAATATGATAGATAGATAGATAGATAGATAGATAGATAGATATGAAAGGCACTATATAATAGATAGATATGAAAGGCTCTATATAGTAGATAGATAGATAAATGTTAAAGGCACTATATAATAGATACATAGATAGAAATGAAAGATTCAATAAGATAGATAGATACCTATGAAAGGCACTATATAGATAGATAGATAGATAGATAGATAGATAGATAGATAGATAGATAGATAGATAGATAGATAGATAGAAATGAAAGATGCAATATGATAGATAGATAGGTAGATATGAAAGGCACTATATAATAGATAGAAAAGATGCACTATGATAGATAGATAGATAGATAGATAGATAGATAGATAGATAGATAGATAGATAGATAGATAGATAGATAGATATGAAAGGCACTATATAATAGATAGATAAATAGATATGAAAGGCACTATATAATAGATAGATAGATAGATAGATAGATAGATAGATAGATAGATAGATAGATAGATAGATAGATAGATAGATAGATAGATAGAAATGAAAGATGCAATTAGATAGATAGATAGATAGATAGATAGATAGATAGATAGATAGATAGATAGATAGATAGATAGATAGATAGATAGATAGATAGATAGATAGATAGATAGATGTTAAAGGCACTATATAATAGATAGATAGATAGATAGATAGAAATGAAAGATGCAATTAGATAGATAGATGTTAAAGGCACTATATAATAGATAGATAGATAGACATGAAAGCCATTTCTGCAGCTTCATCAGCGATCATGAAGACTTTATCTGTCCATCAGCAGCCATACCACATGCACTGCAGAACAGGTCATCCGCCTGACGCTCAGCAGTTTCAGGCCCGGCCAGTACTTAGATTTGAGATCTTTTATGACAAACGTGGGTTGCTGCTGTTAGAGGTGTTGGTGGTGCCAGAAGGGTGCGCTTATCCTGTGGTCTGAATGTGAATCCCAGTGCAGTGACGGGGAAACTATTCTGTAAATATGGCACCATCCTTTGGATGAGACATTAAAACTGAGGTCTTTACTTTCTCTGGTCGTTAAAGAGACCCGGGTGTCCAGATGTACAGGCTAAATTACCCACCAGGGCCTGGTCATTCTGGCTCCCTAATTATCCACCTAACAGCTAATGTGTGGTGAGTGCACTGGCACAAAATGGCTACCGTTGCATTGTCTGGGTGAGTGCTACACATTGGCTCTGGTCAAAGTGGCTCCCCTCTCTCTATGTAAAGCGCTTTGAGTATGTTGAATAGCTCAATATAAATGCAATGTCTTCTTCTATTAATATAGGGTCCAGTAATTACAGATTCTTTTAATTTTTTGGTATTATATTTTTATATATTTTATATATAGCTGAACTGTATTGAGCAGAATCTATTAAATAATCAACTGTATTTTATTGGTAAGGCTAGTGGTCAACAGTATTAGAAGGTGAGGTTTATTTGCAGAAGTTAGAATTTGTGGGGGTCCTACACCCATAACCCCAGCAAAGTGCATGAGATATCTGTAGTGTATTTCATCAAGACAGAACTGTAACACCTCAGTTAATTAAGCAAATGCGTTACACGACTTTATTGTAAAGGGTAGATGTGTCATAGGAGGAGTAAGGATGTTGATTATAGTAACCGAGGTGGGTTAAGGGGGCTGTTTTTTTTGTTTTGTTTCTGTTTATTCTGCTGGCAGAACTGCAATCTTCTTCCTCAGCGATCCTCCAACACCATTGGCACGGCTTTGGCCTTCCTTATGGCTCTACACGCTCTCATCTGCCTCCTCCACACCCTGCATATTCACACCACCAGCTCCACTGCTCACTTGCCGTCTGTTATGAATTGGCAACATGAAAACTGATTTTCTTGGAATTACAATTTTCTTGTTGGAAATAATGTATAGGAATTTTAGTTTAGTGTCTTCAAGAACACGAGTTGTGCACCCCATGTTAGAGGAGTTGGAAATCTAACTAATCCACGTTCTCCTCAGCAGGAAAGTTTTGTATTGCACCGTGCAATTCATATGTCTCTGTTATATGGCCGTTGTGAACGGGAGTGGTAGAAGCAGTGTGATGCACCATCTGTTGGAATGATCAAATGCACTGTATTTTATTTATAAAAATGTCTGTGATGGGCCTCCTGTTGGAATAAGAGACATAACAGATTACAGATTATGATTTTATTTCTATAGATTGCAGTTAATTTAACTGAAAAACATTTTTTAATTTCCCCTCGCCCCGAAAATGACTCCAGCACTTCTTAAATATAAAAGTCTACACGTGGAAGTGTGTCTCTCTGTCTGTCCGGCCCGGAAGTGTGAGGCTACAGCTCAAAGAAATCGACTCAAAACCTCCGAGGAGAGAGAAACTCGCATAGTCCCTGATAGACAATGGGGGGCGAGCAAATCGGTTAAAGGAAACCTCTGAGGAGAGTGAAATCTCACTTAGCCGCTGATACACAAGCGAGGCGAGCACATCGGCAAAACAAAACTTTTGAGCAGAGAGAGAAACTCATTTAGACGTTGATAGACAAGGGGCGTGAATACATCGACAAAACGAAACCTCTAAGGAGAGAGAAACACGCTTAGTCGCTGATAGACAAGGGGGGGGCAAGCAAATCGGCAAAAAGAAACCTCTAAGGACAATGCACAACAAAGGTTTTGCTTCTTGAACACTGTTGGGTTTTTCTTTTAGATGTTTGGGTGCTGATCGTGAATATCACATCATGATTTACCCATCATGTACCATTTCAGATTTGTCCTGATTTTTTCTTATATTTGTATCCCATAAGTGACTTATCAACATCGGTTTGTGCAGACTGTGCACGTCCAGCCATTGAATCAGGGCAGGTTGGAAGCTGTTTTGTGGGAGTTGACATCCTGGGCAGGTCTGAAGGAGCTTGACGCTGTCTCTGCACGCTATAAAGGAGGCTGGCATACTCCGATCCTGCTCATTTGGTTAATAGAGATAGTCAGTGTGTATGTAGAGTATCAGCATAGTAAAGTAGAGTATCTGTAGCAATAGAACAGTAAGTAAGCTTGATGCTATAGACATTTTGGTGTCTCGTCAATGTCGTCACAGCCGCCATACATTCTGCTATATCTGTGTGTGCTGAATATACACTTGCACCTCAGAGACGCTGCACTGTAAAAAATGTTTTGTTGAATCAACCTAAATAAATTACTTCACAAGGTAACAAGCAATTTAATTGATTTCTTTCAAATTTTAAAAAAGTATTTGAGTAAACTTAATTCATTTGAGTTTGTTTTAACCTTTTCAAAAACTTGAATAAAAGCAAAAAATGTATTTAGCGCAAACAAAATTTCTTTAAAAATTCAAATTAACTGCGGTGGGTTGGCACCCTGCCCGGGATTGGTTCCTGCCTTGTGCCCTGTGTTGGGATTGGCTCCAGCAGACCCCCGTGACCCTGTGTTCGGATTCAGCGGGTTGGAAAATGGATGGATGGATGGATGTATTTAGCTCAAACAAAATTTCTTTAAAAATTCAAATTAACTGCGGTGGGCTGGCGACCTCATCCATCCATCCATCCATCCATTGTCTCCCGCTTATCCGAGGTCGGGTCGCGGGGGCAGCAGCTTGAGCAGAGATGCCCAGACTTCCCTCTCCCCGGCCACTTCTTCTAGCTCTTCCGGGAGAATCCCGAGGTGTTCCCAGGCCAGCCGGGAGACATAGTCCCTCCAGCGTGTCCTGGGTCTTCCCCGGGGCCTCCTCCCGGTTAGACGTGCCCGGAACACCTCACCAGGGAGGCGTCCAGGAGGCATCCTGATCAGATGCCCGAGCCACCTCATCTGACTCCTCTCGATGCGGAGGAGCAGCGGCTCTACTCTGAGCCCCTCCCGGATGACTGAGCTTCTCACCCTATCTTTAAGGGAAAGCCCAGGCACCCTGCGGAGGAAACACATTTCAGCCGCTTGTATTCGCGATCTCGTTCTTTCGGTCACTACCCATAGCTCATGACCATAGGTGAGGGTAGGAACATAGATCGACTGGTAAATTGAGAGCTTTGCCTTGCGGCTCAGCTCCTTTTTCACCACGACAGACCGATGCAATGCCCGCATTACTGCGGATGCCGCACCGATCCGCCTGTCGATCTCACGCTCCATTCTTCCCTCACTCGTGAACAAGACCCCGAGATACTTGAACTCCTCCACTTGGGGCAGGATCTCGCTACCAACCCTGAGAGGGCACTCCACCCTTTTCCGGCTGAGGACCATTGTCTCGGATTTGGTGCTGATTCTCATCCCAGCCGCTTCACGCTCGGCTGCGAACCGATCCAGAGAGAGCTGAAGATCATGGCCTGATGAAGCAAACAGGACAACATCATCTGCAAAAAGCAGTGACCCAATCCTGAACCCACCAAACCGGACCCCCTTAACGCCCTGGCTGGCGACCTGCCCGGGGTTTGTTTCCTGCCTTGCGCCATGTGTTGGCTGGGATTGGCTCCAGCAGACCCCCGTCACCCTGTAGTTAGGATATAGCAAGTTGGATAATGGATGAATGAACTCAAATTAAAATTTTGTCCATTATTGTATTCAGTGTAATGCCAACTTAAATTCTATATATATATATATTCACAAACTCGAGGCAGAGTCATATAAAGGTTTGGGGCAGCCACCCGTATAATTTGGTTTCCTGGCTGCAGAGTTGCTTTTCAAAATAATACAGCACTGATGTGCACAAAACCGAGTCCAAACAGAACTGAGGGAATAGGGAAAAGGTGGAGGCTTTTAAAGGGGGAGACAGGAAGTGAAGTCAAAGGGGTTGAGCTCATGTAGGTCTTCTGCCATTGGTGCGAGCCTGGACGTGACGTCACAGGGGGCGGAGCCGGCAAGGTCTCCAAAGCGATTTTTTGCTTTAGACTAAATAGAAGAAGTTACATTAAGTGACAGCAAGGTTTTTCAATTTGAAGTAAAGCAAAAAAAATTATGTTAGGTGAACAAACATATTAATATAGTTCATTACAACTACTAAAATTACCTTAAATCAAAAAGAGCCCTTTTTCCCTTTTTAGAGTGTGGATGACTGTTCTTGTGAAGAAAGCTTATCATCTGTATTTCGGCTGGTGATCAAGACAAGGAATGGGCGCCTCACATTTGCTGTGCGACACGTGCTGTCAGTCTGAGAGCCTGGCTCAGAGGCACTCGAAAGACGATGCCGCTTACTGTTCTGATGGTATGGCGAGAACAAAAAGACCATGTGACCGACTGTTACTTCTGTTTGACTAATGTGTCTGGTTTCTCTACCAAAAACAAGAAGTCAATTGAATCTCCTAATCTGCCTTCATCAAAGAGACCCGTGCCACATGACGACAGTCTTCCAATTCCGAAACCACCAGAGGATTGGACCTTAGACGAACCTGATGAAGAAACTGCAATGTAGGGTACTGACAGTGACATTGACCCGGATTTTGAACCGCGCTCATCAGGCGATCCACATCTGATAACACAGTCTGAACTGAATGGTTTGGTCAGAGATTTGGGTCTGTCAAAAGCAAAAACCGAGCTGCTGGGTTCGAGACTGCAGGAATGGTGTTTGCCGTCACCAGGTATGAAAATTTCTTTGTTTTGAGGCCGACATCGTGATATAACCAGTTGACAGTCTCTGTTTCTGTTGTGACATTGAAGGATTGTTCTCGGCCTTGGGTTGTGATCGCAACCCAGAAGTTTGGCGTCTCTTCATTGATTCATCAATGTTAAGCCTGAAAGGTGTTCTGCTACACAATGGCAACGTTTACCCTTCAGTACCTGTTGGCTATGCAGCACACATGGAAGAAACTTAGGAGAATATGGAACTGTGGCTAAAGCACGTCCAGTATAGCAGGTACAACTGGAATATCTGTGGAGATCTTAAAGTCGTTGCTCTGTTACTAGGACTGCAGCTCGGCTATACAAAGTACTGTTGTTTCATCTGTGAATGGGACAGCCGTGCCAAAGACTCGACAGAACTGGCCACTCCGTACAAACTTAGTTCCAAGATAGAAAAATGTGGCACATGAATCGCTTGTCGACCCGGCAAAGATATTTTTGCCTCCTCTTCACATAAAACTGGGACTCATGAAGAATTTCGTGAAAGCACTGAACAAGGAAGGTGAAAGTTTTCGTTATTTAAGACAGATGTTCCCAAGAATAACTGATGCCAGGATCAGAGAGGGCATTTTTGTTGGCCTTCAGATCAGACATGTTATGAGTGACAAGCGGTTTGAAGATCTGTTAGTTTGCCTGGAAAGCCTTCAAAGATGTTGTTGACAATTTTCTGGTCAATTACAGAGCCCCAAACTCCATTCAGCTGGTAGACAAACTTATCAAAGCATACAAGACAATGAAGTGCAACATGTCACTCGAGATTCATTTCCTCCTCTCACACTTGGACTTCTTCCCCGCAAATCTCGGTGCCGTCAGTGACGAACACGCTGAAAGGTTTCACCAGGACATTGCTACGATGGAGAGACGATACCAGGGCAACTGGAATCTGTCAATGCTTGCTGACTACTGTTGGACACTGCAACGTGATACATCAGACATTGAATACAAAAGAAAATCAGGAGCAAAACACTTCGAATTCTGTTGAATTTGATAGCTTGAAACATAAATGTGACTAAATACGTTATTGTCAGTGAACATTGTCAGAGTTCCTATGTGATGCAGTAAAATCAAAACTGTATTTGTGCATACCCAGTAGGTACCTGTCACAATCAGCAAAAACTTTTCAGGAAGCAGGACATTACAAAAAAATTGTTGTGCAGTGGGAGAGATAAACTCGCTTAGCCGTTGATAGACAAAGGAGGCGAGAACATCAGCAACACAAAACCTCTGAATAAAGAGAGAAACTCGCTTAAAATACAAGCAAGGTAAGCACATCGACAAAGCAAAACTTCTGAGCAGAGAGAAACTCGCTTAGCTGTTGATAGACAAGGGGTGTGAGTACATCGGCAAAATGAAACTTCCAAGGATAGAGAAACTCACTTAGCTGTTGATTGACAATGGAGGCGAGCGCATCAGCAAAACAAAACCTCTGAAAAAAGGGAGAAACTCGCTTAAAACACAAGTGAGGTGAGCACATCGGCAAAACAAAACTACTGAGAAGAGAGAAACTTGCTTAAAACACAAGTGAGGCGAGCACATCGGCAAAACAAAACCACTGAGAAGACAGAAACTTGCTTAGCCGCTGATAGACAAGGGGCGTGAGTACATTGGCAAAACGAAACTTCCAAGGATAGAGAAACTCGCTTAGCTGTTGATTGACAATAGAAGCGAGCACATCAGCAAAACAAAACCTCTGAAAAAAGGAAGAAACTCGCTTAAAATACAAGCGAGGCGAGCACATCGACAAAACAAAACTACTGAGAAGAGAGAAACTCGCTTAACCACTGACAGACAAGCGAGGCGAGTACATCGGCAAAACAAAACTTCTGAGCAGAGACAGAAACTTGCTTAGCCGCTGATAGACAAGGGGCGTGAGTACATCGGCAAAACGAAACCTCCAAGGATAGAGAAACTCGCTTAGCTGTTGATTGACAATGGAGGCGAGCACATCAACAAAACGAAACCTCTGAACAAAGAGAGAAACTTGCTTAAAACACAAGCGAGGCGAGCACGTTGGTAAAATGAAACCTCCAAGGATAGAGAAACTCGCTTAGCTGTTGATTGACAATGGAGACGAGCGCATCAACAAAATGAAACCTCTGAACAAAGAGAGAAACTCGCTTAAAATACAAGCGAGGCGAGCACATCGACAAAACAAAACTACTGAGAAGAGAGAAACTCGCTTAACCACTGACAGACAAGCGAGGCGAGTACATCGGCAAAACAAAACTTCTGAGCAGAGAGAGAAACTCACTTAGCCGCTGATAGACAAGGGGCGTGAGTACATCGGCAAAACGAAACCTCCAAGGATAGAGAAACTTGCTTAGCTGTTGATTGACAATGGAGGCGAGCACATCAGCAAAACGAAACCTCTGAACAAAGAGAGAAACTCGCTTAAAACACAAGTGAAGCGAGCACATTGACAAAACAAAACCACTGAGAAGAGAGAAACTCGCATAGCCGCTTATAGACAACTGAGGTGAGCACATCGGCAAAATGAAACCTCTGAGGAGAGAGAACCTCGCTTAGCTGCTAACGCACAACCGATGCGATCAATTGATTTAAGGGCTTTTTACAGCACAGGCCTACACAGCTAGTATAGAAATAACACCAAACTATATGAAACCATGTGGACTCCTCTGAAGATGGACATGCAATCATCGAGGACCCCCAGCTGAAGAACTGCAAGACAATTGCATTGTTCCTGTTATGCTAGCAAGGACTTCCAAGAATATTTTTGAGCATTTTTTTTATAGACCCTAACCCCTAACATTAACCCAAACTTCACAATGGTGAGGTGAAGCAATGACTAGCTGATCATTGACAGCGCATAAATTGAAAAACCTAACTGGGAGACATGATGTAATCAAAAGACATATTGGGGTCAAAACCGAAAGATTACAAAAAATCAGACATCGACACCGAAAATTCTGGTAAAACTCGAGATGAATCCTGAGAGTTCATTTCTTCCATTTTGCATCTGTAAACTCGGATGAGTGAAATACTCTGAAAGACGATCTTTAAAGCAGCTGCATGATTACCGGAGGGTTACGACCTCGGAGGACACGCTCCTAAAACGTCTTAAAGGTGCGAGGCACACGATAGTGACATCTGCTAATAAACAAAGTGACAGTAAAAGTGACACAAAATAAGTCACCAAACTGAACGTAAGCAACAATTCAATAAACTGACCCACATCTGGAAAAGTAATCCTAACCTGAAGAAAGGAATGCAAGAACACGACATTTGGTGCAGAAACTCCAGCAAAAGAAACTAAACAACCCGATTTATAACGGTTCCATTTTCTTCTCTTTGTAACGTATCTTAGCAGTGAAGGTGGCATTTTAAAGGAAATTAAAATATCTCCTGGGAAGAGTGAGGCACGAGCTCAGACATGAGCTGCAATTCTGAAAGAACAAACTCCTATGATGTGTGCGCCCCCTGTTGGATACAACGCTGAAGAGACATGGCTTTGCTCTAATGGAAAGCGCTAATAATGTGTGTGCTCCAGAGTTCTGGTGCGGTGTGTATGTGTGAGTATTGGAGAGCGTGTCACAGTCTTCTCGGGCTGGGAATGACTCATGAACGGCTCCGACACTTTCAGACTCTGAGCGAGCAGCAGGCGACGGCTCTCTGGCAGTGTCAAACGCTGCTGCCGAGGCTCCACCATCACGAGTGACAGCTTCATTTAAAGGCTCTTTGAACACCCCGGAGATGGAGACCCATTAGCATAAAAGAGTGAGGTCGCACTTTGAATCAAGCCAGTATTTCAGGGTGGCCGCTCACTCAAAACACTCCTTACGATCCGTACGTGGGCTCCGGGCTGACAGCCTGAATGTGATTATGAGTGGAGCGGCCTCCAGACATCTGACGCTGGCTGAAAGCCCTGCCTGCTGCTGGAAGGAGCGGAACGGGCTTGGAGGGCCAAGACCGCCCTGCGTCTAATGAGACCAGTTTTTATTTCTTTTTCTATTGTTATTGATTATACGATGTGGATTTGGCCTCATATTTTTGGGAATGATTTCATGGGTGGGGAACAGGAAAAGTTGGACGAAACTCACACAGCTGGTCCGGGGCGGATGATGAGAAGTCGCTGCGGAAGGTTTTACTGCTTGTGGTGCACATGGCTTGACCCGCCTAACCAAAAAATAAATAAATAAAAATAAAGGACATCTGTAAACTGCTTTTAAAGAAAAAGAAAAGGCACAGATAGAAAGATAGATAGATAGATAGATAGATAGATAGATAGATAGATAGATAGATAGATAGATAGATAGATAGATAGATAGATAGATAGATAGATAGAAGTGAAAGGCACTATATAATAGATAAATGGAAAAGATGAAATATAATAGATAGATAGATAGATAGATAGATAGATAGATAGATAGATAGATAGATAGATAGATAGATAGATAGATAGATAGATAGATAGATAGATAGATAGATAGATAGAAGAAGTGAAAGGCACTATATAATAGATAGATGGAAAAGATGCAATATAATAGATAGATAGATAGATAGATAGATAGCTAGATAGATAGATAGATAGGAAGATAGATAGATAGATATAATAGATAGATAGATAGATGGAAAAGGCAATATATAATAGATAGATAGAAAAGATAGATAGATAGATAGATAGATAGATAGATAGATAGATAGATAGATAGATAGATAGATAGATAGATAGATGGAAAAGATGCAATATAACAGATAGATAGATAGATAGATAGATAGATAGATAGATAGATAGATAGATAGATAGATAGATAGATAGATAGATAGAGAGATAGATAGATAGAAGTGAAAGGCACTATATAATAGATAGATGGAAAAGATGCAATATAATAGATAGATAGATAGATAGATAGATAGATAGATAGATAGATAGATAGATAGATAGATAGATAGATAGATAGATAGATAGATAGATAGATAGATAGATAGATAGATACTTTATTAATCCCAAGGTGAAATTCACATTCTCCAGCAGCAGCATACTGATATAAAGCAATACTAAATTAAAGAGTGATAACAATGCAGGCACAGTATAACAGACAGTAACATTATTAAGAAGGCTAACAGAATGTCAGGTTATATAGCGCCTTGATGTGTGGAGTACAAGTCACAGAAGGTTCTGCTCCAGCTTTATAACACACTGGTGAGGCCTCATCTGGAGTCCTGTGTGCAGTTTTGGATGATGTTAAGAGTGGTGGCCAGCAGAGGTCAGTGCTGAGGTCGCTGCTATTTTTAATATTTATAAATGATTTAGATAGGAATATTAAATAACAAGCTGGTAAAGTTTGCAGATACCAAGAGAGGTGGGTTAGCAGATAATCTGGAATCCATTAAATCATTACAGAAGGACTTGGATAGCAGACAGGCTTGGGCAGATGAAATTTACTGTCAGTAAAAGTAAAGAATTACACATAGAAAGTAAAAATGTGAGGTTTGAATACACAATGGTGGGTCTGAAAATCAAGAATCCACCTTATGAGAAGGATTTAGGACTCAACACTATCAACTGGCAGACAGTGTTGAGAAGCCATTAAGGAGGCTAACAGACTGTCAGGTTATATAGCGCCTTGATGTGAGGAGTACAAGTCACAGAAGGTTCTGCTCCAGCTTTATAACACACTGGTGAGGCCTCATCTGCAGGGCCATCTTAACTCATGTGCACGTTGGGCAGTTGCTCCAGGGGGGCTCTCACAAGCACAGGGACCCCATGCTAATCTATTGTATGTTGTGACTTGCTGAATGGTTGTGTAGGTAGGGGGGCCCAGTGTACTGCTTTGCCAAGGGGCCTATAATGCTGTTAAGACCCCCTGAGTTAGCTGGTCATTTGTTGTTTCACTTTGCGTGTCATTATTGTTTGACAACTGGTTGAGGGAACAAAGCAGCAATTAGGTGAGTAAATTCAAAATCAAGGCAAAAGTATTCTGTTCAATTAGCAGCAGTGAATGAGGTGAAAGCCAGCAGTCACTGCGGCCACCCCCCACAGGATCGGAGTCTGACCACTATGAGATAAATGACTGGACACACAACAAAGGTTTGGGGTCAGCCACTCGTATAGTTTCCCTGGCTGCAAAAGGGTTTATGCTTTAGTACAATGTGTACAGGTTCAAGTCCAATGTAGAACTGCTCAAGCAAGGAGGATGAGGGGTTTTTATAGTCGGATCCCAAGATGTGACATCCTCGGGGCTGGGACAGGAAGTGACATCCTCGGGGCTGGGACAGGAAGTGACATCCTCGGGGCTGAGACAGGAAGTGACATCCTCGGGACTGGGACAGGAAGTGACATCCTCGGGGCTGGGACAGGAAGTGACATCCTCGGGGCTGAGACAGGAAGTGACATTCTCGGGGCTGGGACAGGAAGTGACATCCTCGCGCCCGGGACAGACAGGATTTCTCATATTTGGTCTGTAGAGATAAAAGAGAGAGATTTATCACAAACCTGCCACCCCGCCAGCCTGGCAAGGAATTGTCATTTTCTGGTCCCTTTTGGTTGACTCCCAAACGTATGTGTGTGACACCACCCTAGAGTAGGGTGTATCCTGATGTCCTGGCAAAAATGCCCACCTGTCTGTAAGTGGCCACCTATGGTGGTGAATGTACTGGTGTGTCATCATAGTCATCCAGGTGGGTGTTACATATTAGGGGGCAGGAAGGTTGGGGCTGAAGTGGCTCCATACTCCCTACGGAAAGTGCCAGAAATACAAATATCAATTAATCGCAAATCATTTAACGAACAGCAAGACAAAATGTCTGATCAAGAATCTCAAATCCAGAACACTGGAACCCCCAAAATGAGTACGAGAACTCGTAGAAAGAGTGAAGTGGAGGCTCGGACTCTAAGGGTTCTGCGCTGGGATCTGGGAGGTTGTCAGTTCAAATCCCACCATTTTCAGAAGGGATCCCCAATCTGAAAATTGCTCCAGGGTTGCTATACAATGACTGAGCCCCCCCCCCCCCCCCCCCCCCCCCCCCCCCAGAAACAAAAAGGTCATAAGAAATGACGATTTCCCCTCAGGGATTAATAACATTTAAACTAATGACCTGAATAACTCCGCACATCACCGTAAGATGCGATCCCATTTATGTAAAAACACGCCACGTGATGCCAGCCTCCGCAGTTCATTTTGTGCAAATTCCATCCTGTCTGAGTGGGATCTGAGCACAAACGGGACCCTTCGACTCCAATTTTGCACCCTGCACCTAAACTCAGGTTTGGTTTATAATAAGGGAACTGGAAGAGAAATAAATCGAAGAGCGAATGGGTTTCATTTTATGGTGATTGACAGCTCGCCGCATTTCGCAAGACCGGCTTGCATTTTGTTTTTTTAAGGGTTTCAATTAGCAACTCGGCAAAATTCCTGGAGGATTAACATTCTTCTTCATAAAGGTGCAATGTTGAAGCCTGCAACTCAAAAATAAAAAAAAATGTAAAAGAGACGAAAGCGTGAGGGTCCGCCACACGCCCCCCCATGTCAAAACGGTCTGACAGCGACTTCTTCACACGCCGCCTCTCGTCTCTGTGAATTTTAATAGCACGTTTCATGACAACCCGGGCCCATTGTCATCTGTTTAAAGGCTGCGGATCACATTTTAACAAAGCGTGTTAACAGTTTTAATATGTGTGAACACTTCGTAATTGATACACACGTGACTGAGGGGGACCGGACGGCGCTCCGTGGGGTTTTTTTTAACCTTTGCGTCATAACCCATTCGTAACGACCTCTAGTAAAAAAACATACGAAAGATGGCAAATAAGGTTTAGGTGTTAAAAATCAGATTGAAAATTCAGAACAGACAGTGTTAAATTAGATGGGTCGCCTCACAGTGCCCGGGACCTCAGTTCAATTCAAGTGCTTGGCCAAAGGGCGAGTGGCCATCGAAAAGCCCCCGCAAAATAAGGCCAGCCTGCCCGAAGTGGCTCACGTCACGGCCCACCAGTCCCCAACCACCACCTCTCATTACTCCTTTGGTTTTGGGGTCTCGTAGGGGGGCACACAGCATTGTGAAACACCAGCAGCCACCCGAGCAAAAGGCAGCTGACTTAGCCACCATAAAAAAATAAAATCCAAATGAAATTGAGGGACTCCCCGCAAAGTCAAAATTAGCTCAGGTGACGTGCAACGTGGAGTTTCAGGCCTGATGTGTCTGTGAATAAAAGTGCAGAAGAGCCGATCAGCGCAATGAGGGCACTCACTCGACTCGACGTGCAAATACGTTTACAAAAAACACAATGAGAAAAAAAAAAAATAACAAGAAGTGTGAAGAGAAGGAAGGGGGGGGGGGGGGGGGGGGTTAACTAGCAGGAAACACAACCGCCTCGGACCACTTGGATCAATTCCCAGGGTGCACTTGTGGATTTCCTCTGAACTCAGAAACAAGAAAACGTCTCAAATGGCAAATGGAAATTCTCGGGCGTCAATAAATTTGTACCTGATGGGCTAATGAAGACCCCGTGGTGAGTTTCTACCTTATGTAACATTCCTGCACTGGTGGGCTCTGGACCCTTATGTTCCTGAGTTTACATAAGATGAGGGAGAAAGAATGCATGAGTGGAAGATGAAAAGAGTAGGAAGAGTGGGGATGAAAAAGACGAATACATAGATATGAAAGGCACTATATAACAGATAGATAGATAGATAAATGTGAAAGGCACTATAGATAGATAGACAGATGTGAAAGGCACGATAGATAGATAGATAGATAGATAGATAGATAGATAGATAGATAGATAGATAGATAGATAGATAGATAGATAGATAGATAGATAGATAGATAGATAGATAGATAGATAGATACTGTAGGTACACAGGTTGCAGGTCCTGCAAGATAACAAGACCAACACTTTGACGCTGCATCATTCTTAATCAATTCAGTTCAGTCTAATTCATGTTAATTTCAAAGTCCTCCATTATTCAGACTCAGTTAATCCAATTTTAAGGCTGCAGGTAATCCATAAGGCTTCTGCTTTTCAATTAGACCCCTACAGTGGCACCCAAATGGGACTCTGAGAGAAGAAATAGAGACTTCAGAGTAATTCTTGCAGCTGAATGATTTCTTATTCATTGAAACATCCAAAAGTAAGTATTGAAATATGATATCTATCTATCTATCTATCTATCTATCTATCTATCTATCTATCTATCTATCTATCTATCTATCTATCTATCTATCTATCTATCTATCTATCTGTCTATTTTATAGTGCCTTTCACTTCTATCTATCTATTTATTATATAGTGCCTTTCCTATCTATCTATCTATCTATCTATCTATCTATCTATCTATCTATCTATCTATCTATCTATCTATCTATCTATCTATCTATCTATCTGTCTATTTTATAGTGCCTTTCACTTCTATCTATCTATTTATTATATAGTGCCTTTCCTATCTATCTATCTATCTATCTATCTATCTATCTATCTATCTATCTATCTATCTATCTATCTATCTATCTATCTATCTATCTATTTTATAGTGCCTTTCACATCTATCTATCTATCTATCTATCTATCTATCTATCTATCTATCTATCTATCTATCTATCTATCTATCTATCTATCTATCTATCTATTTTATAGTGCCTTTCACTTCTATCTATCTATCTATCTATCTATCTATCTATCTATCTATCTATCTATCTATCTATCTATCTATCTATCTATCTATCTATCTATCTATCTATCTATCTATCTATCTATCTATCTATCTATCTATCTATCTATCTATCTCCCTAATCACTGTCTGTGGGTTTACTTCTGGAGTTCCATCTCATCCCACAGTCTAATGACAAGCAGGTTAGGTGGACTGGTGACTTTATGGCCATTCTATGTGTGTGTTTGTGTGTGTGTGTGAGGTGCTGTGTGCGTAATAACCCTGTGATGGACTGGTGCCCTATCCTGGGTTTCTTTCTTGCCTAGTGCCCTCTTCTTGCTGGGGTGAGCTCCGGCCCCCGTGACCCTGCTCGGGATTCAGCGGGTAAGAAAATGTCATGTCGTCCTTTTTCAAAAAACAAATCTCTGACAGACACATTATTAAATATTATGTAAGACAATGTAAATGTTTTGATTTGATGTAACAAAGTAATCATGGTTAAAGCAGGTGGGATGGCAACCTCATGCCCACACTACTTTATTGCTCAGGGTCTCCTTCCACAATATAATTACAATTCTTTATTCCTTTTCTCTTCCTCCTCCTAGGGCGGCACAGTGGCACATTGGTAGTGCTGCTGCCACGCAGTAAGGAAACCTGGGTTCACTCCCCGGGTCCTCCATGCGTAGAGTTTGCATGTTCTCCCTGTGCGTGGGTTTCCTCCCACAGTCCAAAGACATGCAGGTTAAGTGCATTGGCGATCCTAAATTGTCATTGGTGGGTGTGTGTGCCCTGTGGTGGGTTGACACCATGCCCAGGATTTGTTCCTGCCTTGTGCCCTATGTTGGCTGGGATTGGCTCCAGCAGACCCCTGTGAACCTGTGTTAGTATATAGAAGGTTGGATAATGGATGGATGGATCTTCCTCCTCTATCTCTACTCTTCTTCAGCTGGTGTTGTCCACTTCCTTCCAACTCAGAATTCCCATTCAGCCTGAAAACCAACTTGCCAACACTTCTGGGTCAGGCAGCACCTCTCCATGATAGGGGAGTCTTTCTCCAGCAGCTCCCTCTGGACCCCAACATGGCTTCCTAAAGGAACCGTGTGTCCAGGTGTCCAAACAGGAACCATGCCAGAGGGACGCCACCACCCAGTTTACTCATATGGCCCCGGGATGCAGTCTCCTTCTCTCCTTCCATTATAATGGCCTCCCAGCTGGGTAAGGTACCACTAAGTAACCTGATTGGGATGCCCCGTCCACCTGTACATCCTTCTTTTAAAAAAAGCATCCTGGCCTGGTAAGGAACCAGCCAATCTAATCCATAGGACAAAGTGGACAGCAGATAAGGAAAACAACCAATCATGAGAAGAAGGCTGACCATTTCACCTTTCCACATATGCAGGACTGTCCCCTCTATGACAGTGCCAGACTGTGTAATACATTTCACGTTCATTCCCACAGGCTACAAAACGTTGGTTTTTGTGACGGATCACCTTGTTCCAATTCTAAGTGTGGATGTCTCGGTGATAATCCTAGTGTAATGTGACAGTGGATGGCCACCTGCGTTTTATGACAGCCCTGACTCTAGGCAGTCACTGATGAAGACCGCATGCCTGCAGCGCTTTATATGCCACAGCGCTTGTGCATCATACTTTTAAGCCCCCTGCTTATGATTTATGAGCTATTAGGGCTCCGTGTGTTTATGTCATTAATGCCAACGAAACTGCTCCCGTTCTCTCCACGATTTTATGACTGTGTCACACCCTCTCGTCAGCGTGGACGTCTCCCAGAGCATGGTGGCCTGCCGCAGCCCAAGTCCTCAGCGACCACACGAGAGACTGAACAACTGGAGTTGATTACATCCACACACCGCATATGGAAGCACTTTGTTGTCATCCCATGTTAATGAAAAACCAAATCAACTGACACAAGGGGCCAAAAACAAAAAATACAACAACTGTGCTCATATTGGCTGGGAGCACACTGTGGGCGGAGCCAACTTACTTGACAGTACTTGGCATTATTTTAAATCAGATACCCCTCCCACAACCCTAATCTTAACAGCAGTGCAAAAGGGTGGAGCTCAGGAGGTCTACACCGTGACTCTATTGGTCCCTACTGGTGTCGACTCCACCTACTTGGAATGTTCATTGGAGTTGACTCCACCTACATGGACTTTTCATTGGAGTTGACTCCACCGACTTGGAACTCCCATTGGAGTCAACTCGACCTACTTGGACTGCCACTTTGAGTCAACTCCGCCTACTTAGACTGTCCATTTGAGTCAACTCCACCTACTTGGGCTGTTCATTGGATCGACTCCACCTACTTGGACTGTTCACTGGAGTTGACTCCACCTACTTGGGCTGTTCATTGGAGTCGACTCCACCTACTTGGACTCCTCATTGGAGTTGACTCCACCTACTTGGACTGTTCACTGGAGTTGACTCCACCGACTTGGAACTCTCATTTGAGTCAACTCTACCTACTTGGACTGCCACTTTGAGTCAACTCCGCCTACTTGGACTGTCCATTTGAATCAACTCCACCTACTTGGGATATTCATTGGAGTCAACTCCACCTACTTGGACGTCTCATTTGAGTCAACTCCACCTACTTGAACTGCCCATTGGAGTCAACCCCACCTACTTGGGCTGTTCATTGGAGTCGACTCCACCTACTTGGACTCCTCATTGGAGTTGACTCCATCTACTTGGACTTCCCATTTGAATTAACTCCACCTACTTGGACTGGCCATTTGAGTCGACTCCACCTACTTGGACTTCCCATTTGAGTCAACTCCCCCTACTTGGGCTGTTCATTGGAGTCGACTCCACCTACTTGGACTCATCATTGGAGTTGACTCCATCTACTGGGACTTCCCATTGGAGTTGACTCCACCTTCTTGGACTGCCCATTGGAGTCAACTCCACTTACTTGGACTTCCCATTGGAGTCAACTCCACCTACTTGGACTTCCCATTTGAATTAACTCCACCTGCTTGGACTGGCCATTTGAGTCGACTCCACCTACTTGGACTTCCCATTTGAGTCAACTCCCCCTACTTGGGCTGTTCATTGGAGTCGACTCCACCTACTTGGACTCATCATTGGAGTTGACTCCATCTACTTGGACTTCCCATTGGAGTTGACTCCACCTTCTTGGACTGCCCATTGGAGTCAACTCCACTTACTTGGACTTCCCATTGGAGTCAACTCCACCTACTTGGACTTCCCATTTGAATTAACTCCACCTACTTGGACTGGCCATTTGAGTCGACTCCACCTACTTGGACTTCCCATTGGAGTCAACTCCACCTACTTGGACTTCCCATTTGAGTCGACTCCACCTACTTGGACTTCCCATTGGAGCTGACTACACCTACTTGGACTTCCCATTGGAGTTGACTCCACCTTCTTGGACTGCCCATTGGAGTCAACTCCACCTACCTGGACTTCCCATTGGAGTCAATTCCACCTACTTGGACTGCCCATTTGAATTGACTCCACCTACTTGGACTGACCATTTGAGTCGACTCCACCTACTAGGACTTCCCTTTTGAGTCAACTCCCCCTACTTGGGCTGTTCATTGGAGTCGACTCCACCTACTTGGACTCATCATTGGAGTTGACTCCATCTACTTGGACTTCCCATTGGAGTTGACTCCACCTTCTTGGACTGCCCATTGGAGTCAACTCCACTTACTTGGACTTCCCATTGGAGTCAACTCCACCTACTTGGACTTCCCATTTGAATTAACTCCACCTACTTGGACTGGCCATTTGAGTCGACTCCACCTACTTGGACTTCCCATTGGAGTCAACTCCACCTACTTGGACTTCCCATTTGAGTCGACTCCACCTACTTGGACTTCCCATTGGAGCTGACTACACCTACTTGGACTTCCCATTGGAGTTGACTCCACCTTCTTGGACTGCCCATTGGAGTCAACTCCACCTACTTGGACTGCCCATTGGAGTCAATTCCACCTACTTGGACTGCCCATTTGAATTGACTCCACCTACTTGGACTTCCCTTTTGAGTCAACTCCACCTACTTGGGCTGTTCATTGGAGTCAACTCCACCTACTTGGACGTCCCATTTGAGTCAATTCGACCTACTTGAACTGCCCATTGGAATCAACTCCACCTACTTGGACTCCTCATTGGAGCTGACGCCACCTACTTGGACTTCCCATTGGAGTCATCTCCACCTACTTGGACTGCCCATTTGAATTGACTCCACCTACTTGGACTGCACATTTGAGTCAACTCCACCTATTTAAGGCTCCAATGGGCAGGCTCCGGGCTTGGAGAGACATTTACTTGGATTGGACGGCAAAGCTCAAGGGGAGGGCTTACAGGCGGGGCTTCTTATCAGGACAAAAATCATTTCCTGTTAGAGATATCTGCACCGAGTGAAGAAGTGAATGGAGACTTTTTGGAATGTGCCTTTGGCTCAGCAGCTTTGAGGATGTACTTTGGATACAAAAATTTTGTGCCTTATGCCTTTACTGCGTAAATGTATAGGGTCTGATAAAATTTAATATATTATACAAGTAAATATGAATGTCACTCATACAAACAAGAGCGATAATTAAATAAATGGACACAGCGCCAACTTTCTTGCACCTGCCAGTTTAAAATGGCTAATGTGACCCAGGATGAGTGAGCGTGGATGTGTGGGCATGATGGGGCCTTGCAACAGATTGGCATTTTTTGAAATTGCCTCAGTGTTTATGAGTGGGTGGTAAAAGATTTTGGAAAGACAGAGTCATGTCACGGAGTGTCATGTCATGTTGTTTTCTAACCTGTTTAGTCCGGACCAGGGTCACTGGGGGAGATGGAGGGTTTTGGGAGAGGGGGAATCAGCTAGCGTACGGTGCATAGGGCACATAGGGCAAGAACACACCCTGCCGTGGCATAGCCAGCTTGCTGAAAGCCCCTCTGCAGCACCCTGAGGTAGGCGTTTAGCATAACTATCAGTCACTTCAGCCATTATCCATCCATCCATCCATTTTCCAACCCGCTGAATCCGAACACAGGGCCACGGGGGTCTGCTGGAGCCAATCCCATCCAACACAGGGCATAAGGCAGGAAACAAACCCTGGGCAGGGCGCCAGCCCACCGCAGGGCACACACTAGGAACAATTTAGAATCGCCAATGCACCTAACCTGCATGTCTTTGGACTGTGGGAGGAAACCTACACAGACACGGGGAGAACATGCAAACTCCACACAGGGAGGACCTGGGAAGTGAACCCAAGTCTCCTTACTGCGAGGCAGCAGCGTTACCCACTGCGCCATCGTGCCGCCCTTTAGCATAACTGCTATTAATTTATTCACAATAAGATCCTAGGGGCTGACTGGGCAGTGGTGTCCAGGTCCGCGTCACTATCAGATGACGCGCTGGTGACAAACGAACCAGCTCCCTAAATATAATGTAATGTAAGCTAGAAAGTGGAAACTGTTCTGTGATATAAAATGAAGCCATTTCAATTTGTGACAAATTAAAGTGACAACACTGGCTGACAGGATACAACTCCACCATCGACCTGCTTTACACAAGTTGTGATGTCATGAAGTGGTGACGCTCACAGATCCTCACAGTAGTGACACTAATGCACAGTAAGCCATACGCAAGAACACAGATTACAGATTTGTTAAACTGTTAAAGCTTACAAAAATGGAACTGACCGACAAGTCACAAATCATATTACTTATCATATCACTAGGACCTTACAATACTGTTGCGCAAAAGGCTCAACGATGTTTGACCCATCAAGCTGTCTGATGCTCTTGTTTTCGATTGAGAGTCCAGCCAAGCCACTAAGTCTGTCTTGTGACGTGGAGCTTCTGAAGTCATTCTTGATGAGTTTTAACTTGGAGAACAACCATCCGCACGCAGCAACAGTCATTGGCGTAGTTGGCAGTAACACGTCAGCCGTGCAAACGTCACTGAAAGTAGACGACGGTGCTCAGTGACCTATCAGCAAGAGTGCGGCTACATCGAGAAACAGTCGACTTGTTTGACAGGATGGATTGAAAACACGCAAGGAAATGACAACAATTGAGTGGAAAACGCAGGTGAAATATCGGTGCTATAGTGTTCAACGAGAAGATCGGCAGCCACATACAATTTGTCGTCAGTCACCGAGGTCAGAGTTGATGGTAACAAGACATTGAACGTTGAAGCCACTGCATCGAGACTGTGACTTTAAAAAAAAAATCTATATGCCCTGAGTGGCCCCCCAAGCTCATAGACCACTGTGCTGCACAATCCATTGCTACCCCATAGACACCCTGGACAGAAGCCACTCCATCGTAGGGTAAAGCCACACACACCAAAGCACAGAGGGCATCTCAACATCTGGACAGAAGGAGGACTCTGAAGTCAGCTGGACGAAAGATCTAAGATCTGGTGGGACCCAAACATACAGACCACAATGGCGATGACTAGCAGTCAGACCTGCCACTCTCTGAATTATTGTAGGACCACCCTGATTAAATGTGAAACAGTGCAGTATTTATCTTGGATATTTACACAATTAAATTAACTTTAGGGAAAGATTTGGATTTGATGGTCACCAGGTACATGAGATTGATCTGAATAGGAAAAATCATCCGTCTTGGGTGGTCAGCAAATAACTAAAAATAAGTAGATAGATAGATAGATATGAAAGGCACTATATAATAGATAGATAGATAGATAGATAGATAGATAGATAGATAGATAGATAGATAGATAGATAGATAGATAGATAGATAGATAGATAGATAGATAGATAGATAGATAGATAGATAGATAGATATGAAAGGCACTATATAATAGATAGATAGATAGATAGATAGATAGATAGATAGATAGATAGATAGATAGATAGATAGATAGATAGATAGATAGATATGAAAGGCACTATATAATAGATAGATAGATAGATAGATAGATAGATAGATAGATAGATAGATAGATAGATAGATAGATAGATAGATAGATATGAAAGGCACTATATAATAGATAGATAGATAGATAGATAGATAGATAGATAGATAGATAGATAGATAGATAGATAGATAGATAGATAGATAGATAGATAGATAGATATGAAAGGCACTATATAATAGATAGATAGATAGATAGATAGATAGATAGATAGATAGATAGATAGATAGATAGATAGATAGATAGATAGATATGAAAGGCACTGTATAACAGATAGATAGATAGATAGATAGATAGATAGATAGATAGATAGATAGATAGATAGATAGATAGATAGATAGATAGATAGATAGATAGATAGATGTGAAAGACACTATATACTAGATAGATAGATAGATAGATAGATAGACAGATAGATAGATAGATAGATAGATAGATAGATAGATAGATATGAAAGGCACTATATAATAGATAGATGTGAAAGGCACTATATAATAGATAGATGGATAGATAGACATGAAAGGCACTATATAATAGATAGATAGATAGATAGATAGATAGATAGATAGATAGATAGATAGATAGATAGATAGATATGAAAGGCACTATATAATAGATAGATAGATAGATAGATAGATAGATAGATAGATAGATAGATAGATAGATATGAAAGGCACTATATAATAGATAGTTGTGAAAGGCACTATATAATAGATAGATGGATAGATAGATATGAAAGGCACTATATAATAGATAGATAGATAGATAGATAGATAGATAGATAGATAGATAGATAGATAGATAGATAGATAGATAGATAGATAGATAGAGTTAGGTCCATGAATATTTGGACAGAGACAACTTTTTTCTCATTTTGGTTCTGTACATTACCACAATGAATTTTAAATGAAACAACTCAGATGCAGTTGAAGATAGAAAAAAAAAAAAAAAAAGGGGCAGAGTGGTGGCTCTGAGGCTAAGGATCTGTGCTGGTATCCAGAAGGTTGCCGGTTCGAATCCCCGTCACTGCCAAAAGAGATCCTACTCTGCTGGGCCCTTGAGCAAGACCCTTAACCTGTAATTGCTCCAGGGGCGCTGTACAATGGCTGACCCTGCGCTCTGACCCCAAGGGGTATGCGAAAACTAACAAATTACTAATACGAGAAATCGTATAAGACGAAATAAAGAACAAAAAAAAAAAAAGTGCAGACTTTCAGCTTTAATTCAGTGGGGTGAACAAAACGATTGCATAAAAATGTGAGGCCACTAAAGCATTCTTTGAACACAATCCCTTCATTTCAGGGGCTCAAAAGTAATTGGACAATTGACTCCTTTGCTATTTCATGGGCAGGTGTGGTCAAGTCCGTCATTATGTCCTTATCAATTAAGCAGATAAAAGACCTGGAGTTGATTTGAGGTGTGGTGCTTGCATGTGGAAGATTTTGCTGTGAACAGACAACATGCGGTCAAAGGAGCTCTCCATGCAGGTGAAAGAAGCCATCCTTAAGCTGTGGAAACAGAAAAAACCCAACTGAGAAATTGCTCCAATATTACGAGTGGCAAAATCTACAGTTTGGTCCATCCTGAGAAAGAAAGCAAGAACTGGTGAACTCAGCAACGCAAAAAGACCTGGACGTCCACAGAAGATAACAGTGGTGGATGATCGCGGAATCATTTCCATGGTGAAGAGAAACCCCTTCACAACAGCCGACCAAGTGAACATCACTCTCCAGGGGGTCGGCGTATCGATATCCAAGTCTACCATAAAGAGAAGACTGCATGAAAGTAAATACAGAGGGTGCACTGCAAGGTGCAAGCCACTCATAAGCCTCAAGAATAGAAAGGCTAGATTGGACTTTGCTAAAGAACATCTAAAAAAGCCAGCACAGTTCTGGAAAAACACTCTTTGGACAGATGAAACCAAGATCAACCTCTACCAGAATGATGGCAAGAAAAAAGGTATGGAGAAGGCGTGGAACAGCTCATTATCCAAAGCATAGCACATCATCTGTAAAACACGGTGGAGGGAGGCAGTGTGATGGCTTGGGCGTGCATGGCTGCCAGTGGCACTGGGACACTCGTGTTTATTGATGATGTGACACAGGACAGAAGCAGCCGAATGAATTCTGAGGTGTTCAGAGACATACTGTCTGCTCAAATCCAGCTAAATACAGCAGTCAAATTGATTCATGACACAGATGGACAATGACCCAAAACATACAGCCAAAGTAACCCAGGAGTTTATTAAAGCAAAGAAGTCGAAAATTCTTGAATGGCGAAGTCAGTCACCTGATCTTAACCCAACTGAGCAGACATCTCACTTGTTGAAGACTAAACTTCAGACAGAAAGGCCCACAAACAAACAGCAACTGAAAGCCGCTGCAGTAAAGGCCTGGCAGAGCATTAAAAAGGAGGAAACCCAACATCTGGTGATGTCCAGGAGTTCAAGACTTCAGGCTGTCATTGCCAGCAAAGGGTTTTCAACCAACTATTAGAAATGAACATTTGATTTCCAGTTCTTTAATTTGTCCAATTACTTTTGAGCCCCTGAAATGAAGAGATTGTGTTCAAAAAATGCTTTAGTGGCCTCACATTTTTATGCAATCGTTTTGTTCACCCCACTGAATTAAAGCTGAAAGTCTGCACTTCAACTGCATCGGAGTTGTTTCATTGAAAATTCATTGTGGTAAAGTACAGAATTAAAATGAGAAAAAAGTGGTCTCTGTCCAAATATTTATGGACCTAACTACAGACAGACAGACAGATAGATAGATAGATAGATAGATAGATAGATAGATAGATAGATAGATAGATAGATAGATAGATAGATAGATAGATAGATAGATAGACGGATGTGAAAGGCACTATATAATGATAGATAGATAGACTGACATCAGACATATAGATAGATAGATAGATAGATAGATAGATAGATAGATAGATAGATAGATAGATAGATAGATAGATAGATAGATAGATAGATGTGAAAGGCACTATATAATAGAGAACGTTACTTCTCAGGCAGGGCATTATAAATATGCAGCGTCTGTCCGCTCTCATGTAAATGTCGTGAGTTTTTCCGGTGGCTGGCCGGTCCCTCTGATTCTAATGAACACAACAACGGTGTCACTAATTCCCATCCATGTTTTTCTTTGCCCTCAATCACAGACTTCATTTCATCCTGAACATTCCACACAAATGATCCAGGTGTGCACATTTATAAGACGTACCGTCAGTAGGCTGCACGTATTGTGTTTTTTTTTATTTAGTTTATTTTTTTAATAATTGTGTATTTCCTCTCCCTGAAAGTTCATTCCAAGGCTCTCCTAATAAGCACCAGTTCTACTTTCCTCTCCTGGCAGCACTCACTTCGCTTCACGCAGGATCATCCGTTGACCTGTAAGATGAGCTCAGCTGCTCCTTCTCTTGATAGTTTGAACACATCTGCTTTCTCCGAGTTTTCCTGCCTCCGGAAACGTCCTTCCCATTTGCACATGAAGCTCTGCTTGTGCGTGTGCTCTTGTGATGAACTGGCAGCCCAGCCGGGGTGGGCTTCTGTCAGGGACTCCTGGGATCTTCTCCATCCCTGTCATGGAATAAGCGGCTATGGAAAGTGACTGAGTGGGTGGTTTGTTTTGCAAAGCATTGAGTGGGACAATGAGGATGTTTTCATCAAAACCAGAGGCTTCCTTTCAGTTTATTGTTTTATTGAGCTCTTAAGACACGTTTGGAGTGCTGAAAGATAAACAGAAGAACGCAAAACAACACAACAGGCATCCATTAGCAGACATCAATTTAAATGGGGAACGCAGCTGAGGATGTTAAGAACACTCTGACTTGGAGAACCAGGCACACTCAGGAGTAAAGGAAATGCACGGGGAGAACACGCAAGCTGCACACAGGTCACTGGGCCAGCATTTGAGCCCATGAACTGGGAGCACTTTAGCACAGTGTCGCCCTCAGCTATATGAGCTTTATCTTTTCAGAGTATAGTTACACTATTCTTATCATTATCAGCTGTGCTACCCACATAAGAGGGGCTGAAATCTAAGTAATAAAACCTGACTTCTGCCTGAATGTTTGCAGTGCACTATTTACCGGAATGTATTTTGTAATGCATATATTAACAAAATGCATTACATTTGACATTCCAACAGATGGCACAACACAAACATTTCTAGTAATACAATGCATTACTACAATTGTTTGTGAAGTGTCATCAGTTGGAAATACACATGCAGTGCATATGTCTCCGTCATATTCCCTTTGGTATGGGGTTTGTAAAAGCAGTGTTAATGTCTGTGTGGGCCATCTGTTGGAATGACAAGAATTTTTGTGATGTGGCATCTGTTGGAATGAATGAGACATGGCAACCAGATGGACACACAGATACACAGACACTTGTCCTTTTATCAAGCTGGAACTGGATAAGCTGATATCTGTGCATTCAGCAGTTACTCTTTGTTGGACATATTCAGCAGAGTCATTTGCAATGTGCCATCTTTTGGAATGCTTCTTGTAATGCAGGTAGTTGTAATATGTGTTGCATTTGTCATTCCAACAGAAACATTTGAAGGGATAAAATGTATTATTATATTGGTTTGCAAAGCACCATCTGTTACAATGACAAATGCAATGCATATGTCTTTGTTATATACCATTTGGCATTGGATTCGTAAAGGCAGTGTTAATATCTGTGATGCGCCACATGTTGGAATGACTGAGACACGGCAACCAGATGGACACACAGATACACAGACACTTGTCCTTTTATCAAGCTGGAACTGGATAAGCTGATATCTGTCCATCCGGCAGTTACTCTCTGTTGGACATATTCAGCATACACACTTGCAATGTGCCATCTTTTCGAATGTTTCTTGTAACACATGTAGTAATAAAATGGGTTGCATTTGTCATTTCAACAGATGACACGTCACAAACATTTGTAGGGATAAAATGTATTATTGCAATGGTTTGAGAAGAACCACCTGTTGGAATGACAAATGTAGTGCATATGTCTCTGTTATATGTCATTGGGCACTGGATTTGTAAAAGCAGTGTTAAAGTTTGTGATGCACCACCTGTTGGAATGACAAATGCGATGCATTTTATTACAACAAATGTTTGTGATGTGCCATCTGTTTAAATGACAGAGACACAGCAACTGGGTGGACACACAAATACACAGACACTTGTCCTTTTATTAAGATGGAACAGGTTAAGCTGATATCTGTGCATTCAGCAGTTACTCTTTGTTGGACATATTCAGCAGAGTCATTTGCAATGTGCCATCTTTTGGAATGCTTCTTGTAATGCAGGTAGTTGTAATATGTGTTGCATTTGTCATTCCAACAGAAACATTTGAAGGGATAAAATGTATTATTATATTGGTTTGCAAAGCACCATCTGTTACAATGACAAATGCAATGCATATGTCTTTGTTATATACCATTTGGCATTGGATTCGTAAAGGCAGTGTTAATATCTGTGATGCGCCACATGTTGGAATGACTGAGACATGGCAACCAGATGGACACACAGATACACAGGCACTTGTCCTTTAATTAATGTGGAACAGGATAAGCTGATATCTGTCCATCTGGCAGTTACTCTCTGTTGGACATATTCAGCATAAACGTTTGCAATGTGCCATTTTTGGAATGTTTCTTGTAATGCAGGTACTAATAAAATGTGTTGCATTTGTCATTCCAACAGATGACACGTCACAAACATTTGCAGGGATAAAATGTATTATTGCAATGGTTTGGGAAGCACCATCTGTTGGAATGACAAATGCAAGGCATATGTCTCTGTTATATGCCATTTGGAATTGGATTTGCAACAGCAGTGCTAACGTTTGTGATGCGCCACATGTTGGAATGATTGCGACACACAGACACATAGACTCTTATGCTTTTATTAAGGTGGATTGGTGGCATTTCATCCTTGAAATGTAGAAGCAGATTCCAAAAATGGTGCATCAGTAGGCATAGAATTAGTATTGTTTTTGCTGTTTTTGTAACACTTAACTAGATACATGGATTAATACTAATAATAATAATAATAATAATAATAAGAAGAAGAAGAAGAAGAAGAAGAAGAAGAATTCCTGGCTTTGAGTCCCAGTCATCAGATTTTCTTCTCACATCCTAAAGACGTGTGTGTGTGGCCTTCTGAGGCCCTGGCAGAGTGTGTTTTTGTGTGTGATTCCGTCCTACAATGAAAGTGTAAAGTTCTTGTGCCACACTTTGGTTCTTTGAATTTGCACTTGATATTTAACTCATTTCTTTCTCATTCCATGGGTCTTCTCCTCGCCCTTGGTGATGCCCTCTCCTCTCAACACCTTCATCACACTGGGGACCTTTAAGTCCTTTCTAGACCAACGACAATGGACTTCACAAAAGGCACTAATTATTTGTTGGACCCAAATTTGCAAAGCTAAAAATAAGACCCTCTTCGTAACCCCACAGACCGTCTCATTGGCAACATGAAGAGAAACAGTGAAGTTTCCAATTCTTTTTTTTTTTTGTTTGCTTAATTCCTTGTCATGTGAGGTAATGGAAGAAAAAGCAAGGATTTGCTCTGTTGCCATGGAAACCAGTAAATAAGCCTTCCATTGTCAAAACGAAGAATTTGTGAAGCTTTTTCTGAAGGCCTGAGACAGTAAGGAGACCAGCGTCAGCCCCAGTGAAAGGCGCTATATGCTATAGAATAATTTGTCTTTTTCTGTTGCCATGGGGACCAGTAAATAAGCTTGCCAATCATGACTCCCAGATTTATAAGCATTTCCAAAGAGCTTGAACGGTGAGAAGGCCGGACTCTCTCACAGTGAAAGGCGCTATATGGTGGAAACTGAAAGGCATTTCTGTTCTTCTGAAAAGAACCTTCTGTTGTCAAAATGAAGAATTAAAGACTCGAGTTTATGAGTATTTTTTAAAAGTTGGGAGAGTGTGACATCCAGCATCACTCACAATGAAAGGCGCTATATGCTGCAAACCAGAGGAGCATTTCTGTTACCATGGGAACCAGTAGAAAAGCCTTCCATTGTAAAAGTGACGAATTTGTGATTCTCGTATTTAACTTTTTTTCCAAGGGTCTGAGACAGCAAGGAGACCAGCATCAGTCCCAATGAAAGGCACTATACTTTTGTTGCCATGGGAACCAGCAAATACGTTTCTCTTTGTCAAAGCAAGAACGTATGACAGCCAAATTTATGAGCATTTCCAAAGAGCTTGAACCGCAAGAAGGCCAGCATCAGTCCCAATGAAAGGCGCTATATGCCATAAACGAAATAGCATTTCTGTTGCCATGGGAACCAGTAAAAGAGCCTTCCATTCCCAAAAGGCAGAATTCAATTCTGAAGTGTATGAACATTTCTAAAAAGTTGGAACAGTGTGACTTCCAGTATCACTCACAACGAAAGGCGCTATATTCTGCAAACTGAAGAGCATTTCTGTTGCCATGGGAACCAGCAAATAAGTGTCTCATTGTCAAGGCGAAGAGTTTATGATTCTTCAATTTATGAGCATTTCCAAAGAGCCTGAACAGTGAGGAGGTCAGCATCAGTCACAGTGAAAGGCGCCATATGCTGTAAAGCGAAGTGTTTCTGTTGCTGTGCTAACCAGTGAACAAACCCTGTATTGTCAAAATGAAGAACGTCAGGCTCCAAGTTACGAACATTTCTAAAATGTTGGCACAGCATGACGTCCATCATCTGTCATTATGAAAGACGCTATACGCTGCAACTGAAGAGCATTTCTGCTATGATGGGAACCATTAAATTATTTATGTCTAACATTCATGGGCCTTTCCAAATGGCTGAGACGGCAAGAAGGCCAACAGCAATTACGATGAAAGGCGCCATATGCTGAAAACTAAAGGAGCCTTTCTGTTGCCGTGGAAACCAGCAAACAAGCCTCTCACGGTCAAAGTCAAAGGACGGCGAGAAGACCGGCATCGGTCACAATGAAAGGCGCTATATAATACAACTGAACAGCGTTTCTGTCACTGTGGCGGGTCGGGGAGGACCAGTAACAAAGCCTTCCATTGTCAAAATGAACAATTTAAAACTGTGGCTGGGACAGCAAGAAGGCCAACATCATTTAAGACAAAAGGTGCTATATGCAACAGAGTAAAAGAGCCTTTATGTTGGCAACCAGAAAACGAGCCTCTCACTCTCAAAGTCAAAGGACTCATGGCAGCCAGATGTATGAGCATTTCTAAACAGCTGGAACAGCAAGGATCTAGCATTAGTGACAATGAAAGGCACTATATACTACAACTGCAGAGTGTTTCTGTTAATGGGGGGGGGGGGGGAATCAGTAAAAAACTTTCTATTGCCAAAATTAAAAATTTAAAAGTGAAATTTGTGACCTTCTCTAAAAGGGCTGGGATAGCAAGAAGGCAAACCTCAATTACGATGAAAGGCGCTATATGCTGTAGAGGAAAAGAGCCTTGTTGTCATGACAACTAACAAACAAGCCTCTCACTGTCAAAGTCAAAGAGCTTATGGCAGCCAGATGTATGAGTATTTCTAAACAGCTGGAACAGCAAGGAGCTAGCATTAGTGACAATGAAAGGCGCTATATACTATAACTGCAGAGCGTTTCTGTTAATGGGGGGGGGGGGGGGAATCAGTAAAAAGCTTTCTATTGCCAAAATGAAGAATTTAAAGCTAAAATTTGTGATCGTCTCAAAAACAGCTGGGATAGCAAGAAGGCAAATCTCAATTACGATGAAAGGCGCTATATGCTGTAGAATAAAAGAGCCTTGTTGCCATGACAACTAGCAAAGAATACTCTCATTGTCAAAGTCAAAGGGCTTATGGCAGCCAGAGTTATGAGAATTTCCAAAGAGCTTGAACAGCAAGAAGGCTGGCATCAGTCACAATGAAAGGCGCTATATACTACAACTGAACAGAGTTTCTGTTACTGTGGTGGTGGTGACAGTAACAAAGCTTTCCATTGTCAAAATGAACAATTTAAAACTGTGGCTGGGTCAGCAAGAAGGCCAACATCATTTAAGATGAAAGGCTCTATATGCAACAGAGTAAAAGAGTCTTTGTGTTGGCAACCAGCAAACGAGCCTCTCACTCTCAAAGTCAAAGGACTTATGGCAGCCAGATGTATGAGCATTTCTAAACAGCTGGAACAGCAAGGAGTTAGCATTAGTGACAATGAAAGGCGCTATATACTACAACTGCAGAGCGTTTCTGTTACTGTGTGTTTGGGGGGAGTGGCAATCAGTAAAAATGAAGAATTTACAGTAAAACTGAAATTTATTACCTTCTCCAAAAGGCCTGGGACAGCAAGGAGCATTAGTGACGATGAAAGGCGCTATATGTTATAAATAAAAGAGCAGGGTTTAGGGCCAAATACCACATTCTGTTTTCAAACAACATCCATCCATTTTCCAGCCCACTGAATCCGAACACAGGGTCACGGGGGTCTGCTGGAGCCAATCCCAGCCAACACAGGGCACAAGGCAGGAACCAATCCTGGGCAGGGCGCCAACCCACCGCAGGACACACACAAACACACCAAGCACACATTAGGGCCAATTTAGAATGCCAATCCACCTAACCTGCATGTCTTTGGACTGTGGGAGGAAACCGGAGCGCCCGGAGGAAACCCACGCAGACACGGGGAGAACATGCAAACTCCACGCAGGGAAGACCCGGGAAGTAAATCCAGGTCTCCTAACTGCGAGGCAGCAGCGCTACCCACTGCGCCACCATACCGCCCCAAACAACATCCATTCTTTTAAAAATGAACCAACAAATGAGTGAGTGGTGCACAAGTGAGGCGAGTGGCCCTCGTGTCGTGTGTTTTGACAGATCATCGATGACTCAGGTGGAAACCTCTGGCTGCTAAGCTGCAGCCTGACTGAAACGAAAACAAAAGATTAGTTTTAATTAAAAAGCCCCATCCGGTGTCAGTTCCAAATTTGGAACGCTAAGCTGTGATTTTTTGTATTTTATTAATCCCGCACTTTGATGGTCGACTTTTTTGACTTGAATTTCGATGCTTTGTATTTTTTTTTTAACCCCTGAAGTGCCACCTCTTGTGTTTCTTTGAACCCCAGTTAACCCAGTTCAGGGTCTCAAGTAGGTCAGACTATCCCAGTAGTCAACATCCACTCTGGCCAGGATAGGGGGAGGGGTGCGGGGGGTATTGGGGGCGTCCATCCTGAGAAATCAAATGAGTTTCGGCTTGGAAAACCCGTGGAGACACGCGGAAAACATGGCGAGTCCGCAGCTGGAATGTGGCGCCCACCCCAGTACTCACTCCTTGCAAGTTTTTAAATTTTATTGTTATATCGCGTTGAATCACCTTGGGTTTCATTTGGCTTATTTAACAACAGAAAAAGACCCTTTTAATGTCAAATCAAAAGGTCAGGTCAGGTCAGGTTGGGGGGGTATGCACTGGTACAGTGTGTTTCTGCACCCACCACGCAACAAAACAGCTCAGGATCCCGGTTGGCAACCCCCAGGCAGACACGCGGTCCAGTCTCACCCATCTATCTGCCATAGCCAGGTGTTATGTGGGCGTCCCCTTGACCTGGTCCAGCCATTCTGGTCCTCAGCAATGTGAGCCGGATCACCTTCAGGTAATCACACCACATGGCCGTAGTGCCGTAACTGACGCTCCCTCACACTGCAGGTCATGTGCCTCATTCGGGACCCTGTGAGCAACACAAAGTCAAACCAGTGGGACCCAAGGACCCTCTGAAGAGACACACATGAAGGAGTCGAGTCTTCATCTCAGGTCACTGGATAGCATCCATGTCTCACAAACAGGGAGCAGCAGGACTCTACAGACTTGGACCTTCATCCTTTTGTAGATATCAGGAGTGCCACACACCCCTTTATGGTGACCTCATGACCCCCCATGCTCTCCCAATCCATCTACTGACTTCACAGGAAGAGTCACCAGAGTCACATGAATGTCACTGCTGAGGTAAGTAAACCTCTCGAGGAGGTCGACACTCCCTGTGCAGACAGACACACTGCTGATGGCCGTACCCAGGAGGTCATTAAAGATCTGGCTCTTTGTGTTTAGCCACTCAGTCTCTCGTGAGCCCCGATCAGAGTCTCAGTTGAGTCCACGAAGATCACAGCATCGTTGGCAAAGGCTTGCTGAGTATTTGAAACAGAAAATACCCCCATAACCATAAACACCCCCTATTTTGGGCCAGTTTGGTTTAGATTGTGGATCGTGGTGGCCAAAGCCCATCCTGGTGACACTGGGCAGGAGCCCAGAGCAGGATGCCAGTCTATCTCAATGTACAGTCATTAAGAGGTGGGTGTGTTTGGGTTGGGATGTGAGAAGACAATCCACTCAACCATAAGGAGAACACGCAGACCCCCGAGGTGCTGACTCAAAGCCAAAATACTCAGTTTGTAAAGGAACCAAATCCCCCATAACTACAAATCGTTCAGGGGTAACTGGGCGAAAAGACAACTCGGCGACATCCTTTACCAGTTAGGTAATAGTGAGGTTCAAAGAGGATTTTTTAATGATATTTAAATGACAACGTAGGGCGCCAGAAAATCCAGAGAATCACCTCCTTTATGAGAGTCCTGATACGTTGACAGTAAAAATATTCAATAAGCCGCACTCGCAGGTCAGCCTTTGTGTTCAAAATATCAGTCATACGATTACAATCAAAGCAATTTATTTAAAGGATTAGCAATTTTGGTTGCAGAAGATAATGTAAGATAGAGTATGTTCCATCTGCAGAATAAAGTTCATTCGTCAGATATATACATTTATTTTCACACATTTTAAATCACGTAGTCATTTAAATATAATTAAAAAATCTCTTGAACCTAACGATTACCTAACTGGTAAAGGATGTTGCTGAGTTGT